>NC_064221.1:6146333-7375600 GCF_023101765.2 Spodoptera frugiperda | reverse complement strand
AATCAACATAATGAGCTCTGCGTTTGAATTTAATAGATGTATACTCACTTAGGGCATTGAAAAAATAGTTTAAAAACGGACTTAAACTAACTTAAAACTAAAGAAAGCTACGAATTACGAATTTATAACAATTAAAAAAGAAACTATATTACAACCTATCCTCTATGCTATAATAACCAAGCTTAAACTAAATAATTTAAAAGAAACGACTTAAATCTAATCTAATTAATTTATAAATTAGACTTACAATTTTATTAAAAAAACTAACTACAGTAACTACTAATAATCGATATCAAACTAAACCTACGTTAAATAGTTTAACCAAAAAACCAGGAAAACCCAACAAATAAACTTATTAATTGACAAATACAACGAAACCAATTTAGAATATACGAAACAGCAGGACCACTACAGACAAATAATCATACGACTGATAATACACTTCTTTTACGATAGTACCGAAGCGCTCGGCCGATACCCAACCAAATGAATGTAATCTATCCTATGTCCTTTCTAAGGTTCTAAACTATATCTGTACCAAATTTCAACCAAATCCGTCAAATAGTTGCGGAGATTAATGGTATAAGCATAGAATGTTCGACGTGGTTCTTTAATTTGACATAACTTTTTTATTTATGAACCGATTGACATGAAACAAACACTAAATGTAAATTTAAGCATCCCACAATATATTCGTGAAAACCGCATCCAACTCGGATCAGCCGTTTCTGAGATTAGCGCGCACAGACGAACAGACAAACAGACAAACAGACAAACAGACAAACAGACAAACAGACAAACAGACAAAAAAAAAGTTAATTACATTTTTGGGTTCGACATCGACATTACAATAACCCCTGCTATTTTTTTTATTTTTATTTTCAATGTACAGACAGCACTTTTCTACGATTTTATTATATGTATAGATGGTATTAATACGTGTACCTTTTTCGTACCTACTTACAAATCATTATGCTATTTTCTTAATAATGTAACTGAATAGAAGTTTATCTCGTTCAAAGTTTCGACAGCTTTACAAAACTCAAGCGCGCCATTTTTTGAACGTTACACCTCTTTGTTATTTATATTTGCCTAGTATTTTCAGTTTCTTTGGCCGCATATGTCGGGGTAAATCCGGACGGTGATTATGACTTTGGACTAATAAACTAGTTCGTACTCAAGACAGATTTTGCAACGTTTGTCGGTTGATTTGCGGCTGATATTATTATAAATAACCGAACTCAATCCAAAAGTTTATAAGTCTATATTTGGATTAGGAGAGATTTTTGATGCTATGTTTTTAAAGCTTCGGTACAAATGCACTTGTTCGATGGAGGCCTAATTTCTCAAACAATGGCTTTACAAAACTCGAGCGCGCCATTTTCTGAACGTTACACCTCTTTGTTAATTATGTTTGCCTAGTATTTTCAGTTTCTTTGGGCGCATGTGACGGGGTAAATCCGGACGGTAATGATTAAAGACTTCGGACTAGTTCTTACTAGACTAGGACTTAGACAGATTTTGCTGTTTATCGGTTGATCTGTGGCTAAAAAATTAAAAGGTGTTAACACCTTTTAATTTTTTAGCCACAGTTCAAGTATCTTGTGGTTTAAGTTCGACGAAACTTAAACCACAAGATACCAACAGATTAGTCTTTGGATTAGAAGAGATTTTTATGCAACGCTTCGATACAAAAGCGCACCAAAAGCGTTCGTTCGATTGAAGCCTAAATTCTCAAACAATGTAAGTACATAGTACATTTTCCCTGTAGGCTGGCAATGAGGTCTGCTGCTAAAACCGCATAAACATTTTTTCTTTATTACATGCAATTTTGTATAACAGAGTAAATAAAAATTCTCGCAACCATTGTTTTGTTTGACATAATCAGTCAGAAAAGAGAACTATTAAATTCTATAGGTTTGTCAAACCTCCTAGCGTTTATTACAGCCTAGTATGTGTGAAGCGTACGGGTAAAATGTGACGGGGTAAATTGAAACAAGAGTGACGCAATCCTACTAGTCTTCTTCCAGCGTGTCCGTTAGATGGCGGTGTATTATAGTTGTTGAATCAGTTTTAAAGACCTATTTTAGAATAGAATGCCTATTGTATATAAGAAGTTTAAAATAAAAAAACAATAATACATAATACCTATTCTTAACTGCGTTAGTCGCTTGAAATTCATAATGAAACCAAACCTTGGGCTGAACACAAATAGAACACTTGTCTCAATCTATGTGTCCCTGGTAGTCGAAGAAATCAGGACGGGGCAAAGCGGGTCGGTCTCTGTACGAATTTGTTCAGATACTGCGAGCTGTTCCCGCGGCTTCGCTCTCGTCAACTGACTAATCTATTCTATATACTTTAAGCTATTCTACCCTACTCTACCCTACTCTGCCATACCAACCCTACTTTTTTCTTTCATAAGAACGACGATCTCTTGACAATCTCTATATATAAAAATCAATTGCTGTTCGTTAGTCTCGCTAAAACTTGAGAATGGCTGCACCCATTTGGCAAATTTTAGTCTTGAATTATTTTTGGAAGTTCAGGGAAGGTTTAAAAGGTGAGAAAATAATGTTTGACGCGATACGCAGTTCGCTGGGCCAGCTAGTAAGTAATACATTTAAAAAAATATCATCCAATTAGGTGCACCGTGCAGTCTTTCAGAAGTTATGCGTGTACCAATTACCAGATCCAGTAAGCACCTGCATCAAATAACTTGGTATGGTAACTCACTCACTCAACAGCTACTGAAAGGTTTTTTTTTATGGTCAGAGAAACTGCAACTAATTAAATATGTACCTACATAGAAATCATGCTGTTAGTGTTCCATGCCTGAATATTGCAAAGATGCTGAAATGTTCGTAATGTAAAATTTAATAAAAATCACATTCTTGCACACCCTCCTCAAGCTATGTCATAATTAATTATTGTTTTTTTTTTCGATCTCGTAATTTAGAATATTGCGATTTTAAAGTCATGTCTATGTGTGGGTAAATGATACTAAGCAGAGTTGAATATTAATATTAAGGTTGTATGGCAAATCGGATGGGTTTTGAGGCGATAATTTGACTAATTCCGATAAAGTGGGATGCCTGATTTGCGCATTACTATTTTTGTTACTTAGGGCGGCTTGCGCAACATTTGATCTTAACAGAATTTAGTTAAATGTGTTTATCTAGCTAAATATGTTTAACCTAAATACAATTAAAAATCTCTTGCTCATGTCCGTATGGATGGTAATTTAACTAATCGTATTTAGAGAGTCGGTAATGCAGTTTCTTGCGTTCCTTTTTACACTTTCGTGCGTTGTAGATTTGACTTAGAGCAAAATTGATTCATTTCTTAAAACAAAAATGCGTAATATGGACCGACGAACTTTCAACTGACACATCAAGTCAACCCAGCTGTCACACATTGTGCTGTTGTGATTTTGTGAAATGTTCTCGTGGTATTTTTTATTGATTAATAATTATTATTTTAGTTGAGTCATAATTACCATGGCAAAAAAGTGTTTCTTCTAGGGCCCGGGGGCCTAATTTTACAAAAGAAGAACAGATTTCACTGATTGCAGCGATGGAACCATACACCCATATTATTGAGTGCAAAAAGACTGACCAAATAAAACAGAGTGAAAAGCAAAATGACTAGGTCAAAATAGCTAATATTGATTGAATATCCATTAATAAAAGTACATTTCCTTATTTGTTGCTAGTTTTTATTTATTACTATTTATTGAATATCCATTAATACATACATATCGTCACGCCTTTAAGCCAACCATTATGTTTACACCCAATTTTCACAATTTATGTTGTAAGTCCCATATAATGTGTGGTGAGCCTATTGCCTTATACCGGGCACATGTCCAGACTCCGTGCTATTACTGAGAAATTTTCGAAAATCCGAAAAAGCCCAGTAATACTTTGCTCGACCCGGGAGTCGCACTTGCAACCACTCGGCCAACGAGGCAGTCCATATCCATTAATAAAAGTACATTTCCTTACTTGTTTCTGGTTTTTAAATGTGGGGCTATTTGCTGTAACAAAAATATTGTGGTTTCTTTCGTTAGACGAAACCTAAAGAATTTGTGGTCCGAATACATTCCAAATAAGTCTGCTCTCTCAAACAATTCCCTCGGTCTATTAATATATTCTATAATCTTCTCGTCGTCGTCAGAATACAATTCCCACAAATCCATCTTACAAACTTCCTACCGACCTCTTTACAATCTTTTATAAAATAATAGTAAAATGTCTATAACCTACATAAATATGATGACGCGCGATTGGTACTAAACGTATTTAGCGAAGTTAAATAGCCATCTTTGGGTATTTAACTTTGACAGTTCGCTAAACGTGATTAGTGCCTAAATTTTTGTTGTGCAAGACGCTAAATATAATTAGCAGACTAAATGCGTTTACGTCACTTTTAAACTGTATTTAGCGACGATGCGCAAGCCGCCCTTAATATTGTTCCAATTCCAATGACACTCAAAACAAAATAAAACTCAAAATGTTTAATTAAGCGCCATCTATCGGAAACGGGTAACGAACAGTCCGGAACGCAAGTAACAATGTACAGGAACGTTTGTTGGTAACGTTTTGGAACCAGTACTGTCACAAACTACCAGGGACACAACAATCTGAAAGAGCCAGATGTGTCTTTTAACGGCGCATTCCAATAAACTACCGATCGGTAAATTTGCTTACGAGCCGTAGAATTTTGACATAAGCTCCATACAAAATGTGTCAAAATTCTACGGCTCGTAAGCAAAACCGATCGGTAGTTTATTGGAATGCGCCGTAAGTATACTGTAACAAAATTTTATTCTTTACATACAAGTTTACGGATATAAGTTTTTAAACTGACATGGTCACTAACACTATTATTAGAACTTATGACGGGATATTTACCATGTTTATTACTCCAGTTAATCCGTGATCATGGCGCTTGCAACAGTGCCGAAATATCGGAAACTCATCAAAATTAATAAACATGGTAAATATCCCGTCATAAGTTCTAATAATAAGTTTACGGATGTACTGGACGATAAAAATATTTTATTTTATCGTTTTTTTGTGTCTAATTTTACAAAGCGCCTATTTATTTATTTTTTACTAATAACATCAATTAATGTTGTTGATGTATGTAGAATAACGCCCTCTAGTAGTTAGTTCCAGTAACTGTCATGTTGCAACTAATTACAAGTATTAAGTATTTATTATCAATACATTTGTAAATTGAAAGAAACTTAACAATACTTTATCTAAACATGAATAAATTACTGATTGTTAATATAAAATTACTTCCATCCATCCGTATAACGTTGTAAAAACGACTTTGTTAGCCCACTCGTGGTGCGAGAGAGGAAGACCCGTTATCGCGCGCGCGCCGTGACAAAGACAAGGTACGTGCGCGTATCTACCTCTGTAATTATCATGTTCGCCTGATATACACAGTTTCTGTTAGTGAATATGACGGGGCAAATTGGGACAGTAAATGAGGTCGTTGGAGTGGTCAGAGTTTCTTTCTACACACACACTGCTTGCACGAAATTCA
Organism: Spodoptera frugiperda; assembly: GCF_023101765.2. Taxonomy (NCBI): domain Eukaryota; kingdom Metazoa; phylum Arthropoda; class Insecta; order Lepidoptera; family Noctuidae; genus Spodoptera; species Spodoptera frugiperda. The sequence continues at coordinate 7,370,038 of NC_064221.1, read as the reverse complement.
TTGTTACTTAGGAATGGCATCGTATGACTACGTAGTTTGTTCGTCATTTTATTAATTAACAGATAGTGTACATCAATAAAATAATTAAGGGTAAAATCACAGTGTAAAATAATACACTCAATACATTCTTGAAAACCGCCTAAAAGACATGTTTGCCTAGTATTTTAGAATATTGCGCCAGGGTGAATTGAAAAAGTTAGTTGCGTTGGTAACGTACAGGAACATTTGTGATAACGTATTGGAACCGTACTGTCGCAAACTACCAGGGGGACATAAGTCTAAAGGAGGTAGACGTACATTTTACATAATAACGCCTGAATTTTTGGAATAGGAAGGCAGAAATGTACTTGCTTACCTACGTTACCATAATATTTTTATAATTTACTGCTTTAAAGACTATACGAATGTAGTATTTTGGTGAAAGAACAACAAGCACATCCATCGGACATCGTAACAAAAGGATTTGGTAAACGTACAACGTACTGACTATACCGAAATGTGGTGGGCAGTCAGCGGACTCAGTGGGGAGTTCCAGTGGGCGGGGCTTGGGTACTGTGTGTATATGACATAGACAGTGGATAAACTTTTTCATTCTTATGAGCGCCTGGTACTTCAATCATATGACACGGGGTCAATTGTGACAAGCAACATTTCGCTCAGCTTTAATGTAGAATTTGTAGACTTTTATTAAATTAACGTAATGTAATTAGAATTACTTAGTTCTACTATAAAAAATAGTAATAGCTATAAGCTAAAATCAAACTATAAGATATTAGTGCCTATATCTTAAAGAAAAATGTAGTGTAGGTTAATTATCTCGTATTAACGATACGTGAAGAAAGTATTTTAGAGAACATTAAGTTATTACATTTTTAGGTAACATAGGTTTTTAATCCCATTCGTAATAGTCTTGTAACGACTATTAATGCCATTTTCTTTTTTTATGAAATAGGAGATTTCTAAACGAGCAGACGGATTACCTGATGGCAAGCGATCAGCGCCGCCCATGGACATCGGCAACACCAGAGGGGTCATAGATGCGATCTTTTCTTGAAGGTTTGAAGTCGTTTCGGTTCGGAAGTACGGCCAACGACAGCTCATGCCACAGTTTTGTTGTGCGTGCGAGGCAAAAAGTTTTTACGGTACCTATTAATTGATATGATATTGTGTGGACTAGGTAGTAAAATATTATTTTATTAAAATTAAAACTTAATAGTAGGTACACAATAAAATAACATTATGTGATAATATGTCGCCGGCCGAGCGGCTGTGACCGAGCCGAGTAAATAAATTATGCAAAACAGTAAGCATCGAAATTTATATTTTTTAACAATTATCAAACAATAAACAAAGAAGACATAAGGATTGAACTGTGTCACAAGTTTCACGGCTAGATAAAAGATTCATAATATATACTGTATTACCTTTTACTTGGATCAATAATTATTCTTGTAACTTGAATACACACCCTCCTTTGATCACTAACTGAGTCTATATTCACTAAAGGTCCATTTACTTGAGAAAACTTATTGTTTTAACTTTCAACAAACACACATTGTCAACACAAAATTCACAATAAAAAATAAACAAACACTGGAAATAAAGAAATATACGATATCAATATACTTTTATACAAATATTTACGCAACTACATATATGATTTTGTTTAAAAACTTATTCCTAACAATTAAAAGAAAATATAAATTAAGCGCACGCGCCATTGCTCACGAGATTAAAACAATATGGCCGAAAATATAGAAAAAGGATGAAATCAATTGAGCGTTTAATTATAAAAAATAATAGCTTAAACATTAAGGCAACGCAGTGTATGGTTCAAAAACTAATTCGTTAATTTATTAAAGTCTAATGAAATTGCATCATCGTTTTATTCGTGATTTATTAGGTACTAACCATATAAGAAACATTATTTCAAAATTTTAAAGTAGCCCCACCCAACATGACGTTTCGATTAACTGCCTTTTATACTTTTATAGCACTACAACAAACAATGATTCAAAATTTCAATAAAATTGACAACGCGTAAAAATGTAAAATTTCAATAAAAAATACGTACGATAAATGAAAATACTAGCGAATTAATACGCTGTTGATGTCGCTAGTCAGTTTCATTCATAAAGGCTCGGGTTTGCAAGGAATCGGGACGTTGAGCGGGCTCCACTCAATGTTGAATGTTGCCTACCGCTCACCGCTTTTTGAGGGGAAAATCGTCCAATGACTTCTCTAGTTCTCTCATCTCGCCTTGGGCGAGGTGAGAGGGAGTGTCAAACTCTTACTGACTAATAACCACCCCGTACCTTCTGCTTTTTGAGCCGGAGCCCCGGTAAGCCCGTTAGGTAGTCCGCCCCCCTACCGCTACCACGACGATGTTTTTAGGCAACGTAAGGTCTTCAAGAATTTTAATCTACCTAAGTGTTATTGCCCGAAATGAAAGTGTTGCTAATTTTCTACTTCGCTTGTTTGTGATCCTTACCATGTTAAATTACTTCGATTTACGTATGAGATTCTCTCAAGTGTGTGAAGTTATTACGATTTTGTGTAATTTGCATTAAACACACATCCGTCTGTCCGTTCGCCGTCGTCCTGTCTTAGAATAGATTAACTTATAATAGAAACCTATACTACTTATTAGGAAACTCCTACATATTAGTCGAAATGAGACGATACATTCATATAATTATGATGATCCTAGTTATTCAGCGAAAGAAAAATAAAACAAAAAATAAAATTAAAATTGATACTTTTAATCGTTGTCGTAGTTCCTTCACAAAAAAAAATTGGTTTGACACATACCATTAATTCAGCTGAAAAGATTTTTACATTAACTTAATTATAAAACAAAACATTTGAGACTATTTTAAAAGAATATTTCACCACCGAAGTGTAACTTTCAGTCGAAAGAGAGCTCCCACAATGCAGTTAAGAATGTTTAAAAACAGCATTTTCAATATTTATTTTGCATACATTAATAAACTACATGGTTTCATCTGTTGTCGTGATGTTTTATAACCTACAGTCTTTCTCGATAAATGGACAAAACAAAAAAAATATCCAATACGAACCAGTAGTTCCAGATATCAGGGCGTTCAAACAAACTCAAGCTTTATAATATTAGTAAAGATAACATTGTGACTCACGTGACAAAAATACAGTATATTTGAGACAGTAATGATAAAATCTTATTAAAATATTGACTAAACTAAGTAAACGAAGTTCACATATAATTTTATTGTACCTTACTTTAACAAGATTTTATCATAATATAATCCTAACGACTTTAAAATAAATACAAAGTTATAACTTTTTCCAAACGAAATCGTATGAAATAGTATTTCAACATTGTTTTTACAGCATTGTGGGAGCACCATAATGAAATCAAGACTAGTGAGATCTATTCATTGGTTTTTATCAGGAGCTTACTTCAAAGGTGGTGAAATAGACGCGAAGGAAAAGCGGTTACATCATTAATGAGGGCTACAGACGTTTTTTTCTCATCAGACAATGCTACTATAGCGCGAGGTCCTGTTTGTATGTACGGTAACACGGGGTGAATAGATACAAAATAGATAGAAAATGTTCTAAAATCTATTTACCCCATTCCTGCATCTATTCACCCTGTTTTACGGTCCCATAAAGATTGATCTTGTGTTATTTTTCGACACCTAGTCATGCTACATTAGCACCGTGTGATGAGTAAAAAAACATTAGCCCTTTTAGCAAATTCAATTAAAATATCAGTACATTGATATATATGTATAAATAACTTAAAGGTAGCATAAAATACATTCACATCAGTCGACATGACATTTTGTAAAAACAATCAAAGCAATACACAATGTATTTTTACTAAATACAATGTGTCGAACTGAACACGCACATCTTTTGTGATGCAGTCGGTTAAAAAGCTACCTACTGGTACAATTTGACTGTGAAACTAATTTATATTTGATTTACTTTATAGTGTAGGTACTAGGGCGCCAGAATAGTTAAGAGTGTGGTATTCAAAAGTTGTGTCATGGCAAAATTAAGGGTTTCAGTACTTAAAATAAAAACTTTGTGAATTATGATGATACAGGCACATGGAAATTCACGTTATATGCAAATCAAATCATTAAAGAAATACTAGGAATTTAACCTCTTATCTTTTCTAGTGCCCTAGTACTGTAATAAGTTTTTAAAATAACACACAGGAAATGCAACCGCTAATCTAATAAACTAAAACTTTCAAACATATGCAGAAACTATATTTACAAATTAAATAATTACACTTACAAGTTCATGTGATAAAAAACTAAAACAAAAAATCCGAATTCCGAACTTTATATTCGATGAAAAAATAAGCTAATATTTACACAAAATGTAGATCTAATGTTTGACATTAGACTTGATTGGCATCAACATACATATTTTAATATGTTGTATATAACTTGCATTCTTTCTCAATATACATAATATATTTAAAGCATATTGTTGACCAAAATTGAATCGAAATTCAACAATGGGAAGCTATTTAGTACTATATTATTTTAAAGACTTGTATTTGCTTTTAAAACCTTGTTTGGATCATAGTGAACACAGAACAAATTACTATACCTAAGAACATTATAAAGGCCGCTTTTCTGACAAATTGTCCCAAAAAGGAGTAATAATTTGTATACATATTATTCATAGTTTTTGTAACATCACTGTAATAGATTTTTTCATACAATTTTCACCTTTTCGATACAATACATAATATTATATTTACAATGTGCACATTATGATAATTATCTAGATCAGTGGTAGCCAACCGGTGGCCTGTACACCACAAATGGTAGGTAAAAGGCAAAATATGGTGCACGAAATGGAAAAAAATACCCAAGACTAATGTCTGTCTAATAAATACCATAGTTACGAATAAAACATGCACGAAATAAACTTATGTCATAACAATGGAGAAGCATGATGTTTTTTATGGAATAGGAAGCTAACAAGCAAGCTGTTCACTTGATGGTAAGCAATCAGCACAAGACAATCTTAGTGTGGGACATGAAAAAAGTAGTCCCTAACCTAACAAGAATGATATTAAAGTGGTTCTTGACCAAGAAAAGGTTGGGAACCCCTGATCTAGATAAACAGACATATTATAGAGCTATCTGTATTTATTTACATACATGAACATGTTGAAACAACTGCGCTTTTAAAAATTGTAAGTAGAGAGCGCAGCACATTGCATTTAATAGTAACTAAAATAAGGTGATATGACTGAGAGTATTTTAATATTATGTTGTTATATGTATAAGTATAACATAATATGTTTAAAGAACTGGCTACATTCAGTAATCACCTTTATACCTAAACGTTTTTGGTAATATGCTTTTAAAAAAATGTGATTTTATAAGTATAAGTATGACAATATAACCAGCCTGCTTAACTACAAGCTTTATTCTTAGTGCACAGACAAATGAAAAACACAAAAAAAAAAGAAACAAAAATCGTTCTCTGCAATTTTAACTAACTATGAGAATTAGACCTACATTCACAGTAGAAAATTCTAGATACACACTACAATGTAAAAGCACTGCTCCTAGTACTGATTCCACGGCACATTATCAATTGCATGTTTCTTTAGTTTATGTTTTTTCAAATATTTAGAGTCTATGAACGCTTCTCCACATATAGAGCATACATATGGACGCTCTCCTGTATGTGTTCGAAGATGAACGACCAAATTACCTTTGAGAGCAAAGAACTTCATACAAACTGAACATCCAAACTTCTTTTCCCGTGTATGAGTTAGTTGATGAGTCCTTAGATGTGTTTTTGTCTTGAAACGTAAAGAACACAGTTGACAGGGGAATGGTCTCTCATTAGTATGTACCCGTTCATGCATCAGCAACATTGCCTGGCTCGAACACCCTTTCCCACAAATACTGCACTCAAACCTCTTTGCGTTCTTTACTTTTAAGTTCTTGTGTGTGAGTATATGAGCCTGCATGTCTTTCTTTGAGGGTAACACCTCACCACACTCAGAACATAACAATTCTGTAGGATCAACTATATGTGTGCTTTCTATATGCTGCTCCAAAGCAGACTCAACTGAAAACATCTTCTTACACAATGAACAAGCATACCCCAGTAACTTGCCAAGGTTTGTTGTAATTTCTTGTTTCACAGTCTTCATTAATTCTTCTTTTACTTTTATCACTTTGGACTTGGTGCAGTCGTCAGACTCCTTGTGATTGGCCAATGCTGTCCTGTTGTCAAATGTTTTGTCACAATGATTGCAAGCAAATGGGTTCAAGTGAGTCAGTCTATGAGTTTGCATTGTGATCTTTTGGTGGAACCTCTTGAAACAGATGTCACACTCAAATTCCCTGATACCACTGTGAATCATCATGTGACGCTTCAAGTTGTTGGGATTGGCAAATGTCTTGTAACAAACATTGCATCGTGGTTTAATATTGTTGTGACCATATTTGATGTGCTGAGTCAAAGCATTGCGTCTAATTAGCTGGTTACAGAAGGGACATGTGATCAGGAGCCCAGTACTGCTGTGGAGTAACATATGTCCTGTGAGTATTTCTGCTGACTCAAAACCTTTACCACAGAGATTACATAAATTTTCGCCGGCAGGGTTGTGCTTGAACTGGTGCTTCTCATACTCAGCCAAGTCATCAAACTGCTCTCCACAGTCACACAAGAATGTACCATCTTCCTGTTGTAGTACTGTAGCTATTTGGCTGTCGCCTGCATACTCTATGATTAGTTCTGAGCCATCATACTTCAATATTTGAAACTGGGAGGAGTCATCACCTTCACAGAATATCACTTCTTGGGATAAAGCATCACCATCTTCATCTTCATTGGCGACTAACTGGGAATCAGTTAAGTACTGGATCCTGTCATTACCCTTCAAAAGGATAGTACCATCAGTATCCGAGGTAGTCAAAATTTTGATGAAATTTTTAGCATTTGGCTGGTCTTTAATAACATCTGTGGAGATAGTTTCAATGATTTCATGATCTTGTGATTCCTCACCTTCTACCAAGGTCTGTTGCTGATCCATGTCCATGCTGTTCTGACTTTCATCAATGTTCATGGCCCCTTCCAAATCTTCATTTTCTTGGCTCTCCTCCTCATTTTCAAGTATAGTAGCTGGTACATTAGCAGATACTTTGGTGTTGGACATGAGGAATGACTCGATGGAGTCTTCAAACTGACTTTGTGAGCTTTGGCTCTGTTGGTTTGAGTAGGAGTCTGTAGTTTCTTCCATTGGTGCATCCTCCAATGTTTCTAACTTAACATTGGAGGCTTCTGTTTGATGCTCCTTGTCTTTGTCATCAATAACCAAGACATAGCAGCAATCATCATCACTATCGGTAGGTTCCTGCTTTATGAGTGCTTCTAGTTGCTTGATAGGATCATTATCGAAATCATCCTCTTCCTGTTGATACTTTTCTAACACAGCATTGAGCTGCTCACGTAACTCACTGTCCATTTTGATGCACTGCTTTCGAAAATTATATGCGGTGTTCATTATAGAGAAACAATCGGCACACAGCTTCTGCGGTAGACCATCGTCTTCTTTCACCTGAAATGTTTATAATTTTATTTATAGTTTATGTTAACTGTAAACATGTATTTTTATGTAAATATACAACAACAGAGTTTCTTGCTTGTTCTTTTCTATTCAAAGCTAGACTTTGGAAGCACCTAGCTTCACTGACAGACTATTATTTACCTATTAATGGTTTAACTGGAACAAATGATTAGACTTTGACTTAAAGTGTACTTTGAGTGGTATTATTTTATGAATAGAATTACAAATTATAAATAACTAAATGCAGTAGGATGAGCCCTACTTCTTAATAACAAACCTTTTTTATTGAATAATGATTAAATACATAATTAATAATCCAGTACATCTACAGGTTAATGAACTATTACACATGAGTACAAGACCATTAGCTTTAATGAGAACTTCCTAATTTGTAACAAATTAAAAATAATTCACAATAATGGTAATTTATTGCTTACAGGTTCCTTGTGAGTTCTAATTATGTGTTTTTATACGAAATGGAATTCTAATTAGGTAAGTACTTCTTCAAACTACATGGATTGAAAATACCAAATGTATGAAACTGAATTCTAATAATAACAACACAGAAAATACCACTAAGATCACTAAAAACTGTAAAATTTTAGCATCGTGGTATTTAAAATTACCTGATGTTTATGCTTATGCTGAGTTTGTGACGCTAATCTAGATAATTCTCGACAGTTTTGCCGCCTTTACTGTTTATCGTACGATTGCTACATGGGATTTATTTTGACATACCTTTCAAAGAAAAATCAACTTTATTGTTATTGACGTTCATACAATAACGTCGAGATTCGTTTGCAATCGCTACGTTTTCGCGGCGATTTTCAACTTCCAAGTGAGGTTATGTTCCATGTCAATAATTAACAATCTGACATACTTTTATGACATTGCAGCGATTAAAATCAAGGATTCATCTCTTTTATCACGAAATAAACACGTAACAACGGAAATTCTACGTACCTCAATCGTAGTTACTTCAAGAAACTTCTCAGTTACATTCTGTTCCGAATCCAAGAGTGACACTTCGGAATTGGCAGACAAACAACAGCGGCAAAGATCGGACCACGTATCCATTTCAATAGACGCACATTATTATCCAACCAGTAACACCTGGAAAAATTAATAAAAACACTATTTAGATACATTGTTTTGACAGTTAGTAATCAAAGACCACAATAAGGTATCCAAAGAGTAAAAATTATCTACGGACCATGCCCATAAAGACGATCTATTCAAAATTATAGACAAGAGACGAGCGTGCAAAATGGAGGCAAAGGCAACTGCGCGCAACGGACGTAGCGTAGCAATAGATAATGATTTGAGCTGTCAAGGTGGTACTACTGACAGTCGACCGAGTGCGCGTTCCGGTCATATTATGTCACTATTTTAGACACTGGCAATAAAAATAGCGTTGTTTTCCGCATAAAATCACTTTAAATAATTAAATTATTTTTAAGTATATTATTTCATTAATAATCTCGGGTTTATTGTATAGAATGTAATTTTTATAAATATATAATTACAAAAATGTTTTCTTCATAAATTGTTTATGGTATTCAATTACTTACCTTGAAGATTGGTGATTGAAATTATTAAAGTATGTAAAATAAAGAATAAACTAATTTTTAATTCTTATAATTTAAGTTTTTTAAAATTAATTATTACACGTGCATTTATTTTATGTTTATGTAATCGTAAATTGTTTTCATAGACAATATTATTGACAAATGGACTCATTTTATTGTTTACCTTTTTGACAAAGGTTGATCGAAATAATTTTTTTAAATTAAATTTTCTTCGCGTTGATTGTAAACAATAATATTATATCATAATAATATGTGTATGACCAATATCATTGTATAATTATGATTAATTTCGTTAGTATTTTAAGAAATTAGGCCGTATTGTTTTCGTTATTTTGTGTTTATTTCATTATCTTTATTACTTAATTAAATAAATATTAATCGATAAGTAAAGGAACTTCATATAGGTACTGTATTAATCTGAATATTATATTTTTAATAAAAAACTAAAGTGAATTTTTATTTTGATAACAACGACATCTAGTGGACATCTTGTGAACACATTTCAGTAGCTTTGCAATGAGTTACGACTTAACCCTTGTGTATATCTACATAATTATTACCTATAGCATAGAGGGTCAATACTAATATTTATAGGTATGAACTAATATGAATGGCTAATGATCAACTGATGGCTAATGATGTACATATTAGGTACGAGCCTATTGCTTAATATTATTTAATCCGGTCGATAACGGCCACAGCGCTTGCAATGCTTTTCACACGATTATTTATTTCTGCTGTTTTTATTTTTAGTTTTTAGATCGGTTGAAGTAATTTCAGTAATCGAAAAATTGTGTCTTATTACGGAGTCTGGATTAGGATTAGTGTTCAGTGTATGTGATTTCTCCTGTATCGTGGGTGCGTTTACATACAAACATACAAATTCACATATTCGTGACCACTCATGACACCCAGACCCGAAACAATAATTTGTAGATCACACAATGAGTCGGTCAGCCAGTTGCTCAGCCACCGCACCAACCGTGCAGTTGGGTTTCTGATTACTCAAGAGACTGACGCAGGCACACACACATACACACATAACGTCACGCCTTTTATCCCCGAAGGGGTTGGCAGAGGTGCACTTTTACGGCACGTAATGCCGCTGTACAATGTACACCCACTTTTCACCATTTGTGTTAAAGTCCCATGTAATAGGGGGTGAGCCTATTGCCATATACCGGGCACATTTCCAGACTCCGTGCTACTACTGAGAAATTTTCGAAAAACCGTTAAAAGCCCAGCATTAGGTACTTTGTCCGACCCGGGAATCGAACCCGAGACCCCTTGTCCGGCAGTCGCACTTGCGACCACTCGACCAACGAGGCAGTCTGACGAAGGCCTAAGTTTATAAATGTACAATTATGTATACATAGTACATACATATGATACATATCAATGACATCCAATGCTATCTATGATAAGCAGTTTTAATATGTTAATTCTTATATAATTAGGCAACTAAGTATCTTCCTATTGTTCTTTTGTAGAGAGTATGAAACACATCACATTTCATCCACGGCCTAGAGGTGGCCATTGCTGACCAAAGCCTTTACTACCTATTATTCTGTGCCTTTACTCGCAAGGTTTGAACATTAATAACAACGCTTGCTCAATGTAGGTTGGCGATTTCCAACTTTTAATTAGAAATTATAAGCTCAGGTCAGTCACCGTTTGTTAGTGGTGTTTAAATAATCTTAGAAAGATTCTTAAATAGTAACATTGGTACTTCCATTGGTAGGTTTCGAACCCGCACGCTCAAGCTTGGGAAGCAGGCGTCTTAAACCTCCGGACCACCTTTTTTATGGTATAAGCCGGTAAACGAGCAGACGGACTGACGGACGGTTGTTGGGGCCAATTTCCTAGAATTAGGAAGTTGGGAAGGGAGGTAATTGGGCCGATTTGGGCCTCCGGTAATCTCACTCAAGCAACGCAAACGTTGTTTCATGATTTTTATTTTCTATGAGGCCGTGGTATCACTCCGATCGAGCCGATCGAGCCGGCCCATTCGTGTCGAAGCATGGCTCTCCCACACTTAACAGTCCTTTATAGAGCATAAAACGCTGTTGTTTAAAGATTATATCCAAAATATTGCTGAACATTTTAACAGAAAAGAAAAGTTTTTCCAAAACGCAAACATGTACAAGAACTTTATTTCAGATAGCAATGTGAACGCAGCCATTTGATGACTGAACAAATGGCGCACAAAGTGCGATCCAGAATTTCCCGCTCAAACTTAGAAAATGGTATCGGAATACGAAACGGGATTCTCGAATTCTCGATAGCGGCCACAATACGGCCTGAGATTGATTGATCAGCAGCCTGTTTGCGATTGATTCGCTCTAGTACTGATTGCTTCTGAGTTTTCTGCGGAGTATTAAAAGCAAACACAAGGTTGTGGTCTCATGATATTGAATTTATTTTTGGTCAAATATTATATTTCACTGTTTTTCTAAGTTGTATCGTATTTCGCGTGGAGTTTATTTAAGCTGTCACTATTTTTTTTACAAGCTTTAAATTAAACGTAGGTAAACCTTGCATAGTCTGGCTCCATAAATGGAGTACCATAATCTCCTCACTGGGCAGGTGGGTTGGAGATCGTAGTTAAAAAGGTTGAGGTTTATCTGAGGGCAATGCTGCCTGGTTTCCGTCAAGTGCGCAGGGGTGGTGTAACGTAATAAATATGTATTCTCTATACTCTCTTGTCATCAACTAGGAAAACATTTTGAATGATTTTGCTCAGCAAAATGATGAGTAAAAATATCCTCGCGTTTAATTTTGCCATAATCAGCATGAATGTTTTATTTACGATGCAAAAGAGGATATCTTTAACATAAATACAGCATGCCGGCTGAATAAGCCCTCGACGCCGATACTCCGATGATGGATGGACTCTGAAGGGACTATTCAATCAAGCACTGGGAAAGTGCCCTCTCATGGTAAATCTTACCCCTACTATTTGTTTTGATGTAAGACTGTTGTAACTGCTTCGATGCTCTGGTAAACTCGATATTATAGAGTATAGTATAGATTTCTGTTGCACAAAAAGTTATTGTATAATTAACTTATTGGTCATCCCCCTCTGCGTGCTCTATCTTATTTTGCAGCCATTTTTTTAATGATGTGGGGAATCCTTAAAATTCGCTTCTGCAAGCTGTTTCGGGATAAATGACTGATTGGGTGGGGTTTTTACCTCTGCCTACAGTACTTGGCTACCTTAGTTAGAAGGAAAAAGTAAAACACAGATTTTTCATTAAAATTTTGTGATGACTTCGGAGCCGTCACTCGAATACCATGTTCCGTAGGAGATCGCAACTTATGACGTCATGTATTTTTGCGTCAAATAGCATACTTACTTTTTTAAAAGTAGAAGTCGTAAATTAAATAAATAAGTATATCGTCAAATTAATGAATGAACGATTATTTTATATTTTATTGTATTAATAGTGAAAATAATTATTTTTGACCTAGGAAACTACCAAATATTCATGTGAATTAATTTTAGAACTCGTTTACTCTTTTACACCAATAGTAATGGTTGAATGGAAATAGATTTAAATGAAAACGTTTGGTAGCACATTCGTTCCGGGCAAAATCCGTCAATTATAACTTTCATACGATCAGATTTATTTACCTGAGATTTTGCATAAAGTTCCTACTCTGTAGTTTGCCTACAGAAAATATGAGATCGAGATTTTTTATTGTTTTTATTGATTTCAGTGTATTTCTGAAGACCTATGCTGTTTTTAGTCGACTTTACAAAAATGATAGAAGTTTCACAATTCGAAAACCTATAATATATTTTTTTATGAAGAACTTTTCACAGGGTGTACATTTTGTATTTTACAACTGATAGGTAGGTACTTGTCACTTGGTCCTTTATAAATTGCGTAAATTTAGGTAATGAATTCAAATAGTAGGTATAATCTATAAAATATCAGTAGGTACGTATAAAACAATGATTTCTAAAACATTTGTCAACAAAGAACCTTTACTATAAACGGCTATAAAATTGGAAATGTCTGGGGTTATCTAGCAGACTAATTTATATGTAAATACGCGTGCGAGGTACCAGGAGAACAGGGTATGACAGGAGGGTACGTGGTGAGACGTGATGCATTTACGAAAATTAGGATACGTTGGGGCCTTTAATGAAGCGATAATATTTGTACTAAGTACAATTTACTTAACTTTATTCGAGCAAAGATGTCTGTTATGTCTAATTTTATTCATAGGTTTTCCAAATAACATATTCTTAGAGTGTATAAATGAAATGTCTTCTCTGATTCTATCTTACTTAGGTACCTATTGCCTTTTTCTGATCCGCTAATCGAGATCGATATTCACTTACAACACCAATATAGAATACCACTGTAAACCGCTAAGAGCTTCATGTTATCAAAACATATACATATTTAAAAAATCAAACACTGTCCTATAAATGCAAAAAGATCACCAAAATTATTAACCAACAAAGGGACAATGAAAACCACCATGTCAGTTGCAAAATAAAATGGTAATCTATTAAATCTTTCCGCGAATTTCGGAGCCTCATCCCTGATAAGACCAGGAACCCAGGAACGGTTGACAAGTTAAGCGGGACATCTCAAAAGTTTGGACAATGTGTGCCCGCATTATTTTACACATGCCTTTGTGGCTACATCAGGGGTTCCCAAACTCAAGGACCGTTTTTTATCATCGTTTTTAGGTTAGGGACTACTACTACTATTGTTATTACTTTTTTTTATTAGTAGTCCCGCACTAAGATTTTCTCCAAAGTAGTGAGGTTCGTTCTTATAAAAATAGTGACTAGGATTTTTTTAATCAGTTTTTAGTTGTCTTGTTTGAAAGTTAGTTTCATTCCAGCTTATACCTCGGTCTTTATTGGGGTCTCGTGAACTATATTTTGTTTTCTACGGACCAGTGGTTGGGAACCACTGGTCTACATGGTACTTATATTCGGTTTGAGGAAGGTTCATGGACACGTACGGGCATTTGAGAATTCCCATGGATTTGAAGTGATGGTGACTGATAAATTAGATTTTGTGTTTAAATTACAATTTAACCCGACAATTTAATTGCGATTATTTTCATTTTAATATTACGAAAAATAAGCTATTTAGCTGTGTGAGTAAGAAGTACTCTGAAGATACGCCGCAGTAAAGTAGATGTGAGAGTAGTATGCGTTGTATCGAGAGTGGGGAAGCTATCCATAGCACGCATCTTTCCAAATAAAAACATAGCTTAGCTGAGTCCGTTTCCACCAGTGCTAAGCTATGTGTACTAATGAATATGATTGGTGCAAGCCAAACGCATCCACAGCAACGTAGCGCAGTTGATTTCGACATCCAGTCTAATTTTGAGTTCACACATAAATCTATTGATTCTCAAATACTTTGTTTATCAGTCGAAGTTTAAAGGATATTTTGAGAAGAGCAAACGTTTTAAACAAATCGATTTTAGTTTGTTTATAGTCCGTTGTTGGCATCAAGCACTTGTCAGTCGGTTCTTTGATGAGAAACGCTCTTACATCCAATGTCAATAATGTAGAGACAGACTGTAGATAGATAGACAGATACTGAGATAGATAGATACTGTGCACGTGGAGGACTAAGGGGGAGGTCTTTGTTTAGCAGTGGATGTCTCTCGGCTGATGATGATGGTGATGATGATGAGAGATAGACTGTAGATTTGAGTTCTAGAGGTAAATTACCAGGACTTTAGGTCGAAGCAGGCGTAGTAACGGAGTGAGTTTTAGTTAGTAAAATTCTGACACTCTATCTTGTCTCACCAAAGGTGGGAGAAGTTATTTAATATTTTTTCCCTTTCAAAAATGTAGGTATAATTTATTTACTTCAAAATTTCATCTTTTATAGCCAATAATCGTCGAAGAGACGGCTTCAAATGTTTTTTCATTTTAATTGCAAGATAGAAAAGGTACTTTTTTTTTTTTTTTTTTTTTTTTTAGGGTGGAAAATCATCCAATGACTTCTCCCGCCTTGGGCGAGGCGAGAGGGAGTGTCAGACTCTTACTGACTAAAAACCACCCCGTTCCTACTCCTGCCCGTCGAGCCGGAGCCCCGGTAAACCCGCTAGGTAGTCCGCAGCTCCGGATTAGGCATCAGCCCTACTGGGCCCCATCTGTGGTGGTCTGATGGCTCTTTGAGGCGCGCGCAGAACGCGACGCGCCGCACGCACGGGTCTGGTTCTGGTAGGGCGGCGAGCTACCCTTGCTCGCCGTCCGCAGACCCGCACTTACGGTGGCCGGAGATCGTCGCGCGATCCCCGACGCCCGGAGTGTCTCTCGCGACGGCTGGGGCGTGAAGAGGTTCGTTCTCTCACGCGCCCCGCCTCCTCCTTAGCTAGCATGACTGCTTCGCAGAAGGAGGAGACGGCATCCCAGTCCCCCTCGCTACGCACCATGGCTTGTATCAGTGCCGGACGCGAGAGGGCGCCGTCGCCGACCACATCCCTGAGGACACGGCGGTGCTCAGCCCACGCAGGGCAGACCGCAAGCGTATGTTCCACCGTGTCCTCCGGGCGGTCTTCGCAGTGATGACACCCGGGCGTTTCCTCCCGCCCAATCAGAAACAGGAACCTACCGAAGCTTCCATGTCCGGTAAGCACCTGCGTCAGGCGGTAGGTGAGGACACCGTGGCGCCTCTCTAGCCACTCCTCAAAGAGGGGACTTACCGCTGCAATGACAGCGAGCCCAGCCCTCGGTTGCGACAGTCGCTGTTGCCATTCCGCCATGAGATCGCGCCGGAGCTCATCCCGCCACGCACTAATCTGGCGCGGCAGTGGAGTTTCGCCCCGGCGACGCGCGTCGGCGCGCAAACTAAAGACGCGCGCGAGCACCTTCGCCTCCAAATCCCATGGCGGGAGTCCGGCAAGGAGGTTAGCCGCCTCTCCGGAGATCGTGCGATATCCGCGGATCACCCGGATGGCCATGACCCTCTGCGACGTGAGCAGCGCCCGAGCTGGTCGCCGCATCAGGGTCGGCGCCCACACAGGGGCTCCGTAGAGGGCCATGGACCGCACGATCCCCGCGTACAACCTCCGGCAGGAGGCATTTGGCCCCCGAGGTTGGGCAGGAGCCGCTTAAGTGCAGCCCCCGTCCGTTCCAACTTAGGAGCCAAACGTCGGAAATGCTCCACGAAGTTCCATCGACTGTCGAGGACGAGTCCTAGGTACTTCATCGTCGTCTCGACGCCGATGGTAACCCCTCCTGCCGTTATTTGGGACCCATCCGGAGGTGGCGCGTTCCCGCGGCCATGAAAACACATGGCCTCGGACTTGTGGAGCGCCACCTCGAGTCCCAATTGCCGGATCCTATCAACAACTGTCGCAACCGCTCTCGCCATTAAGTTGGCCGCCGCCTGGTGCGACCTCCCGTGCGCTAGCACCAGCGTGTCGTCGGCGTAACAGACTACGCTGACGCCGTTCGGGAGGTCGGTGCGCAGCACCCAGTCGTAACCAATGTTCCACAGGAGCGGCCCCAAAACCGAACCCTGTGGAACACCGCGCGACATCTCTCGCCGGTTCCACTCACCTTGGTGACCGGGGTAGGTGACAAACCTATCCATCAGGTAGGCCTCGATAACACGACGGAGATAGGTAGGCACCCGGTGGTACCGGAGTGCCTCCAGTATGCAGCTCCAGGGTAGTGAGTTGAAAGCGTTGGCGATGTCCAGAGACACCGCCACGACGACCTTACCCCTGGACACTGCATTCCCCGTCGTGAGGTCTCTTACGCGCATGATGGCGTCCACCGTGGAGCGCCCTCTACGGAAGCCGAACTGGCCATCCGCGAGGTCCGGCCCAAGTCCAGACAGGTGCGCGACGAGGCGGTTCGAAATTATCCTTTCGAAGACTTTTCCCACCTCGTCGAGCAGCACAATGGGCCGGTACGCGGACGGAGAGTCCGCAGGGCGCCCCGGCTTCTTCACGAGGACCAGTTTTCCCGTCTTCCACTGAAGCGGGAACTGGCCCCTCTCCAAGCATGCGCTGTAGAGACCTATTAATCGAGGCCCGAGAGCCTCCGAGGCCAGGACCCACGCCTTGCCATGTAGGCCATCGGGTCCTGGGGCGGTGTTCTTGGCGCCCATCCGGCGCACCGCCGCTCTCAGTTCTGCCTCGGTCACCTCCGGAACGATGTCGTCGTCGTCGTCGCTGTGGCCCGCATTGGGCACCGCAGGGGGCGGAGTCATGGATGGAGGGGTGAAACCCCTCCGAAGTTGGGGGAACAAGGCGCCAATTACCTCCTCCACAACTTCTGGCCGGAGACTCTGAGTGAGTGGGGGAGCCCAGGTGCGGAGCTTATCACGCACCATCCGGTAGGGGCGCCCCCATGGATCTCTGTTTAGAGTCTCCAGCATCTCTCGGCGAGCTTCCTCCTTAGCCCGCCAAATTTCCGCTTTGAGGGCGGCCTTTGCCGCCTTGTACCCCTCGTACAACTCCGCCTCTCTGACCTCCGCATCTGAAGGACGGATAGAAAAGGTACTTAAGATTTTGTTTGCGTAGAAGTTTACAAATAAATAGAATTTCGCATGAAATCTGAAATAGTACCAATGTGTATGACTACTATCATAAAAGACGAAGAGTACGAAAGCTGATTTAAAAAAAAACATAATAATGTGAGGTCGATTAAAAGGATTCAGAAGTACCTATTTGTTTCAAATATAAATGTCGTTAAAATGATTACGCAGTCATTACTGCGTCTAATCTAACTAGTGAATGTTTGTATAGCTACGTATTGTTTGTCCGGAAGAACAATCAAATATGCCTTCATTTCTATTTGATTAAAACTACATAAATTGGTCAACACTTTACATGACCACACGCGTCATCAGTTGTTTAGTCATCTGATTAAAAATATAACGTGAAATATTATGTCGAAAATGGTCTATTTCAACCCTATTAACGACAATTTTTTGGATAGAAGTTTTCAAAAAGCTATCTGTCCCTTTCAGTGTTTGCATCACGCGCTATTTCTGTCTCGTTTCTCCATAAAATACAATTGTGTTAGGGCTCACGGGCGGTGGTACTATATGTTTTCTTTCTTCGGCATTTCATGTCTTCTTCTGTACATGTATAAATACGTGGCGGTCATGTTTATGGCCAGTGTCAACAGTTTAGTCGACTTCTTCTTGTGGCTGAACCTCTGTTTTGCGTTTCTACCTTTCGTTATGTTTTACTGTATTAATATTATTCAAAGAAGAAATCATGTGAAAATAATTTTGAAGATTCAAAAAGCTTTTAGAATCGTCCATTATAAAGATTATAGGGAATGTATGTTGTGGAATTGGTTTGGTGTCTTCTGTCATGTGTTTTGGGTCATTCTTAGTATAGGAGTCCTGCAGGATATTTCTGTCGCAGCATCTTTCTATATAATGACTTATTTCGATGTTAATACTACATATGGGAATTCGTTGATTTTTTTAATAAGAAACGGAATGACTGCGTGGATAGCAGAAGTTGAATACCAGTGTAAAACTTGTTTGGAACTTGAAGAAAGAAAACGATGTGATCATTTTAGAAAATTGTTTCAAGCGTATGAGGATTTAATGGAAGCATATTGTCTCTTCAAGAAATTGTTTCAATTTCCGGTGAGTAAAGTAATTCTTGTTGATATAAATAAGTATTTCTTTCATGCTGTAATTGTACGTTCATGGGGTTGGTTAGTGCGCAGTGTTGACCAATAGATGGCATCTCATGTCTGTTACGCATTAAAGATTCTAGTTTTAGAATTTTTTTATGGATGTGAGGCACGAGAATTAACTCATCGGAAAACACCAGCGCAGTAAAGGACACAACTTACATAAAACGCACCGCACCAACACAGCAATTAAATTTAAACTTGAAATCGTATGTTGTATGATATATTATTTCATAACGTCAATACAAAAACGCGAAAGTGTGCGCTGTCGGCGTGCCGACTGCTAGCTTGCACCTCGCGGGCGCCGCACCGTAAGCACGCTGGCAGCTAGCGGTAGTCACAAGCCGTGCTGGAGGCGTGCTTGTTAAATGTGCTTTGACTTTAAGACGTTTGCCACAGGCTCTACTTATTAATCCTTGAAGGATTGGGGTTTACAATTGCACAGAAGTAAAATATGTTACTATCTCAATATATACAGGTAGGTGCCAATGCAACTTGTCTTTAGTCTCATGCATTAGGGGGTCTGATCACCAGTATAAATTTAACCTTCGAATAATAAAAAAATAATACTTTGACAAGAAAGGTCTTCTAGTAGTTGCAAGCAGAAAATAAGTGTTATAATACAGATATTTTCAATTTTCAGATATTATTTCTAGCACTGTACACATTCTTCCTGAGCTTGATGTATGTCCAAATTATAATAGAGCTGCGGGAATTGAAAGTATCACAATTTGGCATGGTAAGATTTTAATTATATATGTAAAATAAAACACTCAATTTGTAATGTTTATTAGAATACGTTGTTGGTTGAATTGTCGCAAGGGCGACATTTGGGTAAGCGGGCCCGAGTCTTTAACATCGATTTCCATGTTGGGATAAGAATCGCTAAGTTGCGTCTTTGGTCTAGTGGTCGCAAGTGCGACGGCCGCGGACAAGGGGTCTCAGGTTCAATTTCCAGTTTATGCGTGGAATAAAAAGTATCCTATCACCCAGGGCAGCTCATACTCCCGTCTGTATATTAAATTTCATCAAAATCTGTTCAGTAGTTTGTTGTTTGAACGCGGTAATCTCCGGAACTAAGAGTCCGATTTGAATAATTTATCAGATTAAGGTTATAAAACATCATGCTACGATCAATAAAAGGCGAGTATAACCGCGGGAAAGTAACCAGTTTACAACTCTAATATTAATAGTGTGATTTGTTTTTCTCCAGTTTCACATAAATGAAATGACAATACTTACCGTCGTGTGGCTCCTGAAGAATGTGTTCTACATCGTGATGTTCAGTACTAGCTGTGAAAAGTTCTACATGTCTGTCACTGACGCCAGGGATACTTGCTACAAGATGCTGAAGAGGTTCCAAAAGACAGGTGAGGATGACTAGTAATCTATAAAGATATTAATCTATAACAATACTTAATTAAAACAAATCAAAGTTTAAGAGTGGGAGCAATTACGTCATTTCTATGTGTAAAACGCACCTAGAAATTACGTCACGCGGTTTTGCTACTGGTGGTTAAGGCTCCAGAGATAGAAACCTCCTCACAATACGTGTCATTTCAAGGAGAACTGCCTTTTGTATCAGGTCCTTGATCCATCCGCTTAACACCAGCCTCCTACGTTGGTGGTTGAGACTTTTAGAGAACAGCACATTGTGGTGCCATATTTTTTTTTTATCTACAGCAGCAGTAAAGAACCTTTGCAAGAACGTTCTCCGGTCCCATCGCGCCACCTTCCACAAGATGACTGCGTGCTCCATCTTCACAGTAGACGCGGACCTAGCCCACGGGTTTGCTAGTCTAGAAGTAGAGTACATCGTTGTGTTACTGCAATTTGCTTTAACTAGGTTTAAGTTGGAATAAATATTTCTTTGGAAATGCAGTCTTTTTTTAAGATTTTCAATAGGTAAAGCAGTGAGTATATTTTTTTAAGAAAGGAATATTTTCCAATGACTACTTTCTGTGACACAGAGAGGGAGAGAGAGTAGTGACACTTCTCCCGCTTTGGGCGCGGCGAGATGGAGTGTCAGATTCTTACTGACTAACAACCACCCCGTTCCTACTCCTGCTTTTCTAGCTGAAGCTCCAGTAACCCGCTAAGCAGTCCGCAGTTCGGGACTCCAGGTAGTATTAGATACGCTTTTTTTTTCTACATAATTAATTACTTTCGACGATACTCGTATAATGATTCGCTTTACTATTAGTGAAGTTTTTCTAAGAATGTTTTGTACCGTAAACCGGGGTTACTTTGATCAATATTGAACTTTGAAGGTCCTTAACATTTATATTTGTGGGTGTAAAAAAAATACAAAAAAGTCTATTAATCGGTATTTTTAGTACTCTCGATTCCTGTAATAATAAGTAAAAAAATGTGTCGTGATATTGAGAAAAAATAAAAAAACTGTCTGATCAAAGTTATACGTAGAATGGGGTTACTTTGATACCCCCATTTTTTATTGCGTAACGACATAGTAACTCCAATTATAATTCCAATAAATTAAAAAAAAACAAAATCTACCAACGGGAAAAATAAATATTCACATTTTTGTCTTATGGGGTAACTTTGATCAAATAAAAGTCATCAGAGAAATTTAACATTTCTTTATTAAACATGTTGGTAACACAATTGTAGCTTAAAATCAGGTCTTATTTATTTATTTTCATTAAAAGTAAACAGGAACTTAGAAATAGTAAGTCTTCATACAATCAACAAAGTTAAAACCTATAAAATAATTAGTCTTCATAAAATCAACAATATAAAACCTATGCTAACAATTCTGCGATATCAATATCAAAAAAAAATTGGACACATTCAACATTACTATCATACTATGATGACTTGCAAAAGGCTTTGGTTTTGGCAGGTAGGCTAATATGTCACTTGTCTCAATTCGAGTTATATCATCACGAACCAATTTGAATTCTTTTTTATTTCCCAAGGATTTGAAACCTTCGAAGACCAGTGGGTCTGGATCGATAATACGACAAACATATTTGTAAGTTTTCTTGCCTCGTTGTGACCAAAACTTCACTAAAACAAATCTCATAACTTTGATCAATCTCACACCATATACCCTATCAATGACACCCCGCATTAAGCAAACTCGATTCATTGCATTGTTTTTGAGGTTAGAATATCAATAATCTCTGTATTGATTAATCGATGATAGGCACATAATGGAGTTTATCTAGAAATTTCATTACACCATCTTGTGTTTAAATACAGATGAAGTTTTGCAGCAAAATTATTTAGCTATTAATAGAGAATAACAATGTATTTATCTTTTTTAACTTAATTTGCGGGTGGATTCCCAGCGTGTTTTCAAAAAAGGATTTGACAGTTCTTCAGTTTTGCTAACCTAGAAAAAAAAACTACCATACGCGTTTCGTTTTACGCAATTCGTCATTTTATATGAAATGAAAGTTTCGATCAAAGTCACCCCGTGAATCAAAGTAACCCCGGTTTACCAGTATATCAAACATTTGGGTAACGGACTCCATATCTATCGTATATAATATAGTAAATAAAAGGAGGTATAAACACCGTATTTAATATAAAGCTCGTATTTAAACTATCTTTAAATATTTATATTCCACATTGGTGGTACCGTGGAACTGGTCGGTCTGTAGTTAGTCCTAGCTGCGACCTTCCACTGAGTCAGTCTATCCATACAGTGACATAATAGCGCAGCCTCTTGAAATTCACCAGCTAAAGACCTTCGGTTATTTTTGGGGATTACTGGTCCGAATTTTACCGGAATATCGTGGGCAGTGGACCCTGGTATCGTGTGAGTGTGGGTAGGTACACTCATTCTCAAATATTGACAGATGTTCTGGCATTGTTCTGGTATCTCGTCGCTGTTGGTTTCTAGAATATACTTCGCAGCTGTTTGATGATGGAGGAAGATGAAACAGCAGAGCACTGTGAACAGAGCGAGAGAGAGAGATATATAAAATGTGTGATCTTTTTTATGGCATAGTGCGGCAAACGAGCAGATGGTTTGCCTACGGACACTCGTAATACTGAAGATGTTAAAAGTGCATTGCCGTCTATTCAAGGATTAGGGACAGGGGGATTGGGGTTTGAGGATTAAGGATTTGGGATTGGGGATTGATGATTGGGGATTCAGATTTCGGATTGGGAATGGGGATGAAAGAGGCAGGATTGTGCCGTAGGAAACCTTACTCACACGGCACTATAACATTTTTGCATAATTTATGTCAACAGCTTGTGATAATCCAATGCTGGACTACGGGTCTCGTTTACATACTTACTAGATTCTAAAATTACTGCCGCACTCAGAGACATTTAATGATTACTCAAACTATTCCTTGGTAACGATTTTGTTTCGAAAACAATTGCATAAGACTGGGTTAAGTAACGATTAAATGACTCTGAGTACGACGGTTAATCCCAGTATTTTCACAATCACGCAGGTATTTTCTTTTGATAAGCCTTATGCAGCCCACAATTTTCATTTTTTTTACGCCTACCAGGCCTAAAAGTCATTTCAAAATTTTTATAGCAGAATTATATTAACAGTTGAAATACTTACGTGAAATAAAATTCATTATTGTATTTCTATTTTATTTCTGAAGGCTCAATGTGCTAACTCCAAAATTAAATGAGTTTGTGATAATTATATAAGATTTACTTCTAAATCCGTTGATTATTAATCCGTTGATTAGTAAGTAAATCTCCATTACTTTTTTAAATGTTTCCTTAATCTGTGTGCTGTTAAATTTGTCACACATAAAGGTGCCTTAACTCTTTAATGTTAATTTCGATTAATTTTAATACGCATTAAGAGCGTCTGCAAGTTCATGGACATCACTAATCCGATTTTAATGAAACTTGCTACTCTTACGCAATACCTAATAGGTATTCAATGTTTTAGAAGTTAAAACATTTTAGAAATACCCTTAAGAAGAGCGTATTTTAAGTTTGTATGGGACCTGTCATTCTTTGGCTCGTCTAAACCCCTTTTTTGGAAATGTTCTAGGGTTAATTTTCTGAAAAGGGCGAAGGGTTTAACATTTAAATTTACCAACTGGGTCTGGGAGGTAAAACCTAGTTAGCAACTTCACGCCTTTTATCCCCGGAGGCGTAGGCAGAGGTGCTCAATACGACACGTAATGGCGCTATACAATGTACATCCACTTTTCACCATTTGTGTTATAAGTTCCATGTAATAGGGGGAGGTGAAACCTAGTTGTTGTATGCATGTGATGGTTGGAGTCCAGCATTATTTTTGAGGGGGAAAAATCATCCAATGACTTCTCCCGCCATGGGTGAGGCGAGATAATGTCAGACTCGTTCTGACGAAGGAGCCCACCTGATTTATGCAGCTAGTACTGGTTGAGTGTGACTTTCAAAACTGAGAGTTTCATATGTCCATCTCACTGTTTATCCACATTTTTTGGGAAAACTGTACCTTGGGAACAAGTGTGGGAGAGCCATGCTTCGGCACTAATGGGCCGGCTCGACCGGAGTGATACCACGGTTTCACAGAAAACCGACGTGAAACAACGCGTTGCGTTGTGTTTCGTTGTATGAGTGAGGTTACCGGAGGCCCAATTCCCCCCTTCCCAATCTTCCCCATCCACGATTCCCGTACAACAATCCTTAAATGCCTAACTCCCAAAAAGCCGGCAACGCACTTGTAACGCCTCTGGTGTTTCAAGTGTCCATGGGCTGCGTCGATTGCTTACCATCAGGTAATACGTGTGCTCAATTACCGGTGTGTTTCATAAAAAAAAATGACGCAATTAAACCGTTTCTGATTCAGTACCCTGGGGACGAGTGGTTCTCATGTGGCTACTGTATCTGCTTCCTATCAGATGATCCTGATCCTATGTTCTTACCACCACTATTTATATACATATAATAAATATTTATTGATCACTTGAAGAGTTATTCTAGATGCGCGGGGATTGAACCCAACATTCCTAGTACCTTCATATAGGAACATAACTTCTTCTTAGTTCTTTTAGAACTGTTTTGGGTTGGACTGTTTATTCAAATAAAGAGCGCACTCCTTTTTAAGGCGGCAACGAACCGGTGACTAGTCAGGTGTTGTGCAGGTGTCCATGGCCGGCGCTGATCGCTTACCATTAGGTAAAGCTGTGTCAAATAAAGATTTTTTTTATCTTTATTTATTTACAGGGTTTTTCTTAAAAGAAAACGACACCCCGATTATTGAAGACAGAATAACAAAAACAGACACTTATAATAGACTTGGGATTAAGTTAACCTACCCGCAACCTAGTACCCACAATAATTTTTTTTTTTTTTTTTTTGATATTTCTGCACTATGGCAATCTGTTCGAAAACAATAAGCCACTTGTTTGGTTGGAGCTACGCGTCCTGATTATTTTATTGTTTTCTTCGAGGGCCAATCAATTGCTGAACTATCCAGCAAACCCTCCTTTTGGCTCAGTTTACAAATCTTTGGGCGAGTCTGGGAATGCCTTGTCTCTTTAGTCGGCTATAATGTAGTCCACCCTCTCCACTTAAGGCCTGTGCGAGTTCGTTTGCATGGGTTGCTAATTTTTTTTGGTATTTTTGGCTTGCCTGGACTATTTCCTCACGAACAGTGTTTATGCCTAGGTCGAGATACATGTATTTGTTGCTAATACATTGGGGTATCCTGAATATCATTCTCAGCACTTTACTTTGGAATCTTTCCAGTATGTCGATGTTACTCCTACTAGCTGTTCCCCATAGCTGTATTCCATAAGTCCAGACAGGTTTCAAAATGGCTTTATATACTAAGATTTTGCTGGTGGTATTGAGTTGCGAGCTTCGTCCAATTAACCAGTGAAGACTACGAAGTTTCGTATCTAATTGTTTTCTTTTAGCCCAGATGTGCTTCTGCCATGTGAGCCTTCTATCCAGGTTCATTCCCAGGTACTTTGCATTATCTGTTTGAGGTATTTCTTTGTCATTGAGCTTAATCGGTGGACAAGTGCCTCTCCTAAGAGTAAAGGTAACATGGGCAGATTTGGTTTCGTTTGCTTTGATCCTCCATTGCTTAAGCCATGATTCTACTTTATTAAGATGACTTTGCAGGGTATGTGATGCAGTTACTGGGTCATTATCAGTAGACAGCAAGGCAGTGTCATCAGCATACGTCGCTGTAATCGTTTGATCATCAGTTGGAATATCTGAAGTGAAGATGAGGTATAGGATAGGTCCCAGTATGCTACCTTGGGGGACACCCGATTTGATTTCGTAGAGCTCAGAGCTGTCATCATTACATTTTACTTGGAAACTTCGCTTATCTAGGTAGGACTTTAGTATCTGAAGGAAACAGTGTGGCAGTATCTTTTTGATTTTATAGATAAGACCCTCATGCCAAACCTTGTCGAAAGCTTGGCTGATATCTAAGAACACTGCAGAGCAGTATAGTTTGTTTTCCAGACATCTACCAATAGTGTCGATGATACGGTGAACTTGTTCGATTGTTCCATGACTTTCACGAAATCCGAATTGATGCTGTGGTAATATGGTGTTTAAGTGTACTTTCATTCTATTAAGTAGTATCCGTTCAAACAGTTTTCCGATGACTGGGAGCAGGCTGATAGGTCTGTATGAGTTTGTTTGTTCCAGAGGTTTACCAGGTTTGGGAATCATTATTATCTGTGCTATCTTCCACTGTCCAGGAAAGAATTCAAATCTTAGGGAAGCATTGAATATGTGGACAAGTTTCATTACTGCCTTGTACGGTAATTTCTTTAAAAGTGTTGCATCTATGTAATCATACCCGGGCGCTTTCCCTTCCTTCAGCTTTTTTATTTCTTGGAAAATTTCCTTAGGGCTAGTACTTCGTAATGGTGAGCACATTTGATTTGGTGATTCCAAGTAGTTTATTACTTCTTCTGTATGTTTGTGACAGCTCTCTGGGTGTGGATTGAAAACATTGCTCAAGTGTTCGGCAAACGTTGTTGCTTTTTCTTGATCAGACCTAGCCCATCCTCCTTTATTATTGTTGACGGCAGGTATATGTGTTTTTGGGCGCTTCATGTTTTTGGTGACCTTCCACAGCGAATAGTTTGTGTCTACTGTCGGATCTAGATTTGAAAGCATGTTTTGGATTTTGTCGTTCTCTTCGTTGTTGATGAGTTTTTTAAGCTCATCAGAGAATTTATTAAATGCAGTTTTATCATTAGGGTATCCTGTATTTTGCCAAACCTTTCTCAATTGTCGCCTTGTCTTGATTTTTTCCTTTATTTCCTTTGGATAGCTGTTATTTTTAGGTGGCTGACCCTTTCGTTTAGTGGTCGCTAAGCAGGCTGCTCTATGTATAAGCATGTTGAGTTTCTCTATCTCGTCTTCTATGGCTTCATTTGTGTCGATTTTGGCTTTAAGATTGATTTCGGATTCGATTATATCTCTGTATTTTTCCCAGTTCGTAGTCTTAGTGTTATATATTTTTAAAGGAGGCTCTACCAATTGAATTGTAGAGTTAACGTTCAAGATTACAGGAGTATGATCTGAGGTGAGATCAGTACAAGATTCTATTGTTATGTAGTTGCCGTCCATGTTCTTTGTTATAAAAAAGTCCAGCAAGTCAGGTATTCTATCTTTATCTGTAGGCCAGTAAGTGGGTTCGCCCCCAGACCAGTAATCCAGTTTCATGTCCTGTGTTACCATATGTAATTGTCGTCCTCTTGTAGTGGTCAACCTGGAGCCCCAATGCAGATGTTTTGCATTCCAGTCTCCAGCACTTATGAATCTTATACCAAGTGTGGAGAAGTAGTCCTTGTAATCTTGAACAGTGATTGTATGCCTCGGGGGACAGTAGACAGCAGAGAAAACTGTTTCAATGTGTTTTTCTAGGACAACTATGGTCGTGGCCTGAATTTTCTCTGAGCGATATTCTTCCATCGAATAGTGTTTGATATTATTTTTAATGATAACCGCACTTCCTCCGTGGCTGTTTCCGGAGGGGTGGTTTGTTGTATAGATTTTATATTTATTAAAAGTTATGTGAGACTTGGAGGTGAACCTAGTTTCTGAGACTAGCGCTATGTCGATCTTCTCCGTTTCAAGGAAAATTTCCAGTTCTTGACGTCTCTCCGTCAAGCCATTGGCGTTCCAAGTAACTACTCGGAGGTTCTGTATCATTTTTTTAAAAGGCTACTGACTAACTGGACCACGCGGTCCAACATTTTGTCCATCATTTTTTCCATTATTGCAAACATTGTATGCTGTAGGTTTTCTAGCATAGTCTCCATGATATTAGTGGAATTATTGAAATCGTTGTTTGTCGTGTTATATTGGGTGTTATTTTTTTGTGCAGGTAGAGTTTGTTGTCCAGTTTTAGTAATTTCAGCGTAGGTTTTGCTTGAATTTGTTTGTTTAAATTGATATTGTGATTTGGGATTATCTGTTTTGTTATTGTCAAGGCTCTTTGTTAGTTGTTTTGGTTGTGGTTTAGAAGCAACTTTTAGGATTCTTTCTTTATATTGCTTGTAGATTTTGCATCCCTTGTAGCTGGCAGGGTGTTTTTCATTGCAATTTGCACAGGTAGCCTCAGTGTCAGGTTTTTTTATACATTGTGTTGTAGAATGTTCATTACCACATTTGACACAACGATAAGGTCTGAAACATTGATTTTTTGTATGGCCGAATCTTTGGCATCTTTTACATTGTATAATTTCTTTTTTTTATAAGGTGCTTCGATTGTGATTTTCATTTGGTTTAAATATCTGACGTCAAATATTTCTTTATTGTTTTGCTGTGGCTCCAGGTCTACATAGAATATAGGAAGTGGTTCCTTGGTAGATCTATGTCTAATGCTGACTATTTGTCTTACTTTATGCCCTAAGTGTTCCAGTTCTCTGGTTATTGCTGTTGTATCCTCTGAAGCGTGAAGCCCACGTAAAACCACTCTGTAAGCTTTTTCGCTTTTTAACTGGTAGGTGTAGTGCGAAACATTGTTAGCGATGAAATGTTCTCTAATAGTTTTGTATGTTTGGATGTCTTTTGGCATGACTTTAATAATGTGTCCAGATCTGAGTTTGGTCATGGTATAAAGATCATTGTCTAAAATTGTGTTAAGTACTTCTTTTAGGGATGCAATGTTGATGACGCCTGTAACAAATATAGGCTCGGGTTTAGGAACATAAACTCTTTCCTGTTTGTTGGTTTCCTGAGCATGCATAGTATCATTCAGTAACTCGAATCTGTTTTGAGTTGGTATAGCGAATTGAGAAATATTCTTCTGTTTTTTGTTTGTGTTGTTTATTGGACTGGTTTCTTTCCTTTTTTTCGGTTTATCTCTCTGCCACTCATTTTTGTTTGTATCTTCCTGATCACTAGAGTCTGTTTGGGTTACCATTATCTGTTTGATAGGTTCTGAATGGTTAACTACAGGATTTTCATTTTCTGTAGGTATTGCACCGAGGGAGTTGCTTCTTGTTCGTTCAAACATGTTGCGATTAAGTGTTTGTTGTATTAAATTGTGTGTTTTATTTGTGTTAGGGGTTTTTATATTTTGAAAATTATCCATTTGATTCCCACGAGTATGGACGAAAACAGGTCGCTCACAGGGTGACGCCATTCCTGTGAGAAGGCTATATACAGTGATGTTCGCCAGGTACACCAAGGTTGGCGCTAGAAACTTGCCTCCCGCAAGCCATGCATCCTCTCGGCGCGTATCCCACCTTAGGATTAGGGTGACTTTTTATGGAGGTTTTCTACCTCTTGGTCCGGGCAATTAAGCCAAGACCCCCGCTTCTATGATAGACTGACGGGTCGTGAAGGTCATTTCCTACCTTCATCTGATTAGACTTGTTAGGTCTACCGTTGTCAGGTTAATTAACCGTCGCCCGATACTCGACGTTGACCTTTTTACAGCTGGTGGGGTCTCTTCTCCTCAACCAACCCTCCTCCTTTCACATACGGGCTTGGGACCGTCAATGGCGGAGTTTAACACAATACAATACAATAAAAATAAAGATATATTATTTAAAAAAAACCCTCAATAGAGTAACAAACAACCTCATTAAAAAATCATATGATTTATTTAAGAATGTATTAAAGGTCATAATATATTTATTTTTATTCTAAAATTACATTTATAATAATTTTCAAACATATAAAAATAGAAGCCGACCAGTAGCGGAAGCATGATTATAATATATCTTATATGTTATACATTATTCTTATCTTCCTTCTCCCATAACATGTATGGTCGTATGCGTATCAAATGTGCATTACTTGTAAGAATTTTTATGCTCTCCGGATCAACGTTGCTGAATACATGCTCAATAGGATTAGGGTTGACTTGATAGGTTGACCGCTGCCAGTCTTCGGGCCAATTGCGAGGGTTCTGTTTTGACCAGGTAACGTCACGCGTGAACACAGTCCTATCACTGTTGTAATCTTGCAAGTTGATGTCATCGGTGCGACGTGAGCGATGGTATGGTGAGTCATACCTATCCCTCCATGTTCGTGAATGTGCAGGATGGTAGAGCATCAGGAATAAGGTAATGACTGAAATAAATGTATAGTTAAATATCATCATCATTATATTAATTATATGACGTACACGGCTGAATAAGGCCCAATGACTTCCAGATTAACCGATTAGAAGCGGAAGCGAACTGCATTTTCGAGAGGTTAAAATCTTCCAATGACTTTTCCCGCTTTGCGTGAGGTGAGGCAAATTATTGCGTGTCAGACTCTTACTGACTAAAAGTTACCCCGTTAAAACCACACCCAAGGTACCACCAACAAGAGTGGGTGATTCGAGTAGTAGTTACGGTAACACGCTGATCCGTCGTCGTCCGCAGCTCCAGGAAGCGGCCTGCATCCAGCAGTTTCCTGCGATCTTTACCAAGCTGTAGCTAACAAGATGTCATGGTTTACCATGCTCCCTTCACAACATTGATTCAGTGTATTAAAAAAATTAAAACTTTTTTTTTATGTTAAATGGGCCGACGTTTTACCGTTATCTCGCCTGATGTTAAGTGATGATGCGGCCTACGATGGAGCACGTCTGCCCGTAAGCAATCTATTCACTTGGGCTTTGAAGACACCCAGGTTATACCCATCAGGAAACACAGACTCCGGCAAGGAGTTCCACTCCCTGGTAGTTCGCACAAGGAAGCTTGAAGCGAAGCGCTTCGTGCGAGTGGGTGGGATATCCACCATGAAACGGTGACAATTTGACTTCCATGAAGCGGCTATCAACAATCGACTTTATCGTTACGGAATAAGATTTTATTTAAATCAATCAATGATACGTACGTGGTATTATAATATTCATGGTTGAAATGTCCGTCAATACATATGTATAATTATGCGAGAGTTTCATTGACCGGCACCGTTCTTTTATACTGACTGTTGTAGGCGTTCGTTCTAAAGTGCTATGCAGACTGACTTCAATTTAACTACGTAATTTTTAATTTTCTTAATGGTATCATCCTCATTACCAACGGCCGGTCATCGAGGCTACTACTGATATGGCAGGAGTTGGGACGGTGTTGTTTTCAGTCATTAGAATCTGACGGGAGTGTCAGATTGTAATGACAAAACTGATGGACAAACAGTGAAACATATGAAACTCACTTTTCTTCTTCTCTAATACATCTACTGATTTGTTTCGTTGCGGGATCCAAGACAGTCATTAATGTCTCTGGGACGCGCCGGACTTCAATGTTCCGGTGTTTTCATGGTTGTATCTACTGTAGATCCTGGCTTACAGGAGTTGCAGCGGTAAGGGAGGCTGTGGCGGGTTTGTCCCATAAAAAAAAACTTCTGAAAGTCACACTCAGTATTTCCTGCATAAAGCAGCTGGGCTCATCCGCCAGTAAGAGGCTGACACTCCCTCTCGCCTCACCCAAGGCGGGAGAAGTCATTGGATGATTTTCCATCTCAAAAAGCTCCTTGAATGTGTCTGGTGATGTGTTTAGCCTAAATACTTCACCTATATGCATAAGGTTTTAGAATTAATATTTTTAATCACAATAGTTTATTCAATTATAATATCATGTCCTTATAATCACCGTTTAATTAGCTAAAATAGGTATAGCTAATTTTACGGGTTTTAACTTAATATTAATCATAACTTTCGTGAGACACACTAAATTAATTATTATGTTATTCGGCTTACTCGCGTATTTAAATACCCTGTGTCGCGGAATCCTGCTCATGAATATGAGCCTCTAGCATGGCTTGAAACTAGTTGAGTTGGTCGTCAAATAGTAACGTGAGGAAGACGAAAAACAGAAAAATTAATTTAATATTAATCAAACAGTTGCAATTACTTTGATTGTACCAACTCTTGCGTTTGATAAAACATTGGTTAGAGGTGTTATGAGTTGAAAAAAAAAATCTATAGTATATACTAACTTTGTCAGTCTACTTACTACTATTTTTTTCAGTCAGTATAATTTTTTTTTGATCCATCCAGCAGATGGTAAGCAATCGGCCAGCCATAGAAACCTTTAATACCAAAGAGTTGCAAGTGCGTAAAGATCATTTTATGCAATCGACTCTTTGAAGATCTCAGCGCTTTCATCATCCATTTTGCTTATACGCCTACATGCGTAATCGTCGCATTGTCCTGACGTATTCATACATATGTACCTTAACATTATCAATTGGGCTGGCATCATCGCTTTGCATTACAATCTTTTTTTTTCTAAAAAAAATAATCACTATGTATATCTAATGTTCTAAATTCAAAGAGTAGGTACTAAATTCAATTTCGCGCAGGTTTGTAGAATTTATTTAAGGATTTCTTTTATGAAATGATTTATTCAAGACAGGCATCAATTACTATTTCGTTGAAATGTGTGTGATTTCATCACTTAGATTAATAGTAATAAATTCGGAGAAAGTTTTATTCACTAATATCTAGAAAAAATAGCTGCTAATAAAAAATAGTAATTTTGTTTAATGTATAATAAGACCAAACATTAGTTATTATTCAGTTTTTTTATTAAGAGTTACAATAATTATACATTTCCTTAAATAAAAAAAACATTTTTGCTTTAAAAAAAACAAGTTCCTATAAATAGGTACTTATTTCATCTTCGAATGAGTGAATGAAACAGATATACACGTCTGAGCCGAGAGTGAGAGTGACGGAAAACAATAGAACATTGGAAGCATGCTAGCAGTTTGTGGATCACACAAAGGATTCGGGGTCGCTAGGGTAGTGGGGCAGAATTACCCTGAATTTGGGGTAAAAATTATTGATGATTTGGAACATTAATATTTAGAAAGATACATTTGAAAATATAGTTTTGATATAAAATACGTGTAGACATCTTGTAGATGTCAACTGATTTGTTGGACAAACTTGATATCAGAGAAAACTGAATGCAAGTCTCATCTAGTCGACTACACTGGAAGTCATTAGGGGAGGCCTATTTTCAGCAGTGGACGAAGTTTTTAAAGGTAATTTTCAAAAATGAATACTGCTCATTTGGGTTTTAAAACATATATCTAGATTTGAATCGAATACAGCTTATTTATTCTTACTCTTGATTAAATCTAAAACTGAATACATAACGTAATAAATAAATACTTAATTATGTATGTATAATGATATGAAATACTTATTTTAACACAAAAAAATTCAAATCAATGTACTCTCACAACCACATTTACAAAAGAGCAAATCTAAACAACCAAAATGAAAAACAAACACAAACAAAATAAAAAATAAATAAAATACAGACAGGGAAAATTCGAAATAATTTTCCTTACGGAGCAACACTGAGCTGAAACACCACCGGGAATCGGGAGCTTGCCCGAGCGTGTTTCAGTCGGTCGCGGGAGCTCGGCCTTGCCACTCGGCCCGAGCAATCGATTCTACAATCGGAACAATCGAATTAAAATCGAACACCTAATTCTCTAACACACAACATCAATAAAATAACATTCTTCCAATAATTGAAAGTACAGCTAGTAGTGTTTCGTGTTTTGGAAATGAATGTAGATTGTGCAGTACAGGATATTCGAGTGAAACAGGGATATTATTAAAAATAGGCTGTTTTCACACTGTTTTTGTGAGGGCGAATCCAGGTGAGTTCCCCATTTATTATTTATAGAAGCATTTTCTTCTTTCTGTGTACAAATTGCCTTGGGATCCTGTTTTTGCATGATGTCTGTTGTTTTAGATAGAACGAAAAAACGAGCACATGTTTAATAGTCAATACAAACTATAAGGGTAGGTACCTAGCTTGTTATTTTTCTTTTCCTAGCATAGAAATAGTGCGGTAGTAGGTCTATTGTATTGTTATGACTATAATGAAATGTTCCCTTAAGAGTTGTTAGGTTAAAAAATATAATTATTTCCAATTGTTCAATGTTGATAATTGTTTTCATCGAATTATGTTAAATGGAAGATTTTTTTGGCTACTTACGGTTCCTATAATATACATAATATTCAATTACTGTTGATGCAAGTATTATTAATAATCAAGCGGAATGTGCGGTGGTTTTATTAGTTCTTAGAAAATATGAACGATAATTATGATTTATGTACTGGACTTCGTAATAGATGGTATTTTTGTCCATTCAAAAATTCGTTATTTTCCGTGACTACACTCACACATTCACAGCTTATTTTTCTGTATGCAGTTTTTAAATACGAAGGTAGTTCATAAAAAGAAACATAAGTACCAGGGTGGCAGAAATTATGAGATCTCAAAGCTCAAAGCGTGCTCGTGTACGGTGTGCGAGCGTAATTGCTTCCTGTGGGGAAACTCGGCGTGTGAAGAACGACCTCTCTCCACCCTGTTGCTACCAGGCTGCCATAAATTCGAGGGAGATGTAATTAAGCCAGCTATACTCAAACGTCATCGGGCTTGGAGCATGTTCCTTTGCGTTCCATTTTTGATTTGATTATATCGTTAAATTCGGCCAAGTGGTGTTTGTACTTGGGAATGTGAGTTTTAGTGACTTTTATATTTGGCTGTGTTATTAGCGCAGCGATCGAAAGCGTCACTTTCACGAAAATGTTTACTTTCAATGATTTTCCTGTATCGTTGGAAGTGGGGACCGAATTCGGTAGTTTCCTTAATGGAAAACGAAAGATTGCGATATTTCAATAGATATAATAAAATACACACACACTTCCAATACGGTACCTAATTAATTTGAATACAAACTCCTTTACCTAATTATTATAAAAAAAAAAATGTTTTGAAGTTCTTGCTAATTAATTTTAAAAGAAGAACAACATTCTGAATTGAAATTAATATTTCTTAAACTACATATTATGGGGCTAGTCTTGGTAATCGATTATTATGATCGATTATAAATCTTTCCTTGAGTTACTCGATTCGCGCTAAGCCTTCTTTGCTTCGATCTTTCACCCTGTCTGCTAATCCTGAAGGCAAATAAATTTGGCAAACCGTTTATTGTAGAGCATATTCTTGGTCGTAGTTCAGCAGTGGACTGTCACTGTCAGGGCTGTTGATACTATTATCGATCGATACAAACGTCTAATTGCTGTAGACTATTACTAGAAGTATTAATGATAGTGTTACGCTTGTGTGACATGACTGTGTGCTAGTATTTATGTGTGCGTGTTACGAACGAACAAGTGCGATTACCAGTAGGTACATCAAATTTCCTGTGGGTAAAAGATTTTCAATTTTATTACGAATGCTATAAAGTTGATATTCTATTTAAGAATATGATAGATATTGTACCGATTTTAGTCTTCATATTTGAAAATCATACTTTTGCCTTTTCACTAGAACTTTGTTATTGTTGTGGAACATGAAGTAGAACTTATTATAACTTTGTACATAGATAAGTACATGTAGCCTAGTGATTTAGTTCGTAATACATTCGTTCATACATTGCTTAATAGTAATCAGTGGTATGTAGCAATTCCTAAAGAAATAACGAGAATTAGCCACTTAGTACTCTCCTATTGGAGATTCCTATCCTTATATATCCTTGTTACATATCCTCCTGCGAAGAAGGAAATATCCTTTAAAGAATTTATGTACAATATTGTTTCCTTCTGTGGCCAGCAGTTTCAACTGACACAATATTAGTGAAGAGATATCTATCACCACAGTTTAAGAATTTTACCTCTTACAGAACATATCAGTTTTTAAACTGACATGGTTATTAATATAACACTATCTAGATGGTTATTATCACTATTAGAACTTGAGACGGGATATTTACCATGTTTATTTATGTCTACGAGTTTCCGATATTTCGGCACTGTTGCAAGCGCCATGATCCTGAATAAACTGACCCTGATCCGTGATCATGGCTCTCACAAAACATGTTTACAACTGGTTGCAAGTAAAAATAACATGAGGTTTGCAACTAGTGAAGTTTTTACGATACTTACAGAGGTACTCGAAAAAGCAATAAAACTTGACTCCCAGTCACTTTAATAGGGTAACATGAGATAAAGGAGGTCGGTTATTTTTCTCAGTTACTTGCATTGCAAAATAAGTTATATAAGTGTTGTTAGTAGGTAGTGTTTCCTTTAATTGACTCATGAATATTTTTTTTTTGTTTTAATGCAGGACCTAGTTCTTAGATTTTTGGTGTGTGATAGATACATTTCAAAAACTATTTATGTTGTTTTAAAGTATAAACCTAATTTCTTAAGTATATCCTTATTTACCAGCAGGCTGTTTGCTTTTTTCTTATAAAATTTCCAAAATTGAATACTATTCTGAATTCAAGTGGCCACTAGCGACAAAGTATGAATAACTTGGCAGCCACTGACGCAAACATTATAAATAACTTTCGTCTGGACTTTCCAAGGGCGGTTTATTTTAAACACAACTACCTTAAAAGGTTCTTGACAGTTTTTAACAAAGCCTATGTTATTTAAGAGGTTTACGAATTTTAGATTAGTAGGTAGTTAGTTCTACAAAAATCTTTTAGTTTGTTCAATACAGTAATTTAAAGCAGAATACTAGGAGATCATGAATCAATAGTAGTGGAAACGATTAAACCTTCAATCTCGTTTCATAACCAAAGATAAACATCACACCGCACAAACGTAAGCTAGATATTTTTATTACATTTGTGTCAGAACATCGTGCCTCATAAAATGGACGATATTTCTTCTTTCATAGTCCATCGGGTTTTGGGTTCTTACAGTTTTATTAAATTTGACCGCGGCCCTTGTGGCAGGCTCTTAAGTATTGTTGTTTTCCTGGTACACGGCGACGGCACGAGGCGGTCAAATGATTATTTGAGAGGTTTTACTTTTTGTCATAATTTCTTTTTGTTAGAAATTTAAAATTATTTTTATTTGTCTTTTGAATTAGTATCGTCACAGTGTAGTGTTTCATTGAGGTAGAGTTTAGAACAAATTTTAAGCACATACGCTTTTCTACTCATGTGCACAAACTGCGTATATAAGCTGGTAACCCGTTACCTGATGGTAACCGGTAATATAAGAAATAGTACGCAAAAGCTTAATTTGCGTACTATAAATAAAAGGACTTTTCCAAATTCAGAAACAGCTAGTTTCAGATTACGACCGGTGTTTGGCAACGAGGACTATCGTTTTTCTACCCCCAGATGTTGATAATGTAGTGCGAGCTTCTGTTTGTTCTATGTTGTCCTAGTTGTCAAAAAATTAATATCCGATGGTTCGAATTTAGTTAATTCTCTAATGGACAGCAACATTAATTCCGACGTTTTTACTAGAAGAAAAGTTAAAGTATTATAAAGCACGCCTTTCCTTATTCTTGCTAGAACCTAAACATTGCCTTATACGGAAAATGTCTTCTATTTTATGTATTCCCAGTATTTTTAATACAATACACGTTCTTGATAGGACAGTATGGCCGAATCATCGACGATAAATTGGTCGTTCCAACCTCTTGAGATATCGTAAATTGTCCCAACAAACAGATTTGAAGGGACTCTTGAGATTTGTACGGATAGATAGATCGACAATAAGATTTTGGTGATTAGATTTTGATGGTCCTCGAATTGGTCGCTCGATGTTCCAAGTGGACTCTCGTTTTTTATGTTTTCCTGGTAGCTGATGATTAATATTTCATTATATTTTTGAAATATGGGATACCATCACGATTTAATCATCATTTATTTAATAATATGCTTATCCAAAATTTATTAGAAACGTGTGTATAATACTCATCCCTCTACTTACTTGTTCTTTCGAAAAGTAATTCAATTAATTGAACCCAAGACCTTTCAAGTCTCAAGTGTGTTAATCAATCAAAAAACAAAGTGTACGTAGGTTTAGATTAGGTCAGTACTTTTTCTACTCTTAATAAAAATGTCAGAACAAATCAATGTTTGTAGAAAAAACAATCAAATAATGGGTTAGACATATTATTAAGAAATTTCTTTTTAAACACAAGTATAACATACATATTAGATTATGTTATACAGGAGAGACCCAAACGCCGATAGATAGTTCAATCAAACACACAAATTCAGCGATTCACATACCCTTTTCGAATGCGCTAGGGACCACTCCAAAAGCAGGCACTCCATTCAATTAATACTCCGCGTCAGACCTGCTTTGCATGCGCAAAAGATTGAATTAATTCAAGTCATGCATGTTCTGTGGGCATACTGGTTTACATACAGCAAGGGGTAGGAAATTGATTGGTACATCCATTCATTAGTGACTCTGTTTTATTGTGAGATTGTTCCTTAAATTGTAATTTAGAACAATAGCGCTTTGTCCCAAGCTTTTGCAAAGCAGAAGCTTTTCACATAAGAAACTGAATGAAGAGAAGAAATTATATGTTTGTCAACGCACTCACGACATAGATAGAAGATCCTAGTGTGGCGTAACTTTTTTAAAGTATTTAATATAAAAATTAGCTTAAAAAATTAAATGGGTTTTGAAGAATCGGTAAGACGTAAATAATACTTTTGGTATTGCAGGCTTTCCCATAGGAGATAGCAAATGCTTTCCATCAGATGGCCATGTAAAGTTGTGTACTCATAGTATTACAGAAAAAAAAGTATTCACCTGGTCATACAAGCACTTACAACTACTTCGCACCTATGTGCTCCTGGTATATTTAAGTAAACGCCTACCTACGTATTAATATTGTAGTATAACCTTTTCGACGTGTAACGTAGGTAAATACATATACCGTATAGATGTAGGTAGAATGTATATGTTTGTTCAAAAGCCGGTTAGGGTTAGGCTAGTAAAAACAATACACGGCCTTATGTACCTGGGCTTTACAATATATACGTACGTTTGCTCTCTGTTATTGTATAGTCGCAACAATAAGTTATAGCTTTGATTTGATACAAATATACCCTATACTTAATTGTCCTATAGTACGGCAAAGGGATCTACCTATACGAGACTAGCTTCTACCAGTGGCTTCACCCGCGTTTTGCGCGAATAAAAAGTCCTATCACCTAAGTCAGCTTATACCCTGCCTGTATACCAAATTTCATCAAAATCCGTTCAAAAATCACGTTATTCATGCCTTCAAAAATTGCTCTCAAATAAAACTACGTAATTAATTTAATTACTTTTTTACCAAACCGTAAATGTATAGAAAGTGTAGAACAGGAAAAAAAACTACATAAAAGCTATATTGAATGCGATGGCATCTCGACAATGCTTTTATCTTTCTATTTTAAGACCTATTACTGGCAGTTACAAGGTAAAACATCCATTAACAAAAAATAACAACTGAATGATTTAATTATTATGTTGTCGGCTCACGTATGTAATTATTTGTCGAGGAATTCGACTAGTTTCAAGCCATGCTAGAGGCGTATATTCATTAGTAGCGCGACGATCGCCACGTTGTGATGAATATGGGCCTCTAGCATCACTTGAAACTAGTCGAGTTCCTCGTCAAATATTTACGCGAGTTAGCCGAAAAATATAATAATTAATTTAGTATGTCTCACAAACGTTATAATATAAACAAACTTAATGAGTGGTCAGCGTTAAATGGACGATCTAACAATAATATATTTTTAATGGATTGTTAAAAAGTTCAATCTTGTTTTCTAGGCTATATACCTAGTGCATTTCATCTTAAATTGCGTTCATTATGTGACAATCCATTACCTTCAAAAGGTCGGCAATGCATTTTGTTACTCCTCTGGTGTTGCGACTGTTCATGGGAGGCGCCTATTGCTTGATTGGTGAACAGTCTGCTCATATACTACATTAAAAATTGATAATGGGTTAGCCTCTATTACTTGGTACTCATAACAAGACTGATGAAAAGTGTGTGTTCCATTATACACGTGCACCCTGCTTATCCTTTCCTTTCGAGGATTACCAGGTTCCCAGAGGTAGGGTAGAGGTAGGCTTGCTGCATGTATGATATTTATGTATATTTACGGCGCTTTCTACACTGGAGGTATTCATTAGGTATTCCCTTTGTTATAATCGCCGCATTAGTTTTAATGCAAGCCTGGTTCAACGCCGACCACTGACTTACTCGGCGAGTGTTGGAAGGCTTATAGAATTTGTAACACAAAGCGCCTTTACAGAGGTGTAACTGTAATTAAAAAATATATACATTATATATACTTACCATCAGGCGAGATAGCGGCCAAACGCCGGCCCATTTAACATAAAAAAAAAATATATAGGTTAACGCACCCGTTCGTCAAGCATGAAGAAATGTGTTTTTTTTTCCGAGTTACGACTTTCGAGGAATTTTAAATACCACTGACAAACTAATTTATTAAGTTATCAGGTTACTCACGTAACTGTTTGACGAGGAACTTGACTAATTTCAAACCATACTAGAGGCTCATTCTAGCAGCTAGCAGCGCGACAATCCCTGCGTCGTGTCTCGCGAAATACTGCTCATGAATGAAAATAATTTTAGTATGTCGCACGAACGTTATGACAGATACTAAAAGTCAAATTGTCTTAAGTAACGCTTATTGCTTCTCCATGTGAAAAGAGATGATGATGACAAGAAAGCAAGCGTAAGACCTGAGGGACGGAACTATGTACATAGGTTGTATAGCTCCTTCCCTTTTGCACTGCTCAATGATTGACCATTCTGACACAATCGTAATAGCAGACTAAGGGCCCTGCTTATTAAGGTACAAAAACAACCACAAATAAAAAAATACCTTCAAATAACTAGGACAACTTTTGACCACAAAGACCAAAATCATGTGAACCAACGATTCGAATCACTTAGGTATTTGTAACCAACATCTATAAATAATAAAATAATTACTTAGAAAAATCTCACGCGATTCGTGTGAGGAATTTAATGTAGATTTTTTAGGATAAACACGCACAGTCGCACGTATTAAAAGGTTATATTTTACCAAATATTTTATCCACTTAGTTTAAATAGGTTTTGAGAGCACTAACAAGGGGGACAGATGATGTGATAAAAGTCACAGTCAACAGCAAAGCAATAAAAAAAATACAACTTCAATCATAGAATCTCTAAACGAATCAATCAACCTAACCTGTGTGTTTATTACGGTTTGGAAGCTCTACTCTCGAAGCGGATTGCTACGCCGTAACCGCTCTCGTAAAGGATCTGCTACGGCGTAGCTGCTCTCGTAGTAGATCTGCTACGCCATAACCTCTCTCGTAGCAGATCCATTACGCCGGCGCTACAGCAGCTCTACGTAATAATTTATAAGTAAAATTCAAAAGTAAATATTGGTTATTTACTAAAATATTTTCTAAAGAAATTCAAGTTTTGAAAGAAATTGGCTTCATTCTAATCTTACGATATTACAGAACATTTTATCAGCAACAAATATAAAATCCTCTATTTTCAAACTTAGTATCAACAAAATAAGCCCTATTATTATATTTTAGTATCCATTTCACTTTAATGTATTCAAAATCGCTGTGTGATCTATCGACTTGAGCGTCGGATTATGTAAAGTGGGTTCCGTAGCAAATATTTATGATTTGTGCGAGACCCCCAAAAGCGTAATATTATTCTGACAAAGATCTCTTCAACCATTTATGTTGGAAAGGCAGATGGACTGATGGGATGCTGCGTGTGATTTATTCGGGAGCTTGATTCTGAACGAAACGAAATTGTTCGGGCTTTTCTGGATCACTGAGATATTATGATAGAGGGTGTTGTGTCTGTCGCTGAGTGAAGAACGTTTTTGATTCCGTGCTTGTTATAATGTAACAGTACTGTAGATTTTAAATTCCATTCTTCATTTTCATTATTGGACTTCAGTCTAGAGATAGAATTAGGAAAAGTGATATTGAGATTTTTTATTTCGTTTATACATAATAACTAGTAGCTGTTGTCCGCGACTTCCACCGCGTAGAATAATTACTACTGACAGATATTAAGTTGTAGATTTTTTCTAAAAAAAAAGATAAAAGTAGCCTAAGCTACGCCTTGGTACAGCAGCTGCATGCCCGTCCAGTTCTGTCATAACCGGTCCAGCCATTTCAGAGATTACTTGGAACAAACAGATAGCTAGATAGACAAGCAGAAAAACAGACAGACAGATAAAAATTGAGAAACCTATTATTTTCGTATATGTATCGTAGGTATTTTCATATGCATGTAGTAAAAATCGATTATTTCAATAGTACAGACAGACACTTCAATTTTATTTATTAGTCTAGACTAGATAATGTCTGGAATTGTAGGCTTTGTTTGATGGACCTTGTTAAAAATATAAATAATTTGTTAATGATAAGACTGACTATGTATATATTTATTTATAACACTCTAAAATTATATTTTTAAACATTACTTATAAAAATAAAAAACAAAATAACATTTAAAAATATAAAAATAGGAGCCGACCAGTAGCGGGAGCATGGTCCAAGCTACCGGTGGTTAGGGCTCCAAAGACAGAAACCTCCTCACAATACGTGCCGTTTCGAGGAGTACTGCCTTCTGCATCAGGCCCTTGATCCATCCGCCTAACCCCAGCCTCCTAAGGTGGTTGTCGAGGCTGTTGGGTATTAATCCGTTGGCCGACACGACTATCGGCACAACGATAGCCGAATCCACATTCCACATGTCGACAACCTCGTGAGCCAAGTCAAGATATTTTATTTGTTTATCTTTTTCAGCTTTCACGAGGTTCTCGTCATGAGGGATGGTGATATCGATTATCATCGTGCGGC
Organism: Spodoptera frugiperda; assembly: GCF_023101765.2. Classification (NCBI taxonomy): domain Eukaryota; kingdom Metazoa; phylum Arthropoda; class Insecta; order Lepidoptera; family Noctuidae; genus Spodoptera; species Spodoptera frugiperda. Next base: position 7,327,121 of record NC_064221.1, on the reverse strand, counting down.
GCGCTTGTCGGTCTATCACCACTATATCAGGTTTATTGGCTACAATAGTCCTGTCAGTGATGATAGATCGATCCCAGTACAACGTGATATGGCCGTTTTCGAGAACTGGATCGGGCGCATACTTGTAGTATGGAACCTCAAACTCAACAAGTTGGTAGTGCAAAGCAAGTTGCTGGTGGATAATCTTGGCCACCTGATTATGTCTATGCAAATATTCACCATTAGCCAAACGACCACAACCAGAAATTATATGTCTTATGGATTCACCAGGACTATGACATGCCCGACATATGTCAACGGTCCCATCCTTAATAATATATTTCCGGTAGTTATTCGTAAGGATAACTTCGTCCATAATTGCAAAGACAAATCCTTCAGTTTCTCCAAAGAGATTCCAGAATCGTAGCCAAGATACGGACGCCAGAAAATCTACACTGGGTCCATGAAGGGCCCGGAAGAAACGTCCGTGGAGCTCCTTGCTATGCCATACCTCCTTGCGGTCATTGACGCTCAGTACCACAGGTTTACGCCAAAGACTGACTTATTATTATTACTTATTATTGGGCAAATAGCTTCAAATTATAAAATGAAGTTATAATATAAAGTCCAAAAAGCCGATCATCCAGCCACTAAACTGTTCAGCCCCGAACTACTATAGTGATGTATTTCCTTTGAAATATAGCGATAATTATGTGATAACAATGGCTTGTAACACGCAATCTGTTGGCCGGTTGGGCAGTGATTTCTCTTTAGTTTTTGTGTTGGCACCAATATTTGTGGCGATGTCTGGCCAAATGTGCTGTATCTTGATCTGGATTTATTTGTTATTGTATTTTTCACTAAGATCTATTCTTTTTTTATTGGTTTCCTGAACATAAATCTTTATTTGTTCGTTTACGATTAACACCACCCTTGCTCAATGCTGGTTGGCGATTTCAAACTTATAATTAGAAATTATAAACCAAGGTGTCTTTACGATGTTTTCATTCCACCGTTCGTCAGTGGTGTCTAGATAATCTTAGAAAGTACATATAACTCGGAAAAAGATGCATTAGTACTTGCCGTTGGTAGGTTTGGAAACCGCATCCACATGCATGAGGAGCAGGCTTAAACATCATAAAAAAATCTAGGCCATTACGATACACTACAAGAGAAATTACTAGTATACACCAAATCTTTTTCACGTTTACGTTTCAGTAAAATAAATAAGCTTTATTCCAAGTACCTATTTGTTCCATTGCAGATAACAGCATGTCTTACAAAACAAAATGTCTGGAAAATGTAGTCTGGTAAGATTCGGCGTCAAATGCAGGAGTAAGATGAGATAGATAGGCTGAATGCCAGCTGCTTTGCAGACTCATAACTTTTACGTGAAACAGAATTTTCAACGGGAAATAAGATGTTGTAAATATTTTTTGACAAAGAAATAACTTAACAGAAATAAATATGGTTGGCGCGGTGGCTAGGTAACCGACTGCCACGCAATATGTAGTGGTCTCGATTCCCGCATAGAGCAACTCTTTGTGTGATTCATAAATTGTTGTTTCAGGTCTGGGTGTCATGTGTATGTTTGTAAATGCACGCACGACACAGGAGAAAATAACGTTCAAGAAAAGATAAATACGTATTATGTTGACGTCCTTGTATGTCGAGCGGTTGCGACTTTTGAGCAAATGGTTTTGAGCTTGCTTCCCGGACCGGTTACAAAGAAATATTCCTCAGGAACCTTCGACCAATAGGCAGGCTTTAAATTCTAAACTACCTATCTAATATTTAATAATGTAGGATACATAACCAACTTTTAATTACAAATTCATAGCATTACTTACAGGTAGATAGAAACTTAGACTACGAATAAAATTCTTACCGCATTAGAGCATTTTTAAAACCAAAACTAAGTAAAATACTTGGACCAAACATTTGTACAAACAAGCGCCAACATATTAATTTTTCCCTCTGTCGACGAAAACCAAATTATTAATTAGTGTGCCTTAATTCGACCCTGTTAATACGCTGCACACAAAATGTAGCTCTATTTCTTCACTTTAACGTTGTATTTGCTTTGCAAGGGAATTTTTGTAGTTATTTTACGTAGAAATGGTAACGCAGGTGGGTACAAACTAATGAGAAGATTTAATATAATTAATTGCGGTTTTTATAGGTGCTTGAATGTTGGTATATTTCGTGAAAAAAGGCTAAGATCGTTTTTTGGCCTGTATTTCATATTTTTAGCTCGGTTTTGGGTTATATTTTATAACAGAACTGCCCCTTTACGGCCAAAATTAATAACCTATCCAATTTTAGTTCAAAAATTTGATAGAAACTTCAACTCGTTACGATTACACAAATACCATAAAATCTACATTTTATTATAACTCTCGTAAGACATACTAAATTATTTATTATGTTACACGACACGGCGATTGTCGCGGAATGCTGCTCATGAATATCTGCTTCTAGCATGACTTGAAACCGATAACAATAATTAACCATAAATCCTTGTCGAATCTTCGGACAATCGGGCAATCGGACCGTCTTCGAACGGAGAAGTAATGAGCATCACCACTTTATTCAAGGTAAATTAGTGATTTCAATGTATATTAGGTTGAAATGAGTTTATAGAACGTCAATGTCAATTCCATATGTTTCTCCATTAGACAGATTTTTAAGTATACTTTTATGCCTATTTCTTTGATACAAAAATATACAGGAGCGATCTAATAATTATACACTACACTAATTATTATATTAATTAAAATTTATTTTAAGATATGGTTTACGCTACATACGTGACATTTAGGCACAAAGCCTTACCCTGAAATTCCAAGGAAAATTCAGTCATGTATACAGGTTGTCCCAAAATTCAACGAAATTATTTAACCCAGTGTTGGGCCTTCTTATGACAGTTCTAGAAAGCCTATCACTGGGTTAAATTCTACAGTAGAGCTTTGTGACAACCTGTATATACTTCTGAAGTCCCTGTTAATGTATTTGTAGAACCGTGAAACCGAGTATTGTCTTCTAGACAAATCTATATATTAATACGTGATGCAAAAACTTTGGACCGCTTTTTACGGAAATTGCGCGGACGTAGGAGCATAAAACTTGGTACACTTATAGTTTATGTGTAGGAGAAGTGCGAAACGCTAATATTTTTCAAAAATAATGCTTATAAAGTACATTAAATCAGTAAATAAAACATTACACACACATGCATAGTATCTGATCGTATTTGACAAAACGTCAAAATCAATAGACATTGCGATGATATTCTGACGTCTCATATGAATAGAGTTTTATAAAAGAGTTTGTTTGAGTTTGAGTTAAATAAAAAATATTCTTGAACGTATGCTAAGTGGTATTGTAAATTAAATCGTATATGGTCGAATTTCGACCACGAGGCGACCACTAGTAATAATAAATCAGTAAAAAAGTGTGACTAGTAAGTTACCTATTTAAAACAAAAGAAAATAGGGCAATAGAGAAAAATATGATGAAAAAAATAATTTGTTTGTAAGTTTTCACACGCTATTGCTACGAAACTAATTAATAGATTAGATTGAAACTTTGTATAGGTAATAGGTGTAGCAAACAATGTATACTGGAATCAAAAAATTCTTTTTAATTTGCGTAAAGTCAATATTCTACGCGGACAAAGTTGAGGGCAGAAACTAGTGTATATCAAGATAACAATGCCAATTATATAGATTAAAACCGTATTGTTAGTAACGCTAACTGGCTAGTCTGTATCTACAATTAGATACAATACCACGCGTGAATGAATGCGTTCGAGCGTAACGTAACTTTATCTGTTACGTTTGCTTCACTGAGTATAATAGGGACTCTGGTTACGTTATTGCGAAACTTCTGCGTTAATATCAATTATATTTCCTGGTATCCTGGTACAATGAAATCTGTTTATTAAGCTTTTTTGCTAAGTTATGATCTTCGTTACTTAAGCGACCGTAAGTTTTAAGTGTGGGTGAGCAATGCTTCGGCACGAATGGGCTAGTTCGACCGGAGTGATACCACGGCCTCACAGAAAACCGATGTGAAACAAAGCTCGTGTTGTGTTTCGTTTTGTGAGTGAGGTTACCAAATACTTCTTTTTCTGATTCCCCAACAAACCTTAAATTCCTAATCCTCAAAAGGCCGGCAACGCACTTGTAATGTCTTTGGTGTTTCAGGTGTCCATAGGCGGCGATTGCTTACCAGCAGGTGATCCGTCTACTCGTTTACCGGCTTATTCCTTAAAAAAAACATGTTTTGTCAAGAGTTAATTAAAATTAATTGCTAATTAAGATCTGAATTCAATAGAAAACAAATTGTGAAAAGAATGCACTTTTAATTGTTCTCTCTGCGTTGAGGGAGTCGCTTTGTTTGTGAAGCAGTTCCTTTGTGATCCGTCGTGTTGAAGATTCGAGAATTGATTTGTAAAAACTACTTATATTATGATTAGTTGTCTGCAATCCGGCTGCCGATCAGCTCTGTTTTATATTATCGTCGCTCATCGAGCGAGCGAGCGAGCTCATCTGCATGCTGTAGGAAAGGACATCCATCCGAAATCGAAAGCACGTTGATGTGAACCAACCAACCAGAGCGACGAAAGCGCTTTTGTTTCGATGTCGTTAAATGTAAAACAAACTCGTACTAAGCCTTTTGATGATCCGTAGCTGCGGACTGGTTTTTAGTCAGTAAGAGTGTGACACTCTGTCATTAGATGATTGAGAAGTCATTAGATGATTTTCCCCCCTTAAAAAACCCTCTGATGATGATGAGATAGACGATGATTACAATCGATGACAATCACGTAAAAATGGTGAAGAATCACAGTACTAGTAGGTGATGGCCTGGTTTTATTAATGTCGAATAAAATAAACAAGATAATGGGAAATAAAATCTTATCCCGCTCGCATATTGCAAGAATGAATAGCTCCATGATAACTTTTCATTCAAAAATTAAGTAGTACGTGATAGCAAACTTCGTACACTTAAAACCAAGATAAGTGCACCTAATTCCGACCACAGAGTAGATGTGGAACCCATTAACTTGCAAGCCAGTGTATTAGCACACCCGTGGTGGATATTCAAATTTAATTAGCATTTTGTAGGAAGTGGGAAGTGGGAAGAATTAATTTTAAAAAAGATTTTTGCAATCGAAGTGGGTGGAAGTAAATGCCTAAGACAAAGGGGTTTATTGAACATAAGTGACTTGAGTTTGTTTTAGTCTTGTTATTTTCTGTTGATTGTGGTTTGCAGAAGTTTTGAAATTGAAGAAGAATTTATTGAAATTGTAGATTTTAAATTGTACCAGCAAAATCTAGGAGTATAGAGATTATTAATTATTGATAAGTTATCAATAAATTCTTGTTTCAGTACTCATCTAGTAATTAATTTTAACAACATTGACAGTATTACTAAGCCCCTTTTAGTATACATTTCCGCCGCAGTATGCGCTGCCATCGTTCAGTCTATCGCTTTCATACATTTCGCATATACCCGATAGTGGCCAGAGTAAGTACCAATTTTCCCCTCAGTTTCAACACTAAGAATTTATCGTATTGTGAAATAAAGATTGATTTACCTCTCCCTAGCCTAAGATTGATCGCAAACGTCCAATTGATATTGACAGACCAAATTGAAGGTCCATCTAACTTAAGTAGCCTTTGGGAATATAGCTTTTATTGACTTCGTAACTAAGTCCCAAATCGCCTGTGTAAACTGGTTCTAATGGAGACTTGTTTTTTTAAGATCGTGCGTCAATATGGGTGGTGATTATGTGGTTGAAAGTAAACACTTTTAAATGAACATTCTTTTGTTTGTAAATGGTTTTGAATTTGAAAATGAGGAACAGCTCGTCAGAGTGCACTTCTGAACTATGAGCCTCGACTACAAAAGAGGGGACTCGCTAGTGCGACTGCCGGACAAGGAGTCTCGGGTTCGATTTCCGGGTCAGAAAAAGTTATTGTTGGGATTTTTTCGGCTTTTCGATAATTTCTCTGTAGTAGCACGGAGTCTTGAAATGTGTCCGGTATATGGCAATAGGCTCACCACCTATTATATGGGAGTTACAACTTAAATGTTGAATGTGGACATACATTGTACAGCGGCATTACGTGCCATAATGTGCACCTCTGCCTACCTCTTCGGGGATAAAAAGCGTGACGAGTAGGGGTGATGATTTTAATGTATTTTATTCTGGTGTCAACCCAAGGCTTGCAGCCTTGGTTGTCAGTATTATAATGATAAGTAATATTTTGATCAATCGACCTTATCAGTAATTATGAGGTCACTTGCAACAATTTGACCAACGAGGTAAGTACAAAGAAAATTTACTCCAAAAACAGAACCAAACCCGGAAAACAGTTAAGATCTATCCGCAAAATAAAAAGAGCCAATAAAATGAATGGCTTGACTGACCTAAAACACTTTGTAGTTCTTTGTTCGTTCTCAGTCGGCTTCATTCGATTAAATCAGTCGTTTGTGATACCAAACTACTGGTTAATGCAATAAGAATCATGTTTATTGGTTCGACAATGTGATTTAAAGACCGGATCAGCGATGGTTAAGTACTTAGAGCCGTTTAGTGCAGGACCTTTAGACTGCTTTCCAACAGAGATGTGCTATGCTACTTTGCTGTGGACGCGTTTGGCTTCCATCAATCATATTCATTGGTACATATAGTTTAGCACTGATGAAAACGAGGCTATGCCATGTTTTTTTATATAGAAAGATGCAATGGATGACTTACTTCATACATGGCAAACTCGAGTTACGCATCTTCCTCGCACAGCTACATAGCTTAGTATCATAGGAAACGGTCACATAGTTTCACAGCTTAGTTATTATATCTTCGTAGCTTAGCTACCTAATACCTATATAGCACATCTCTGGTGAAAAAGCATCCTTATACGATGGATTTAAGGTAACACTAAGCAAGACTAGATTTGATGTATAAGGAGGTCTTTATGCACAAGAAACACAGATGTTTTTGGCTAAACTCTGCTATTTGACTGCACGGTTGGTGCGGTGGCTGGGCAACTGGCTGCCGCGCAACGGGTAGCGGGTTCGATTACCGCACGGAGCAACTCTTTGTGTGATCCACAAATTGTTGTTCCGGGTCTGGGTGTCATGTGCATGTGAACTTATATGTTTGTAAATGCACAACACAGGAGAAAATCCTAGTGTGGGAGAACGTTTAAAAAAAAAAAAATGTATCCTAACATTAAGGAAGCTGTGGCTATACGCCTGAGATTGATCGGAATATTTAAGCAATCTTTGAGGAAAGTCGATAAAGAAATTCCAAACAGCTAACATTGCAGAAATTGACATCCCCCGCTAATGGCCGATATTTTTAACGTCATCAGAACCGATTACTGTGTACTAGCTAAACATAGGCTGCTAGGAGCTTCGCAAGACATATTCGCGGTGTCTGGAAGTCGATAAATCACGTTGTGCCAACATCGTTCATTCATTATTAAAGCGATCAAGGTTACTAGGAGAAAAGCCTGATTTTTATTAAAAAGTATTTTATACATAGCTTCGTATTGTTGAGGATCGTGATGGATTAGTTACCTAATCATTTTCAGTTCGTCATTCATCGTTGTATTTTGTAATCAAGACATCCATTTTCAAACTGCTTTCGTAATTATGTGATCCTGGTACTCATGAGATCAAGTCTTTATTTATTTCAGAAATATATTTTCTTTATGCTTTATTTTTGTAACTGTAAAATAAAATGAAGGCTGTTGTTTTTTTTTCAGAACCAAAATGTTATTGAAAGTAAAATAAAACCCAGTTGATTTATGGACACTTTGGCCTTTCTTGGTCAACATCTTAATCGGTTGTAATCCAATAAAAATAACTTTGGACGTAATGTGGGCAAACAGAAGCTTAATGCGACGCCTTCGTTTACGACGCACGCTTCATAGAGCTGAAGGAGTCTTCATTAGTACATAGTTGACAAGTTTAGTCGAAGTAGTGACGTAATTGCTCACTGAGAATGTTGAGAGTTTGAGCGATTCGATATTAAGTTCAAATGGGAAGGAGTAGTGCTGTGAAAGAAGGGGTTGAAAAGGGGGATGGAAATACTTAGGGTTTTTAAAAATAAACAGACTAAATTTCGGAAAAATGCATTTTCTATAAAATTTCTTTTTCCATTATTTATGTTCCTTTTATGGGTAGATGAATACGGAGTAGGTCATTTTATTAATGATTAGAAACCGATAGATACCGCTGTCTGATACTAGGCTACATGCAAAATACTAGATGGTTAGAGTGTAGGACACTAATACATACCTAGTTTTTAAAGAAAAAGAAGAAGGTACTTTATAATTTGCGAAGTATTCTGCCTGTTGGAGACAGACTTAACATAACATTAACATAGCTTGGTGATAAAGACAATGTTTATAGTTGTAAAAATATCTTTACAAATGTATGTAGTTGTTAGCGATACATGAATATAAAACAGGGAAAAACAAGTTAAAGAATTTTCATTTTATAATACTTCAATTTGCTTATGATTAAAGGGTATGTTTACATACACAATTTTGCTTATAAATGAATATTCTGCAAACTCTCGGTTTTAAACTAGAAAATTATCGCAGCGTTTATTAATTGTCTTCAAATATTATGCTCTCCTGGTTACCTGGAACGAGCAAAATGTCTTATGAACAAACTTTTTAATTGATTACGCATCGCTTGAGTTTATGAACAACTTAGTATGGACAGTACTCGATGTTCCGAAGTCTCGAACAATGTCGTTCGTATAATGAGGGTACTAGGGTAGCAGAAGTTCAGGGATGTATTGTGATGGAGCACCAAGTTTAGAGACCAAACTGTGGCGTCCGTGATGAAGGGAATTCATTTCGGAACCGTCTTTTGTCTGTAGTTTGTGTATTGTTGAGGCCCGCTTTATACCTGTTCAATGAAATATTATTGTTTTTTGGATTTATGGTTGCCTAGTACCTAAGTATTTGAATTAATACCTACCTTTTCAATAAACTCGAGTGGGCTTTTGGGGTCAATTTTCATTAATAATCTTGAAAATTAGTCTGTGCACGTGCAGTGCACGTTACGACATGTAATGCCGCTATACAATGTACACCCATTTTTCACAATTTCATTACAAGTTCCATGTAATAGGGGGTGATAAACAATGTTATTTACATTATAGGTAGGTACATTGTTGCAGTTTTCAGGAGAATAATTTACACTACATATGTTTTGCATTAATACATTTTTTTCCACAAAAGAACTGACACTATGTTGTTGTTAATAGAAGTTAAGATTAGATCGCTTACAATAAATTAGACCACAGATAAAACAAAACATACTATTCTTTGATCTCATCGATTGACAAGTGTGAGTATCAGAACGACAGATTGGCTTCAAGCCAAGTTTATAAACAAAGTTCCGGGCTCGAATCCCGATTCGGAACAATTGCAAGTTTCGAATGTAAATATGAGGGCTTGTGTTTATTACCAAAACAAGGGCGTTTTAATAGGTTATTTGTGTATTTATGATCGTTTGAAATGTGTTCCTAGTTCCTACTCATACGCTGCTTTGTAAATCGTGGTAGATTTTAATCAATTTGTTGCTAAAATCAAAATAAATTCTCATTTTCGAAATTCGTGTGTGGTTTTTTTTAATGTGTCATGGGCGCGTTTATAATACATAATTATAACATTGTTCCAAACAGAAATCGAACCCGCGATACGTTGCCCAGTTAGTTACGTTAAACGTACGCTTTTTTGCACCCATGCAAATCAAAATTGTATTTTAGCAAAATAAAACTCTTCTTTGATCACAATTTTCCAGCACGATACCATTTTCATCTACCAGGGTCACAGAAAATACTAAGCAGTAGAAATCATAGTAGTAAAGAAACCACATAGTTGTGAAAAATACTGCACTTTATGAAAGAGAGAACATTGCATTTAGTGAGTAACTACACCAGTTGTTTTGAAAACTTTATGATGAAACTGTAGATATTATTAAAGTGTGAACTTATGAAGTGTTTCACGAAGTATCTTTATCTCTGTTTATAAGTTTGGTTTTAATAACATAAATACAAACGGTATTGAGCTGTTGAGCTTGAATGCAGCTGCAAACACGATTTCTGTGTTTGGGTAGGTATTTATTTTTCCAAATCAGGCAATTAAAAATATAAATTATTTGTAAATTGGTTTATAAAATACTGTATAAAAAAATGAACGATATTAAATAAAAAATTAAAACTGAAAATTCATAACGGACTCTGCCAGATGTCTTTAGAAAAAATAAATAGTTTCTCTTCATTCCGTATTTGAATATCGTTCGTGCAGTCGAAGAAACTGTTTTAATATCTTTCGCAACAAGTTTTTCCAAGTTATATTAACTTTTTAAAGGAAATGTCATTCCTTGGATGTGCTAAAGTGAGTCGAGAATATAATGTGTCTCCTGTCTCTTTCCTTAGTGGGTTGAATATTAACCAGGATTCCATGTGTTGTGAATGTTAATCTCACTAGTGTACTAGGCAAACATAGACGATAATAGTTTAGACTTCGTTATAGGATATGGAAACATGATCCGTGCAAATTCCCTATCGCTGAATTTTCTTATTCAAACTAATATTCATAAAAACAGAAAAACACCGATTTCATACCGAATACAGACATTAAACCGATATTATTCATAAACTCACCACGTAATTTGCTACACACGATCCAAATTAAATTGAACTTTAGCGCTCATGAAATACAGTCTACTGGGTATGCATTTTGAAGTTGGTATAATCCAAGTTTGCCGCGAGCTAATAGTTTTCCAACTAGCATCCGTGTTCGGAGACGGTATCTTATATCGAGATAGTCGAGAAATTGAATTGACTTTACGCTTTTGAGAGTGGAAAGAAAGGAATATTGGGCGAAGTTATCCACAGATTAGACTTTGAAGTGGTTTTGAGCTCGGATAATACGGTGGTATCCTATTATGACGTTAAAATCTGTATTGTAACTATGGTACAAGTATTTGACTTGTTCTTGGTATTAATTATTAAACTCAGTTACCTTAGTAACCTGTGCTGATTTGGTAATGCCCAAAATACTCCGAAGTGGACTTGATTAACTATTTCTCTTTCCTCTGAATATTTGCTAGTATTGTTAAACTCAAAATTAAATGTCCACTTCATGTAGTTTATGAGTACCAGGGAAGCAGAAATGCAAAGCACTAAAGGTTTGTTGTTGCTTGACTGTGAGGAATGGCCTCGTTGCTTGTATTGAAACCTGTCAACCCATCCAGTTAGTGATGAATAGCTTTAAACTTCCTTTGCACGTGGAGAGAGGTCTTTTAAAGCAGATAGTATATCAGAAGTAATATTACTTATTTAGAAGTAATAAGGCGATAATATAGTTTTTAATTTGTTTTGTTTACAATGTTAACTGCCTTCGAAACTTAACAACATTTCATGTGTAAATAAAGCTAAACAATTTTTGTCATAAAATACATATGAGTTGACTATTCGTATATAATTATATTTGTCAAATGAATAAACTATTTCTAAAATGATGCCAATAGAAATAGATTTCTATGACAGTTAAAATGGTTGAGTAGTAATTTACGACCAGATCTGAGCAAGTTGGTACCAGGATTTCAGAAACGTTAGGAAATTGCAGCTCACCGGTTGACAGTGAGGAATAGCCGCGCTACTTTTGAAACCCTGTCGTCACGTGATGAATCGCTCACATGACTTCCTTTATACATAAACTTTACATTAGTGTTGAATGCTTGAAAAATAGTCGTAAACTCTAGAGGCATGTATCGTGTAACTTTTGAAAGAGGTAAAATAAAAGTAATATTCCTGAAAAATACTTTAGTACAATCTAATGCTTAGTTATGAAACTTACAAAGGCCCAATTCCATAGGGTATATGTAATTCCTTTTGTATTGAGAAATCTTCCAACACTCTATTCTTCTCGTAGGTGTTGTAAGAGAACGAACAAGGAACTAGGAAGATATCGAAAAGGAAGATATCAGACTGTAGCATTTTCCTTTAACCTGTACCTTTATACCTGCGATATCCTTTATTACAGTGCAAGCTTGAGCATTATGGCAAACTTCGATATGTACCAGGGACCAATAATCAAGCAGAGAGCTGTCACTGGCCACGGGCTGTTGATGACGAAAATTTATCTATTTTTTTTTACCAACCTTATTGATATGTTATTTCGAGTAGATATTGGAAGCTGTCTCCTTGTAATAATGGGTCTATAAGTCCCTCTTTTTACAACGGGTGACCGAGTGTCACTTAAAGTTTGAAGTAGCACTTCAATCTTGAGAGACAACTGTTGCTTTGTGCAACAAAGGTGTATATTTTTTAGCTGTTTTTGACAATAATCGTTTATCTGAATGTATAAAACTCTACCGTAACTGAGTGACTGAATTGAGCGCAGTCAAATGTAGCTGAGTAGGCTGCGCAACGTCGCGGCGTCTGCATACGCTGCTCATGATTAAGAGTCCCTTTATGCCTCGAAACTAGTAGAGCTTTTCTCCATTAATGTACGTGAGTAAACCGTGATTTTTTAGTTAATTTCAAATGCGTATAAAATCTCAAATATCTTTCTCGACAATGTGTGGTTGCGATTACTACGTAAACACTAATCAATAATAATTAATCCACAAACGCATAACTCCGCATTATTCGATCCAATAATTTATTATTGAATATAGAGGGTGCCCACAATCCGATTGAGCGTCACCCACCCTATAATTTGCAACTAATTCAAGCGTAACAAACTGACCTGTGATTCGACCGTGATCCGTTAATTTCCAATCACTGGGGCGTCAGAAATCAGTTGATTGGTTGTCCACCATTATTAAGTCATGTGACGTTTGACAGGAACACTGTTTGCTGTCATTTTGGTGCTTAATTTGAATTGGCTTGTAATTGTGAATTGAATTTGATTGTCTGGGCGTTGGTCAAATTATGAAGGTTGTTAATTTGGTGTTTTGATTTGTTTGTGTTAATAGTTTAGGGATGGTAGGTTTGTTTTACTTACTATAAATTATCATAAAATCTGTCTTCAAAATTTAACAAAATATTTGTGTTACTTTTGTTCCATGTCATGTTAATTCTTCTACATTTACCTATTGTAATACTAACGTTTCAACAGTTTTGTTAAATAATGACCCATGTAACAATGAGCGATTTAGTCTGTGCCCGTACGCCGAGTATAATCCGTGCTATTTCTGAGAATTATAAAATAATGAAAAAACTGCTGTCAAAACTTTGTTCCATCTGGGATTAACCCAGGGGCCATTTTTCAGACCTTTTTTACCACAAAAAAACAAAGTTTAATTTTAATATTTACACAACAAAATTGCAAGTACAAACGGAAAGTACTAGGGCCGCATAAAAGCGTGTCACAACCCTGTTTTACAAGCTACACAACTGTCGCCCTTAAGTACAGGTATTTCTTAAGTCTTTTTAATTAAATTTCTCTGTACATAATCCCCGGCTTTGTTCAAACTCTTAAATTAATTTTGTCTGCTTTTGTTTTAAGTTGTGGTTGGGACGAAACGTAGTGATTGGTCTGTTTGTTGTGTTTTGAATGTAACGTTATGGCTGTTATATGTTACTTGGGTATATAGAGATGTTCTTACTTTTTTCAATTAAAACTTTAATTACGTACTGTTAGATAACTCTCTCCAACAAACTATGGTACAAAACCTAAATTGTGACTAAGCACCCTAACTTAGGTAGGTACTATTACTTGTTTTGTAACACCGGTTAAGGAATTGTGGAATCCAACTTACAATTTTAATTAAATTTAGTCTAAAATTCGCAGTGCGGACTATTTGTCCATACCAGTCCAGACCTATAACAATTCTGTGGATTTAAATGCGGATAGCGGGTTTTGTTTAACTTTAAGCGTAGGAGAGCCATAATACCACGGCCTCACAGAAAACTGACGTGAAACAACGCTTGCGTTGTGTTTTGTTATGTGAGTGAGGTTAACTAAGACCCAATTACCTCCTTCCTAATCTTTGCAATTCGCGATTCCCCAACAACCCTTAAATTCCTAACCCCTTAAAGGCAGGCAACGCACTTATAACGCCTCTGGTGTTCCGGCAATACATAGGCGGTGGTGATTGCTTACTATTGATGATCCGTCTGCTCGTTTACCGGCTTATACCATAAAAACACTTTATGAAAATGGAATCCTAAAAAAAGGTTTAAATCAATTAACAGCCATTTTGTGTAGGTAATTACTTTCCCCAAGAAAGTTGGTGAGATTAAAAGAAACGGTCCACTCAGACTGGATCAGTTATACCTTCTCTTTGATGTGCGAGTGTCTAAACTCTTTTTGTTAATTTCTTAATCTCTTACCAAAATTGTTTTTAGATTTCTTTAAATCCTATTAGGTAAGTGGTTAAAATTGTTTAAGAAATGTTCTTAAGTGACTTTAACAGTAATAACAAAAAATGTGTATTGTTTAGGTCCATTTATTTTGTGAATAATAAAAGTAGCTTATGTTACTTCTTAGTATATGAGCTACCTGCTAATGAAAGACTTGTCAAAATCGGTTCAGCCATTTCAGAGATTAGCCAGGACAAACAGATAGTTCTGGTGTATATGTTACGGTAAATCTGATTAATTGAAAATTATTAATAATTTTACAAAATTATTAATAATAACCACACGTTTTGGTAAATGTGAATAATCGATCGGAATTTATTACTTTTAGTAGTGATTATTAATAATTCACGACACATATTGGTGAAAGTAATAAAATAAATATAAACCCAATGTTTTTTGACTACGTTATATAATATTAAACACCCTCTTACGATTATATTAATTAGAGATCACACAAACAAGGTTACTTGTACTTGCTTTAAACCGAAAGGACAACAAATTCACATATTCTGAACTAAAATATTAAATAGTGCCCTTCTACATTTATCTGGGCTCGCTGTCGTTGCAGCGGTAAGTCCCTGTTTGAGGAGTGGCTAGAGAGGCGCCACGGCCTCTTCACCTACCGCCTGACGCAGGTGCTTACCGGACATGGGAGTTTGGGTAGGTCCCTGTTTCTGATTGGGCGGGAGGAAAAGCACGGGTGTCATCACTGCGAGGACAACCCGGAACAATTATTGTTTCATTAACAAACTAAAAGCAATAATCAACAATCATATTTGGTTTGCCTGTAAATCTTCTGTAGCACCTATAAGTATTACCATAGAATTAAACAAATATTTGTTGTGCAAGTACAATATATTGCCGTTTAAATTGAAATAAAAATAACATCTTGACCACTTATTACATTTATCACTACTAGGGTAAAATTATTAATAATAACCGACAAATGTGATTAATTTATCACTTTTACCTCGAGTTTCGGTAATTATTAATAATAGTAGATAATTATTAATAATTTTCAATTATTCACTCTTACCGTAACATATATATCGTATGTTCATTCATATGCATGTAGTAAAAAACGGTTATTTCAATGTCACAAACAGACACTCCAATTTTATTTATTAATCTAGATTAGATTTAACATTGTTCTTTTTCCTTTGTTTCAGGAACATAAGTGACGTGTGCTAGCTTACAATGATCGTGTCTATGTGACGTAAGTTGGTTGCGTGTGCGCGCAGTGGATCAGTGACGTAGTGAGTGACAGTTGACACAAGATGGCCGACCCGGACGCGTTCGACGACGAGGTATGGTACCTTCTAGTATTATAAGTTTTTAAACTGACATCGTCACTAACACTAAGTGTGGAAGAGCCATGCTTCTGCACGAATGGGCCGGCTCGACCGGAGTGATACAACGGCCTCACAGAAAACCGACGTGAAACAACGCTTGCGTTGTGTTTTGTTGTGTGAGTGAGGTTACTGGTGGCCCAATTCCCCCTTCCCAATCCCCGATTCCCGAACAACAACCCTTAAATTCCTAACTCCCAAAAAGCCGGCAACGCACTTGTAACGCCTTTGTTGTTTCAAGTGTTCATGGGCGGCGGCGATTGCTTACCATCAGGTGATACGTCTGCTCGATTAACGGCGTGTTTCATAAATAAAAAAAAACACTAACATTAGAACTGAAGACGGGATATTTATTATGTTTATTCATGTCTATGAGTTTCCGATATTTCGACACTGTTGCAAGCGCCGTAATCATGGATGAACTTCTAGTTTTATTTACATGAAGTTTATTCCAATGTTGTAAATATTTCTTTTCATAGACTAATGTGATAATTATGTCAAATGTAATACTGTAATATAACAAGTATTGTCCTGTAAAAAGTCTGTTACTTGAAATTCAAGTTTAGTCAACTTTAATGAAAGTCTTAATGTGAAAAGTTAAATTATTGTGGAAATATGATATTTATAGTTTGTATCAGATTAGTTATAGCTTTATTAATAGATTAGCTTTAATTTCAATAGGCAATGTAACTCATCTGCATTATTCGGTACTGTTTATAGTCATGATTGGGCGAAGTTGGTACTACAAGATGAATGCTAATTTCTAAGCCATCACTAGGTACTTATTTTTCATTAGTCTACTTTAGTTACTCAGTTTAGCTACAAAGTAATCCCTGGCCAGTGTAAATTTTGTTCTAAAATTCAAATTAGTTCTAGAGAAATAATAGTGACGAGAGGTAATCGGATTTCCACGAGTCACATGTAATAGCAACTCCTACTTTTCCTGCATTCCTGGTACACCAACTCATTTTCATATACATAGTATGCAGTTATTAACTTTTGTAAAATAATACAGTAACATTGCAGTACTCTAGTTATTTAAAGTTAGATTAACCCGTCAACTTGTTGGTAAATGTGTAATGAAGTTAGAAACCCAATCGTACCATATTACACCGTTCCCACTTATTGGGCACTATTCCAATTTTGAATAAATAACTGTTTTTTGTTAGTTCGGAATTCCGTTTTGTTTCATAAAGAATTCGGTTTTTATTCGGAATGCTGGATTTGCCGAAAAATATTCGAGTTTGATTGCCGGTTTTATATTTCGGGTTTTTTTCAGCTGTAAACAATGAGTGGAAAACGCTAAACGTGTTTATTTTGCTCGCGGAAACTAGTTTTCTCAGTTCGTGCGTCATTCATAATGTTTTAAAAATACAATGATTTACGATTTTTCGTGATACGATTTTATTGTTTGCCTTGCTAGATGAGTAATAATTAATCATAACTGTTATTTTTCGAATGAACAGCCAAAAGAAATGATGCACTCACTATTTGACTTTTTTATATACTTAAAAGAGTGTTTGGCCTTCATCTCGCCTGAAAGTGAGCGATGATGGGGCACGCCTACCTAAGAACAACCTGTTTACTCGGGATTTGATAATTTAAAACTTAACGAAGCAGTTTTATTATAGACTTTTACTCTGCTTTGAAGCAGAGTAAAAACGACAAGCTTCACTAAAACTTCGATTCATTCGTTCAATTTAAATAACACGTGCAAACACAGTCAATTAAATCTCAATCAAACTTTATTTCACAATTTTGTAGGAAGAACTTTTTATTAAAAAAGAAAAAAAGAAAAAAGGAACACTATACATGGCAGTTTCCATGTTCTAATTTTGAAAGCACGTCAATTAAAAATATATTGGCAGAGTCCACAGCGTTGGTCGGTTTCCCGCTTTTTTATTCAGTCATATTTTCGTTCTAACTGCGTTCTGTTCAAGTTTTTTAGTTTATGGTAGAAATATATTTCCAAAATATAGCTTTTATTTTCAAGTTAGCATTTTATTTGATTCATATTTTAACTGTGAATCGAAAAACGGGAAGTGATGCTGCAGATATTTTTTGATTGTATTTTTGTTTGGTAATTTTTGTTGTTTGTTGAAATTTTAACCACTTTTTTATTGCGAAATAATCATTTTGTTACTTTATATTATCCACAACACCCACACAACTACAAAGAATCTGCACTTTAATAAAATTAAAACTGCATCTTCGCGTTAGAACAAAAGGAGAAATCCACATCAGTATGCACCAGGCATACATAGATGCATGAATGTGAGATCTAACAGGTGAATGTAGATTGCACCAAGTGCTTTTAGAGACGCCTTACAATATAGGAATGGTAGAATCTTTATTCATAGAAATGGAAAACACTGTTAATGGCGTATATGTTTATTATTTTTTTAAATCTAAGAATTAGATTTTCTTTATAAGCTTAGAGTATGAATCGAAAATGTACTGTTGATTCAAAGATTTTCAGGTTCTCTGAATACCTAAGTTCGATTAAATAAGAGCGATCCTATACAAATATTCCTAACGACATAAACTGTTCAAAAGTTGTTAGACAGTAAGCAAATCAAGCCCCGAACTTATCCTATCCTTTCAAGGAATACGCACAAAATTATCCTTCAAAATTATGTTGTCCTAGTACACGTGTTTGCCGAATTGACGTAAAACAATCTTAAAAAGAATTCTCTCTATTAATTTAACCCTATTTTCACAACAAATGTATTACTGAACAAAAATTGTATCTAGAAACCTTTTTTTTGAACAAAAACCTTTGAATATAGTGAAACAAAACAGCAGGCTGTTATATAGCGATATTTTATCTGACCCTCAGATACCTAACTGTGTTTTGATCACAAAAAAATTGACAGAGGTCTGGTTTTTGTGTAGTTTATATACATGAGGAGAGGAGGGTTTTTGTTAGAAATAGTAACTGTGTGTTAGTTTGCTTTTGTTGTTTATTTCAGCATATTGTCGACTGTTATCGAAATTGTATTGTTTTGTTGTGAAATTCTTATTATTGGATTGAAATCTAAATATATGTATATGAGTCAAAGGTGACTTACTGACCGATATAGTGATCTGTCAACGCACAGCCCAAACCACGGACGGATCGGGCTGAAATTTAGCATTTTTCACCCATTTCTCAGCTCCTATTAGTCGTGCCTGCAGATAAGCGCATTCAAACAAATAAACTGTTTAGCTTTATATATTAAGTACATAAAATATCGATATTGTTATCATGCTACGACGATACAAACTTGTTTTAGAAGATATTTGTCCTACAATTACTTACGACACAGAGTTCTTTGCCCTTTCTATAAACCTTTGACCAAGTTTAAAAATAGGTGACATTTTTAACCGACTTTAAAATAGATTTAACCTGGCTCAGTTGTACTGTATAATGAGAGGATACTCTGAGCTAGTAATAAAAAGTACTACACAATTTACTTTGAACTTTTTTTAGGATAAAGTTTTTAGACGAAGTCAATCGAAAAGTATCTATAATTGTGAGAAACGTTCTTTGATTGAAATTTCTAACAAATTGAAATTGTAATATCACTTTTGTGAGATATACTAAATAAATTATTATGTTATCGGCATACTTAAGCACACACGACACACGACAATCGCCACGTCGTGCGTCGCGAAATGCTGCTCATGAATATGAGCCTCCAGTATAGCTTGAAACTAGTCGAGTTCCTACTACAGTAATAATGAAACTTATTAAAAAACGATATACTCGAAAATGAACGGTTTAGTTTCGTTTGCGCTAACGTTGACGAGCTGTGCCTATACTATTCAGTAAAAAAATAATTTCGTTTCTTACGAGTATAATCAATCCTAATTGTGATGCTCATAAAACCCTAAATTACACAAAAACTTTGGAATGTACTAAGTGAAATCTGTCGTGGACATAACCATATTTCAACGACTAAATAATCTACCAAGGCTAACAATTAACACAAATAGCTCAACCAAGAAAAAAAAAGAAACAATTATTTAACACTAAATACCACAAACGGATACAAAAACCTTCTTGAAATTTAATTAAATTAGATAGAAAAGCAATTTAGTTTGGCAAAAACGTTACATCTTAACAAAAACGGTTTTGTAAAAGGATTTGCAACGTTATTTTCGCGTTGCTCGACTAAGGGCGCTTTTCTACCAGAGATGTGCTATGCTACGCTACTGTGGATGCTCGTGGCTTCTATCAATCATAACAGACGCATAGCTTAGTACTGGCGAAAACGGACTCAGCTATGCCACGTTTTCTAAATGAAAAGATGCATGCTTGTATGTGTGCTAAAGATGCGTGCTATGTATTTTTAAGGGGTAAAAACATTCAAAGTCTTTTCCTGCCTAAGGCAAGGCGAGAGGGAGTGTCAGACTCTTGCTGACTAAAAACCACCCCGTTCTTACTCCTGCTTTGTAGTCGGAGCCTCGGTAAACCCGCTCTGGAGCCCGCAGCTAAACGGAGTTAGCTAAGCTACCTTTTTTTTGTATGGAAAGGTGCGTGATATGAGTGGCTTTCCTACTATCGATACATCGCATACTTGAGCTACACATCTTCCTCGCACAGCTACATAGCTCAGTATCAGCGGAAACGGTCACATAGTTTCACAGCTTAACTATAACATCTTCGTTGCATAGCTACATAGCGCATCTCTGGTGGAAATGCAGCTTAATGCTGCATTGTAGTGAGGTAGCCAGTTGTACGCTCATAATGATCAAGTAATGAATTCTTGGCAACTCTAAAGAATCACTAGGGTTGTCGAATTTATTTTCATTGCAGATTTGAATACAAATATTACGTCCGAAAGAATAATCTTTCTAAAGGTATTGAGGATTTCAATTCGCGTGAATTGTAGGAAATCCAATGCACCTAGCCATTTGCTTATCTAATATACACATTTCTATTAAAGAAAACACTGTGTACTCAGTTATAATAATAATCAAATTGTTTTGTTTTAATTTGATTTAATTTGATTTGGTTTATTTTAATTTAATTTGATTTAATTTTATTTGATTTAATTTAATTTGAATTTTGATTTTAATATAGTGTAATTTATTTTTTATTGTATTTGTATGTTTTTTACGTTTATTTCTATGTTTTTTCTAAATTTTGATTGATTTGTTTGTTTTGTTACATTTATTCTAATTTTAATTAAATTTGGAATTTCGTGCTTTTGATTGTGATTATGATCTGACTTTTGATTTGGATTTAAATTAATATTAATATTAATGTTTAATTAATCTGGATTGTAATATTGATAGTGATTTTTATTTGACTAATAATTTCGATTTTAATTTTTGATTGTTGCTTTGTTTTGATTTTAATTTTGATTTATGATTGTTGTTTTGATTGTGATTTTGAATTCGATTTTGTTTTGGTTTTTTAATTTTTTTAATGTTTCGATGTGACTCTAATTATTTTCCTATTGTAGATAAATTATGGTTTTTGTATGTTTTACATCTCTATGTTAGTATATTAGGCTTTATTTGTATGTGCTTATGGCACATCTTATTTGTTCATGGGGCATGCGGTGCTAACCTGTAATAAATTGTTACACTAACCTAAGATATTACATAATTACTTTAATTGTTATCAGTGTAAACAATTGTTGGTTGGCCAATAAACAAAAAAAAAATAAAAAAAAAAATAATAAAGTCGTATATTAAAATAATATGCAGTGTAAGTTCACATAACTGCAAAACTCATTCATATTTTGGTGTACTGGGTTAATAAACTTTATTTTGAAGTGTTTACACATCCAACTTTGGTTTTTATTTACCTGGATCTACAATACTCTACGTATTAAGTAAAAGTCAGAAACATTAAATCAATTAGATCGTGACAACCCTAACAACTGAAGCTTGTTAGGGTTGCCAGCAGAAATTTCATAATTGACACCATTTCTTCTATTTGTAAAATGAGGTTTTAATTACCTGTACATTGGGGATAGCCGTGATTACCTCTCCAGAGGATTTTTGTTTGAAAAACATAATTCTTGTTAGATAGATTAGGAAGGAGTAAAAACATGCTATTTTGTTTCAAATATTTTCAGAATGGTGTTAAAAGTATTTTGTATTAAATGGATTATTTTATTTATTTATACTTTATTGTACACCACAAAACCACAACATAAATATTTTTATGGTTTAAATAAAGCTGTTTAAAAATAAGGTAACTACCGGACACAGACATTTAATGAATACTTAAACGTTGTGGACAATTGGCAACGTTTTTGCTGTACGGGACTACATATTGGAAAATAGATGTGTGGCTTGGTTTGTAACATACCGCACTCACCGTAAAGAGACATGCATTGTGTTAAAGGGAAATCCAGTTATGACATCTCTGTATATTTACTTCATGGTCCAACCCGAGAATCGATCACAAAACCTCCTGCTCAGCAGTGACATTCGTAACCGTTAACCAACAAGGCAGTTTATTTACTGACATAATTATTAATGAGTGTTACAAAATGTTTCGAAAATGTTCGCTTAACTCGCTGCCAAACCCATGCACCGCTTGTAACAAAGTAGGTAACAATATTTTAATGAAAATTTCGTTCGCTACGTAATTTCAACGTGGCGTCCGAAAATCATTAACGTCGGGAATTAATAAGAAAATATTTTAATCACGTAGGTACTTGTCACGTAATTTATAATTACTTCTGACAGATTATCGAATAAAATCTTCTAGATTACAGTTTTTTTTAAGGTGGGAAAATCGTCTAATGACTTTTCAAAGCCTTGGGCGAGGCGAGAGAGAGTGTCAGACTCTTTAAAATATAGAAAATTCTTAGTACCTTAATATTCACAACAGAGATAAGGTTGAATTGGATTTAGATGCTCTTCGACTTAGCACTAGTTGGCCCTTATACAATCTTTGTAGACCTAACCTCCTACCAATACTACCTTCCTGTTACCTTGTATCGTCAGAATAAAAAAGACAAGACCAGGGCACTATCAATAAATGCTGAGTTCTAATTGGTTTCAGTCGGACGACTCCCAATTACGGAGGACTAGTGTGCTTTATGCGGCCCTAGTACCAGCGAGCGTTGTTAGTAGTGTTTTAATTATTTTTATTTCTGCTTTTTAAGCTTGGTGTCTTCTGTTTTCTTTACTTCATTTTTTTCAGAAGGCGTATAAGATATTCCGACTTGTTTTTGAAAATAAAAATCTTATTCAAATCTACAACCAACTTTTTTACTAACACTAAATGAACTTTGCAGGTCCAAAAGGAAATTTTTCTTTTGAGTGTCTCCAGTTTAGCATTTAGGCCTCCCCAATGGCTAAGCTAGAATAGAAAGTTAGTTGTAGATTTTTGTGTTTACTTATGATGATCAGAAGACATAGCACTACTTATTCAGATTACTGCATTCAAAATACATCTCTACAATAATACAAGACTGTAAAATGAATTAAAATTATAAAGATATTATAGTTTTCTTTCATCTCTTTACAAACTAAATTCGTATGCTATAATACGCTGTGAAGGCGCCATTGAGTCGGTTGTTTAACAAATAATAATTGTATTCTGAGTGACAGCGAGCAATTACGGCGTGGCTCTAGAATATGCTAAACACAACACTGACAGCTAAGAATAATTTGTTTAAACCACAACAGAAAAATGTTGGCACAAACTGTTTCTTTGAAATATTCTCTGTTTTTCCAAGTTTCCATTATACAATCGCTCGTTTTGCATCGATTCGTTCGTTAGTTTGAAGTTTGATAGTCGATCAGATGGATTTTATATGAATTTGCAGAAAGTGTTTTATATTATAAAATGTGCCGCTTTTTTGATTCTTCTTAACTGTCTCAGTAGAAAATTTTAGAGGCTAGACCAGACCTTTAAAGGCTGAACGAGTGACAAATTATATCCAAGTCTATAATATATCATTACGCATGCTTATTTTGGATTCTTAGGCTCCGTTCGCCTAGCGCTTAAATGCCATTTATCTAGGAGGGCTATTATTATAATTTTCATAACAAACTCTTACGAGGTTGTATTTATTTTCATATAATTTCAGTTCATGATCAAAATCAAAGTACTTATAGCAATTCACATGCTAAACTCACATTTGAAAGTTAAGAATATTATACTTTAGAGTTTATTACGTTCGCTCGTTTTGCTAAAGGTTACATCCCCAGAACAAAACTCCAAAGAAAGTCGGTTAAGAAATAAAAGCGAAAATGGCAGCCAATTTACTTATTTCCACGTTTCAAATGTGGGGTATCGTATCCAGTGTGTTATGTGATGTGCTCAGACCGCCGCTGGTTTTATGGCCACACATTAGAGGCGCCACTTCAGACTAAAATAGGAAAGAAAATAGTGTCAATGTTATTGTTTTTGTGTAGCTCTGTGTAAAAGCTGACCTTAAATTGAATTTGATTTGATTGTTGCTTTGTTTTGATTTTAATTTTGATTTATGATTGTTGTTTTGATTGTGATTTTGAATTCGATTTTGTTTTGGTTTTTTAATTTTTTTAATGTTTCGATGTGACTCTAATTATTTTCCTATTGTAGATAAATTATGGTTTTTGTATGTTTTACATCTCTATGTTAGTATATTAGGCTTTATTTGTATGTGCTTATGGCACATCTTATTTGTTCATGGGGCATGCGGTGCTAACCTGTAATAAATTGTTACACTAACCTAAGATATTACATAATTACTTTAATTGTTATCAGTGTAAACAATTGTTGGTTGGCCAATAAACAAAAAAAAAAAAAAAAAAATAATAAAGTCGTATATTAAAATAATATGCAGTGTAAGTTCACATAACTGCAAAACTCATTCATATTTTGGTGTACTGGGTTAATAAACTTTATTTTGAAGTGTTTACACATCCAACTTTGGTTTTTATTTACCTGGATCTACAATACTCTACGTATTAAGTAAAAGTCAGAAACATTAAATCAATTAGATCGTGACAACCCTAACAACTGAAGCTTGTTAGGGTTGCCAGCAGAAATTTCATAATTGACACCATTTCTTCTATTTGTAAAATGAGGTTTTAATTACCTGTACATTGGGGATAGCCGTGATTACCTCTCCAGAGGATTTTTGTTTGAAAAACATAATTCTTGTTAGATAGATTAGGAAGGAGTAAAAACATGCTATTTTGTTTCAAATATTTTCAGAATGGTGTTAAAAGTATTTTGTATTAAATGGATTATTTTATTTATTTATACTTTATTGTACACCACAAAACCACAACATAAATATTTTTATGGTTTAAATAAAGCTGTTTAAAAATAAGGTAACTACCGGACACAGACATTTAATGAATACTTAAACGTTGTGGACAATTGGCAACGTTTTTGCTGTACGGGACTACATATTGGAAAATAGATGTGTGGCTTGGTTTGTAACATACCGCACTCACCGTAAAGAGACATGCATTGTGTTAAAGGGAAATCCAGTTATGACATCTCTGTATATTTACTTCATGGTCCAACCCGAGAATCGATCACAAAACCTCCTGCTCAGCAGTGACATTCGTAACCGTTAACCAACAAGGCAGTTTATTTACTGACATAATTATTAATGAGTGTTACAAAATGTTTCGAAAATGTTCGCTTAACTCGCTGCCAAACCCATGCACCGCTTGTAACAAAGTAGGTAACAATATTTTAATGAAAATTTCGTTCGCTACGTAATTTCAACGTGGCGTCCGAAAATCATTAACGTCGGGAATTAATAAGAAAATATTTTAATCATGTAGGTACTTGTCACGTAATTTATAATTACTTCTGACAGATTATCGAATAAAATCTTCTAGATTACAGTTTTTTTTAAGGTGGGAAAATCGTCTAATGACTTTTCAAAGCCTTGGGCGAGGCGAGAGAGAGTGTCAGACTCTTTAAAATATAGAAAATTCTTAGTACCTTAATATTCACAACAGAGATAAGGTTGAATTGGATTTAGATGCTCTTCGACTTAGCACTAGTTGGCCCTTATACAATCTTTGTAGACCTAACCTCCTACCAATACTACCTTCCTGTTACCTTGTATCGTCAGAATAAAAAAGACAAGACCAGGGCACTATCAATAAATGCTGAGTTCTAATTGGTTTCAGTCGGACGACTCCCAATTACGGAGGACTAGTGTGCTTTATGCGGCCCTAGTACCAGCGAGCGTTGTTAGTAGTGTTTTAATTATTTTTATTTCTGCTTTTTAAGCTTGGTGTCTTCTGTTTTCTTTACTTCATTTTTTTCAGAAGGCGTATAAGATATTCCGACTTGTTTTTGAAAATAAAAATCTTATTCAAATCTACAACCAACTTTTTTACTAACACTAAATGAACTTTGCAGGTCCAAAAGGAAATTTTTCTTTTGAGTGTCTCCAGTTTAGCATTTAGGCCTCCCCAATGGCTAAGCTAGAATAGAAAGTTAGTTGTAGATTTTTGTGTTTACTTATGATGATCAGAAGACATAGCACTACTTATTCAGATTACTGCATTCAAAATACATCTCTACAATAATACAAGACTGTAAAATGAATTAAAATTATAAAGATATTATAGTTTTCTTTCATCTCTTTACAAACTAAATTCGTATGCTATAATACGCTGTGAAGGCGCCATTGAGTCGGTTGTTTAACAAATAATAATTGTATTCTGAGTGACAGCGAGCAATTACGGCGTGGCTCTAGAATATGCTAAACACAACACTGACAGCTAAGAATAATTTGTTTAAACCACAACAGAAAAATGTTGGCACAAACTGTTTCTTTGAAATATTCTCTGTTTTTCCAAGTTTCCATTATACAATCGCTCGTTTTGCATCGATTCGTTCGTTAGTTTGAAGTTTGATAGTCGATCAGATGGATTTTATATGAATTTGCAGAAAGTGTTTTATATTATAAAATGTGCCGCTTTTTTGATTCTTCTTAACTGTCTCAGTAGAAAATTTTAGAGGCTAGACCAGACCTTTAAAGGCTGAACGAGTGACAAATTATATCCAAGTCTATAATATATCATTACGCATGCTTATTTTGGATTCTTAGGCTCCGTTCGCCTAGCGCTTAAATGCCATTTATCTAGGAGGGCTATTATTATAATTTTCATAACAAACTCTTACGAGGTTGTATTTATTTTCATATAATTTCAGTTCATGATCAAAATCAAAGTACTTATAGCAATTCACATGCTAAACTCACATTTGAAAGTTAAGAATATTATACTTTAGAGTTTATTACGTTCGCTCGTTTTGCTAAAGGTTACATCCCCAGAACAAAACTCCAAAGAAAGTCGGTTAAGAAATAAAAGCGAAAATGGCAGCCAATTTACTTATTTCCACGTTTCAAATGTGGGGTATCGTATCCAGTGTGTTATGTGATGTGCTCAGACCGCCGCTGGTTTTATGGCCACACATTAGAGGCGCCACTTCAGACTAAAATAGGAAAGAAAATAGTGTCAATGTTATTGTTTTTGTGTAGCTCTGTGTAAAAGCTGACCTTAAATTGAATTGACTGAATTGACTGCACGGTTAGTGCGGTAGCTGGGCAACTGGCTGTCGCGCAATGGATATCGGTTTCGATTCCCGCTCGGAGCAACTCTTTGTGTGATCTGGGTGTCATGTTTCGGGTCTGGGTGTCATGTGTATGTGAACTTGTATGTTTGTAAACGCACCGACGACGCAGGAGAAAATCCTAGAGAGGGGTAACGATTTTTTTAAAATTTTGTACATTAGTGATGAAATCTGTACTGTATGTATGTACATAGTTATTACAAGAGTTTCGCTTCCTATTTTTGTTAGGGGTGTAAGAACACTTGTGTTTATATTTTTTGTATGCTTAAGTTGTAGCGGCGCTGGCAACCCGAGCGTTGACACGTCTGTCATCTCCCGTCTTTTGCTTTTTTCACTAATGTTTTTACTAGTTTAAGGTAAGCGTCCATAGTCCCGCATCGCAGGCAACGGATTTTAGTTTGCCTTGTATAGAAACACATACAACTGCGTCCACTGATCCGCACCGTACAGACCGCATCATGGGTAATGCCTTCATGCGATGCGTACTGATGATGTCGTACGGATGCGTACGATGCAGACCTGTAGACGCTTACATTTCAAGGGGATATTAAGAAATGCTTACGTAGTTTTGACGTTCCATTACTCATATTATAAATGAGTATTATACAAATGATACGTCTTTAAAGTTATTTTTAGTTTATTTGAATTTCAATCGATGTTGACTATAACGAGTTTCTAATAAATCACTATATGCAATCATTTTTCATTAAAATACATTTTTCTAGAATTTTCAGGTCATTGACTATTTTATTTCAATTGCTATAGACGCTGAAGGAATGAACGTGCAATTTGCTTTATTCGAACTTCAAACACGAAATGTTATGAATAAGTGGTTTTGACATCCAATACAAACGATGCTTTTATTTCGTCTTTACCATAATACCTAAGCTACCTTCAATATGAATAATGCAAATAGAATAGTAGTAAATTCAAACCAGGGTTGCAGACGTTCGTGCAAGTCAATTTTATAAACAAAAACAATAAAATCCTTTCACAATATTCAAACAACGATGTAAAAGATAAAGTATCAATTAGATTTCCTATCTTTTGA
This sequence comes from Spodoptera frugiperda, assembly GCF_023101765.2. Lineage (NCBI taxonomy): Eukaryota > Metazoa > Arthropoda > Insecta > Lepidoptera > Noctuidae > Spodoptera > Spodoptera frugiperda. The sequence continues at coordinate 7,298,775 of NC_064221.1, read as the reverse complement.
GACACGCAAAGATCGTAAATAAAATAGATAGAATGAATACGAAAGGGATTTCAACCCAACGTCGAGGGAAATAGTTTTTCCAAGTAGGTACTAGGCTGACATGCGGTGGTAAGAGGTTTTCTGTAAATCCGTCGCAGGCGAGACACGTACGGGGATAAATCCTTATCCATGTGGTTTTGTTTCGCTGCTCTACTCTTCATGTTGTCTTGGTGGATTGGCAAGTTTTATGGTGTGGTTTGTTGTTTTTTACGAGGACTCTCATAGCTTTATATGTTCGAAGTTTTTGTTGTTATAAAAATAGTGGAGTTATGGAAATAGTTATTGGTTATAACATTGCAGAATAGACTAACTTCGAGATATTTTATTGTGGTTTCTATGTGAACCGCAGTTGTTTGAAAAGAAGCCAATTTTTCTTTATTTTCAATTAGTTTCTGATTAAGTTTTTTCATAGTACACATTATTATTCGTTCTCATTATTCATTTCTTAGAAAAATAGTTACATTAACATTTAAGATACTAAGAGAAAACCATTTAAAAAAGAAAATAGTCTACCAAAAACATATTTTCTTTACATTGAACTACTTCCAGTAATCTAAATCTTGTGAAACATTTCTCGAACCATTATATAACATTAGCGCGAAAGCTTTTAAAGTTAAAATTAGCAATTATTTCCATTGATAGTCTACAACAAAGAGCTGAGTATGGCGTTTGGGTATTAATTTCCATGGCACGGGCGTCAGGGCTGGCGAAAGTTGAAACCATTGTTGTTTAATTTCGTTTTAAATTATTAGGCGTTTTTCTCGCTAATGGCGAAAAGCCAGCCCGTTTCGGGGCTTTTTATAGCACTCATTTGTAACGTACAATACACAAAATACGAAATTACTTTCACCTTTTTGATGTTACCAAGTTTTAATGTAACGAGTAATTTTGAAAAGAGATGTTGACACACGTTTATTGGCTGTGGAATGTCTGAATACATCGTAATCGTATCTTTATGAGTTTTTGACGAGGGAATTTAAATGTGGTTTTCTTTTCGACGAATTCAGTCCGCCTATTAGGCTGGCCGCACACGTACGGTTTCCAGATTAGGATTACTAATTAGGAATGCAGTTTCGGAAACCAGAATGTTTTTTCTTTCAAACAAAATGTTCAAACACGCGCAGACGTATGTAGTTATTAATTTTTTCAGTTCGGAAAAAAAATAGAATGATAGTTGCCTAATTCCGAAACTGAACATTTGCTGAACAACTGTTCACACTGAACCTGATCTTAAAACCTGATTTGGAAACTGAACGTAGCTAACTTGTCATCAACGAAACATAGCATCACGCCCTGAATTCCCTGAAAATTTGCCACGGAATGTTGATAGTTAGGTTTAAGCTTAATCACTTTCCGATCGTAATTTTTAGTTAATTTAGTATGTCCCATGTAAACATTTAACGTATATATAACGTAACATAACTTCACAACTGTCTCCCAAGGGGGTAGACAAAGACAATGGACTGCTAATTGCTACGACTCTTACATACCTTTTTCGCTTCATCAACAGTCATCAGTCTTTCAATGCATGCTTGTCGGTTACAGCCTGTACCTACTCTTACTTATGCCTCGATCTCTATAGGTTTTTTCTAACTAATATTCATTGTTTAATCATTTACCGTTATATTTTTAATAAATTTAAAACACATCTATCATAAGCTTAAATCTAGATAAATAATTAACAATTTGTAAAACAATAAATCAACGCCAGGCCTGGTGAGTAATGTAGCCAGGTATTTCTAATGCTCATTAATTATTACATTCAATTAAACACTACACGCGTACTGTCATAATAATGTGTATTATTAGCGGCTATGTGTTTTCAGCATTATTGCTTACCTACCTATTTTGGTTTAGGTATTCGCTAACCTCGATATAGGACTTTTGTTCTACTGGTAAAATCATCGCCATGGGCGAGGCGAGAGGGAGTGTTTAGACTCTTAGTGACTAAAAACCACCCTTTTCCTACCCTGCTTTTCGAGCCGGACCGGTAAACCCGCTAGGTAGTCCGCAGCTCCATAGGTACAATACTTTTTTTTCCGGGGGGAAAATCATCCAATGACATCTCGCGTCTTTGGCGAGGCGAGAAGGAGTGTCAGACTCTTACTGACTAAAAACCACCCCGTTCCTACTCTTGCTTTTCGAGTCGGAGCCCTGGTAAACCCGCTAGGTAGTCCGCAGCTCCATAGGTATAATACTGGAGTTTCAAATAACATTTTAATCTGTGATTAATATGTGAAATGTAGGTACGTGAAATTGTATGTTTGTAATTGCAACCCCTACTCAGGAGAAAAGCCTAGAGTGGTGCAATGTATTTAGGAACCTATATAAGTGGGTATAAACGATATTTTTATAATACCTATCGTGAGACATACTAAATAAACTAAATAAGAAACGGTGTGACGTCTCGCAGCCTACTGAAGCAGTAGTCTGCGCGCGCTGCGTAATGCGTATGGTGAATGGTTTCTCTGTGACTCGAAACTAGTAGAGCTTTTCTCCATTAATGTATGTGAGTAAACCGTGATTTCTTAGTTAAATTAGGTATAAACGTTTTTCTATTACCTATAGTTATTATTCCATAGAAATGGGGTATTTGTAATAGGAATGACCCTATAACAAACGATTAAAAAAACTACTAGGGAATAAGACAATCAGAGAGTCATGTTAGCTAACGAATGAGGAAAAAACTGTGGAGGAAAATATACTTTTTTTATTCCTGTTATAATGGCAATCTGTCACTACATAAAACTATAAGAGGTCGAAACTAAGAGGAAACGTGTGTGAGAAAATCTGAAATAAAGTACAAATACAGCGAAATACGTGGGAAGAATGATTTTTTTTCATGTTTTTTGCGAATTTTCCTCATTTTTTTCCTGTTCTTACGAGGATTCTTGGAATCTATCCTAATATAATATATGAAATGAGCAAATGTTTGTTTGTCCGTTCTAATGTTATAAACGTGTCACTTTATTTGTCTTTCTCATACGTCGAAAATAGCGATATACTAACAAAGGTATGGCAAAGATAACTAATATTTCACAACAGTTCTAGAATCATATTCAATCCGTTATACTAGGACTTCATAAATTTAAAGAAACGTAATCCTAGTTTGCAGACACTATTTTCGAGAAAAATAACAGCGACTTACATTAAAATTCGACATGATCCTTCTTATTTCTGCTTTCCTAGTACTCAAAGATCCTTCAATGTAAGTCTAGCCTTTTAAGGTTAAAGACATGTTCTAAAAGGAATGAAATATGGTAGGTACTAAGTGAGCTAGCTAAATGGTGTAATGCTGTAGTGACGGTAAGGACTGGTAATGGATGGGTGGGCAAGGTCGTCAGAGTATGAAAGCTAGAGACACGAAATGGTGGTACCACCCATATTTGAATAAATAATGCTAAGTAGAGAATTCTCTAGCTCTATGAGTACAGTTCTAAAAATTATGCACTGTAACAAAGTCTGAGTTCAAATGTGAACTAGTCGGGAAAGGGCAGTGTTTTATAATTGTGTATTAAAATTCTACATAAAATTAATGGTAATAGTAAATAATGAACTTGGTTTTAAGTACGAACAGAACATGGTATGCTGGGTGAATTCTCGATGCAATATTAGAAACAAATATAGGTAATTATAAAAAGGGAACCGCTTTCAATATTCTTTACCGCCTCCAATTTTTTTAAGTCACATAATATCCCTTAATCATTCTCTAAGTCTGAATAATACTTTGCTGAAAATTGCGTCCAAATCGGTTAAGCCAAACGCGAGGAAATCGCAAACAATCATACATACAAGTCAAACTGAGAACCAATTTTTTTTTAAAGCCGGTTAAAATAGAATAAATACCTGGTTTTTACTGATACTTTCCACAGCGACCCACTCAGCTCTATATACTTTGCAATACGAAACATGTGCATACATAGACATACTATAACACAATTTTCGTCACTTACACGATTACAGAAAAGTACGAAACATTTTCAAATGTATTAGACTTCAATTTCTCCAAGTGGAGCCCATAAAAGGGCCGCAAAACCACTATTTCTTCCCATCTCAATACGCTTCGATATCAATATAGCGCATACCTAATTGTAGGCTAGGAAAGGCAGCCTAATTTACATACTCAGTAATTTCAACCGTACGTTTGGATTGTAGGTCGGCCATATTGGCATAGGGTTACCATCCTTCAAATTTACATAGGACACGATTTTTTACGACCGATTTTAGGCCGGATTGTCCGATATTAGGGGATTTCGTGTCGCTGATATTAGTACACCCTGTAGTAATTCTGGTGAATGGTTTTTGTAACTGCCTGTTTGTTTAATGTATGGGTTGGGTTTAGTACTATAATATTGCTTGATGGGTTTGATTTCCTTTCGGAATATGTTGGTTTTTTATGGTATTAGTATACCTGATGGTAAGCAATTGCCGCCGCGCATGGGTTCCTGAAATAACAGAGGCGTTACAAGTGCGTTGCCAGCCTTTTGGGAGTAGTTAGGGAATCGGGGATTGAGAAGTTTGGGAAGGGGGGTAATTGGGCCTCCGGTAACCTCATTCACACAACGAAACACAACGCAATCATTGTTTCACGTCGGCTATTATCTGTGAGGCCGTGGTATCTCTCTGGTCGAGCCGGCCCATTCGTGCTAAAGCACGTCTCTCCCGCACTTATCTGGATAGGGATATGTTTAAACAAGTTGCACACATTATAATTTTTGTGTGTTTATCATAGTATTACGTCCCCCATTATAGCAAACTTCGATCAATGGCTATATTCTAAAACCGAAAATTCCAATACAGCTTTGTCACAAATAGTTGTTATTGTACCAACAACAAGCCACTACTATGTAAAACACCATAAATATTCAACCTCAGCCATAAAACAACCCATAGACAAACGAAACTCTATTAGCGTTGGAAATTAACTCCGGACTAAATGTCCGATTTAAATACGTGTCCGGAATTAATATCGATCTCGAAATTCCGGAATCAACTTTTCGCCAGTTTTGCAGTTCATCTCTGCTCTCCTAGTACATGACTTGGCTGGTAATCACCGGGGATCGTGACTCGATTGGTGATAACGCCAATCACCTATTATGCAGATTAGATTAATGGATGGTTATGTACCAGGCTTTCATAAGAAGCAGGATGCTTAGTGGAAATTTTTCTGGTAAAAATGTTTTTGTAAAATTTTTCTTGTTGATACCTATTTTCTTATGAGATTTGGTCTAATATGGAAAGATGTTATTTATTTTTATCTCTTTCGATCATATTTTTTGATTTATTTCAGAGCACATAGTCGAAAAGTGTGTATCTATCTTTAGGATGTCTATAAGGCTTAATTTTCTTTGTGCTCTTTCTTTTTAGTGTACATCCCAATTGGTCGATGTTTGTATTTTTTTCAGACAATAACATTTTTTTCTAGTATTATAGCCAGAAGTATATCATTAGTACATTATCGAGTCAGAAGATAAAAATCTATGTATAATAGACTCTGAAAATAATTAAATAATACCCTTACTATCAAAGCCTACAATTTTCAAGGCAAACTTTGTAAGCAGCTCAAACACTTTGATGTAACAAGAAAATAACGTAAAACAAGTTCTGTGTTAAACTGTAACAAAACCTTTTTCAAGTATTTAAGTCTGGAAACAATTTTGAAACTTGAAAGCATTACTAAACTATACATTGCCTTAGGTTTTGTTCCGTTAAACAAATATATACCCGATTTGTTCTTATAAAAGGAGATACATATTATATCGTCTGTTTCACCACCTTCATATAAGTATCCAACAAACTTATTTGACAGATAGTTCATACAAATATCGTTTATAATTATTTATCTGGTACAAAGCGTGTAGAGTTGTTAGGTGTTGGTGTGTTGTTCGCAGTTGTAAAGTATCTACTCTGAAATAGCGTAGTATCTGTATATATCTGATAAGTATCTGTACTTAAAACTTACTTACATTGCACATGACAATTTGCTCCGGTGTGGGTCGAAGTTAATCGACCCACCTCGGTACAAATAGATGTGTTTTCCATCACACCCCAAATGACAATTTTTTTGCCATTTCTTTTATAATTTAAACTCGAGATCAAACAACAAAGCTGAAATATTCATAAATGATAAATGATAAATGATATTTATTTTGCAAATAGGTTATAAAATAACACTTTTACACGTCAATCTCTTAAATAACTAGATGAGGCCGGCATTTCCTATCCGACTACTCTGAGAAGAAATGCCGAAACAAACTCAGAGGTCATAGTCTCTTTTAAAGTCCAGACAAAATCAATTAAAGATGTCGGAGAACCGTGCAAGTTGATTCTGTAGTGGTCTTTTGAGGAAAGAACCACAGCAGTTTGAGCGGACCTGTTCAGATGGCAGCACGCATGTGTCAGTTTACAATCAGCTCAGCTGACGGCTGTTGCTGAATGATCCGACGAACAACACCAACCAAAAGAACATTTGGGTAGGCCACACAAATGCTCAAACTGTCAGAATATAATTTACTAAAAATAAAATGACTAGCAAAAGTCTCACACGGTCCTCAAACTAACAATTTTAAAAGGAAATATAAAAATATAAAAGGAAAAAAAAATATAAAACAATGTCAAATTAAGTTTATGTCAAATTGTATAAAAAATGTAACTATATGTTACAAACATGTCAGCAAGACCTGTGTGGACATTATAGCAGTTCATTCCCAAGCCTGACTATCCTCCAAGTAGTCTTTTATTTTATAAAAAGCTTTACTACAAAGTTTTTCTTTAATAACATTTTTAAATTTACCTAGGTTTAAACTTTGAATATGGCTGGGAACTTTATTGTAAAAGCGTATACTTTGACATCTAAACGAACCGCTTATTTTCTTAAGTCTAGTAGTAGGAACAACATATTTATTTTTATTTCTAGTGTTGATATTGTGTATATCACTGTACTTTTTAAATAACTTTATGTTTTTATGAGCATACACTATATTTTCATAGATATATTGAGAGGCAACAGTCATTATATTAATTTCTTTAAATAGTTCCCTGAGAGAATGCCTCGGACTAAGATTATAAATTGATCGAATGGCTCGCTTCTGCAGCACAAAGACAGACTGAATGTCAGCAGCATTCCCCCACAGGAGAATACCATATGACATGATACTATGGAAATAACTAAAGTATACTAGACGCGCTGTATTTACATCAGTTAAATTTCTAATTTTTTTAACGGCATATGCTGCTGAGCTGAGCCTTTTCGACAACTTATCTTCAGTCTGAAACATTCCCAGTAATAAACTACATTGCCTAAAACTAAAGCAATAAAGGAAACAGGAATCCTAATATTCTTACTTATACAAAGTCATTAAAATCTTCCCCATCCATTTCAAATTAAACCTTATCACCATAAACACATTAAGCGCAATTTCTAACGCAGCAAAAACCAATATTGACCTTGAGAATTCCTAATCCTCTTTATCGTTCATTTCCCATCAGATCAGCAAGTTTGTTTGTTCGTAAATAACCAGTATATTTTGCTGTTTCCACACGTCATCTTGGCTGGGAAGTTTTTGATAAATACTCGCAAACTTGGGCCGTATGCTGGTGTGACGTATGGCTCAAGGCACAACTTTGGATGTGTTATATATATTGGTAAATATGTATTGCTGAAGGAGCTAGGTTATTTGGTAATTGTCTTGTGTTGTTGTGGTTGTGTTGTTTATTTTGGAATGTTTTTTTTTATTGGTTCATTTGGTAGATAAGGTGTAATTATATGTCGTTTTGTAAGGCTGTTGTGTGTGTGTTGCTTCTGGAAATATAGATTTTTTATATTAATTTCTTAATAGAAATACGTCTTATTTGGTACACTATTGTAAAAAATCAAACCTGAAACCAAAGAAACGACATGCAATGATGAATTAAAGTTTATTTTTTACAATTCTAATAGTTTTGACACAAAATGTATACATTCCAATCATTCTAAAAAAATTCGTCATTTTATAAACAATCGCGCAAAGCTTTCCAAATTCAAAATAAAAGAAACATATTTTCTTTAAAAATGTGTTTTTTTTTTTTATATATATTCGGTGCCGACTCGACCAGAGTGATACCGTACATAGGTCTCACAAAAATCAGCGTGAGAGAACGCTTGCGCTGTGTGTGTTAAGGTAACCGGAGGGTCAATCCTCCCCGTGAAAAATTGGTAGGAAACTAAAAAAAACCTTACATTAAAAAAAAAACTATGTGTAATAATGTTTCATCTTAACAAAATAAGTATTACTGCGACATCTTGAAAGTTTTAATTATTTGGTCAAAATAAATATTACAAGCAAACACCACTTTGCGGAAACTCCATCGAAAAAATACGTGCAGAAAGTTCGACAATTTTTGAGTTAATTGTCAATTATTATAGGTATTTTTTTTACTCTATGTTGGGTTGTTTTTCTCTTATTGTTTTTTTAATTGGAAGACTAACTGGCCCATATTTATTATTGGCATTTTTATTAATTTGTCGTTTTTTTTTTTTTTAATAGTAACAGCCTAGGATTGTATTCAAACTACATTATCTTCAAACACAAAAAAGTAAGCAAACAAACAAACACAAACAACGTCACGCCTTTTATCCCCGAAGGGGTAGGCAGAGGTGCACATTATGGCACGTAATGTCGTTATACAATGTACACTCACTTTTCGCCATTTGTGTAATAAGTCCCATATAATAGGGGGTGAGCCTATTGCCATATATCGGACACAATTCCAGACTCCGTACTGCTACTGAGAAATTTTCGAAAAAGGCCAGTTATACTAACTACTAACAAATACACATCCATATTTACAACACAGATATTATAGTATAGTAAGGCTATGATAGGACTATTATTTTATACAATAACTATTTCAATTACAATAATAGATTAGCCGGTTCTAATCGGGAGCTGGATCGAACGGTAAATCAAAATGGTGGGCCACGCAGGGTCCAATAACTAATATAAATGTATAAATTTGGGTCAATCCCTTTACGCCAACATAATACAAAACTAAATTAGTTCATAAATTGAGTTTTGATCCAACAATGTTTATTATTTATACAATAAAGGGGCTCGTGGTTAAGGTAAGGCTGTATAGAACTGGTTAAGCTTTGCTTGGTCAAGGCTTAGGTTGCTTTTCTACCAGAAATGTGCTATGCAACTATGCTTAGAAGATGTAATGCCCAAACTGTGAAACTATGTGACCGTTTCCATCGATACTAAAATATGTAGCTCTGAAAGGAAGATGCGCAGCCCGAGTATGTGATGTATCGATAGTAGAATAGCACACATCCATAGCACGCATCTTTAAATATAAAAAAACATAGCTTAGCTGAGTCCGTTTCCACCAGTGCTAAGCTATGTGAACCAATGAATATGATTGGTGGAAGCCAAACTCATCCACAGCAACGTAGCATTAGCACATCTCTGGTAAAAAATAAAAAATGTTAAGTATTGGCTTACCCGCAGCTTCACCCGCGCTTTTAGAGGAAAAATACTATAACATTTTTTAATCTCCAAATGTATAAAAATCATTCATACCATAAAAAGTTACATTTCAACCTGAAAGAATACCAAACAAATACACCTTTGGCATTTTAGTAAAGATTCGTAGTGGTGAACCTCTTACATATGCACAAGCATTTTTTTTGTTTTATTTTTTGAGGGGCAAAATAATCCAATGACTTCTCCCGCCTTGATCGAGGCGAAAGGGAGTATCAGACTCTTACTGACTAAAAACCACCCCGTTCCTACTCGTTAGGTAGTCAGCAGCTCCGGGCACAAGCAATCTAGAATAAAAGATATATATATTCGACGGATTTTAATTAAACTTGATGTAGCAATAGTGTTTGGTAGCGGGAGCGATATCCGCTTCCCGGTACAGATATTTAATATCAAGCCTCATGTCTGTTTCGTGTGCTGAAACCACATTTCGTTATGTAACATCGTGTCTCTTAATCTTCAAAGGGGTAGGCAATGTTACACTTTTCACCAGTTGTGTTATGAGTAAGTCCCATGTAATATAGCCTGTCGTCAAACATTGTGGGTTATTTAATTACTAAGAATCTTTGAAAAATCAAAATTAATCTTATTTGGTTTATCTAAAACCAAAAAATGTTTGTGAGATGCATTGGTTGTCTTACCAGGGATGCAGAATTGATAAGTTTTATAATCTAGAGAAATTAATTTGTCTCTTGATTTGACCAACAGGTGAACTATTTCGTTTTCAAAGGTAAGCTACCAGGCAAGCATAAAGAAAAAAGAGCAAAACTACAAATGAATAATTATTAGAACCAAACATTAACCCAATTCGTTGACCTGGCTGAGTTCAAACGGAGATCTTTATTAATATATCCATTACTGAGCCGATTCGTGAATAATTGATAGCTTTTGCTAATAAAGTAAATATGTTTGTGGATGTATTTTGACCTTTTGGTTAGCCTGTAATATTAAATAAACAGCCGGGCTTGTTATGGCAACATGGCCGCATGAATCATGTTGTTTTAGTGAGAACGGTTTACGTGGAAAACATTTATATTTACCAATTGGTTTGTTGAACTAAATGACGCAGAAATACATTCGAGTAGCAGCGTTTATCGCGGCTTTGTTGATGAAATAAGGCATATCAATTGCCAGAAATTCTAGTGTGAGTTTTTAGACTTCGATATTCCGAAAGTAGAACGAAACTATTGCATCGTGACTGATATGATGATTTGATATCTAACAAAATGTCAGTGGTGGGAAATAACTGCATAAGTTTTGACTCGCCTTATCAATGCTACCATATAATAAAATAATCCTCGCAACATAATATTTCATAATTTTACTTAACTAAAACAAAAATAAATAATATTTAATTGTCAATTCGTACCCGTATCTGTTGTTGGTATACCAGGGCAGCATACAATTACTAGGTATACACAGATAATGGTAAGCTCATTAACATTTAGTATAACGCTCGAATGCTCAATTGGCCGCGGTCCAAACGCTGTGTGCCCAACGCTTATGTTTGTCAATTAAAATATAGCTCGTATTTAACAGATATTAAAGTTTGTGTTGTTATGCAGGGTTGATCATTTGTTCCAGTGATGGAGAGTTCTAAAGAGAAGGGTCTAAAGTAGTGGATGTTGATCCAACGCCTGCCTTTGTCAAAGAAACAAAAAGATAATTATCCTTTTCATTCAAACTTATACATATTTTGTTTTAATTTTGGTCCTTTTCAAAACATTATACCCTAGTATAATTAAGTCCGGCTCCATTTTTTTCTGTTTTCATTTACAGTTCTAAAACTACAGCATGAAAATGTCTAGACACATAACAACAGAATTTCATAACTTTTCATAATAACCAACGAAAATAATGAAGCGTACATTTGACCTCCACAAACGTATTGATTTTCTAAGCACTTTCCAGAATTATTCATATAATTTCCTTTTTTTATCGACTCGTTTAATAGTTTATGACAAATTTCTCGATAATGGCTCCTTGCTCGACCTTCGATATCGAATATAATTGATTAACAAAAGTTATTTGTTTGTTGTCAACAAAGGCCATTGTTTTTGTGACTTTCATGTCGTTAACAAAAGTTTGTTTTGTAAGCTGTGGGCGGTGACGGAATATTTTTTTTAAATAGGTACCATTGGTAAATATATTAAAGTCTTTTTGTTCCCAATTACGTAGGCTTGCTGTTTTTCTTAAAAGATCTTGAATATGCAGCAGATAGTTGAAAGACGAAGTGGTAGGCTTTAAACATACATTACTACCACAAATTGACAAGCACCAGGCAATCATAAAACGTAAAAGTATGTGTTGGGTTTTATACTTCGTAACTGCAAAAATTTCAAACACGCCTCAACTAAAATTGCAATATTTAACTCAATAGTCAGGTCAGGCTTGGAATATTGCAGTATAGTTTGGACTCCATTCTACGACATACATAAACGTCGTTTAGAGTCAGTGCAAAAAAGATTTCTTTGGCACTTATCATATCACTGCAATGTAGGCAGAAATATATCTAACTACGGCTCACGCTTGAAGCACTTCAAACTTCTGAGTCTAGAAAATCGCCGTATGATCCTAGATCATCTGTTCCTATATAAAATAATAAATAATCACATTGATTGTCCACGGTTGCTGAATCAAATAAATATTAACGTGCCTTACAAACTCGCTCGGAAGTCTAGATATCGGTTGTTTAGCGCTAAGAACTTTAAAACCAATCTGGGCCATTTTTCAACTGTAAATAGAATGCAGGTTCAATTTAGTCGTCTGTCAAGCTCACGCAACGTAGATATCGACATGTCTTACTCTTTACATAAATTCAAGTCTACCATACACAGGGCATTATCATAAAGGTGAAATTGGTATATTATTGTTATTTTTATTGTTTTTTTTTTAACTTAGAAACTTAGAAGATGTTTAGGTTTTTTCTTCATCCTTTCTGTTATTTTTCGATAGCACAGGTCAGCGCAAGGTAGTTACATCGAACAATCAGCGTTAATTTACATGATCACTTACTTTCAATTCATCTATAATTATTTAATATGTCAATGTAAGACATTGCTGTATGACACAGAACTTATTAATGGATTGACACATGTCAATCCATTAATAAGATCTGTAAATGTTTGTTACTCCTATGTTTAATGCATGCCGTGGCAGCCTTTAATTAAGGCTACACTACAAAATGTATTTATGTGAGTGCTATAACATGTATTTTCTGGTGTATGCTTTGTTGGTTGTCCTTAAATAAATAAATAAATAAATAAATAAATAAAGTAAGTAATCTTTGTAGTAGGGTTGGAGATATTACACTTGTGAATAAATAGCGAATGTTTTCTGGGTACAAAATTAGGAACCGACGTCTTTACCCTACTTGGTGTACATATAATCACAAAACTTGGGTATAGCTCTTATCATTATAAGTTATATCAAGAAAACTTTTCTCACTCTCACTGTCAAAACATTCATAAATAAACAAGTTGCGCAGTAGAAAATTACTAACTACAATAATTTTCCCCAAAATAGACTACCTAAAATTACAGTTTTGGCAAGCAAAGCTAGTTCGTTATGTCTTGATATTAACGCGAGCTAAATACACCTGGGACACCTAGAAGCAAACACAAATAAAACATCTGTGATATTAAATATTGATCCAGAGCCAGAAATATGTGGAAATGGACACGCTCCCACGAGGACAGTCCATCGAAGCATGAAGTTACATATGGTGCACGTACCAGGATATCATTAATTAGGTAGAGGTGTTTTGTACACTCTCGTTTTCGGTAATGGGCAGCAAGCATTAATGTTATGCAAATAGATACCTTAATGCCTGATTTTAACGAGAAAATCTGATTAAATTCGTAATTAGTAATGGAAAACATATTATTACATGAGACTCGTAACATACATATAAAATATATTAAAAAGTTCGTGTTACATAGGTATAAAAAAAATACATTTATTGGGCAGCCAGTCTCGCAAAAACATAAAATAAATAATAAAAAACAAATAAAACTAGTGACTAAAACAAGTTTGTTTTCCTTCACTGAACATTATTCAATTATAGTTTATAGATGGTAAGCTGCCTGGTCGCTGCTCCTTTATTATGTCGATGAGCTGTTGGCCAAGAAGGATCAATTGCTGTAACATCATAGTATGTTGATGGGCTATCTTTAACATGGTTTGCAGCCTTAAAATTAAATGTTTTACTTTTGTCTTCGGTTTCCACACCTAAATTAAAACAATTATTCGTCCTAAAGGCTCTGACTGCGGTTTTAGATCCCCGTTTCAATAAGAACAGAAAACTTTAATGGACTTTGCTTCCATTTTGAAATTAAAAAGATTAAGTATTGTGGTAATATAATTATTTATTACCCAGTTAAGGTTGCTCACACTCCAACTTTCAGCGACAATGCGTCGCTATTATTTAAGTACTAGGACACCATTAGATAAGTGGAGATGTTTTATTCACTGTCGATAAGCAGAAAGTGATGTCAAAGTCATTAAGTTTAGATAGGTTACACATGGTTGAAGGTTAAAAAAGCTTTTATTATCAAGGTTACAATTAAATATTTACAACACATTCATTCGCACAGTTCATACTACAAAAATTCATTGCAACAAGCTCTCAATCATATCAGTAGTTCGGTTTCCTCGGTAAGTATGGAGAACGCAGAACAATCAACATCTTGCACTTCACCGTGATCCTTTCACTCATCCAAACCAGATTCTACAAAAAAGAAAAATAAATGAGAAACTGTAGTATAACACAATTTAATATGTACTCTATTATTATAGCACTAAAATATATTCCGTATATCATGGTAATCGTACCGGTCGTAATTCTTGGGCGCATTTCGGTACATAAGTTGTGACATCATCATGGGATCCATATTGTTCCCAGGTTTGCTTTTTTGGTTTGCCTCTGTTTTTGGTTCGGGCATCTTTGTGGTCTCAGGGGTTGAGGTCTTGGCTCGAGCTATGCTCTGCAGGTAGGACTCGTATAGACTTATTCCTGGTAGGACTGAGTTATCTTCTAAAGCTGGTTCTAAGGGCAGGTTTACGGGATCGAATGGCAGTGTCAGCATGAATTTCCCTGGATCTGCATAGTACGGTTGGTTATACGGTCCTCGGGTGCCATTTTCTGGGAGCCTGAAGGGTGATGTGGTAGTAGGAGGCTCTGTGCTCGATGGCCTTATGTTCTCGTCCCAAATAATGGAGTCTAGCCATCGGACGAAACTGGACACTTTCGGGAAGGCGTGAGTCTTGGAGTATAAGGCGCAGGTGTTGATGAAAGATGATATGCCAATCAGCGTGTTGTTTTGCACGACTGCGCCACCGTTGTCCCTCTGTAAGTGAAATCTTTGTTAATGATGTTATTATTACATTAACTGAATACTGACATTTTCCTTGCGAAGTTATTTTTTTTACTTTTAAATGAAATAGTCTTTACGTAATTATGGTAATTTTCTTAATTGTATTTTAAATTAAGTGGTCCCTTGCCTGAACAAATGAGGTATGACAGTACTAGTACGTATAAACCGTACGAATACGAATACGTATGTAAAAAAAAAATGTTTTTACTTTTTACTCAGAATTTGGAAGGTCCTTCTAAAATGACAATATTATTCATTAGCACCATTAGAACAGCATATGTCCATCAGACTGGCTAGCAATTACGAAACCGACGAGACATTTTCGAATGCAAGTTCCAAACGTTATTTTATTTTGGAAAAATGACATCGTATTTCTCTCATACATGGACTACATAAATAAATGTAGATGACCATCATTTGTTTTTATTCCTCGTCACGATGACATTTATAAATGACCTCGTAAAACGATGTAGCGGAACTGTCCTGATGATTAATATGCGCGTGCTTCCGTAAGCATATCGAGCTGGTTTCATATTATCGAGACCGTTAACACTTATTTATTATGTTTATTCGCATATTTATTGGCTGATGATGTTTGCTGAACTAAAAAAGTGTATTGTTAATTTAAAAAAAAAATGAGAGTTTTGTAAGAATTGCAACCAGATTTGATATGGCTTTAAGCTTTTGGGTTTCTGTCCTCCTATAGGTACATTAAAAATAGAATTATAGACCTATAATATCATTTATTCTCAAAGAAGAAAAGTGACGCAATCTAGAGTCGATGGAAACATTATTTCTATTAAAGTTTATCCATTACAGGTTCCCCAGAAAACGTAATAGAATGACAGAAAATTGCTCCTAATTAATAAGGAATGCGTTTCAATCACTTTTTCCAAGAATACACGTGAACGTGCTTATAAATTTATAGGACTATCGTCAAGATTGATCAACGAGCAGCTTACACATTTCATTCCATTTTATACCCTATGGTATTCGATAACGGTATAAAAAATAACGTCTTTTCCCTTGACAGAGGCACTTGACATGGGCTTCCTCATTGAGAAATTTATCGGTTCTTGCTTGGGATTGAGTAAAATAAATAGACTCTCAAATACGTTTTATAAGGTAGGATTAAATGGTCCAATGAGGAGGAATTTTCAAGGGAACTGAGCCGAGATTTATGCGATACTTATTTATGGGTTAAATGATAAGTTTAATAGAAATAATGGTGTTATTTCGGTTTAACGGCGACGATATTTTCCGTGTGAAAGGTTTAGGTCATTAATTTAAAGAGAATGGGACATATTGTGCAAACAAATTATACTGATGACCTCCTTGAAACATATGTGGTCCTGGTACTATATATACATTTCAGTCTCATAAAGCTAAGCCTTTATTGAAATGCGTAGCGACGTGTAATTTTTAGGCTAGTTTTAACACAGGGACTACACATGTGACAGACATAAATCGGTAGTGATCTTTGATAAAGCTCAACATTAGAACTGCGATCTCCAATATGCCTGCCAAGTGTAGAGATTATACAAAACCTCATTGGACCACAATCTAGCAGTTAACTGTCACGGGCTGTTGATGTTGACTAAATTAATTCAAAGTTTCTCTCTTAAAATCTCGTTCGTGACCTTGGAATAATGAGAACTGTCTCAAAGTAAGCGACGACCAAAACATCTAGTTTGCAAAGCCATTTATCCGATTAAGATTAACTCCGAAAAGCATTAATTCTCGATTAGCAATGTTATTTAAGTATCGATTTTGTTTCTATTCGGTTACGCCCTAGTTACTGTTACTATAATTATTGTTTGGGCTTTAAACTCTTTGTGTACTTTTGTTAAAGTTGGGTTTGTATCAATTTTATGAAAATTGTTTTCAAATTTGCGTTTCATCGTTTACTTTTTGTGGTGGATTATAATGGACCCGTTCGTCTGTTGTATTGCGGTTTTAACTATCATCCTTTAAATGTTTTGATAGTGAGTTTTCAATTTACTAGATGTAAATGTGTTTTTACTTGTCTACACCTTCGCAGGTATTGTATTTTTTTCAGATTTGTTACGTTATACAGATTTTTCTACCAATTTCCAAGTTATTTTATTCGAAAATCCTTTATCAACTTACCCTGCAGAAGTGTCTGTTAGGATCTTGAACACCTCCTAAACAAATATAGTGTCCTGGTATCATCTTCGTGTTGGTTTCACATATTGAAGAATCGATGGCTGGGGCGTTTACTACTCGCATGTGCTGGAAAACAAAATATTTTCCTGATAAGCAATAGAGACTATAGACGACTTATCGCTATTCATTTTAAGAGAGCCTAATGATATAATTATCATTAACTGCATTGGCTACAGCCAATGGAAAAAGGGAAAGTGACTCATAAAAGAAAAGTGATGCCTATAACAGTTCTCTTTGGCTTTTCATTAGGACAATTGCACATACATAACTGAGAAACATAGAGAGACAGAGGTAAGCAGAGATATGTCTCACCACGTCGGGGTGCGAGGTAGTGAGCCTATTCTCTTGTATTTCCGATTTCATGTACTATAGTACCTAAGTTTAAAACTGAATACAGCCCTATCACAATTTATGCAATCCCAGTACCCTTTCCTTTGCACTCGTGCTTGACCATTTGTAAAAATGGTCAGCCATATACTCGTAAGCAAGACATATTGTATTTTCCCGTCTTTTTAGCAAAAAACATACATTTTCATTTCGTAAAATATAAAACTAAGCCTCTTTTGTCAGATGTACGGACATTCACATGCCGTTTTCCCCTCCATTGTTCAACCGAGTCCAAGTTCTTTCCTCACATATTTTGTTTTATACCACGTCCATAATATGAATGCCTGGTACAATTTTCTTGATTTTATATTAAATGGCAGAGATTTTCTTTTCTTCTGTCGCTTTTCTAAATGGCGATGGAGTTTTAGTGCTGAGTGCTAACTTTATGTATGTTTATTACAATTATGTGTTTGTATATGTGACGTGACTTTTGCACTCTTGTCAACACATTAGAGTTGATACGAATATTTTGTATTTCTAATGAATTTGTAGTATCTTCAACACTTTAAACATCGGTGAATGACGACAGCGAAGGATTTGTCGTCAACAGTTTGAAAGAATAATTAATATTAATAGTTATCCTGATTGTTTAAATTGAAAAATAACAAAAAGGAAAAAAAGTGCAAGTAAAATTAGATACATCACACATTTTTGACTAAAGCGAATTTGCAGAAATGCATTAAAAAGAAACAGACTATGAAAAAAATATTTATGTGCAATGCTTTAGCTCACCCCACTAGGAGTCCATGCGATGATAGAAGATAAGTATCCGAGCGCGATCTCTTCGTCAGGATGCGGTAGACTAATGCTCTGTACTCGGGAGCTGAACACCATCTGCGTTTCCAACTTGGTGGCAGTCACTTTCTGGTCGAAGTTGTTGATCATCATCTTTATCTAAAACAAAATGTATAAGCTTTATGAGATATTTTATCCACGTGTTAGAATTATGATCACTCTATTGATGTGTAGCCGTGATTACCCAATATTCATAATATATTGTTCTCTTAATACGTTCCCGTTGGATAAACAGCCTATGTGCAATTCCAGTTCGTAATCTACCCCTGTTCCAAATTTCATCTCGATCCTTTCAGTCGTTTTGACGCGTCGGAGTAACAAACCAACAAATAAAGTTTTGCATTTATAATATTAATAGGATAGTAGGCTATATTTATTCAAAAATACTTGTCTACTTAATTATAAAATCTGAACTTATTCATTAACCAATTAAATACAAAAACACGTCATACTTTTTTTAAAAATCATAATATCTACTAAAATAACCAGACGGTAGACTGAAATAAGTTTATATTTTATTTTAAGAGAACAGCTGGTTTCGCAATTATTGCGAATCGCGTAGTAAAAACTTTAATTCTCAGAGTTACTGCGTAGTATATAGTTTTATCAATTCCTCGAAAGCTATTCGGCTTGTTATTAGAAAATGGTTTTATTATCTTTTAACTACTAAGTACCAAGTCTGAATTACAGAGTTTCATGTCTTTTAATAAGTAATTAGGAAAATGGGTTTTATCGGTAAATCGAACTGAAAGGAATGAAGGTTACTTTACAAAGTAATGTGATTCATCCACTTCTTGGTACCGATATCTCTTTTATTCAAAAGTGTAATTGCTAATGTTAAAGTGGACTTCTCTTTTTTCTATTTTAATCACAACAGAGAAATACCATTCTTTTCTGTGATTTTAATGAAGCGTTGCCCCACATTAGGATATTCTCCTGTGTCGTGGGTGCGTTTACATACATACAAATTCACATACACATGACACCCAGATCCGAAACAACAATTTGTGGATCGAACAAAAAGTTGCTCCGTGCGGGAATCGAACCCATTACACGTTACGCGGCATCGATTTTCGAGAAGATAATATACCAAAACTAGTAAAGAACATTGTGTTCTAGAAAAATATATACAACTTGTTTTTACGAAAGTAGATTTAAAATTCCTACACGGAAATAAATATTGTACCTGAACGTACTGTGAATTAATAATTCTTTCTGTCTGTCTAACTGAGCATTTCTGAATAAATGTCAACAACCCGAGCAAGGCTTACAAATAAATTACTAGTGTAGCAGCACAATAGAGAGGTTCAACAAACTACCCGACACAGAAGCACTGAAGGTTTAATCACCACGCTTGCCGCCCAGATTAGTGTTTGTAGTACGCAGACGCGACGCGACGTGCCATTCCTAAATAAAATATGAACGCAGCTCAAATGAAACCTGCTAACGCTACCTGCTCTCCTGGTACCTATGAAGTTCATTTAGGTAACCTACGTAAAAGTTGAACGTATTCGTGGAATTTGAACATGTTTTTTAATTAAAACATTTTAATTAATGCAATGTCTTATTGATTCACTAGTTACTTTCGCACGGTTTCACCCGCTCCTATTGATCGTAGCGTGATGTTTTATAACCTATAGCCTTCCTCGATCGAAAAGCACTATCCAATACAAAAATAATTATTCAAATCGGTACAGCGATTCCGGAGATTAGCGTCTTCAAACATACAACCAAACCAATTCTTCAGCTTTATATATTAGTATAGATCGATTTTATAAGGCTTTTACATATAATTTTTTTGATGGCGAGATTGTAACAGGAATTAGGTTTGATAAACAATTTACTATAGTAGTAGCGTTAGTATAAAATCTAGAATGACATAAGACTCGAGTAATATATTCTATTCTAATTCAAAAGTTAATGACAGTCGTACAATTCTCGAAAAATATATCATTTGATACGAATTCACGCGTCCATGAGAGCTCATACGTCGAATGACAATAAACCAAGTCGGTTACCGAGTCATTACCAGTCCCTACAGTGTGGTAGTAAAGATTTTACGTTCGGAGTAAAAACGTCTGATATCATCGCTCATTTGCTTACTTTATAAACATTTTTGTGAAGCTCCTACTGCCTTTGTTATTTGATATGTGATTAAAGAACTGAGGGCCTTATCGTGAGGGTTTTTGATCTCCATATAGGTACGTAGGTGTCAACCGTTTAATTTTTTGTGAAAGTGTCTAAAACTTTCCTTTTGAATGTGTTACTTATTTTTTAGTTCAGATGACTAATTTTTAGTTAAGTTATATTGTAGGTATATAAGTATAGTTATCGTTGACTGTCTGTGTCTTATGGACATTGAGTAAATTATTTTCTTCATTACCAAAAAATAAACATTTCATTGACAATATTTGACATACTATCGTCAATATACCAATGATAACAAATTCAACAAAAGAACCATTTGTGCGAAAATCATTCATTTTATCGCGTCATTCTACCAGGGTAACATAACCAACAAGCACCATTTTAGTTGCCTTCTCAGAAAACAATTATACCATGCAAAGTCCCTTACTGTGTCCGCTCCGATAAAATGCCGCACCACTAATTTATCGCCGGCTTGTCATTTTCATTATCTTTTTCCACTTAAGTAAGTTTTATACGATTTTCCTTGTTGATGCTGTGAGCCTTTGAACTCCCCTTTTGTTTGTGTCCTTTTTATGTACGTAGTTATCTATTTAATATAATAGTTTTGTGATAAAAAGGAAATATTGCCGATTTGGAATCATGTCTGCTGAGCGACCGAAAAAACCTTTTTGAGCTTTGAATTTAGAGAAATAATACCGTAGTATTTTAATTGATTTAAAGAGTAGTAAGGTCACGTCTGATCTCTTTTGCAGATGGCCAGTCGCATAGTCATTAAATAAAGGTTATTAGTAAAAGACAATGAGAGTAATTTTACCTCTCGGAAAATTAACCAGACCGACTGCCAAAGGGGGCTAACGCTTTATTTTTGCTCACCAGATGCGCAGATATAGAAAGAGGTATTTTATTCTATCACAGTATTTTCTTAAGGCGGGAAATTCAACCAATGACTTCTCCTGCCTTGGGCGAGGCGAGAGGTAGTGCCAGACTCTTACTGACTAAAAATCACCCCGTTCCTACTCTCTTGCTTATCAAGCCAGGGCCCGGTAACCCGCTAAGTAGCCCCTAGACTAACTAGATGCCAGGAGACAATTCATAGAAAATGTAGTTTCTTCTTATCCATAGGTCAAAGGTGACTAAAATTACTAATTAAAAAAATATTTACCTTATATAAATCTCCAGCTTTGTTGTTATAAGAACTGCCGACTCTTATCGAGTAGCTGGTGAGGTTCTTGTGTGTGACGTACGAGGTTATGACGCCGCTGGAATAAAAGAATGCTGTTTACATAAATTTTAAACAGACAAAAGATTGGAGAGGGTGGTTTATTGTGGAGTAGGAGCGAAGCTGCTTGATTAATATGTGCTCCTAGTATATTTGTGGTGGTTTATTATAAAGATAGAGATTAACATAATTTTTATTATGATCTTAATTAAATTTTTATTAATTATTTTGTTATGTTAAGTCTTTTAGACTACTTATGAGATTCCTTATAGTTAAAAATATGGTATAACATCTAATTAAAACATTTAAGAAAAGAGTGCTTAGGGAATTGCAGACAAATTGTCACGATTATTACTCGCAATTAATTTAATCGTTAGAGCCCTTCGCAACTATTATTTTACCCACCATCAAATTCGACTACACATTTAACAAATCCCTTTCAATTTCTGCGAGCCTAGTACCTTTAAATGGCGGGCTGTATTCGACCGTACCCTAACTTCCGTATAAAAGGACCCGTATACCGTTGTATCTTTCTTATTGTGGGACCCTATCGAGGATATTAGAGGGATCTTACATAAACCGGCTAGGATATTAACGGGCTCTAACATAAACTGTGATGTTTAGTATCACAGTAAAATAGGATGATTTATGTATCGTCTGACGTTTATATTCGGAAGTCCGCATATAACTTATAATATGTGGAAGGGTTTTTCTATTTCCCTTCGGTGACAAGTACTTATTCTTTGAATTTAGTTTTTTGTTCAGCATCTTAAGCTTTGTTTGTATGTTGCTGCTTTGGGTTACCTAATCCTTTGAGAAGATTCATTCTTTTTCTTAACGTATTGATACGATAATAACTAGGAATTCAGTAGCAACAAAGAAGTCCGTAAAGACAGCTCCAAGCTTGGTCACTTAAAATTATAAGAAAATGGAACAGCTACAAAGAAAAATGATCGTTAATTCGTTTATTACAACCCGACCAAAAAGCAATACATCCCACGCAATGAACAATTTGAACTTCCACAAACATATGCGTCTCTTTCTCTGTAACTGCCATTAGAATGCTAAAACGAGACAGCAATCTACCCCTTGGAGAAGTTGACTGAATAAATGAGTATTTGCCATCGACTAAGAGATTCGTAATCTTGTCTTAATTTAACGTAAACAGTATCCTTAATTTGTGCATAAACAGCTAAGATAAACGTTGTAATTGGTTGTTTAACTGCCATTTATTGAGATTAACTTGAGGACGATGGAGCATTTTGAACTCTTGGAGTAAGTACCTTTAAATGTACCATTTCGGTCCCTCCTTTATCAATAAATAGATCTGATAGTAAAATATTTAGTATCTACTTGTTACTGAATCTCTAAGAGAACGCCCACAGGAGCCTTCTGACGACGAAAACATATTTTATGATCAAGAATGCGAGTCTTGTCTTACTAGCTAGCTCGTAATTTACGTACTATTAACATAGGACGCGCCCTTAAGTTACCAGGCGCACATAACTAGCAGGACGTGTTATTACTGCTAATTAACATTCCAGCAATCTATGTGAAGTTATTACAGGCAAAATGTTAAAGCGTGTAACTGCAATATCAAACTTGTAATTACACCCGATTATATAGCATAGACTGTGCGTAATTAACTGAAATCTGCATAAATTAAAGCTGATTATCACAGTGCTATGATTTAAATGAGCTTAATGAAGTCGTGGAAATCGTTTCTCATCAAATTATTTTACGCTTAACAAAATATGGTAAATGGCTTTACTGCCCACACTTTGAAAGCTATTTTCCTGCATGTTTATTATGTCTTGGTATAAAGTGGTTATAATTTTATCATAATATCTTTTAACTAAGGTTTTCTTAGTGCCTAATGGAATTTTAGTGGAAGATTTTTTTAGAGTATATGCATAACGACGCTGTTTATTTGTTTAAAATACTTATGACACAATTATAACCTCAACTAAAGTTCCTTAATGTTTATTAATAACAACAACAGTTCAGCAAAAACACAAATAATCGAATACATCTAATGGTAAGCTAATTTATCTCCTAGCAACGCATGATTGCCTGGTAGCTATTACGGATTTTTTTTACAAAATTTTCATTAATGACTTTTCCAGCATTTTCCCTTTGATGATTATTATGTTTTATTATCTTTTTTTTTCCTGTTGGATGGATTTTATCTTTTTTTTTTTTTGTTAATGATCGGTACTTACGCATCAAAGCATTTGGAGAGTGTCAGTAGCCAGTACACGTTGAGTATGACCGCACTGCAGATATAGGTGTCATTCTGATTGAGAGTGGCTGCGTATGGGTGTTCGTAGACCTGCGTAACTGTGGGTCCTATCTTCTCTATGCTGTCCTCGAAGTCATTATCTCCTGGTAGGACAAAGGTTTTAATTAGTGCTGTTGAATACTTAAATTCTTAATCACGAAAAGGCCGGCAATGCATTTGTAACGCCTTTGGGGTGTCGGGTGTCTATGAGCGGCGGCGATTGCTTACCATTAAGCCATCGTACATCGGTAGTCAGTACATCTGCTCGTTTACCGGGTGATAAGAGCAAATAATTCGATTATTTTACAATTTTATCTATTTTTTACGCATCCAATTTAGATTTCAAGTTTTAAAATTAAATTGTTTCACCAAATCATTGTTCTAAGTATGCTCTCAAAAACGAATTGTAATAATATGTCCTCCTTAGTATGAATATACATAAAGTGTAAAATAAATAAATAAAATAAATATGCAAATGCCATTTAGAAACAGAAATCCTCGTTAATCGATCTTTCAAGTTTTGCAGATTAGATGTCAAAACTTAAGTTGCAAAGTCGTTAATCTAAATGACATAAGTGAAATCGCAATTAAAACAAATACCTACGTGTGGGTGAAATTATCTTTGAATGTTCAACTTTTTGGGTAATATTGAACAGAAACTTCGGTGAAGCGTATGTGAAACTTCGCGAACACAAAGACCAAAAGTAAATATAAATTCATTAAATTACAATAATGTGACAAACATACCAACATTGCTTGATGTTTTAAATATTGTTATAAGTGATGGTAATCAAAAGAATTAAAAGATCGAATGTATGTGCGTCATCGATAACCTCACGAGTCCTTACCGTGGCTTGAAACTAATCGAGCATCCTCGAAAACTTATGTAAATGCTACCTAAGTCAGAAGTAGCATTTATATTACATTACTTTATAGGTTACAAACATTTTAAAACGCGAATGAATATAAAAACGACACGAATTTAACGGAAAAATACCTCCAAGTTCTATATTTAAAAATACCCGCACGTAGTGACCGTTTAAATTACATACTACCCGCATTCGGTGTCAAATACAAATGGAAAGCAAAACCTTTTTGTTTGTGTTTGTATGAATTTAAACTAAGTTGTAAAATGAATAGTACTTTAGGGACTATGAGGAATCCTACATAACATTATGTAAGTTAAAATGGTTGCTAGTTTAACTGCTGAAAACATAATATCGGTTTCGGTTCCATCTCCATACATTTTTGTTAACACATCAACAGCCTACAAGTGGCCACTGCTGACCAAAGGCCTCTTCTCACATGGAGAAGGTTTGAGCAATAATCACCACGCTTGCTTAACGCGGGTTGGCAATTTCAATCATATAATTAAAAAATTTAAGCTCAGTTTTCAGGCTTTGGGCCTCCTCTACATAAGAGGGTTTGACATAATCTGACAAGCGGGTTGGAGATTGCAGCTTAAAAGGTTTATCAGAGAGCTCTGTTTCTAGTGACTGTCAAATGTATTTGTGTAGTCTCTCAGGTGACACAAGCAGACCTTCCCAATTTGTCGTTTTTAAACTGACTTTCAACTCTATCAACAAATAATAAGGTTGAAAATCATCCACTCTAGTCCATCTCCTCAAAGAACTACAGCATGATACTCCAATTCCATTTTATTTTATACACCGACTGTCAAAACCACACTTACGACAGATACGACCTCACCTATCTCTTCACAACAGCTTGTTAGTCTAAGAGCTTAGCTGCCATGAGATATAATATTGATAGCTCCAACTTCATCTCTGAAGCACCCTATATCTGTTAGCACAAGGACTTAGGCAAAACAACTCAGGTTCCCAAACTATTAAAGCATACACAGGCGTTGGAATTTAGATTAGGTCCCAACGGAAATTTACCTGTCTGAAACAGGCATTTCAATTTTGTATTCGATTTTTCTCTTTTAAGTATGTAGACGTATGTTTATAAGGTTGTCAGTTCCATGTGTTATATTATATTGAAATATAATATAATTTCCTTACTATCTATCTGTATCAATATTTTTGACTGTGACATAGGTTTCATGCTTAGACTAAGTGATGCCTACGTGATCTGGATTAAACTGTTAACTATCAACAGCCCGTGACAGTCCACTGCTTGACAAGCCAAGGTGTTTATTTCTCAAGATGTTTGCCATAATCTCTACGTTTGGCTGGTAGGTTGGAGATCGCATTTTTAAAAGACTCAGTTAAATGTTTTTATTTATTTTTATTTTATTTTTTATTTTATTTTTTTTAAACGTTGCCCCACACTAGGATTTTCTCCTGTGTCGTGGGTGCGTTTACAAACATACAAGTTCACATACACATGACACCCAGACCCGAAACAACAATTTGTGGATCACACAAAGAATTGCTCCGTGCGGGAATTGAACCCGCTACACGTTGCACGGCAGCCAGTTGCCCAGCCACCGCGCCAATCGTGCAGTCAATGTGTACTCCCTTTGTCTTTCTTACCACACCCACGACAAGAGTAAGTTGGTAAACAATACATTCTGCAATGTCGTCACCATACGGTGCTGCTGATATTCTATTTGTAATGGTTGATTTTTTTGCAAATGATAAATACAGCTTTTATCTTTTACCAACCATACCTCAATCTAATGGACGTGTTACTAGGGTGACATAAATCCTGAATATGTCATACATCCATACAAATCCATTAACATTGTAACAACACTATACAAAATCAAAATAATTCACTACGAATCGACAAACATCTACCCATCTCTCTTTAATGAAAGCTCTCATTCATTCCATTAACAGTAATTAACACACCTCAGGACCTGAAATCAGGGCACGCTATCTGTCTGTTTCATCTAGTGTAGCCTTAGTTGGCTTCACTGGTACCAGGCGAACATATTAACAGAGGAGTGGATTGGGTGCCTAAATAGATTACTCGTGTGCCGGTGATTGACTAAAGGCGGCTGTGTGAAGCCCTGGTTACGTACACGAAGATAATTCTTAACAGTACACAAAGTTTCCATAAATTATTAATGCTGTACAGGAAAATCTGTGGATTGAAATTAATTAAAGCGTACCCTAAATTATAATTGAAAATGGACGTCGACTCTAAAGACCGTTTCGTCATTAATATAAATTACGATATTAAATTAGTTTTTCCTCGTCATGGTTTAAAAGGTAATTGAATTAAATATGAAGCCTGTTAAGTTCAGAAGGAGCATATAGGATCACTAATGATAATGTCCAGAAATATGCAAAGTCACAATATTGCGTAGAAATAAAAAAAAAAACTTTATAAAAATTTGAACAGCACCATATCAGAACCCTATCTTCTACAGTATACAGTAATAGGCATTTAATACGCCAAAGTATAGAAATTCTACACAGAGAATAAATAACAAAATCACTATTGAGCTGCCATTTTCGGCTATTACGCCTACGCTTCGGTTAAGAATTTCTCCGTACCCCAAAACTTGAAACTTAGGAAAAACAAAGACTGTGCCCACTGACCACAGTTCTACAATTTAATTCAGTGGAACATTTATTCAGTAATAACCGTAACTGTTAGTGGTCACAGAACAGAGCGACTAGTTTCCTTAACTTCACATTATACGCGGTCACAAGTCGAAACAGCTGTGGAACACCCAAAAACTCAATACTAGGTAAGTACGGTTACCCATCGAGCTATACTTAACCATTTTATCATGGTCTCTCTTCACATGACCTTTCCTCACATTCGACGGTCAGTTTATACCGGTATTACATAGCTTGATGTGTATACTAATACATATTGTTTGGTAAACATTTCTGGGATTCTCCCAAAAAGTGGGTGAAACCGACGCAAATAAGGGGAACTGTCCGAATAAGTGGAAAATTGTCGGAATTTTTTTCGTTCCCAAATAAAGTTTTGATGGCAAAGTTTGACCGCAGTTTCGAGTAAAACGTCCGTTTGCGAATTATATTTAAACGTGTGTTGACCGCTGTGTTTGCTTGTATACGACTTTATTCTAGGTTGGACAAATAACTATTGGGTTCATTTCGGTTTTGCGGAAATTTTTACTTATATCATACTTAGACTTCAGAAGTTGACTCTCTATTACATCGCTCCCTCTTACATGGGGATGATGACAGTGTATACATGCAAATTGAAAATGTATTGAGTCCGTCAGTTACGTAATGAAAAAAATATTAGACACGTATTTTTTTATTTTGTTAAGTTAACAATACTTAGATGACACGAATCAATGTTTAGGAGCGGAGCAAATACATCATTTTTACGTACAAACGTACCTAGAAGTGATGTCACGCAATATTTCAAGTCAATATATCTTCGAAAGTATATGTTTTCGTAAGAAAAATAAAAATACGTATTAATATATTTTTTTTAAATCTATAAGACGGAGTCGGACATTAAAATAAAAACTCGTCATCTCCTCACCCCCTTCTGATAAACTACTTTTGAAAATGTGCATGTCTGCCTACATTGATAAATATTATCTACTTTATGCATAAGAAACTGCTTTGCTAGTAAGCGCTAAAGGAAATTTCAGAGATCAAGAAGAGCCGTTCTTGTGTCGGTTTATGAAACTCCATGAATATGTACTGTATGCATAATGCTGTCTTCATTTAAGCAGCTTGGATCTCGACTATAATTGTACCTCTTCCAAATTATGCAACCCTGCATAGATTTTGCAAAGAAAAAATGGGTTTCAAAGACTTTTTTCAAAATCAGGACATTGTTCTTTCGGTCCAATCAGTACAGTCTATTTAACTGAGCAATATTTCCTTGGAAATTGCTCAAAGATACTAAAAATATAACACACAACTAAAATCTAAATATTTCTTATATCAAAACCGTCTTATTGTTTATCACAACAAAACAAACAAAAGAGGTTTTATTCAACCTATCGGTAAACATCAGTAAAAAACCGAATTATATTTAAAATTCGACCGTTAGAGTCGGCCATCTTTTTATTCTATTCATCAATCAAAGGAGTTGTTTTAAAACGTTTGAAACAAACCATTTCAAGTTACTTTACTTGTCAGTCTTTACGAAGTTTATCTTAAAAGCTGTCTTAAAAGACCATCTTTGCTTTGAAGAAGGAATATCTCTATCTAAGTGTCTATCTGTATGTATAGCGTTTTAAGATATTGAGACTGATTAAATGTAATGTGGATTATTCAAATCATAGTATTTATTTATACATTATTAATAGAGAATATGAGCCTTTATCGTAGCTTGAAACTAGTCGATTTCTAGACTAGATAGAAACTCATGTCTCACGTAAGTTATAATACAAAAATATCAATATGCTTGCCCTTAATTACAAGAGATGTATGACACAACAAGATTCCGCTCTGCGAAGAAAAACAGTCGGGACATGTCATGATGTCATCCAATAAATAAAACACATCTGTTCAATTTTATGTTTTCCTGGTAGTTGTTGATCAAATACCTCATATATATTTAGGTAGAATACATATTATTTAGTAAAATTTGAGTGTTAAGTAACCGTGTCAAAAGATAGTAAAAATATATTATTTAAGTTACAGTGGAATAAAATTTCGATGACATTACGAAACCGACAATTTCCAGACCCTTAATTCGAAATGTTCTTTGGCCGAAGTTGAGAAGAAATCGTATAGCAATGAGGTGACGCTAACCATCCACTGTTTAGACTTGTACCGACATGTTATTGCAAACTCTTTGCGATATGGGGAGCGTAAACAGACGTGTATGTGTGTACTTTTGGTAATGGTGTTATGATGTTTTAGAACTGTTTTTGAGATTTTTTATGAGAAAAATTATCTGAAGGATAATTTTGATTTCTATCGTCAAGAGATGATCGCGAGACGATCTCCGGCCACCTTAAGTGCCTGCGGACGGCGAGCAAGGATAGCTCACCGCCCGACCAGAACCAGACCCGTGCGTGCCCAAAGAGCCATCAGACCACCACAGATGGGGCCCAGAAGGGCTGATGCCTAATCCGGAGCTGCGGACTACCTAGTGGGTTTACCGGGGCTCCGGTTCGAAAAGCAGGAGTAGAAACGGGGTGGTTTTTAGTCAGTAAGAGTCTGACACTCTCTCTCGCCTCGCCCAAGGCGAGAAAAGTCATTGGATGATTTTCACCGCCCAAAACAACAAAATTAAAAGTCAATCAATAATAGATTTATATTACTAACTTACTTCTGCCAGCAGCTTCGCCCGCCTTCCCGTACGATAAAAATGTCCTATGTGTTATTCCCCGGGAACTAGGAATTCAGAAATAATGTACAATAGTAGGCACTCCGTAGTATACATGGCAATTCAAATGTCTACACTTTATGTTTATAGTACTGTAACCATTTAGTTTTATGTCTGGAAAGTCCCTCAAGGACCTAGGGTTCTGCCGCAGTTAAGACCTTATCTTAAATTGAACGCTATACCTAGATATATGTAGATCTTGGAAGAAAACAGTAGCTGTACTCTTCTTCTACCACCAAATCGAACCAGATGCAAGCGATGAATACCGCATAAGGAAACCCGCTATACAAAAAAAAAATACGGTCGAATTGAGAACCTCCTCCTTTTTTTGAAGTCGGTTAAAAAGAAGAGTGTGCTTTTAAATGCTTTACTAGCATTTTAAAACGTTTTTCAGCACAACGTGATGCTTTAGATTTTATTGTCATTTGCGTTGAACGTGTCTTTAAACTTTATTTTATTTTATGATCATAGTTTTAAGCATTTAAAGTTGACTTTCATAGCAGTACTTACATGTAAAATGTTTTAACTAACAATTTGAATTCAACAAAGCGTTTGTTTACGTTCACATTGTTTTTCTAATCAGAGTTTATCGGTTAGAACATTTGAAAACCTAAATCGAGTCAAATTTTATGAATAACAAAAATAATATTTTTGTATTGGGAAAACATGAGCAGACTAGGGAACTATATTATTATTTGAATATTTATTCACAAACTTTTAGATCACAGAACTCTATTACCATTATGGTACCCTAGTACCTTAGGAATTGAGGAAGAAAGATGGTAAAAGTAGTGGTGGTTAACTGGCTCTATTTCAAACTTAAATTCATAATAATTAATTACTTCTCATTACCTGAAGATGCTTGGTCTTCATCTTCATCGATTTTCCCATTGGCCCCACAAGCACAAAGGACCAGCAACACTACCCACAGACTCATAGCTACTGTGTCACTACTAGACGAATGTTGATCTGTATTGTTCGCCGACTGCGCAGATCTCCTAACCTTTAGAAAAGGCAGTAAAATTGCCTTTTAAAAAACTAAAGCGGAAACAACGGAAGCTCGTAAAATTTTTAAGTCACGTGTGGATTTTGTTTATGATTTTTTGTAGGTCTGCCGGTAGTGTGATTGTGTTTGATAATGAGAATGTTTGTGCGTGTAATAGGCATGCTAGTACATAAAACAATAACTTTTATGTCACTGGATTCAGATGAAATTGATCTAACTCTTGAAACATAGCAGAATTTGTTACATAAAACATAACTTTTGTCATGACAAAAAGTGAAAAAGTTGTTCGTTATTTTAAAGCGGTTTTTTAACGTAGTCGTGTTTAAAGCTAAAAATTGAATGTTAGTTAGGCAGTTGTCCCACCAACGGCGAGTGAACGACTAACTATCGGCTATTTTCTCGCGCAAGAAACGTACAATAGATATACTTTCCGTGTAAACAAAAGAGATGCATATACAAATAGTTGATCGCTGACTGTTCACACTGCCGGCGAGTGCTCGCTTCACTAGTTTGTCGCTGAGCGACAAGAGCTATGAAAGATAACACTCGCTCGGCGACACTCGCCAAGCGATTAAAACAAACGCCGAGCGAGCAACCAGTGGTCATTTCTCTACAGTGCGTATCGTAGTGCGAGTAATCGCCCGCCTCACTCGCACACTCGCTTATAGCCGAGCTACACAAATATCAGAACTACACACTCGCTCGCCACGTCTCGCTTAACTCGTTGCTAGTTCTAGCTCTACTCGTTACTCGTTCATCGTTGCCGGTGGGACAACTGCCTTAGGTAATGGAAGAAAGTATATTTTGTTAATTAGTTATATAGTATAGATAAGGTATAGTTTTGTACCAAAAGTTGTATGAATAAAAAAACTCCAAACAAAAGAAAAACAAGCCCTCTACTAAACTATGCATAGGTGTAGCTACTAGGGCGTCAGAACTCGCAGGATGTTTTCATCTCACAGCCAATGTTTGTGTCAACAACGATACTAGAACGGCAGTTCGGGGGAAATTGCTCTGGGAACGAGCTATAGTGTTTCCTTTACGATGCCACACAGAAATCGGCGAAACAACTTTTTTTTTGTACGTATTGCTTCACCACGTCAATTTGCTTAAGTCTTTGGTAAATGTTTATCGTTCGAAGGGAAGTCGCTATCCGTTTATTTTCTTATGGAAGTGGCGAGTTTCGGTGAAAGGAAATACTGATTATATGGTTCGGATCTTTTATGGTGTCCTGGTAGTAAAAGGAAAATGTTGTTTAGGAGATTGATTATTCTCCGTTCTTTACATAAATACATAATAATAATAAAACAACAGAATACCGAGTTCCATACAATGAAGGAAAAGAAATAAAAATGCAAGTGAAGAGGCAAAAGAGTACACACGTCAGCAATTTTTTAAATACATTTTCTCTTTGTCGCTTTTCGTAAGTTTGCTTGTTTCAGTCATCTCCTGAACTACTGATAGTTTCATAATAATATGTTTTTTTTTTGTAATGGCGATGTGTTACTGTGTGATCATAATCACAGATTCAGTTAGAATTTAAGATTTAGATTTAAGAAGCATCGCAGATATTGGGAATGTCTACAATTTAGCTAAAACCGACGGCAAAATAATAGGTATCTCAAAATCCACACACACGCTTATTCATTACAAATTACACACAGTATCTCGACATAACATAACTTTGTAGTAATTCAATTATTCATACGTTGAATGCTTGAATAATTTATAATTCTACAATTTAACACAAGTACCAGGATAGCAGCGCATAGATAGAGTTACGAGTATGTTATTAATTCATTTCCCTGGAGTTTTGCGCGTGGTAGCTAAGTAATTAAATCTCTCCAGTTATATAGTTGCCAAGCCACAGGTGCTGAGTTCGTTGATCCGATGGAAAATTGACGAAAAGTAGATAATAAAGTTCAATTTTGTTCGCGTTTTTGTTATGAAGGTGATAAATGACTCTGTTTGAAGCTTTAAGTGAAATGGGGGCACGTATCGTGTTGAAATTATAATTAAATTTATTCCCTCTGAATTATTTCCAGCTATATAACACAAAGCTGTATTATTAAGTTGATTTGCATTGTCTACATAAGCAAAGGAACTGCACTGTATTCTCTATAAAATAAGAAAAGTAAGTAGTGATCTAATGATAGACCTTCGTAAATTATGAAGGCCTGGGTACTTAATTGTACAATTAGGCAATTTTGTAATCCTGTGTTTTGATAATTGAGGTAGTTGTGGAAAATAAGGGATAATATTGTATGGTCATCAAGATTGAGAATGTGTAATAAATCGATCTGTCGTTACCATTTACCAAAATCCGAACAAACGGCACAAGCTAGCTGAATAAAACCATTTAAAAAGAACAGCTTTCAACACTATTTTCAACAAACCCCAACAAAACCCCCATAATTTTCCACCGAACCCAGAAAAAGACCATCTTTTTTAACTACATATCTTTCATTAGATCGGCTCCAAAAGATACGAATATCTTTCACATTTGCGTCTCGGCCAAAAGGACCAAAAGATAAACCGGAGGGATGTAATAGGTTGTCACTGAAGTACGCACTTGTTAAAGATAACGGGCCATTATCGCCCAGAGTGGCTATTAAGACCCCCGGAGTCAGTTACGACGTATAGAACTCGGCAACATTTTTGGTGTTACATTTAGAGGTCATATGGTTATGGGGGGGTAATTGAGTACCTGTATACTTGAAGATGGTAATATAAAGGCCTTCATAAATGTATATTTCGATGACTAAATCTGAATAAGGTTGTGAAAATTGTTTAGAAACTTATTTTGTTTCGGAAGATTCTCAGCAAAACCTTCTAAATTTTCATTGATATCACTGCGATTCCCTAGCCGGATACTAATGTGGGGATTTCGATAAACTTATGAGAGATACCACGGCCTCACAGAAAATCGATGTGATGTGCGTACCCCTCTTCCCAATCCCCGATTCCCCAAAAAACCTTAAATTCCTTACCTCCAAAATACCGGCAACGTGCTTGTAACGCCTCTGGTGTTTCAAGTGTCCACGCGCGGTGGCGATTGCTTACCATCAGGTGATGACATAATTCTGACTGATGACGATTATAACCATGATGAATAAACTCAAAAACCCATAAAAGTAAATTGGCCAACAGTCCATCCTAAGCCACGAGACACTCAAAAAGATCTCACCGTATATAAGACTAAAGTTCCATCTAAGTAAGCCCAGGATCCTGGTACTAACATACTCGTATAATTAATCTTAGATACATAAGCACGGTTAAGGAAAATATCGTGAGGAACCTTCAAGCTAATGGATTTCAACCGCTAATGAGGTCTGAGCTAGCATGATAAATTAACCCTGTTTATTTTCTGTATGAACAGACCCTTGCTCGGTTTATATTAAGAACTCTATTATTAATGTAATAAGAGCTATGTTTGTGTTGGCTGTTTTGTTTAAGTCTGCGTGTAATAGGGCTGGTGTTACTACTCGTATCTTCGGTGTTGTGAGTAGGTGTATTTAATGTTTTACTAAGGTGATGATTTTAGTTCCTCCGTTCTTATGTTCTCCTAGTACTGTCATATAATATCGACAGATGGATACTACATATCAGTCATTGCAATTGGTTGTCCCGACGTCCATTTTCAAATCAATCATCTTTGTCATCTGTCCTTTCGATTAAAATTTTGCAAACAGCTTTCATACATCTATCAATTCATCTATTTGTCCAGCCAACTCCTGGTACTTTAACTAACCAAAAGAAAATAGCGAAAACATGCTCTAATACATTAAATACAAACACATAAAGAAATCTTCACCATATTTCTCTGTGTTAAGTCCAAACAATTAGTCGGATAATTGTGGGGCGTCCGTTGGAACGAGCTGATTGGATCGTTTAGGTAACACCTGAACTGTTCACAGATTACTGGGATTCGAACCGATAATCCTGCACGCTACGGGTGTCGAATGGACGACCTCACACTGCTGACTACAGCGGTCTTCATGTGATAAGTCTTGTTGCTCTGTATTTTTTATAGGGTGAGAGAAAGCGTGCTTGCGGATCACCTAATGGTACTTGTAAATAATCAGCGCCACCCATGGACTTGTTATCACCGTCATCCATGGACCCTAGTAAATAGTATCACCACTTATTAAATGTGATTCACAATGCCTGAATACCCATGTTTTTTTAAGGGGGGTACTCCTGCTTGTCGAGCCGGAGCCCCGGTAAACCCGTTAGGTAGTCCGCAGCTCCAAGGGATGGCAATTAGTTCTTATGATGAATTTTGTTTAAGAAAATGAAAAAGGTGTCCAATTTTGAAAATTAGATTGAATACTATTTTTACCGACTTCACAAAAAGGAGGAGGTACTATGTTCGGCTGTTTGTATGTTTTTTTTTTTTTTGTATGTTTGTTCATCGAATACTCCGTCAATTGTCGACGGATTTTCAAAATTCTTTTTTTGTTCGAAAGTAGATAGTTCTGAGGTGGTCCCATTGTCACCAAGTTAGGATCTGATGATGGGATCTTAGAGAAATCGAGGGAACTCCTCAAATATTATAGGGAACTATATAGTGATTGTGGTATATTCATCTAGAATTGAAGCATTTACAGTCAAAAAGTAACCTTTGAAGAGGTGGAACTGATGAAGAAGACCAGAAATGGCCAATGGAACTTCATACTCACATAGAAATCACAATAAAGTTATACTCCGTCAATTGTGGATGGATTTTCAAAATTCTTTTTTTGTTCGAAAGTAGTTAGTTCTGAGGTGGTCCCATTGTTACCAAGTTAGGATCTGATGATGGATCTTAGAGAAATCGAGGGAACTCCTCAAATATTATAGGGAACTATATAGTGATTTTGGTATATTCATCTAGAATTGAAGCATTTACAGTCAAAAAGTAACCTTTGAAGAGGTGGAACTGATGAAGAAGACCAGAAATGGCCAATGGAACTTCATACTCACATAGAAATCACAATAAAGTTAATTAAGTGACTGTGACAATACAAATAAATAAAGTAGTTATTGAGATAGAGAATTTTAACCGACTTTTTTAGTTGCGATACTGAGTATCTCAACTAAAAAGTGTGAAATAAAATACTTTTTACAAAAAAATAAACCGACTTCACTAAAAAAGTAAAAAATAACTTTAATTTCGGAAGTCGGTGTAACAAACAAATAATACCGAGAAACATCGACTTCCGAAATTAAAGTTATTTTTTACTTTTTTAGTGAAGTCGGTTTATTTGCTAACATGTTACTGGCTCCATAGAACAACTTCAATTCAGAAAAACAGGAAAAAAAAGCAAATGCTTTTATGACGTCATTACAGCCTCACTCTGGCCTCGACTATCGCGTGACACTAGACCCGTAAACGGTTAGGTACGTGAATAGGTATCTAGAGGTACGTGAGACCGCGTTGTACGTGCTAGTCCCCTGTCAAAAGCAATTGATCATTTTACTTGGAACGTTGAAAACCGTTATTACAAAAACGTGACCATGCTAAATTTTATACCAGTTGCCGACCGACGGGTTATTGATTTGATATTAGGGGTGTCAGTGTAAGTATGGATTTTGGGATTGTCGATGGTTTGTTGTGGTTATTGTTAGGGATGGCACCCCTAATTTTTGGTTGTTGGGGATTTTACACTGACTGCCTCGTTGGTCGAGTGTGAAAGAATTGTGCCCAGTATATGGCAATAGCGCCCCCTATTATATGTGACTTATAACACAAATGGTGAAAAGTGGATACTGTACTGTGTATAGCGAAATTGTGTAGTGTGCATCTCTGTCTACCCCTTGAGGGATAAAAGGCGTCGTTTGTGGTAATTTTATTGTATGTAGTGTTTTTTGATTTCGATATTGCCACAAAATACTCTGGTTTTTTTTTTAAGAAGAGATAGAAGGGTCGTCCTTCAGTATATGATTAAAATTTAACTCAAGACACTTTTAAAATGTATTGTTGTTCAATTTCTAATTTATTTTATGTTTTTTGTTTCGTTTTCAAATAAATTCGTAAGTTCAAAAATGCCTAAGAAACGAAAATGTCAGTGCTGTACTTATTTAAAACTAGCTTATTGGTAGGCACACGAATGCCAATCCTAATTTCATGAATATGTACGCTAAAGAAGAATCTTAATTTACATACATATAAGGTCGCTTTTGCCTTACCCCTTGAAGGATTTTAAGAAGTTTTTTGTTATAAGCCGGAGTTAATAAGGTCGGAAATCGTCTGAGCTCTTGATTCTGTTTTGTGTGATTATTCCTAAGCTTTTTAATTTAAACCACGCTAGCAAAGTATTCCTTATTAAATTGACGGAGTAATATACTTTTATGTTAATAAAGTACCTCTTTTCTGTCTATTGTCAATATTTGAAAGTTAGGTTTTACTTGTATAAAAGCGATATCGCCATTGTTCTGGATTTTTGAACCGCGTAAATACTCACGCATAGAATAGGATTTTCATTTTGATTTTTATGTTCAACAAAAAAACAATGTCACGCCTTTTATCCCCGAAGGGGTAGGCAGAAGTGTGGGTTACGGCACGTAATGTCGCTATACAATGTACACTCACTTTTCACAATTTGTGTTTACGAGTCCCATATAAAAGGGGGTGAGCCTATCGCCATATACTAGGCATAATTCTAGACTCCATGCTACTACTGAGAAAAATCCGAAAAAAGTTCAGCAATACTTTGCCCGACCCGGGAATCGAACCCGAGACCCCTTGTCGCATATGCGACCACTCGACCAACGAAACATTTTTATGTTCTACCATTCTAAATCTTCTCTCGTCTGATGATCAAAAATCGAAATGAATTAAACCTTTAAATTCCTAACTCCCAAAAAGCCGGCAACGCACTTGTAACGCCTTTGGTGTTTCAAGTGTCCATGGGCGGCGGCGATTGCTTATCATCAGGTAATACGTCTGCTCGATTACCGGCGTGTTTCATAAAAAAAAAAAAATAAATAATTTGTCCCCTATATTCTATAGGTGTTCTACGGGTCTCATTTAGTATCGAGAGAAGGCATCTTATGGATGAAATTATACTAAAACTTCATCATAAAACTTATTACTTCTAACCAGCATTTATAAACGAGTCATTAGCATACAAGAAAATTCTAGAACGAATATTCCCACATATGGGGAAGCAGCATTACGTCACAGTAATGACGTCACATCTTAATGACCCGGTAATGTGGAATATTCTAAGAGATAAGAGTTCTTACTGCAGACTACAGTTAAGATAGATCGGGTAAGTAGGGGAGTTTAGTGATAGTTTAGCTCTTTAAGGAAGTGAGCTGGTACTGTACGGGAAATTAGATTTCATTAATGTTTACTGCCAAGTAGTTGAGTAAGCATCGAGTTTACTCCAGTTGTGTTATGAGCTCCTGGTTGAGATTATTCACTGTGCAGATTTTTTGAGAATTACATTTCGCTTGATTCTGCAATTGAAACTGAGACCTATTCTTTTCTTTCTTTTTAAATAAATGTGCCCCTCACTAGGATTTTTTTCCTGTGACGTGGGTGCGTTTACAAACATACAATTACACATGCACATGACGTCTAGACCCGAAACAACAATGTGCGGATCACACAAAGAGTTGCTCCGTGCCGGAATTAAACCTGCTATACGTTGCGCGGTGGCTGCTTGCCCAGCCACAGCACCAATCATGCAGTTCTTTGCTGGGCAGTTGTATTTCCGACTACTAAATCAATGCCTTGTCCATTACAGCCTCCATGCTTGTAGAACACGTACATTTATATTGATACAGGTGACTTATGTTAGTTAAAAGAAGTTCCTTTCATCATTAAGGTGCTGGGTTGTAATAGGGTGGTAGACAGGGTATAAAAGTAAATAAATAAGAAATTCTAATGAACTAATTCAGTCTTTCAGTCACCTATACACACTATGAACACTCTTAACTTACTGACGATATTTTGGGACCACATTGGGGCTGCAATTTACAAAAAAACTTAGTTTTAAATAACACCATCTCATTACCATACGCAAAGGAAAAATAGAAAAAAGGGAAATAAAGAATGAACTTGTAAGACACTCAATCTTCTTGGAATGATCCCGCAGATTACGCTTTCTAATCCGACGAACATTTAAGAAGTTTAATTGAAAAGATTAAAGTATTATCTTAGTGTCGACGTATTTTAACGCTATGAGGACTTTTGTTAGTAGCGGTTGCCCTTATTCCCTACTGAGATACTTCTGGAAACTCTTGCTGAGTTATGAGGCCCTGGTACATTTGGGGTACAATCGGCAAAAAACAGAAGTGAGTATTTTTCTAATAAGAATAAAAGAAATATTCATATTTCTACAACATAAACAAGTACATAAACAAGTTTCACGAGGAACTCGACTAGTTTCAAACCACGCTGGAGGTTCATATTCATGAGCAGCATTTTGTCTTACGAAAGTTATAGTACATAAATAAACTAACTAAACGTCAGTCCAATAGCTATCGGTTGAAGATATCTACTTTCAAAATAAAGTTTAAGGACTCCAGTCACACACATACATACATTGCAAGTTCAATAAAACCTAGTAAAATCATTTCAACTTCTCTCTTCCTACCAAACTTTAAATAAAACTAACCCAATAAAAGAAACACCCACAATTTGCTCACCTAACGTAACTAACACATAACAGACAAATATATTTTATTTTACGCCACCCACTTATCAGGTGAATTCTCCACTCCATCGTCAGAGCTGAGATAGCCTTTAAAAAGTAACGTAGCGTTAAAACAAATTGTCTATGGGCAGATCGTATAAAACTAAGTGAGTACGTCCCTACGTAACCGTTATCGTTGCGAGTACAACACTAACTCGCTGTAATGGCGGACATTTTGGCGGGAAACGGTACAACGCCTCATATGCTTGGGTTGTTAGAGTTTTATTATTTTGTTTAATTACTTAGAATGGGTATATCGTACAGATATGGTAATTTTTATTGCTTTTTATATTGATATTCTCGTTTTTGGAAATGGAAATTTTAGCACGTAATGAATGATAATTATATAGGTAAGCTAAATAATTTTTGGTCACAAAGTTATGACTTATATTCCGATATCCGAAATTCGACATCATATTTACAAATAGAACCAAGTTTATTTTATAAATAGAATATAATTTACTATTACTATCTATAAAATAGTAAACAATTTTTAGTTTTCTTTCAATGGATCGACATCACGTATCGACGTTAATGGGAAAAGTGGCCAGAAGTCTAGCAGCATTGCCACGTTGTATGGCAATGCTTATCCTCTGATCAAAGAACAAACCAGCCTTCTGGTCACTAGATACGTCAACCAGGCGCTTGCAGATAGATACCCTTTGAATGAAAGTGACTGAATTAGAAAATTATAAATAGTGGGAAATGAGCCAGAAAGTCTCAGAAAATTATAGTATTGAATACATTTTAGTATATCTCTTCCGTATCCCATGATATACGATTGATTTTTACTAGATACGTATTAGCTCTTTGGTTGTGGAGTATATTTTATAACGCCAGTTTAAGATAAAATCGAATGTTAGAGAAAATTTTAGTTAAGCTACTTTCATTCTAAGGGCAATAATATTAACCACAATTACAACCATTGAAACACATTGGTAATACATATATATATATCGTTTAATCGTTCCTGAATCCAGTTAATCCATCATGTTGGACAACACGCGGTATCGAACCCTTTTCACGATTTCAATGAATACCTATGACGTATGGAAGCTTATCAATAGCAATGGTGACCAGCTTTTTTCGTTTTTTTCTATGTCGCCAGTTATATATTCTTTGTTTGTATGTTGCAATATCGATATTTGTGGGTTTTGTACATAAGAATTATGTAATAGAAGTATTTTTGCAAATCTGATATCCCCGTTGACTTTTGTACTTACTTGTAAAAAAATGACAACAGAAAACCTTTTCAAAACAGACAAAAATTTTAAGCGTAGCAAGTTTCAAGTTGCAACTTTTCCATTCGACTGAACGAAAAGAAAAGAGATCACCTTTTAGTATATTTTCTGTGAATATATCGTCCACGTAGTGAATTCGTTAAATTCGTTAAAAAGAACCTTGTAATATCGGACATTATATTATGTACACGCGCCCTTAATTAAGACACATAACGTTCCTTACACCATAAAACTAAAAGCAAATTCCAGAATAATCTGAACATTTTCCAATTGTTTTCAGAAGTTGGTTGTCGGAGGTCCGAATCAACGCAACTGGAGGGGCATCCTCATAGCACTCCTCGTTATCGTCGCGGTGCTGGCCCTCATCGTGACCTCCGTGGTCCTCCTCACTCCTCCTGATGAGGGGCCCAGGGTCAAGGGTAGACGGTTGAGGATCCAGGACCTGTTGACTGAGGAGCTGACTCCTGTACGATGGAATGGGACGTGGATTTCTGGTGAGTAGAATTTTGAAGGTTTTAGATAAAAATATCGAATTAAGCAAGAACAGCACATTGAATGTGTATGTCAAAAGAATATATGAAAATTACACTTATATGTATAACTTTAACCAAGTGTTTAAAACTTTTTAATGCTATAATGACACTTTTAGACTAATAAATAAAAACGCCACTAAAACAGTTATTGTGAAAAACTAAACATAATAAATAACATGGAAATATTATTTTTCTATCAAATTAGTTTATTTATCAATTTTACAAAGAAGTGCTTTTGTGTGTTCCTTTCATTTCAATAAAAGTTTCATGAAAAAACTTCAGTACGGTACCTACCTACAAATTTCAAAGGACTTAACAACAATATCACTGAAATTCCTGCGAAAACAAAGTAAAGATAAAAAGATTTATAGCTTTCAGGCGAAACTGTTTCAGTAAATCATGTCTAGGTAGAATGTAGGCTTTTGTATTGTACACGCAAACCGTTCGTTTTAATACTATTGATGTACTATTTTTCGGGACCCTATTTGTTATTTGTTGCCACGAAAAATAGAGACAATTTTTTCGTCTTTGAAAAGATGGAATTGAATTTTCATATTCGTGAGAGATCGTTGTCTATTGCATTATTTCTGAAGTTCCTTCATGTGTCAATAGATAGTAAAAAAGACAACTGAAGAAATTAATGTTTTTCAAACCCGAAATTTAAAACGCACTTGCAACTATACGTGTTGCGGCTGTCAATTAGGTGAATACTGAATTCAGTTGTCACCCTAACTCTTAAAAAAATACTGAGACCCTACAAACGCCATTAAAACTTATAATTTACTTTCTTTCTTCGATGATAGATATAAAACAGAATAACAGACAGGGTAACCTAATTATTTTTTTATTTAAATTATCGAATCATCAAAGAAGACAACCTTTTGCAGACATTTCGACAAAATAACATAATAACATCGAAAAAATTGCGAAAACGAATAAATAATTAATGAAAAATTTTCGGTAATAAATATTTATGACTCGGGAAACGAAATGAATAATTTAACATCACGGAAATGTATATTGTAAGGTGGTAAATGGAATACTGAATAAAATTAATTAACTACTTCATTTTATATTCGGATATTTTTTATTCAATAATAAATAATTCGTGGTTCTGATCTTTAAAAGAGTCGTCGGTTCGATGTGCGAATATCAAGTATGTTTCGTTTACGAGAAAAAAAAATTATGTCGCAACGCAACTTGGCGAATGTTTTCCGTTTTTTATCCACATCATCAACAGCCTATAAGTGACCACTGCTGACCAAAGGCCTCTTCTTGCACTGAGAAGGTTTGAGCATTGATTACCACGCTTGCTCAATGCGGGTTGGCGATTTCAAACATGTAATTGGAAATTATAAGCCCAAGTTCCCTCACAATGTTTTCCTTCACCGTTGATTAGTGGTGTCTAAATATTCTTAGAAAGTACATATAACTCGCATTGATTCCTGCCGTTGATAGGTTTGGAACCCATACACTCAAGCATGAGAAGCTGGCGACTTAAACCTCCAGGCTTCCGGTAACTTCACTCACACAACGCAAGCGTTGTTTCACGTCGGTTTTCGTGAGGCCGTGGTATCGCTCCGGTCGAGCCAGCCCATTCGTGCCGAAGCATAGCTCTCCCACACTTAGTGAATTAATTGATTAACAAAATCCATATTGATTCAGAGTTAGCTGTGTATAAAGATAATATAATAATTATTCGTATTTAAAGGAATACTCGTTTCCAATGAACACACAGACGAACGAATTCATAAATTAGTATGAACATAAGCATCAATAAATGTTTCATTTCGCTGAATTTGTTAGTAATTTGCGGTTACCGCGCTTGTTCTAGGAACTATGTACGTACATAAGTAATGACTTGGTCTGAATATTGTATTTGTTTATACAAATCTTAATTAGTTACTGTAGTTATGTGTTAATTTGTCTCCTACAAATTGTAATTATTGAATTCATTTCGGAATATCGTGTAAAATTTCTGTGTAGGTATCAATAGAAATAAAGCTTAACATTTAAAATTATAGGTAGTATTTTTTAAAACGTGTTTGATACCACACCAACTCGTAATACCACGCCTTATAGAAAGGTGGCGTGAAATAACGCTTACTGGAGATCCAATACCTAAATCCTCAACCCTCAATGTATAAAAAACCGCTCACGAACTTGTAACTCCATTGGGGTTGCGGGTATCAGCTGTAGGCATCCCCAATTACTTACCATCAGGTGTTCTAACTGCTCGTTGGTTATCGTATACTACAAAAAACATACACCACTACCTACTAATATAACGTACTTATTCAAAGT
Source organism: Spodoptera frugiperda (assembly GCF_023101765.2). Taxonomy (NCBI): domain Eukaryota; kingdom Metazoa; phylum Arthropoda; class Insecta; order Lepidoptera; family Noctuidae; genus Spodoptera; species Spodoptera frugiperda. The sequence goes on along the minus strand of NC_064221.1, from coordinate 7,254,803 downwards.
AGAGTAACATTCAAGCAAGCAAACCTTTTCATGTACACTTTCCAACTCGCTTTCAAGTATTCTACGTGAAATCTCAGGACGAGTACCTACTACCTGCTAGCTACAGCTACTAGCATACATACGTAGAGCTCTCCACTACTCGGTACTCGCCTACCAGTAGTTACTACTCTACTCACTTGTAACTGCACTGCTACTAGCCGTGCCCCGTTTGAACGTTGAGAGAAGTTTTAAGTGGACTTTAGTGTTGAACGCTCCACGAAGGTGGAAAATTCTTTTACATTTTTTCCTTATTTATGCTCTTTAATTCTGTGGGAGTCTCGGTAATGCTGCAGGTTACTTTTTTTACTTAAGTTTTAGCGTTTATGAATTTGTGTGTATTGAAAACAAAAAGTACAAAACTATGGAACTTTCTGCCTCGTACTATAATACTATAGATGCTTACCGGCCTAAAGATTTAAATTTTAGATTGAGATTTCAGCCATGATCGTCCCACTACACCCCCACTACAGGGCAAAGGCCTCCCTACCTTCCTTCCATACCGGCCTAAAGGGTAAATAAAAAGTTTTAGTTATAAACAAATTCAGAATCAGCTAATTTTTGCTCCATCGAACGATGTGTAAAACTCAATATCGCAAAAAAATTCGCTTACTCCCATTTGGCCGGAAGGCATCGCTATGGTATCATCGATTTCCAAACCGTTACGACCTTCGAACCCTCAAGAAAAACCTTTCTAAAAGCCGGAAACGCAATTGTAGCTCCCCTGATGTTACGGCTGTCCATGAGCGGTGCTAATCGCTTACCATCTGGCGATACGTCTGCTCTTTTACTCTTAACTCATTAAACATATATAATATAGGTTTAAATAGACACAGACAGACAGTAAATAACTTTGGCTCAAAGACTTTTACTTATCTTGGTTCTCAATACAAACTATATAACGAATTGGACAGTTTGTCGTGTCAAGCGCTGTACAATCCATTCCTTTTCGGTTGAAATCACATTGCTAGGCGACTATAATACAAGCTGCGAACTACCTATCGGGTTTACCGGGGCTCCGGCGCGAAAAGCAGGAGTAGGAAAGGGGAGGTTTTTAGTCAGAAAGGTATTGACGTGTAAAAGAGTTACATTGTAACCTATTTGAAAAAATAAATATCATTTATCATTTAAAGAAATTGGTTTAGAATAGACAAAACAACGCCTAATGTATTACTTTCTTTTGTATTTTGTTCATTAATTTACTTTCTTTGAAATAAGCGCGTTATTAATGGGAATATTATGTATGTTACATTTGACTCTCGGTAATTCGAAATTCGAGGAACTCGTAAAATATTTCGAATTACCGAATATTTGAACATTTGCGTAGCTCTAGCTTTCGTTCGAATTATCATGTGCACAAAAATGTATTGATTTAGTTCAAAAATTTAAAAGGTTTTCTAGGAAGCTTGTGACAACTTCGAATTACCAAGAGATTCGAATTATCGAAGGTTTGAAATATCGAGAGAAGACTGTACATACTTTTTATTAACAACCATTTTTCATTAATTACTTTCTCTGATTGACAAAATAACTATAATATAAGCAATTACTTTATTGAACGAGATAGTTCGATCCGGACAAGCAATTATACCTATTTTGATCTGAAGGATGCCGATTCGAGATACTGTTAAAATGCCAAAAATCAATCGTAATTTAATGCTTTTGGATGGAGATTGGTTATTTATATCAGTCGATATTCGACAATTACTAGGGAAGCAGAAAACCACAGAGGTATTAATAATTAAGGGTGCTTTCCCACCGTAGGTGTGCTCAGTAGCTATGCTACGAATATGTAGTGGTAAAACTATGTAACCGTTTTCACCAATACTAAGCTATGCGAGGAAGATACGCTGCGTATCTTCCTCGCATAGCTCAAGCGATGTATCGATAGTAAGGTCCGTAGCACTCACCTTTCCTTATAAAAAACATAGCTTAGCTGAGTCCGTTTCCACCAAGCTTAGGTTATGGTTATGATTGGTGGAAGCCAAACACATCCACAGTAACGCAGCATAGCACATCTCTGGTGGAAAAGCTTTCCAACAATCATATACCTGTCTGAACAATAAACCTGTGCCGGTATATAGGTAACAATGGCTAGATTGTAAATACCTGATTCATTGAAGTTTATATAAATGTATTGTAATAGCCTAAGGGGCTGATAGCCTACGGGTAAAACTATTGTTATGCCAACGTTTAGTGTAAAGTGTGTTTTAAATTGTTAATGATTTGTTTTATAGGTTAGTTGTGTGAGCGAAAATAATTGTTAACACATTGAACGCCGTAGTGATCAACGGTGACCGATGTTAGCGGAGGATTTGCTTTCAACAGTTTTCTATTGGAAGTCAAAGACTTAATTATTATTATTCTGTGTCTGTTAGCTTAGATCTTTAAAATTACAAACTTCGTACTTGCCTCAATAACTTTTTTATCACCTTTTAAACCTTTCCTGAACTTCCACAAATAATAAAAAAAAATGCCAAATTTAGCGAGACTAACGAACAATAATTCATTTTTATATATAAGATTATAGTGTTATATTTTACAAATTGTTTGATGTTTAATAGTAGATATCGACGGTTACAAGGAAATAGGGTATAAGCGACAAAAAATGAAATGTTCAGGAGAGCCGTTTAAACTCATCGGTCGTCGAAAGAATACTAGGAAAATGTTTTTTTTTTGCTAGGGTATAAACGCCAAAAATGACATCGTAGAGCCATGAAAGTAAGCGCATTCGAAAGAGCGGAAAATTTTACGTAGGATAGCATAATAAACACATTTTGACCAAAATGTCACTTATGCCCTTTTAACCGTCGATATGTACATAGCTTTGAACTCTAAATAGCTTTTTGCTTTACGTAACATGACAATGACGCTATGCTATATCCATATACCATGCAAAAGTAAATGCCAAAGACAAATGCACCAAGAATTCGTTGGTTAGCCATTAGACGCAGATAGATTGCACACTAAGAATTTAACCGAATGAATGAATGAAATTAATGGCTGCAATGTGTGGTCACTGCGCACTAAACCAAAATTAATTGAATCTAATTTTATTTTGTAAAAGAAAATTTTGTAACACTCGATCGCTCAAAATTTGTTACGAACAAATTGCAGCTATTTGTATTTTTCTTTTCATTTAGCAGGATTTTTATTTAATGTTCAATTTTGGACCCTAGATAAGTCAATGTAAGTTTAAATACATACATGATTATACTTAGGTATACATACATAGTTAGTATTGTACCTTAGTGTACTAAGGCATCAGAAGAACTTAGGAGCGGAATTTTAAAATACGTCAACGCAGCGGTTTTTAGTAGAAACTTAATACAAAATTATATTTGAAAGTATATCTTTAGTAGCAGTAGGCTTTATAAACTATATTCAATAAACTATATATTATCAATAAACTTTTCCCTTTTTTCCGGAACATTCCCATCCCTATGGCGTAGAGCTTATGTCCGTCCGCTCCCAAAAGTGTCTACTCCCACTATTCCTTCCCAATTCCGTCCAATATCTATACTTCCCTTCCTGTCCAAGGTGCTCGAGGCCTGCGTACACAAACAACTATCTAGTTTCGTATACAGAAATGGATTAATTAGTCCGTTACAATCTGGCTTCAGACCAGGCCACAGCACTACTTCAGCCCTCCTTAAAGTGACTGGCGATATTAGAACCGGCTTCGAGAACACCAGAGCCACCGTCCTGGTTTTGGTTGACTTCTCGAATGCCTTCAATATGGTCAGTCACGACATCCTTTTAGGTATCCTATACCACCTTACGGTCTCTGGCGAGTCACTGGAATGGTTTTCTTCTTATCTTCAGGAGCGTCAGCAGTCGGTCAAACATGGTGACTCAACATCTAATTGGCGCGAATTAAAAGCTGGCGTTCCTCAAGGCGGCATACTTTCACCTCTCTTATTTTCCATATTTATTAATCTAATCACCTCAGAACTTCAGTGTTCGTACCATCTGTATGCCGACGACTTGCAGGTTTATTGTCAGGCCGGCTTCGACGACTTACCGAGTGCCATCACTAAAATTAATGCTGACTTGTCTGCCATCAGCAGCTGGTCGGCACGGTTTGGAATTGCGGTGAACCCCAACAAATGCCAGGCGAACATCATCGGAAGCTCTCGGTCTCTGGGCAAGGTTGACAATACTTCCCTACCGCCTGTTGTCTTCGACGGTGCGATCGTGCCGTTCAGTAGTGACGTCAAAAACCTCGGCTTGCTCATTGACAGTAATCTGAACTGGCAGGCACAAGTCACAAATGTGTGCAAAAAGGTCACCGGATCACTGCGGTCTCTTTATCGCATTAAGAACTTGCTTCCGTCTACCACCAAGTCAATGCTAGTGCAGGCCTTATTGTTCCCTATTATTGACTATGCGGATGTTTGTTATTACGACCTGAATGCAGATCTCCTCAATAAACTTGACCGACTTCTGAATAACTGCATTCGATTCGTCTTCAACCTGCGTAAATATGATCACGTTTCTGCACATCGGCTGCAATTAAAGTGGCTGCCCATACGCCAGCGCAGGGAGCAAAGGGCGCTTACCACACTTTTTTCCCTCCTCGATTCACCTTCTTCGCCTAACTATCTTTCCTCTCTCTTTCAATACACTTGCGCCAACCACAGCAAATATCTACGCTCTTCCAATAACCGTCTCCTTCAGTGTCCTACTCATCACACAAAATTTCTTCATTCTTCTTTTTTTAATTCAATCTATCTTGCTGTGGAACGCGCTCCCCACCGATATCAGGATGCTGTCTGCTCGCTTGACGTTCAAGTGGAGAGTTCGGGAGCTTCTTTTGAAGAGGTTATCAGAGGGTTCATCTTGATCTTCACTATAAGTAGTATGTATATATTATAATATGTAGATAGTATATGTATTGTTATTATGTAGGTTTATTATGTTTCTATATTATTTAAATATATTTTGGTATATGTTTGTGTTAGAAAGTATATTGTATTTTTTTTCTCTCCTTGAGCTTTTATTAATTTGCTTGGTCCATGCACCTACCACTGGTTTTTCATTGCATCACCTGTAGGTTTGGCTGGTAGAGAATGCCTATGGCATTAAGCCCACCTAGTGTACACACTCATGTGCATGAAGAAATAAAATAAAATAAAATAAACTATGAACAATATAATATGTGAATATCAACATAAACAATACAGGAAACGCACAAATGTACATTTTACACATACAAACACGTCTCGTCTTGAATTTCAGAACATCTATTAGGTACTTTAATCGCCCGTTCGTGTAATACCTCTGCCGTGTGATTTATGAACACTTATGATGGCTCTTGTGGTTTTATGTTGCCCTGGTAATTTTGATGTGCATGTTCAGCTTTGATATATTATGTACGCGGGTATTGTTTAATAAAATATTAGATAATGTGTTTGACGAATTCAGGAGATGCGATTGCTAAATCAGGAGTCTCGAGTTCAATTCCCATGTCGGACAAAGTGACATTGGTTTCTTCAAAAAGTGTACCATTTAATAGGTCAATACTACTCTATGGAGTGCATCAATTTAACTAACTAAGAAACCTTCTTTTGAAAACACTTTCTGCTTACACCCGCTTGCAATACGCCATTTAAAACAGACTTTCCTTCGCGCCTGCACGTAGTTCAGAACTAACTTGGCAATTACCTTGCTCATTCATACAAATGTACCTAATTGCAAAAAACTTTCGTACCTGCTAAGACTAAGACAATATCCAGCATAAGTTGACCTGTATTTGTAAAGATATTCAATATAACCAGGGATCAATGTATTCTAGAACTTTCCGCATAAGGCAGTGTAATATACCAGAATACCTTGATCCCGCATAGTAACAGTTTTAGACGTAGGCTGAGATCAATTTATACTGGTTATTCGTCTATAGAAACTTGAAAGGAATCTTGTACCTTGTTTTGTTTCTTAAGTAAAAGTTTTCAACTAGTATTTATGTTTTTAATTACATTTTCTTAATGGGTGGTTTTGTTACGTTTGTGTTATTTGTCTGTATAATGGAAACCGAGTATAATGCCATATAAAGTTTTAATACTTTTAGATATTACTTAGAATTTTGTACGAGAAAAAATAAGTTTGTATAATACGATCGAATTTATCTCAGATCTCATGATTCTTATTCTATTTAAGGCTTCAATTATCAATACAGACTAAGCAAAGCCTTCATTATAAGTATTACCAGAAAAATATGTTGTTTTTAAATACATGACATTTTATGTCAATTGCAGAAGAAAATATTGCAGTGAAATAAATAACAAATCGCTCAATTCACTGGCACTCAACAACCGTCAACGACTTATTCTCAACGAATTCAAATTTCGAAACACAATATTTATTCATAGAAACCGTGGAACGTTACCGTCGTTCTTTTTTTAAAAGCTTTTCTACTTTTTTTTTGTTTTTTAACACTAATGGCTTCAGAAGTTTGTTACGATGGGGAATAATTTAACGGTTTTTTTAGGGTACCGCCATTTTGAGAGTAACTAAAGGTACGCATCCATAGGCCCGCATCCCACGCAACGGATTTTAGTTTGTCTTGTATAGAAACTATTACAACTGCGTCCACTGACCCACATCGTACGGACCGCATCATCGGCAATGCCTACATGTGATGCGTACTAATGACGTCATACGGAATGCGTACGATGTTTTGGCCTGTGGACGCTTACCTTAAAACCCAAAAACCCCGTTGGATAAGTAATGGCAAGTCACAACCTTTGATCTTATTCATTCATGTACATTTTATATTCATATATAATCAATATCTAATTAAATTTATGTCAATAACACAAGCCAATCCACAGCGCAATCTACTTACTTTACAATTTAGTGATTCTATTAAAATCATAAAGTTACATTTTCTTCCCTTAATAGAAAAACAAAGTAAAGGGTTTTATGCAAATTGTAGTTTTTCCTTTTTAATAAACTTTCCTACCTTTCATTTCGTGGTCTCAAACTTAATCACGCCCCGTTAGTACCAGGGTCTCATAATAACATAGCATATTATTTATAGCAACAGTACTAAGAGAAAGAAACTTGTGATATATTTTTTCTATTAGAAGAAAGTTACTTTGATCTTGTTAAACATACATGGAGTTTGAATAGGTACCAAAGAAATATTTTTTTGCATTGAAGCCACTTATCAAGATTTGTTAACATAGTCTACAAAAAGGCTAATATAGTCTTTTCATAAAAAAACTCATCATACATTTTAGAAAAATAAACAAACTTTCTCAAATAACATCAGAAGTTATTTTAGTTTTTAATAAAGTCTTATTATTTCCCCTTTAATTTCGTGCGCAAGTACCAGGGTCTCATAATAACACAGAAGGTATATAATTTAGAGCAACAATACGCCGGGAAAAAACTCAGGCAACATTTTTCTATTAGAATAAAGTCACTTTGATCTTGCTAAACGTAACATATGAAGCTTGAATACTAAAGAAAAATCTCGTTTCATGCCATGAAATTAGTTATTTATTAAGCCGTAAATAAATTACACTGGTTTTGAGAGAGGTAGAGGTGTTTATCATTATTTTTTCTCTTTAATATTTCACTTACTATTTACCTTACACACGACGTTTTGTTGCTATGAAAGGAAGAAAATGTTCATAGTTTTCTTTTTTGACATTACAGAGGCTTAGAAATTATAATTTATTAGGGATTTTATTAACTAAAAAAAAAACCCCTAAATAATCGACTGCATAAAACCAAGCATATTTAAAATAAAATATAACATTAATATTAATTACATTAGTAATTAATATTTATTATTTATCATAATTGATTGATTCATTTATAAAAATACTAAATTATTTTAAAGCTGACATTTTTACCTATCTATATATTAAATATCAATACTCAAGTTACTAGGCGCGCATAAAACGCAGAAGCTATTGATTAAATGGTGTCGTTCATATAATATTTTACGATCATGAAAAATAAGATATGACGCGATGAAAAATAGCGAAGCGGCAAATATTGAAATTCGCTTTTAATGAAAATGATAAATTGCTTTTCGCGACACGTCGCCGGCCTACCGACCGACATGATTAAGCTCTTAAGCTTTGTTTGCTGTCGAGACAATATTGTATGACAGACAATCATAATAATAGCCATTTCTGTTTCTCTGCTCATTATATGCTTGCCTAGTACCTAATAAATACATGTATGTAAGTAGTCTAAAGTTTTGAGCACAAGTTTCTAGGAATTCTTATTTCTAAACCCAGGGAAACTTTAATAATTTCAAAAATCCATTTTTCACCAACGAAGTGTATTTTTGGGTTCAGCTAAATATGTATGCAATAAATACAATAGCTTAATAAATTGCCTTTCCTTTCAGTGAATTAATTAGAACTTTGATAGATTTCAACCTAAAATAAAATATATTCTTGATAAATTATTCTAGACTAATTTCAAATCTTGTTTTCTTACCATCCAATAACTTCACAAAGATTTATGACTAACTGGCTACTTCCACGCGGTTTCATCCGTTCTACTCGTCTCCTATTGGACGTAGTGTGATGTTAGTTAGTCTATAATTTTGCGCAGTAATTAATATTTTGATATGTTGTTTTGTGGTTTTTATCTTCTAAATATAAAAATCGAGATTGTGAACCGTTGAACAATAACTTTGTGGTAGTTGTTAGTAAACTGAAAGGACAAAACATTTGGGTTAGTAAACATACATTTTAACACACAAACAAAATAAAAAATACACTACACTACACTAAGTAGATGAAAATAACTTAAGTTCTCAAAACAAATAAATATTCAAACTGTCACAAACTACAATAGACTGCCTACAAGATGGACTGCCTACCTCTTGGGAATGCAAGCGTGATGAAGTCACACAACACTTTCATAAACAAGCCTTTCTTTCAAACGAGTGACATATCTGTTGTAGTCTAAAATAGCTCTTATGTCTGCGGGTCAAGGTTGATGTTTCGGCCTTTTTCGCGAGGAATCAGACATTCGGTCAAGGTCGAGAGGTGCTATTTTAAAGTAAGGAGAACTGGCGTGAAGATGGATGTACTACTAGATTCGGAGTTATTTCCCTGTTACATATGAAATGTGTTACTCACAGAGAATAGAATTTGACTTTGAAAGATAAAAAGACGATTTGGGCCTGCAAACTTTTATGACCAACTTTTGTTTAAATTATTTTAACAAATTGTTTGAAAATGGCTAGAATGGTAATAATGGTCATAGTGGACAAGATACAGCCATCAGATCACCAGTAGGGCTGATGCCGACCCGGTGCTACGGACTGCCTAGTGGGTTACCGGGGTTCCGGCTCAAAAAGTAGGAGTAGGAACGGGTGGTTTTAAGTCAGTAAGAGTCTGATACTTCCTAGTGCCTTGTCCAAGGCGAGAAAAGTCATTGTATGATTATCTCTCATCAAAAAAAGTGCACAAGATATAATAAGATAAAAAAACATTATACTTTTAAGAAAATGTAGAATACTAGACTATATTAAAATAACATACAAGACATAAAATAAATAAAGAATGCTCGATATATAGGGTGATAAATATACCGCAGTTACCAGGGCAGTAGGACACTAGAGGAGCTCTACCACGTCTTAGCAATTTACGAGAAAGGCTCGCTTGCTTATTGAAGTGCATCGAAGAAAATGGCGATTGAGAACTAGCAACAGGCGTTGAAAGAAAGAGTACCTATGCTTAGTGTTTTTGATAGGTATAGCAATAGTGTTAATTTTAGATTCCACACTATTATCTTTTGAATTTAGATCTGTTGATCTGCCAGCCTAGTACGAGTTGGTTTTACGTTTAACTTGATCAAAACGTCGTGTTTAGCCCTTTAATTGGTGGATTCATTGGAGCAGGCCAACCAGAGCGCCGAACGTCATAACATAAAGTGGCGGTCTCGTTAAACGTAAAATGAACTCGTACTAAACCTTCTGATAGTGTTATCTAAAATAGGAATCGGTTTCAAATCCTTGCTTTCAATTTCAACAAATAAATCAATAGGTAAAGCTTCCAAACATTATGTTAATAAAGATAATAATTCAATACTCCTCGCATACAAAGCCTTGTAAAACAATTACATTCAGTGGTTCATTCGTTCATTCCTATTCATTTAGATGAATGAGCGCAATGCTACCAGGGCCACAGAGAAACAATAGAGCTGCAAGTTTATTTTCAAAGTCTGCTTCATTTTATACCGGGTTACAATGGTCAGCACCCATTAACTAGGAAACTGCACGATGTAAATTATTTTAGTTCAGTTTTCATGAACAAAATGTAGATTTTATTACGTAAAGGTATGTAAAATTTATTTTATGGCAGGTTTAGTGAATTATATTTGGATACGATTATTTGGTGATAAAACAATATTGGGTGATCTGGTATTTAAAAAGTAATAACGATGGTAAAGGTTAATAAATAAATATTTATGGCTAACTAGCTGGTACCCGCGAACTCCGTTTCGCCAAGAGATGTTAATGCGCCAACAGAAGATAAAAAACTATTATAATAGAGTCATTTCCGCGCTTCCAAATTATTATACGTAAACCACAAAACAACATAAGCCCGAAGGCATCTATTCTGATGAGTTACAATAAAATGGGAGTTTTAGCCAGTATTGAACTGTTACCGCCTTCACCGCGTGGAGGTACTCCCAGCTTATGTTATTATTGTTATGATATTTGTGTTTAAGTTAAAACGTCGCCCATTTCTGGGGGAATACACCAAGATTGCGGACTTTTGGTCAAAGCAACCCTGGGATGATTTTAAATAATTGTTATTCTATCGATAAGAACTTCCTGACGATTCTGCAGGTGTTTAATATGACCGCTTTCTGTAAAAGTGTGTATGTTAGAGGGTGCAGGTCAAGAGATTTTAAGCTCTTGTGTAGTGTTTTGGGAATGACGCCTGTACTGGAAATTATTATAGGAATAGTCTTAACGGTATGAACTTGCCACTGGGTTTTGAGCTCAATAGTCAAGTCTGCGTATTTGGAGAGTTTGTTAGTGTGGGTGGAACTAAGGTTATGTGTGTTAGGGATTGCTATATCTATCAAATAAACTGTTTTGTTCTTTTTATCGTGAAGTGTAATGTCAGGCCTATTGTGGTGTATGGTTTTGTCAGTGAGTATGGTTCTGTCCCAGTACATTTTAAAATCGGGTGAATCTAGGATGATTTGGGGTGTGTATTTGTAGTAAGGTGTTTTCTCCGTGATGAGTTTGTGTTTGAATGCGAGTGCTTGGTGTATGATGGCTGCAACTTGGTCGTGTCGGTGTTTGTAGTCTGTTTGTGTGATGGATGAACATGCTCCTGTTATGTGCTGGATTGTTTCAGGCTGTCTGTGGCAGTGCCGGCAGTGGTCACTGCCAAGGGTGCTGTCGCGGATTATGTATTTTCTGTAGTTCTTGGTGTCGATCACTTGGTCTTGAATGGCTAACATGAAACCTTCTGTTTCTGGAAACAGCTCGCCTCGCTTTAACCATGCGTTTGACGCTATCTTGTCAACGACAGGGTTGGTTAAATCGAGACGATGTCGGCCATGGAGCGATTTCTGTTGCCAAGTTTGTATCTTCTGTTCTCTGCTGATTGTGGTAATTTGTTTTGTGTGGTCTGCTAGTGAGAGTGGTGTGAATGTGTCTGCTTGACATACAGCTTTGTGTAGTGGTGAATGTTGTGAGCGGTTGTAAAAGAATTTTCTGAGTAGTAGGATTTGATTGTTGTGTAAGTTAGTGATGTCAATGAGACCTCTGCCGCCCTCAATTTTAGGCAGGGTTAATCTCTGTATACAGGACCTTGGGTGGTGTTTTCTATGCTTAGTCATAGTAGTGTTAATTATTCTTTGGATCGTTGTGAGGTCAGTTTGAGTCCAGCGAATAATACCAAATGAGTATGTTAGAATCGGGATAGCAAAGGTGTTAATAGCTTTGATGGTATTTCTTGCGTTGAGGTGAGAGTGTAATATCTTGTGTAATCTATTTCTAAAATTTTGTTGTAATAGCTTTTTTGTGTCTTTATGATGGATTTCTGCCGATTGATAATAGCCTAAGTATTTATAGCCATCGTTAGGGTCTACAGCTTCTACTAATTCGTGGTTGCCTAATTCGTATACTATTGGTTCTGCTATTCCCTTAATAATTGACTGGATTTTGCACTTATCTATTCCAAACTCCATGCCAATGTCATTGGAAAAGGTTTGTGTTATATCGGCGAGAGTGTACATTTCATCCCGGGTGCTAGCAAATAGTTTGATGTCATCCATGTACATAAGATGAGTGAGGGTTGTATGCTGAGTTTCATGTTTAATTTTGAATCCTATTCTATTATCTTTGTTGAGCATGTTCGATAGTGGGTTGAGCGCGAGGCAGAACCACAAAGGGCTTAACGCGTCGCCTTGAAAGATTCCTCTTTTTATTGGGATACATTCTGTTTCAGTGGTTTGAATTGGGTTAAATATTTTTAATTTGGTGTTCCAATAAGGCATAATTTTTTCTAGGAAGTTGATTATTACGGGGTGGATTTTATAATGTTTTAAGATATAAATGAGCCAGGAGTGTGGTTATTATTATTATGATTCTTTAAACAGGTAAATGTCACAAAACGAAGGGCAATTCACGTAAAAAGCGTTAATTTTCATCGATTTAGCTTCAAAATTAACGGAGTTTCATGGAAACTTACCCCCCCCTTTTTCAGCCCCTATTAGGCATATTTTCCAAAAATCCTCATTGCATCATTCTTAATTTGTAACCAAATAGCCGAATATTAATTTTAATCGAATTAGCTTCAAAACTGACGGAGTTTCATACAAACTTACTCCTCCCCTTTTTACCCCTTAAAGGGCGAATTTCCAAAAAAAGGATAGCCTATATGTTAGCGAGGACTAATAGCTATATAACAAAAAAAGTTTCATCAAAATCCGTCCAGTAGTTTTTGCGTGAAAAGCGAACAACAAACAGACAGACAGACAGACAGACAGACAGACAAAAATTTTTTAAATCATGTTTTTCGCTTCTATTGGTTGAATAAAGATCCCCCATCTTATTTTTTCTTAAATATCTGTAATGTACAGACATGGAGTTGTTATAATTTTATTATATGTATAGATTATATGAGATTTATGATATATCGCCATGCCTTTTATCCCCGAAAGATAGGCAGAACTGCCCATAGTGGCACTGTAATGCTGCTGTAAATTTACATCTACTTTTCACCATTTGTGTTATAAGTCCTATGTAAAAGGAGGTAAGCAAGTGCGACCACTCGACCAACGAGAAAGTGAGACTTGTAACATAACTGGTGCAAAATGCATGTTGCAGGAACGATGCGATATTCGGGGAATAAAACAATTGTTGATATGTTACCTTATGTTATCAACAAGCGAATTTAGTGATGGTTGCCAGGATTACCATATTTTTGGTCATATTAAAAGCTCTATTTTAAAGTAAGTTATTTAGTAAAAGCTTATCTTATGAGTCTTAAAGTAATATAGTGAAAATGTAGTGTTAGCTTTTACTTGAAAATTGGGTCATGTGTAGGTCAGGTTTGCGCGTACATGAGCGATTATTGTACGAGTATTAAGGTGGTGGTTTATAAGTAGTTTCGATGTTAAAGTAACTAGGCGGTAACAGTAAAAACTGGGAAATCAAATTCTTTCATCGCAGATGTTAAACAAAATAATATTGCTCAATTTACTTTAATTATTTTAATACCTTGGTTGTAAGTGAGAGTAAAGACTTTGGGTTCAATACCCAAGTGTCAGGCACCGCGATCGTGTCATTGGGGTTATTTCGATTTCATAAAAATGTCTTTATAAAAATCCGTTCAGTAGTTTCAGTGCGATCAACGGACAAACATCCAAACAAACTTTTACATTTATTATTTTTAGATATTTATTATTTTAGTGTGACTGTGCAACTTCGCCCGCGTTCCTGTAGAATAAAAAGATCCTATCACCCAAGTCTACCAAACACTGTCTGTATACCAAATTTCATCAAAATCAGTTCAGTAGTTTCAGCGTGATTGTGATTGACGGACAAAAGTCCAAACAAAAAAGCTTTTACATTTATAACATTTGTATGTTCAGTGTGACTAGTGTGATGTGCAACCTCTGCTCACCCCTTCAGGGACCAAGAGACGTGACTATGTTACATATTGTTATAATAATTCCACAATATTAATCATCAGAACTTTAACACACATTCCTAAAGAATGTACCAGCAAAATGAATTGAAATAAAAAGCTAATAAATGTGGCATTGCTTATAGCTGTCGCTTGCCAGTCCAAAACGAAATTAATGTTGAAAACTGACTTCGAAATTAGCGGCGAGACTGACAAATGAGACCCGTTTGTATATTTTTTTATTAAATTATTTTTTATACATTAGGTTATAAGGTTCATTTTTGTTTGTTTACCTTGTTTAAATCTTTATTATTTACCTTGGGTATTTGAATACATTATCAAGGAATATTTATTTATTTCATTTTATGGATGGCATAGGGTCGGTTCATATCTGACGGAACATGCGTCGCGTATTATTGGTTGCGTAACATTAGTACAGACAAAATGTATAGAAAAACGCTTGACTGTTCACACTCAACATTGATACGTTAGTGCAACCGATGATACGCTCGACGTATTTTACGTCAGATATGAACCGATCCTTACATACTAACAAATAAATATGGTATTCAATGTTTTGATTTATAATATACTATCGTTGAGTGCGTGGTGACAAGTGCGACTCCCATTCACAAGATTCCCTGGATTGAATTATGGGTTAGGAAAAGTATTATTTGATTTATTAAAATTATGACATCTTTGAGAAATAAAGTTACTTTTCTGCTGTACAAATCCTTCTGTAATTTTATTATAACTTTAGTGAGACATACCAAATTAATCGCTACAATCACTGCGTCGTGGAATTCTGCTCATGAATATGAGCCCTTAGCATGGCTTGAAACTAGTCGAGTTCCTCGTCATACAATTAAGTGAGTAAGCCGATAACATAATTATTAAATGCATCTGTTTTTTTCTTTAATCATTAATATTATTATCATAATATATTAAAATCACGATGAGAGTACTAGGGTACCACAAAAAAGAAGGAATATTACAAAAAAAACATGAACAAAGAAAGCTAATATACGGTACATTTATTAGGCATTTACGCTTAAAGATATCCGTGACCGAAGCTGTAAACGTTTCGTAAAATAAACGGCTTTACATTAAATTACCTTCATTTTATATTTACTTCCATTTTTATCGTTTTAAAGTCATAAACAAAAGGTTTATACCTGTACGATTTACGATTTTAAATACTTTTTAAAAGATTCATTTAATATTGTTGAGATTCAGTATTATTTTCATAAAACCTGGCTTGTGAAACAGAATATGAAGTTGAGATTCATGATTTGTTTTTAGCACCCAACTAGGGCCATGATGAGTATGTAGAATGGTGAACTCTTATTTTAAACATTTTAGAGTTAAAAGTTGAAGAAGGTAAGGATTTTGATAAATTCGATTATTAAGAATAATACTTCTTAACGCGAGCGAAGCCGCGTGCAAAAGTTAGCTCTATATATAACAGGTATAAACACCGTATTGCAAAATTAACTTCCCTCCGAAACATTTAATAAAACATTTCACATCAAAAGCATCACAGCTACTTCATTCCACTTCTTTGAAATTCCCGTGAATTCCACTGACGGTAACATATTCGTTCATGCATATAACGTTCATCACTTAACATAAAGTTCATCTTTTGTGCGCCGTACGTCGGCCGTACGGCAACCGGACCGGTTTTTACTAAAACAAGGTCAAGAGGAAAATTACTGAGTTTAAACGAGCCGGAGTTTGTTGCCGGCGCCGTATTTAAAGTTGTGTGTGCTTCATATATTATTTGTGTGTGTTTACTAATATAGTACCTGGGTATGATGTGAAGTAGAGTTATTTTGTACTAGGACTACAGATGTTAGTTTGTGGCTTTGGCTTTATTTTGAAGTTAAAATGTTATTTAAGTGTGGGAGAGCCATGCTTCCACACGAATGGGCCGTCTCCACTGGAGTGATACCACGGGTTCACAGAAATCCGGCGTAAAACAAAGCGTGCGTTGTGTTTCGTGGTGATGAATGAGGTTACCGGAGGCCCAAGTATTAATCTCTACTATCCCCAAATCCTCAACAACCCTTAAATTCCTAACCCCCAAACTCGTTACTACGACAAAAAATCTAATGTCATAAAGAGCAATTTTCTTTACCAACTTGTCAAAGAAAACTTACAAGCAGGATTAACACAAACAAAACAAAAAAAGACTATTAAACAGATAACCAAATTGAAACCTTAGTACGTTTAAATAAAAGGTGGTCATTGGTTTGACCCGAAAACGTGTCGGCAAGCCGTTGATTAAATTAACCGGCTGCCAATCGGAATCGAACACCTACAGGGGTGCAATTGTACAACGAAGCCTACTTAATGCTGCTATCCTAGTAACTGCTGTGTTCGACACCTTTGATTTTCGTTTAAAATGTAAATATTACAGATACCACTTTTTATTATTATTAGTTGAAAACAAAGACATTTTGTAATTCAAGATAATTTCAGATACTGTATTATGCAATGTCACGCCTTTTATCCTCGAAGAGGTAGGCAGAGGAGCATATTATTACGGCATGCCGCTATACAATGTCCACTTTACACCGTTTGTGTTATTAGTTTCATGTAATAGGGGGTGAGACTATTGCCATATACTGGGCACAATTACAAACTCCGTGCTAATACTGAGATTTTTATTCGAAAAACCGGAAGAGTCCCAGTAATCATTATATAATACTGACACTGTATTAATACTGACAAATTAAGAAAAACGTAAAGAATAACCCAAAACCTTTCTTCTGTAGTCCCACTTCAAATTATTCCACAAACGAGATGAAATAAAATGTCAAAAACTTCCCAATAAATAAATCAACCAAAACCTTACACAAGTACAGAAAAGAACCGACGTTTCCCCCTTTATTTTCCAGTCCACATCTAATTCCAGGTGCACTAACATTTTAATTAAACCTACGAGTCGAGTGCCGACCAGTAGAGAAGAAAGTTCACAATCCTACAGACCGAATGGAACCAATATCGGACCAGTGATTGTCAATAAAACCACACTCTGTGTTACACTGGGCGACTCACAGCGAGTTAGGAATGCTGAATTTAACTTCGGAGTTGATTTCATTTTTTTAAATATTGCTTCTTAATAGAATTTTGTCTTGTGTAGGTGCGTTTAAAAACATAAATTTGTATACGGATTTTGTTTGTCAAAGTCAAAGTCAAATTATTTATTTTAATTAGAGCAAGAATGCACTTTTGAACGTCAAAGTAAATAAATTTATTATAACTTTCGTGAGACATACTAATTTGATTATTATATTATCGATTTACTTACGTAACTATTTGACAAAGAACTCGTCTAGTTTCAAGCCATGCTAGAGACTCATCTTCTGCTGCTACTGACTCAGTAGATATGCGACAGTCGCCGTGTTGTGTGCCACAGAATGTTGCTCATGAATATGAGCCTCTAGCATAACATTAAGTCAAAGTCAATACTAAAATATTACAAATGTCAGTCTATCGGCCAGTCCTCTAGTGATACTGGTATATACAACGTACATTGAGTAATGTTTTAAAACACGCCATTATTTAAAATCATAATTTTAAAAAGTAAATATTTAAATGTTAACCAATTGTACAACATAAAACATAATATTTACTACTAAACTTAAAACCAAATGATAAAAGAAAACCAAAAATCCTTACTATTCACAAGCACTCCTTTATTTATGTTCCTTTTTATTAAAACATTTTATAGAAACCCTCAATAAGATAGACTTAAAAATAATATTCCGTAGCAATATTTGAAATCAATTCCGCACTAGACAAAGCCACGTCTCCAATTTTTACAACTGAACGTTGAACAAGAGACGAGAATAAAATTGATTGCGGGTAT
Organism: Spodoptera frugiperda; assembly: GCF_023101765.2. NCBI lineage: Eukaryota > Metazoa > Arthropoda > Insecta > Lepidoptera > Noctuidae > Spodoptera > Spodoptera frugiperda. Next base: position 7,236,761 of record NC_064221.1, on the reverse strand, counting down.
TTTGCAGAACCTGCGGTTTCGCAGATTTCCAGGAAGCAGACATCCTTTGACTACAAAGTAAGAAGTTTTGTAAAGAGTCATATTTAGTAACTGCTTCGTTGATAATTTAATATTGAAGTTATATATATCTGTAAAAACATCGTTCACTATTGTTTTTAAGTTGCAAGAAGCACTAGTACGTTTTGTACCTGGAGCTGCGGATTGTCTCTATTTACCGGGGCTTCAGCTCGAAAAGCAGAAGGAACGAGGTGGTTTTTAGTCAGTAAGAGTCTGACATTCCCTTTTTCTAAGACCGCAAATCCTAGAAAATAACAATATCTTGACTTTAATCACTTTTCATAAATTAAACTATTAAGCCAAACAATAAATCTACACTTAGCCTACATTTCTCAAAAATCCTTTTAAGTACTAAAAAAATAATATCATCTACTATTATATCTACTTCAACGAGATACTTCAGACATTTTACAGAAGAAAAGAATTCATCATTGTACATTTTCCACTTTGATTTCGCTCTTTGTCAACAAACAGACGAAGCGGTGTGATTCGTAGCGATTCGTAGCAATATTGCTACGGCGTAGCATTGTCGTAGCACTCCGCTACAAGATTTCTGATAAAAAGTATTAATCTTTTTTCGTATTACTTTGTATTTTACAGATATCTACTTGAATTTCTTTGTAGAAATAAAATAGGTTATAGATTTTATTTATAAATATGTGAGTAACTTATTCCACTCAAATTTACCTATACAAATATAGGTATAAAATGCTTTTACCAGCACGGACTGCCGTGCTAAGCTGCTGGCTTTACTCCATTTGTTGTTTCAGACTATAATCTATCTCTGTATTAAGTCTCATCCATAATACGTAGATTTTTCGGGAAAGAATACATACATAGGTCCATACATCCTCACAAACTTTTTATAGGATAAACCGGTAAACGACCAGACGGGTCATCTGATGGTAAGCAATCACCACCGCACATGTGCGTTTACTGGCCTTTTGGGGGTAAAGAATTTGAAGATTCTTGGGAATTCAGGTATTCGGGAGATTGGAGAAGAGGTTAATTGGGCCTCCAGGTAACTGCACTAACACAACGCAAGCGTTGTTTTATGCCGATTTTCTGTGACGCCGTGGTATCACTCCGGTCAAACCGGCCCATTCATACCGAAGCGTGGCTCTCCCACACTGAAGACATATTAGTAGAACAATAACCAAACTCAAACAGCATTGGAGTCTAGCGATATACAGAATAAATATGTATATAATATAGTATAGGTGACCCTTTGTTTACCCATACTTCTTACCCTTCGTAGATAAGAACATAATGTTTCAGTCTAGTCAACATTAGACTATTAGGTTTTGTTTAATTAGGACCCTTTCTGCTCTAGTCCTATGATAAAATACGCAGATAGTATAAAGCTCACGTCTCTTAATCCGTCAAAGGGTAGGTACAGGTCTACAAATTTATACCATTCAGCCGTTTTCACGTGAAGGACTAACAAACAAGCATAGAAACTTTCGCATTTATATTGGTAGGCATATGTTATAATATGCCAGACACTTATTATCAGTTTTATTACAGGTTTTATAAAAAAAAAAAATCAACAAAAAGGTTTCCCGATCCAGACATCGAAATTGAGACCCTTTTCTTGAATGACTTCTCCCACCTTGGTCTTGGTCTTGGTTTGTAAGGCAAGAAAGAAAAAACAAACTTTGTCAAACTTTTACTGACTAAAAACCACCCCGTTTCTAATCCTGCTTCGAACCAGAGCTCCGGTGACCTGCTAGGTCTCGCTAGGAAGGTTATCCGCAGCTCTGGGAACCTGAGACCCATTGCTTGACAATCTTGCAACAATTCGATAAAGAAACATTCTTAACACGTTCAATGCCACCGACACGCCAAGCGTGTTCTAGAGAATTTCTATAACTACGCCTCGAACACGTCAGGCGTGTCCTAAATTCTCAGTATATTCTCAGGGCGGCATCGCTGTGAACTTCTAAAAAATATTCGTGGCAGTGAACGTGTTAATAAATATATTGCAGTCATAATAAAAATGTGCAGAACCATTTCTACCTGAAAGAGAGCAATCTTAATGCATTTAATTCCTTCTCCAGTGGCGCCCCGTAACTGAGTTTGGAGCATTAATTTAATTTCCAGTATTCCGGCCATCCATCGAGTGCATCTGCTCCGTTCATGGATGCTATCTATCTCTTTAGTAGGGTTGCCACGGAGCCTTTGTTCAAAAATATAATTTTAATATTATTTTAAAGATTAATTTTCATTTTTCTCCGGAAACTCATAAAAATTGAAAAACATGGTAAATATCCCGTATTAAGTTTCAATTCTAGTGTTAGTGACCATGTCAGTTTAAAAACTTATAAAAGCTAATTTTATTTATATGCATTGTTTTATAAGTTTTTAAATCATGGCGCTTGATGTCTTCAGTTCATTCGTGAAAACGGCGCTTGCAATAGTTCCGAAATATCGGAAACCCACAGAAATTAATAAACATGGTAAATATCCCGTTTTAAGTTCTAATGATAATCCATTGTTTTGTTAATTGGTTTGTTTTATAAGACGTAAGATCTAAACTACTTGGTCTATGTACATGTACAAGTGTAGTAAAATTTACAAGCAACTCGTGCATAAACTCGTGTAATATTGTTTGTAATGTAATGTATATGTATAGTATTTATAAATTTTAATGTATTAGTTTATAGTATTTTATATGGGCCTACGAAGCCTGAAATAAATGAATAAATAAAAAAAATAAACTGTATTTACATAATACAACATACAAAACATGTCTATCGTGTTTCTATTTTATAACAATATTTGTAGATGAATCTAAGAAAAAACAATGAATTCAATGCATAAAATAAATTTGCATGTATTTCTAGTATATTGACAAGAGAAGTTATCAATATTCTAACTCTCTGGAATTAACAACGAAACTAAATGTTTTATGCTTCCGGGGATCAAACCCGGAACCTTGATGCGGCAAATAATTTCCAATGTCTAGATATCTCCCGGATGCAGTGGCTCCGGTCAGAGCCACTATCTCTCTGGTATAACTAGGGATGTCAGTTGACTAAATTAATTATTTTCAGTTGAAACAAATTCTCTTGGCTCTATAATCTGCTTATTAATTAAAAATAGTTACAGTTATAGATTAAAAAACAACTTCAATAGTTATATCAATATTTTACTTGAATTTAAGTCAAGTTTTAAGAGTCAAGACATCAAGACGTCGTTACTTAAGTCATGCGGTTCGGTGCAGGTTCGATTACCGCAAGGAATAACTTTTTGTGTTATCCACAAATTGTTGTTTCGGGTCTAGGTATCATGTGTCAAGAATCAGGTGTTCGTGAACTTGTATGTTTGTAAACGCACTCACGACACAGGAAAAAATCTGGGAGCAATGCTTTATTAAAAAAAATGCCCCATATAAAAAAACTAAAGCCACAAAAGGAAATCAAAATCGCCCAACTCACACAGTGAAATAGGACGCCATTTAAAATCTCACACCCCGTTACAGTCAGCGAATCTTTTCAATACCGCTATCAATTGCATTCATCGCGCTCGACAACCCTAGCGGCACTAGAGTAGCCAGTTATTTGTAATACATAGTACTCTCGTAAATCCTACTTTATCGCACAACTTTTATTTTTTATGGTCACCATCTGGAAAATAAAGGATGGTCGCAAATGACTTTAATGTATTTTTTGGCCAAACTAAAAGTTCTCGAGATATTATTGCTTTTTGATCAGTTTCAATTGGTCGTTGTCAGTTTGGGTGAGGCGTGATATCTCTTTGAGTTTAAAATTGTTAATGGTTTTAGTCGGTTCGTTTAAGATTATTTAATATCTGCACTGCACTGCACGGTTGACGCGGTGACTGAGCAACTGGCTGCCGTGTTACGTGGAGTGGGTACGATTCCCGTACTGAGCAACTCTTTGTGTAATTCACAAATTGTTGTTTCGGGTCTGGGTGTCATGTGTATGTTTGTAAACGCACCCACGACACAGGAGAAAATCCTAATGTGAAAATTAGGAAACTTTAAAAAAAAACAAAACAAAATATTTATTTATTTCGTTTGCTTAATATAATTATTTTATTAACTAAAATCACACTTTACTCTCTCAAAAACTCTACTATGTAGTTTCGAGTAACAGAGGGACTTTTCATCATGAGATGCGATCTTTTTTTAGTTGATTTAGTATGTGTCATGATAGTAATAATTTGTTTTATTAATTCTATTTGACTATTAAGATCTTCTTATTTACATAATGCCTGTTTTCATGGATGTATCTACTGTACATCTTGGCTTACAGGAGTTGAAACAGTTTCGAGAGTTTGTGTCGCGCTTGTTTCAAAAATAAAAATCGTCACACCTTTCGCCTCACCTTTACCTAAAACGAAAACTGCGATGCTGCTCAACTAAAAATGTACACAAAACATACACACAACATTTCACCAAAAAACACAAAACCTGAGTCAACAATGGAACATTTAATAATACAATTAAATCCTACAACATTTTTCCCAAACATAGCTGTTTCCCGACATTATAAAATTAGAGGTTTCCGTGAACACGATGAAAATAGCTAGTATTTAACGGAACCCAACTGAATAATTAAAATTGGTTAGCGAGTGTGTGTGTACACAGCTTCACATCAAGCTATACAAAACCAGTTTATTAGGACCTCGCTTTGTATGATCTTTTTATACATTCAACGGTCTGTTTATACTGGTTTTTCATAGCTTTATGTGTACATAGGTACATGGGTAGGTACCTCCGAAGTCACGCATCGTTTCTTTCAAGGATAAGGCTTGTGCAGACGAGCGACTCGAGGGACTTGGAGAGACGGAACCATAGAGGAGCACCAATCACGAAAGCATGGGCAGTCGGTAAGCTATCTTCGAATTTGTCAGCAGCCCCAAATGCCACCTGACAAGCGTGAGGATTGTAGTAAAGGCATTCTTAAGAGGTGTTTGTTTAGCAGTAACTGTGGCTGTATTCCACGTGTGATGGCAAGATGGAAGACTTGTTTTATTTTATACTTTTTGACGATATCTATATGTTTTATAAATCTAAAACGCGAAATTTACATATAGGACTAAAACTTCCCCATGATTAAATTCAATCAAGTTCTCAACAATTTTGATCCTGCAACATCCAAAAGTCTCTCATCTACACAGGCCCTTAGAAAAAGAGAAAGCGAGTGAAAAATGAGTGGAAATTTTAAACGCTTTGCGGGAAATTTGAACTCGGATCAAGGAAGGGTCTCATGATCCGAGTTTATGTATCGAGTTGGTTTCTGGACGTGACGGCGTCATTTGTTTCCCATGCAAGTTATATTTCTAGCTTTTGTCGGCTTATGCCTCTATTATGTGGGACTTATCCTTATGACGTAATTGGTGGAAGATGAATATTAACATTTTGTAATGTTGGTACATAACTAGGGAATAGAGATGATGACGGGATATGAACATTAAAAATCTATTTAGTCCCTTAGTAGGTAATGAATAAATATAAGCCACGTATTTTTTTTATATTGTCATATACATACTTGGATAAAACGAATCAAAGTTTAGGAAACATTTCTGCGTATAAAACGTACCTAGAAGTGACGTCACGCCATATTTCAAATCGATATATCATTTGCTTCCGTAAGAAAACAAAAATTGCGTGTCTAAGATTTTAAAATAATCTAAAAAAAATAAAAATAACTCATCTAACCTATTTATGGCGTGATATTCATGTGATTTTCGTACGTTATAAGTTATAGAATTCTCTGTATTAATTAGCATTGCCTTTAATTTTGCTAATCAACTTTTACCTAATCTTTCGAAAATCATTTTTATTTCTTAAATCTAATACACATTTCTATTTCGCTAAATTTTCTTCAAGTACGCTCTTCAATTTTACCAAGAAATCCTTATATTGCTTTGAAATGCCCCACAAAATGGCTGAAAATTATACTTACCTACCGTTTTTCAAAAGGAACCTTCAGGGTAACGATTTTCCGCTTGCAAAAACACTGATGGGCTCTTTACAGCTGTATTATAAATCTCTATATACAGGATGAATTCTCGAGTTGATATGGACGGTCAACGCAGAAAATGGGTCTGAGAACCAATGATAATTTAGAAGAAGTAGGTAATAATATACCTATTTTTTATGAAGTAGACGATAATTCAATACAAAATCACTGCGTTTTATTTTAAAGGTAGACGTTGCTTGAGCGTATTGCTAACCGTTTTGTGAGATAGGTCTGTTTGTTTGTGTAAGAATAAAAATAATACTTAGTTAAATGTTTCAAGGCAGCATTTTTTATTCAGACAATTAACTTAAACTAACTATTAAAGAATCCTAATCTTTTTTTAATACTTATTTTATAGGAAGGCTATTTTAAATCTAATATTTGGGTAAGTGAAGATCTTTTAAAAGTTACCCAAAAGCCGGCTATACATTTAGTACATTTTAAGTGTCTATCCTGACTTCAATTTAGTTTAGAAAGACTGTAAAAAGTTAAGTTTTCAAACTAAAAACTCCGAAGCTTTTATATACCTACAAAAAACGGGTCTCCAGGCAAAATAGGATGAAGTTGGCCCCAGAGACGTCTTAATGTTTTTTTTTAAGATCCTTAGCATTCAGGTATAAAATCTTATTATGAAAGGGTCCATTGTCCATCTGTCTGTTACAAGCTTAATTTTTTGGAAGCGTTAGCAGAATAAATGTTGGTAAGTCGCTATGATACAAAATGAAATAGAATTCCTCGTAGTTGGCAGAGATATAAATATGTGCTAGCAGCAGACGAGCAAACTGACGGACAAAATTTAATTCGTAGTTTCAACTTAGACTTTAACACTATTTTTTGTCTATGCCATAAAAAATCAGCTTACTATTATAACAGTGCCTAGGGCCGATGCCTGATCCGGACTACTACATAGTGCCTAAATTTCTAGATTCCATACCTTAAGAAGAATTAATAACTGAGAATCGACGTTATTATAATATGATGACGTTGAATAAATAAACTGTTCACATTTATTTCGTAAAATGGTAAAAGAGACAAAGAAAGAGTATAAATACAAAACCTTTCACAACATTTCACTTACCTTTTTACGTTTTAACTTACCTTTTTAAACCTTAATTTTAACACACACGTTAATACAAAATATAAATACATCCTGTATGATTTGTTGATACAACCTCCATGCCAAACGAAATACATTGAATTGATTGAGATGAATCAATCAAGTTCGATCTTCCTGCTCCTCCCTTTCGGAATGGTTTCGAGAATTTATATCAGTACTTTGGAGGAACAATGGAAGGCTTTTGCTTCCATTCTTTGCATTATCAGTTGTCTGATTATGTCTACGAAGTATTGAATGGGAAGAATTTTTCGGCACTTGATTTTGGGTGAACGATTTTTTATATTAAACTAGCTGATGGTTGCGGCTTCATTCGCTTGTATTGCGGCAGTTTTTGCGCCAATTCGTCAACGAATTTTAGGACATAACTTTTTTGTTCCAATTTTCTGAAGTAAAAGTTACGCCTAAGTCACTCTTTAGTATATCAAATTAAAAATCCCGTCTAAATCGGTTCAGCCATTTTAGAGATTAGCCAGAAGTAACAGACAGACAAAAATTGTACATTGCAAAAAGTGGTATTTATATTGTTTGTTACTTCTTCACGTCAAAATGGCTAAAGGGATCGGGATGAAATTTAAAACAGGGATATATTAATATCCAAATTAACACATAGACCACTTTTTATCCCACGGGAACAACAGGTGAAATCACTGGTACAAGCTAGTTTCTCACAATCCTTTTCCTGAACAAGTTCTTCCACTCCCAGTTTGCACTACGTATAACAAAACCTTGCAAGATCTCACGACGGCTACGTACGATGTATTTTAATTATTATAAGCCGTTTGTACACCCCAGCTTTTAAACTCAATCCCAAAGCCTACAACACAATGTAACCACATTTCAAAACTTGCTACCTAGACTGTACCGTATAGGGATTGCAATCCGGTATCATTTTCAATCCGGCCGGATTTTACCGGATTGACGCTAATCCGGCCGGATCCGTCCGGATCCGGCCGGATTTTAAAGTTACTTAGGGCTTAGTATTTAGTGGGTTTTAGTTTTGATAATAATGTATAAAAAGAAAATAAAATACGTATTTATGGAAAATAAAATCACTTTTAATTATATTTTTTGGTATTAATTGTAATTTTCGGTACTATTTGTACTAAATTGGTACTATTTGGAGAAAATTATGAAACTATTTTTAATAATAAACTAATCAGTCTGACTCTCACTTATTGCTGTACCTATTTAAGTATCTGAAAGTACTTAAGTAATAATAATACTATTAAATTCTTATTAATAATCTACACAGTTACCTATATAACAAAACAGTCTTTTAAATTTGTACTAATAAAATCAACAACTTCAGTTCATAATCCTAAGAAACAAAACAAGAAGCATTTATTTTTTGCAATGCAAAATTCAAATGAAAATTATTTCTGTGCCTGAAAAAACGATCTAAGAAAACAAATAGTGTTAATTGTACTGTCTCCTAGTCTGCTTCTGATGGCACTACAAATATAGCCTCTCTGCCTCAACACTAGTTGGCCTAATCGCCATCAAGTAACTGTTTTTTGCTTTACCGGATCCGCCACCGGATCCGGCGCCGACACTCCGGATCCGGTAGGTCCAAAAACACGCCGGATCCGCCGGATTACCGGATCCGCCGGACCGGATTGCAATCCCTAGTACCGTACTCTGTATTACAGTCACAAATATCGTTTTGATATCTTTGCTTGTATTAGATGCACATAATATCACGTCTGTTTAGTCACTGATAAGGAGAGGTGCATATTATCAACAGCTTATTTAAGTGGCCACTGCCGACCAATGACCTCTTCTCGCATGGAGAAAGTTTCTCCAGCGTGACAAGAGGCCTTTGGTCAGCAGTGGCTACTTGTAGACTGTTGATATGTGTAGTGTGTACTGCCATGTACTAGCCTTAATACCAGAACTGAGAAATTTACAATTTACCGTGTTACTATTGAAAATTTACAAAAAAAAAAGTAATACATAGTTTTCTCGACATTTTGTTCAACCATCGCTCTAGACCAGGGGCCTTAGTCTGCTATTACAATTGTGTCAGAATGGTCGATCACTGAGCGGTGCAAGAGGGACGGAGCTATGTAGGTTGTATAGTTCCATCCCTCTTGCACTGTTCAATGATCGAACATTGAAGAACTGATACTATTATTCCATATATTTATTTAAAACACTCTAAAATTATATTTTTAAACATTACTTATAAAAATAAAAAACAAAATAACATTTAAAAATATAACAATAGGAGCCGACCAGAAGCGGGAGCATGGTCCAAGCTACCGGTGGTTAGGGCTCCAAAGACAGAAACCTCCTCACAATACGTGCCGTTTCGAGGAGTACTGCCTTCTGCATCAGGCCCTTGATCCATCCGCCCAACCCCAGCCTTCTAAGGTGGTTGTCGAGGCTGTTGGGTATTAAACCGTTGGCCGACACGACTATCGGCACAACGATAGCCGAATCCACATTCCACATGTCGACAACCTCGTGAGCCAAGTCAAGATATTTTATTTGTTTATCTTTTTCAGCTTTCACGAGGTTCTCGTCATGAGGGATGGTGATATCGATTATCATCGTGCGGCGCGCTTGTCGGTCTATCACCACTATATCAGGTTTGTTGGCTACAATAGTCCTGTCAGTGATGATAGATCGATCCCAGTACAACGTGATATGGCCATTTTCGAGAACTGGATCGGGCGCATACTTGTAGTATGGAACCTCAAACTCAACAAGTTGGTAGTGCAAAGCAAGTTGCTGGTGGATAATCTTGGCCACCTGATTATGTCTATGCAAATATTCACCATTAGCCAAACGACCACAACCAGAAATTATATGTCTTATGGATTCACCAGGACTATGACATGCCCGACATATGTCAACGGTCCCATCCTTAATAATATATTTCCGGTAGTTATTCGTAAGGATAACTTCGTCCATAATTGCACAGACAAATCCTTCAGTTTCTCCAAAGAGATTACTGAATCGTAGCCAAGATACGGACGCCAGAAAATCTACACTGGGTCCATGAAGGGCCCGGAAGAAGCGTCCATGGAGCTCCTTGCTATGCCATACCTCCTTGCGGTCATTGACGCTTAGTACCACAGGTTTGCGCCAGTTCTCTTTTGCTAAAGATAGTGGAGTGAATCCATTGTCCACTGCCGCTACTTCTCGATGCATACCCTCGTTTACTTTCAGGAAATATTCCCTGAGGTTGCACACCTCACGGTTATGAAGGGTCTTAGCATTTAACAAGCCTCGACCCCCACACTTCCGCGGGATGTACAACCTCATAATCGATGAACGAGGGTGATGCATACGATTTGCAGTCAGCAGTGTTCGGACTCGCCTATCCAGAGTGTCAAGTTATTATTATATATTATTATTACTGATCAGGATAGAGGACATTATTATTTTAACATGTTTTTCCAACACAAAATTCGCAGGCCAGAGTATTTCCAGCCGCCTCTGATCTCTTTCTATTCTAGAAGTCGACACCGACCCGACACACGTTTTCGTACCGTGTTTCTGCTCCACTGAACCGAACTGTTCGACTCTGAACGTCTGCTACTGTTTTCCCCTCTCGAAATAACATTTTTCGTATATTTTTTCTTGTTCACTATATTTATTACTAGTAGAAATGTATTGTTGTAGGATAGGGTGTCCCAGCCAACAAGGGCGAAAAAAATTTTTTCGATTTTAAGTACGCATACCCTCTATATTTTTTCTATTTGACCCTAATAACTAAAATAAAAAATATCATTGGTATCGGATAACGGGAACCCGTGCCGACTTGATGTCAAAGTTTCAAGAAAAATTTTGTATGGAGATTGTAAGGAAAATCACTTGAAGTTAGCTTTAATGTTATAAATTAATATTTTTTATTATTTTTAATATTTATTTATTATTAAAATAATGTTATATATAAAATTTCCTCTTTAATGGCATTCTTCTACAGTCACGATATTTCAATATATGTTCCTGTGCGCAATGTAGTAACAACTGTTTTTTGTTCCTCTTCAAGTGTGATTTTCGTGGAAATCTTGCATTAATTTCACTGCTACCTCATTGGCTGTATCATTAACGGCTTTCAGTATTAACATTGGTGCCTTTACTTGTAGAAAAATAACATTCTTTGACCATGAGTAGGACCTAGTGTAGGAAACTGTCATCAATTTTAAAATGATCGAACAAAGCCTTGCTTTTGGACGAGTTCCATATGGAATAATCGTCAATGTTGAGTCCAAGTGCCTCAATAGTGACCGCCTGAAGGACACGTTGGAATATATTAGTGTACAGGTGGCGGTATGCCCTGTATGGGCTAAGCACCGCCGTGTCCTCAGGATGTGCTCGGTGACGGCGACCTCTCGCGTCCGGCATTGGTTCAGACCATGGTGCGGAGCGAGGGAGACTGGGATGCGATCTGCTCCTTCTGCGAAGCAGTCATGCTAGCTAAGGAGGAGGCGGGGCGCGTGAGAGAACTAACCTCCTCAAGACCCAGCCGTCGCGAGAGGCGCTCCGGGCATCGGGGATTGCGCAACGATCTCTGGCCACCGTAAGTGCGGGTCTGCGGACGGCGAGCAAAAGGTAGCTCGTCGTCCGAACAGAACCAGACCCGTGCGGCACAAAGAACCATCATACCACCAAAGATGGGTCCAGTAGGGCTGATACCTGATCCGGAGTTGCGGCCTACCTAGCGATTTTACTGAGGTTCCGGTTTTGTCCACTCCAGCTAAGTGACCAGGCCTGCCAGACTCTTTTTGTCGCTGCAAGAAGATCCTATCTTCATCTATCTTTATTGAGCGTCGAATCTGATATGCAATTTCGAATAAATTGTCCAAATTAGAAATAAACTTGATGAGACCGTTTAAATGAGACTTGGGTTTTGTTCGCATTTTTTTGTAGATCTCTCCAAACTTGGTATAAGGTTACTAAATTCTTAACACAGTTGGGTAATGCTTTAGTTGATATACGGGCTTTTTCCCAATAACCAATGCACTCACGAATAATAGGTTTGCACTTTCATTGATTAGATTGTCGTCGCAAATGTTGTAAAACAAAACTGCCAATACTTGGCCGATGGAGGGTAAATTCGAACCCGTAATTTGATGTTTTACGTCACCTATGAAGAATCTGCACCTTTTAGAACTGCGTAATACTCCTGACATCTTGACTAAACGAAAACAATATGTTCACAAATAAATCAAACGAGTAATAACTAGCACTGCGATACGATAACTCCGACGCGTCAAAATATGCTAGTACTGACATGTATCAAGGCAAGTCGGCACGGGTTACTGTGCTTCTAGGTAAATGAAACTTTATATACGTGTATGTAGACACTATTCGAAAATAATTAGAGGGTATGCGTTCAAAAATTACGACTTTTATTTTTTTGGGACACCCTATTGTAGGACCTATATTTAGTCTGGAATAAACGAAGTTTATACACCTTTTTTTTTGTTCGTGTAGGCAATATAAAACACGTAATCAATTTTCATTGACAAGTGTGTGGGATTTGGCATGTGATTATCAGATTGGGCAAAGTATTAATGGGGTTTTGTCTCAGAAATTGTACATGTTCTACGTCAAAAGGCTCTCGTTCAAGTTTTCACACATCAAAAGTGACTTTATTCCTGTAAATATGTAAGTATACCCTGAATTCATATCCACATCCACTTTACTGGGAAATCTCCGATTCGAAAGTACCCAATTATTCATTGTTTGATCCAAGTATTGAATATTAAACTACCAGGACTACATAGAGTTGTGGCATTAAAATAATATCGAACAATATTTTATTTACATTTCAATGGAGGTTAACAAGCGGCTTCCATTCTGTGCCTAATTGAATCGAACCTGTTAATATTTCCACCTATATGCACGTACAACTACCGACAAAAGGTAATTGCCATTTTATTTTGTGAAATACAAATAAATAAACGATGCAATAAAGAAATGAATGTTAAATGGCAGCGCGTATCATGTTCTCTCGCTCGCAAACTAGTGCCAAGGATTGTATTCAGACAAAACAATATTCTTGATCTGTCTTGTCGCGATCAGTGATATGTAATGATAATAAATGGCGCCACGTATCTTTCTTCCAAATTCAACTGGGTAAAGTGTGTAAAGTGAGACCTCGATTATTTTTAATTACCATTCCCAATCTTCCTAATCCCCAATTCCCAAACAACCCTTAAATTCGGAATCCCTATAAGGCCGGCAACGCAATTGTAACACCTCTGATGTTTCGGGTTTCCATGGGCGACGGCGATTGCTTACCATCAGGTGATCCGTCCGCTCCTTATTATTATTCGCTTATACCATAAAAAACACGTGTTTGAAACAATTCTCATCTCTTTTAATACATTAAAGTGGTTTGATTGGATTTGAATATTTAAAACATCTAACATAAAAAATACCCAATCACCTAACTTTTGTTCCTCATTGTACATTAACCTTCCGATTCAATGAAAATCAATAATTGGGCACTCGTTTCTTAATTAAATTAATCTTTATACAAAATATAATACGGTCGCTTTTCGAACAAAGAGTGTACTCAACTTGAATTAAAAACCTTTTCAAAGGTTCCACATACATATTTGAAGAGGTAATGTTGTATTTGTATTATTAAAAAGATATATTAAATTGAATTCTAATGGAAAGGTTTTGTCTTTATCTTTTGAACCAGAAATTGGGTTTGTATGAACATAATTGAATATTTATCTATAACTAGAATTTATTCATTAAATTTTATAAGCACATGTTTTAAATCTACAAAATATGTTTGGATCAATAATATGACTGCTTCGTTGGTCGAGTGGTCGCAAGTGCGACTGCCGGGCAAGGGGTCTCGGGTTTAATTCCCGGGCCGGGCAAAGTATTACCGGGTTTTTCGAAAAAAATATCAGTAGCAGCATGGAGTCTAGAGTTGTACCCAGTAAGTAGCAATAGGCTCATCTCAATAGGATACTATTAACACTCAATAAGCTTCAAACTCAGTAACGATCATAAGACTATAATATTCTAAATAAACGTTCGATTACGACAAACATAATTGCTGGCACCGCCATCTGTTGACCAGTAGTCCTTACTACAAATAAGTAGTAAACGATCCAAGCGCTCTTCGACAGGATTAACAAATAGTAAATCGGGGCGAACACACAAAAAATGTAAAAAGTAATCCAAGTCAAATGGCACAGAAGTCATGTTTGCTGAGCTAATATTTGAGAAAGGCAAGTTTTTGTTTGCCCCGGGCTGACGTGAAAACTTACGCGGAAAGGGTTTTCAGATTTCCACCATACATACATATGTAAAAAATGTAAATATTTATGTGTAAACGTAAATAAAACTTCGTGTCTGACGACTGACGACAGTTGTAATTTACGAACCAAATAATAAACAGGGTTAGTAAGCTTCGCTACGTCTATCACCGCACGTGCTGTTATTAATTGTGAACCCCGACCGTGGCTTCAAACTAGTCGAGCTTCCTCGAACATTTATACCAGAACCGTAAATACTTACAGATGGTAGACATATATTTACAGTTTATCTATGTATCTTCAAGTATAATTCTAAAAATAAATTCCGAAAATCTTAAGAATAATACTTACCCAAACCGAATCGAAGAATTCGTGCGTTTTCTACAATTCGCATAAACATGACCGCTAATGAAAACATGTACTGTTCGTAATAAATGTAGTCTAGTCATGTTCTGCCCCTCGCTACTATTGGCCTACAGCCAGAACTTACTTTAATTTGTAGGGACATGTACCCGAACCAATTGCTTGCTAAGTTCACAGACCTCTTCCTAACTTAGTTTTGTGTGGAAACAAAATTTAAATGTCTCAAAGTTCCTGTGTTTGGTGTAATAGGGTTGGGAAGAAATTGTTAAGTTTAATGTAATACTTTTTCTAATTACGTATTTTTCTAGTAACCTCTCTTTGGCTATTGCTCTCTCTTCCTCTTCTCGCACTAAGCATGTTTGAAAATTAACCGGTAATATGCCGGAGCGCATATCTACGCGAGATACAATGAACTTTCTATTGTGTCTCATATACCGACAGACAAGAGTTTAATCACCACGATTGTTCAATGCGGGTTGGCGATTTTAAACTTATAATTAGAAATCATAAGCTCAGGTTTCCTCACGATGTTTTCCATTTGTCAGTGGTGTCTAAATACTCATAGAAAGTGCACATAACTTGGAAACAGTAACATTGGTACTTGCTTTTAGTGGGTTACATTGTTCAATGGCATTACGTGCCGTAATGTGCACCTCTGTGTACCTAACGTTGGTGATATTATAAATTTATTATAATACTAGCTTTTGCCCGCGACTTCGTTCGCGTGGAATAGTGACTTCCGGCAAATTTTTGGTTTTAACCACATAGTTCCCGATCTCGCGGAATCTCTTCAAAAATGAGATGTAGAAGATATTCCAGGGAACTCTTCAAAAATCAACATAATGAGCTCTGCGTTTGAATTTAATAGATGTATACTCACTTAGGGCATTGAAAAAAATAGTTTAAAAACGGACTTAAACTAAAGAAATATTATAATCTTTCCGAACTTAAGATGAAAACTAACTTAAAACTAAAGAAAGCTACGAATTACGAATTTATAACAATTAAAAAAGAAATTATATTACAACCTATCCTCTATGCTATAATAACCAAGCTTAAACTAAATAATTTAAAGAAACGACTTAAATCTAATCTAGATAGATTAGATTTAAGTCGTTTCTTTTAATTAGATTAGATAATCTAATTAATTAATAAATTAGACTTACAATTTTATTAAAAAAACTAACTACAGTAACTACTAATAATCGATATCAATCAAACTAAACCTACGTTAAATAATTTAACCAGAAAACCAGGAAAACCCAACAAATAAACTTATTAATTGACAAATACAACGAAACCAATTTATTTAGAAATATATATATACGAAACAGCAGGACCACTACAGACAAATAATCACACGACTGATAATACACTTCTACTACCGATAGTACCGAAGCGCTCGGCCGATACCCAACCAAATGAATGTAACGAAACCATAGCGCGATCTATTTCGATCCCAACGCCATCTATCGAGGATAAAGACAACTTGGATTATTTATTTATACTCCGTTCAGGCATTTGTCCTTTCTAAGGTTCTAAACTAGATCTATACCAAATTTCAACCAAATCCGTCAAATAGTTGCGGAGATTAATGGTATAAGCATAGAATAGTGTTCGACGTGATTCTTTAATTTGACATAACTTTTTTATTTATGAACCGATTGACATGAAACAAACACTAAATGTAAATTGAAGCATCCGCATCCAACTCGGATCAGCCGTTTCTGAGATTAGCGCGCATAGACACACAGACAAACAGACAAACAGACAAAAAAAAAGTTAATTACATATTTGGGCTCGACATCGACATAACAATAGCCCCTGCTATTTTTTTTATTTTTATTTTCAATGTACAGACAGCACTTTTCTACGATTTTATTATATGTATAGATGTATAGATGTAAAAGTGCCTTTGTTTGTCTTTCTCTTCCGTCACAACGAAGTGTTTTCATGGTATTATTTGTGTCTGGCGATGTACTACTTTTTTCCGCAGGCGAAATCGAAAGCAACATAAATTGTCAAGTAATAATATTATAGGCATCAATACCAATTTTATTTCTCAATCTCTGTCACTCTCTCACATGTATAACCCTAACTCCCACCACCTACCTACCTAGATAGATAGACCCTTCATCAAAACTAGTTCGGAGTTCAATTTAAATGGATCCCTGAGTTTTGAATGGCGACTAGTGTTTGAGCATTCAGCCGTCGTGTTTGAGTTGTCAACGGCCCGTATGCGACGCGGCGCTGATAACATCTGCAATTGTTTGAACATTCGCTGTGTGGGAGATTGAGATGAAAATGGGTGTGGCATTTTATGTCGTTACGTGATTGTCATTTCCCGATGAGATTGATGCTTGATGGTGTAGTACAACTACCTTTTTAAATCACTACAACTTAAACACATCAACACACAGACATATGGTTTTTGGGAAGAGTGACAAAGATGCACTGCCTCGTTCGTCGAGTGGTCGCAAGTGCAACTGCCGGAGAAGGGTATTAGGTTAGGTATTACTTAGGTTCGATTCCTGGGTTGAGAAAAAAACCCATTTTTTCAGGTTTTGAATAAAGCAGGAGCAGGAACGGGGTAGTTTTAAGTCAGTAAGATTCTGACACTCCCTCTCGCCTCGCCCAAGGCGGGAAAAGTCAATGGCTGGATTTTTGAGGGGGTAAAATACCCTTTATAAAAACTAAAAAGGCAGAGCAGTATTTCAAAACACCAGACATAATATCAGACATCACGTTTTATTTTTTATCTACGTACAATTAAAATATTAAATCTAGTATAACATCTAGTCTACCTGGGTCTAATTATAGCTATAATTAGTACTTGTATTACAAAGATAATGAGGACATATCATGAATGTTCTATTTGATCACGCAATGGCGATTTCGTGTTGACCTGAAAACATTTCATTTTGTGTCTGTGGTCAACCACAGATAAAAATATGATACACATAAAAATATGAGACAGTATACCCTATATTGGTATATGGGTAATATTATTATTATATCTACAGTTCCTTCCTTACAAATTAAATCAATAAAAATCAAGAGTGCGTCTAATAATGTGACCAGAGACTGGGAATACATTATATTTTATAAATGTATGATATCGTCATCTCGACTATTACTATCTCGTGTTCACATAAAGAAGCAGGCGATATGACGGGAGTAATGAATTTTAATGTATTCTACTACGACAAACAGTAAAACGCTTTCAATATTTTCAACTTTTATCTCAGTTGATTTTTTGTGTTTCAACCAAATTTTTAGAACGATTCACAGCATACCTGCCATGGAAAGTTAACATATACATGTACAACAAGAAATACATTTTCATATTCAAGGTACAAGGGTGATGAGTTCACGTACGTACTTTCATATACATAACAATTGAGGAAACCTACAAACCGACATATACATATGTATACCTATTCGTACCTTTGTATATGTTACCATACACATGTTTGAAAACAAAATATGAAGCGAAGAACTCAGTAAATAAACAACTTTATTTACCTGAATTACTGAAGCGGTTTGACAGCTCAACAAAACCGCAATATTCTAACGTTCTATATTCGAAATTCCGAATTCACCTTCCGAATTCAAATGGCACGTACTAGCTAGTGACGTGCACTGCATATAAAAATGGAACCTAAAATATTATCGATACAAATCAAAATCGATTTTAAACAAATAATTTCGTAGTAAAATGTGAAATAATTACGTTGATTGGTGCGATAATAACGTGGAATTGGCAACGGTTTGCCCGTCACACCGTAATCGATTTAAATCGGTTCGCTCGCGTGCCCCATGTAGTAAACAAATATCGTTTGTGGTGGACTAAGTATGTAATCATATTTTATCGCGGCCATTAGCTATTGCTTTGTTGTACGCTCATTTGCGATATTTCTGTGTTGTGTGTTTTGTGAACGGTATTTTATGGTGAATAATAAATGTTGAAGCTTTTTTTACTTTGTATATCTACTCTACGACTAACGATGTATGAATAATGTTTAAAATTGATTTTAATTCTTCTAATGTCAATTAGTGTAAGTGAGAATCAAATGTGCACGGTTTTTCAAACCCGATACTAGAAGTTGTGTAAACTATTGGATACCTAGTTCTATCTTTAAATTAAATAATCTTTTCAAACCTATTCGATGTCAGGCAAACCTAACAAAACGTGAACTTACAATAATAACTTATATTTCGACATATGAAGAACATATCTCTTTGATAAACATAGAAACCCTTTTTTAATATCACGTTATGTAAAATCCAAAAATCAATAATAATACATCACGAGACAATAATGAAAAAAGCGTTTGTACGAGTTCTGGAACTCATCAAAAAGGTTAGCACCACTCTCTGAAAAGGTTAGCAATATCTAAGAGGGAGGAATTAGGAGCAAAGACGAAGAAATCATGGAGTTTCCTTATCTCTTCATCTCGTTACGAACAATAATCATGAAATCAGGTTTCCCATTACTTTTTCCTTTCTACCCAATTACCTCGACGACTGCCGAATTAGGAGAATTACATTACGGTGTAATAGGAGGACGAGGCACGATTGTTTGATTACATACCGTGCAGTGTTTGTGATGGGGGGATGACATGTTGTAACTTTTGTTTGTTGACGGATTTTATGCAAGTATTTGGTAAAAATGGTGAAGGGTTGACAGGTCAAAGTCAAAGTAAAAATAATTTATTTCAAATAGAACAGGAAGGCACTTTTGTACGTTAAAGCAAATATTATTACAATATAAAGAAAAAAAAGTCTGTATGTCGGTCGGTCCTCTTGTGAAGCCAGTTCCAAAGGTCTATAGCAAATTAGTGTCTTTGTTTGTTTTTAATAGTATTAATTCTAGTTTAATCTGTATATATGTTATATTCACTTATACTTTTATAGCAAACCAGATAATTATCATAAAATAAGTAAAGTTTTTAACAAAATCACTCCATTAACCTAATATAACGCTAAAATATTTGATAAGATTAATTTATACAGAACATCAAATATTCAAACGTATACAAAAACTTGGTCCAAAAAAATGTGTTCGTGCAAAACATGTTCCAGGCACGTCAGGGAAATTACGGTCCGGTGTAACAGGCGGCCGATCCACAATGGACCGTAATTGTACAATCCGGTCATCGGCGGAGTGTCTCTGACGCGGTGAGATAACCCGCCCGCTAGGAAACTGAGCAACCAGCTACTAATTACATTGTAGCATACTTTCATTTTTAATTTGTTCAAGTAAAGAGTAATTATGAAAGGGTCTTGTACTTTCTTTGTCCATACGTGCCGTGGCAGTGCGTTGCCGGAGTTTGCCTTAGTAATCGAGGATGGGGAAGATGGGTAGAGGGTAATTAGTAACCTCATTTATACATATAACGAAACACAACGCAAGCGTTGTTTCACGTCGGTTTTCGTAAGCAGTAATATTCTTAACATGATAAAAAGAAAACAAATAGTATATAACATTTATATTTGACGCCAGACTGTAATAGATACTGTTCAAGATACTAGTTTACCAACACAATCAACATTCCGTAGCACTGCTTGGTGCTTGGCGTAGGAGTTCGTAACGCTACATATTTGCGTAGCAATTCGTAGCATTTCGTAGCATCTCGTAGCACACAGTCAGTCAGCTACCTGTACTCTTTAGGTAGATCATTGCATTTATTACTATGATACAATACGAGTGTAATCTATTTTAGTCTATTTTATACATGTACAACAGAAGAAATCATGGAGATAATACATACTTCTTCTACCTTTTAGAAAACTTTAGCACATTGCAGTGCTTTAACTATAAATAAGATTTAATAAAGAACAACAATAGAAGACCTACTTTCATTGTAATAACATTCAACCCTAAATACTACTTACCACTTATATAACATGTTGTAACACAAATTCTACCACGAAAACCCACTTAAAATAATAATAACATGCATTTAAAGGAAGATTGATGGTAATTGCATATTTAGTAAAGTATTTACAATTAATTCAAGCAGCCATTACGTACGATACGGCTAATGCGTCTAGCGCCATTATGTGGTACATTAACCAACTATGTGACCACATTAGAGTAAACTCCTTAAAGATATAATCGCCTGGTAGATAGATCGGTTGGTTGTAATGGTGGTTAGTTTGTTTGGATTATTTTAAATCGGAGGTAAATGATAAATGTAACGATATCTACGAAATTAAAAATTGGTTTACTTTAGTGTTAAGTAAATTTCTTTGAATTACTTATTCATAATTGGGTTTCTTTAAAAAAAAAAACATTTTCTGTAGGCTAAAATAAATTACAATTTTATGCAAATAAGCTCAAGAATATGTAATATATTATGCAAATTTGTAAAATATCAATTCCATGTTATTTGACATCGCATTTACCTATACTTACTAATAAATCAATTACTGTTCGTTGTTAGACTCGCTAAAACGGCTCGAGAACGGCTAGACCGATTTGGAAAATTTTGGTCCGGAATTATTTGTAGAAATTCAGGGAAGGTTCGAAAGGCGAGAAAAATTTTTTGAGCCGTTACGAATTCTGCCGGACCATCAATTTCAAATTCTCTGAATCATATAATTATTGAAACTCAAACCGCTAAACTCCTGTTACTTTAAAGAGCACATACCAGTAGATCAGAGAATACAAACAAATCTCTTTGGTTGTTTCAAGTTCCGAGTACATCAAATGTTTGTTTCGGTAGCAAACTTTAGTATCGGTGCGAATTACTCAACAATCCTCTTAAAGTGATTGGTTTGAATAATTCATTTTTACTATTTGATTAACTAAGGCGTCAGATATGATAAGGAAGTAGTTATCATCGTATTATGTTACAGCTAAGTAGCATGGTTACAGTAGAAATGAATACCATTAATAGTCAATATTCCGTGGGTGGCATACGACCCGACTAAGCGACTATTCCTTCGACCATGACCATGCTTCGGCACGAGTGGGCCGACTTGACCGGCATGATACAACGACCTCAATTACCCCCTTTCCCAATCCCCTATTCCCCAATAACCCTTAAATTCCTAGCCCCCAAAAGGCCGGCAACACACTTGGTGTTTCGGGTGTCCATAGGCGGAAGCGATTGCTTACCATCATGTGATCCGTCTGCACGTTTACTGGCTTATACCATAATAAAAATCCTATTTATTGATCTTAGTTAAAATGTATTCTGGCTCACGTTTCAAGTTGATTCATGAGTTAAGCAATATACATACGATACTATGTCGTACATGTTGTGTTTACATCATAGACCAAAATGATATACAGTTCATAATAACTTTTCTCAATCGACCCGTTCTTAGTACAAATAGACATAATTTGTTGAGCAAATATAACCTCTATTGTTTACTAAATAAGGTTTATTTTTGTTTCAGGTGATGAGTTTATATTCCGTGATACTTACGGTGGCATCAGCCTCATGTTTGCAGCTAACCAGACCACCAAAACACTTATGCCAAACACCACTTTTGTAAGTACTATTTATTATCTTTATTTAATGTTTGAACTTACAATGAGATTTTGTTCTGACTTTGGTCCAATATTCCAATACAATGTATAAAATAACATGTCTTCAAATTTACGATATATTCAAAATCAAAAGTCAAAGTTAGTAGTAGTAGTTAGTTATTCATCATCATTTATTCCAATTAGATAAATTTTAGAAGGCACTTTTAGACGTCAAATTAAATAAATAATGTCAGTCTGTTGGTCAGTCCTCTAGTGAAGCTATTTGTTCGTTTTAAAGTGTAGATACTTATAAAGAAGAACGAGCAAGAAACTCAGGAGTAACCAAACAAATAAAAATAAATATATATCGAGATTGCCGATCTAGAACCTTCTAACCATTAATTCTGTTCAATTAACACTATGCCTATAAGGTCTTCCGAAACTACAACCGCCCAGCAAGTCATGTTTTAAATTTCCCGTAAGTAATAAGACACAGGACGCAAACCGCGACCCACGTACAAATCTCGACCAAACTTACTTACTAAGGGAAAATTTCCAACTAATCTAAACTATGTATATACTCCGGCTACACTTGAGATCCGAGTCACACCATCAAAACTAAAGTTTTCACAGAAATTTCACCACAAGAGACAATTTCGTGAAATCCCCCTTTAAAAACAACAACCTGTAGAATAAGTTTGTCTAGAAGTGACACCCTGTATATTACTGGAAAGTTCCGTTTGGATGTGAAGTTAGACATATAACGTAGCGTCACGCTTTTTATCCCCGAAGGGGAAGGCAGAGGTGCACATTATGATATTACAGCAAATAATGCCGCTATACAATGTTCACACACTTATCACCATTTGTGTTATAAGTCCCATCTAATAGGGGGTGAGTCTATTGCCATATACCATTCCAGACTCTGAGCTAGTACTAAAAAAATTTTTCGAAAACCCAGAAAACCCTTTACCCGACCCGGGAATCGGACCCGAAACCCCTTGTCCGGCAATCGCACTAGTGACCACTAGTAAAAACAACAACCTGTAGAATAAGTTGTCCAGAAGTGACACTCTGTATATTTCTGGAGAGTTCCATTTGAATGTGAAGTTAGAGTTATGCTGATACTCATTACATTCGCCGAGACGTTCCTACTGACATTTGAGAGCTACTGTAATTGTGTTGCGACCGCTGTCTCCATTTGTTTGCGTCGAGACAACCCTAGTTCCTGGCTTTTAGCCCTTTGGCTGGTGTTTGCTTTAGTTATGTGTACCGTTAGGGCTGCCTCAAATGTAATTGTTTTCAATTAACGTTTTGTCTTGTTTGCTTTTGGCTATAGCTTTTAGTTGTGGTTGGTCTATGTGATTTTAGAAGTTTAGGCTGATTGGATTTTTTTGTCTTTTCTTTTTGGGACGGGACGCTAAAACCAGTTTGGGTGAAATATTTAAACTTAGGTAAAGTTTGGAGACGAAAATGTTAATTACACTTAGATACCCGGGTGAAGGGATAGGCTGATTATTTAAAAAACGGAAGTATATCTTTTGCTATACAACATTATTATTATTATGTTCATTGCATTGGCTATATTGTCGTTACATTGTTCTTGCATTAATATACAATAGGTAAAGGATCAAATAATGTGTTTACAATGCGTATGTAGGATAAAACACACTATCCTCAACAGCATCAAGCCCAAACCCAAACACTTACGATTACAAGCACGAAGATACGATATACCCACAATGATCCGAAAAAAATATGATCCAAAAATAAACAGGCGCCCGATACCGCAATATGTTAACTCAATAGCGCGTTCGTTGCAAAAATAAGTTTTCCATCGAATACACAAGGAGGCAATGGTTTGGAACCCCCAAGCCCCCACGTACACACCCCAACACCCCCCCTAGAGTGCCCCCTAGAGCCACTTGTTGGCTGGACATCAATTTATTTCGGAGGTCTGTCCGTGACACTTAGGATATTGAGTGACCTTGCCTCTCATAGTTACAGTTGGAAGGAAATTTTCTTCTAAAATTAAGTATTTTGTTTGTCCGTTAAATTACTTTGTGAGTTTATTGTTTTTTTTCTTTTATTTTCTTTTTCTTTAGCTAAGGGTTTTATTTGTTTTGTTTTTAGTTGTTGGTTAAATAATTATGATTAGTCTAGACTTTCTACTCTTGGTCTAATCTCCCTTCAACTGGCTAAAAAATACAGTCAGAATTTATTTATGTCCAAGTACAGACACTACATGGACCGGACAGTACACTGGTGTCTCTCAGTAAAATATTATTGAAAAGTGTTTTCTTTGGAATAGTGGCTAATTATTTTTTATTTAAAACACTACATGTACACAGTATACAGCGGCGGAATTAATGCTGAGTGGTATTTTTCTCCACCAGCCAACCATGATATTATTATTTAAAGTGTTATAGTATGTTTTAAAAGTGATAAGCAAAAACACTATTTCATGGGGTATATTGTAACATAATTGGTGAAAAAGATAATGCTACATTGAAAATGTCCAACTAGTTCCTTCAGGGTTCAAAAGTTTGTTTCAAAATCAATATCACCAGTAAGAATAATCCGAGACACGTGGAAGTCGAGGGAAAAACTCAATGGAAAGTTTTGTCCGATATTAGAATCGAAAGGAAATCGTTTAGACCAACCGATTGTCTAAAAATAGAATCAGTTTCTTAACGAATAAAATCGTAAACCAAAAGTTGGTGAAGGAGAAAAAGATTATTATAATTTATAATGGACTTGCGAAGTATGGCCGAGACGAGTTTTATAATATTAAACGAATTAACAATGAAGAGATAAAAGAAAAAGAAGAATTTTTGTAGCCTTTTTAGTGCTTTTTTGTTTTAATATTGTGAAGTTTTTATTTTAAACAGTTTTTTTTATTATTATTATGTATAATACTAGCTTCTGTCAGCGACATCGCCCGCGTTCGCCTGAGATAAAACGTATTCTACCCAAGTCAGCTCATACCCTATCTGTATAATAAATTTCATCAAAATCCGTTCCGTACTTTGAGCGTGATTGACGGAAAACAAACTTTCACATTTATAATATTAGAGTTAGTTATGTACCTACTTAATAAAGTCGACGAGAAGTTTAACGAAGAGTTTTATGACATGATATTTGCAGATAGTTAAGAGGATGTACAAGAGTGAGGGTACATCTTCTTTTTACCAAGCGACCAAACCCGCGGGTCGAAGACTAGACTAAAAATTATAATGTCCCAACCGAACAGAGTACTCATAAAAATTACTAAGTACATAGATAGGTACTCACTCAACTGGATACTTTAGAAAATCTTCCAAAGGGTTTAAAAAGGCTTTTAAGCTTTTGGTCAAATTATATTAGTGCCCTCTCGGTCCCCTGTCAGTTCATTACATTCTTTATAAATTGAAATCTTTCACAAAATGAGGATATTATAATGGACCGATGGGACCCAGGCAGGACTTATTACTTTTAATGACAGATAATGAATTTTAACATTCATTGGTCAAGTGGTCGATGATGTGATTACCGACTAAGAAGCTTCGGGGAAAACTGTCTCGTTGGCCGAGTGGGCGTAAGTGTGATTGCCGGGCAAGGGGTCCCGAGTTCGATTCCCGGTTCGGGCAAAGTGTTGCTGGGTTTTTTCGGTTTTTCTGAAATTTCTAGTAACACGGATTTTAGTTGTAGCACGAAGTGTGAAAGTGTACTCAGTATATGGCAATAGGCTCACCATGGGACTTACAACATAAATTGTGAAAAGTGTGTGTACAATATGCAGTGGCATTACATGCCGAAATGCACCTCTGTCTATCCCGAGGGGATAAAAAGGCGTAACGATACGCTACCACAAATACTTTCAGAACTTATCTAATTCAAAGAAACAAACAAACAAAACCTCTTCAACTTTATTACATTAGCAAGGAGTATAGATTAAAAGCTAATAAGAATTAATTTCAATGAATACGTCGTTTCACAGTGAAACAATTATACTGAGTTGCTGGAAGTACGAGAACGTACTTAACGTAACTTTGTTCTTTAAGAAAATACTCTTATTACTTCAGAATGTAGGAATTAAAGTATAATTGTTAAATTTTGTTGGATAAACCTTTTAATTTGACGTTAAATTATAATAATACTAGCGACTCCGGCGCAGTTCCACCCGCCTTGCTCGGCTCCTTAGCGTGACGAAGGCCGGCAACGCATTTGTAACGTCTCTGGTGTTTCAAGTGTCCATGGGCGCGGCGATTGCTTACCATCAGGTGATCCGTCTGCTCGTAAACCACCTAATAGCATAAAAAAAATTGTTGACATTTCTATTTCTCACATTCAAACCCCGATACAGAATTACATACACACGCAAGTTACTGATAAGTAAAGTATGTTTTAAGCTCAGAATAAAAAAAAATTAATGAACTTTCACAGATAACATATCAAATAAACTTACCTCTATTAGAATAATTCTGTATTCAAATATTTAAAACAAAACTAACAACAACTACACCTGGGCCCACCTTTAAAAAAAGTTTTTAATTTTGTTTACATTATCTCTCCACGTTTTAGCTTTGAAGTCACTTCATTTTAATCTCGTCGTAATAAAAGTTGTCTTGTTTCCTAACTAATTGAATATTTTCCGTTTGTTTAGGCTCGAAACTTTGTTAACATTTTTAATTTAGCCGCCATCTTGCTATTGCTGTCAACGTGTTCGAAAAAAGAATGTAATGAGATGCGTAAGAAAATTACTTTTCTGTTGTTGTAACGAACATTTTTAATTTAAACGAGTTTTTGTATTCTAATAGTGGACTAACTTCTACGTACTTATTATATCCTGGTATCTGTTATTAACATCACACATCAACAGCCTATAAGTAGTCACTGCTGATCAAAGGCATCTTCTAGCATGGAGAAGGTTTCAGCATTCATCACTACATTTCATTTCAAACTTATAATTAGAAATTATAAGCTCAAGTTTCCTTACGACGTTTTCCTCAAACGTGTAATTCGTTTGTCAGCAGTACGACACCCACGGTTAAAACATGAATGAAAGAGCGACAAATGACTCTGCTATCATCTTACAGCTCTTACTTTATCATGAAACCCTGGTATCATGTCTAGAAACATAATAATTACAAGAACTAAAATGTAACAAGACTGCAATAGAATAATCGGTCTTCTGCATAATTTCATTCCCAAACCACCATATTATGTATTATGAAAACCCAAGTTAAAACTTTCTCACATATAAAATTATGCTCTCAGTACCGTAATGTAATTCACACAAGCGCAAGATAACACTTTCTTATAATTATGCTTTCCTAGTACTACAGAAGAGAAATTCTAGAATAGTTTTGTTCTATAAATAATAAGATACCTCGTATGAATAAATTACAAAGTAATTAAAATTAATAAATGAAAAATATAAAAAGAAATTAAAGATATAAATTAAATTAACAATACAAAATAAATTTTCAAACTATTACTTCGA
Organism: Spodoptera frugiperda; assembly: GCF_023101765.2. Classification (NCBI taxonomy): domain Eukaryota; kingdom Metazoa; phylum Arthropoda; class Insecta; order Lepidoptera; family Noctuidae; genus Spodoptera; species Spodoptera frugiperda. The sequence goes on along the minus strand of NC_064221.1, from coordinate 7,209,025 downwards.
GGATTCTACTCGTTCAAATAATAAGCTCACTAAGCTAACATTTATGCATTGCAAACAAAAATCCAATTAATCTCCATAGTAATAAAAGCGAAAATAAAAAATCGTAACTAATGAATCTTAGTATAAAAAATACCGAGGCCAATCTTTTCTCGTTCTGTCGTACTAAATTCGTGTTAGGCTAAATTCCTCCTGACTCCTGATGCCCTGGTAATGAAGATTTCTGCTCCAATTCTGTTCATTGATAATAATATATTGCACCGGCAGGTATATTAGCTACGACATTTGCGTAGGTTGTTTTCCTTTTTTAGTATCGTGTGGGAAGTGCTTACTTGTATAACAGATATAGTACTAAACACTACACCTATTACAGTGTTTTATAAGCCAGAGTGAATACATATTTGTTACCATTTTCTCAGATATCGCGATAGGTCATCATTTGACAGGGATTGGACAACAGCGCTCTCTAAAACCTTTTAAACTATTTTATTCCAATATATCTACCAAGTTAGAATATGGGAGAAAACCGTGTATAAATGTGCGGTAGGAAAGGGTTAAAAAAGTATAGCCTGGTAGTGGACTATCTTAGGATGTTTATGGTGCAAATAAAAAAAAATTAAGGATAAAATACCACCATAGTTTCGATCGGATTGATGACTAAATAATCCTGAGCTCTTGATTTAGAATGATTTTGAGATAAAATTAGTGTAGTAGAGTAGAGATAAAATTAGTAAACATTTGTATATTTACTCAATGCTACAAAATTTATTGATGGGCATTTTGCCTGTTACAATAATATAATTTGAATTTTCACTATCCGAATTGTTTGATATTCACACTCCAAATACGCTTTTCGGAACAAAAGTACAAAGCTATGATTCTATTTAGGCAGTACAAATATTAATTGGCTATATACAAGCTAAACTTTGAATAAAAATAACTGAAAATATAAAAATAAAACCTAACAACGGAAATATTTTTTTTATGGACCTATCACGACCGAACGCAAAAAGTAATAAAAATAATTCATTGCATAATAATGTACCTAGATAGGTATTTATAGATTGGTGAATTTAAAAATAGTTCCTTAGTGACGTGCAGACTCTAAAATTATTTATCACTAGCTACTTCCGCGCGGTTTCACCCGCTCTGCTCGGCTCCTATTAGTCATAGCGTGATGTTTTATAGCCTATAGCCTTCCTCGATAAATGCACTATCCAACACAAAAAGATTTTTTCAAATCGGACCAGTAGTTCTGGAGATTAGCGCGTTCAAACAAACAAACAAACTCTTCAGCTTTATAATATTAGTATAGATAGATTCAATTATAAAAAATAAAAAAATGTGGGAGAAAAAAAATAAAAAAAACCACTTTCGTAAAAAACATCCCACTCCACAGCACATACTAGGGCCGCATAAACACAAAAGAGATGCTCAAACCAGTAACCAATAAAGCAAAACATCCTTCAAGACAAATAAATACTCTAACATCATAACCACGAACATTACTACCAAATACGACCAGTAGAATCGATTCAATCCAATTTGATAACATCGATACCTGTTTTACGATGCTCTTTATAGCCGTAGGCATCGTTTCTCGTTTCCTGGTATCGATTATGGGTATAATTCGATACTACTATAATATGGGGCTCGCGTGTCGAATGATATGCGAATTAGGGTTCAACGTTGGACATATTGCTTCAGGATATTTTAAATAACATGTACAATTATCTGTTAAAGCCATATGATGACAGTAAAATATAAAAGGGTATTATCCCACTAGTCAAATTCAATACTTTTATCGAAATGTCAAAAACGTTACTTTTCTATGAATTTTGTATGACATTGCAAATTATGACGTCATATTTTTTTGCGTCAAATAGCATACTTATTACGCAAAAAATAGCAAGAAAAATTAAATAAATAAGTATATCGTCAAATGAATGAATGAAAATATGATTATTTTGGGATATTTTATTATATTGAAATATCAAAATAATTTATTTTTGACCTAGGAAACTACCCAATTGTACATTTCATCACTCATTCTTGATATTTGACAGAGATCGGGTAACAGCGTTTTCTGTACCCTTAGTACAAGTTTACTATATGTTTAAAGTATTCTAAACACGAGAGCGCGTTCGGCGGTCTGATTAGCTGGCTCGAACCAACTAATCAAAAGCGCTCTCGTTTCAATTACAAAATTCATACTAAAGGTACTGATAAACCTTAAACATCGACCTCCAACCTGCTAAGCATCCAGATTATAGTAAACCCTCATATATAGTCAGTCCTTAGTCCAGCAGTACAATATTCAATTCTATGATCTTGTAAATAAAGTTTACAATTTGTTGCAGAGGGTGCTAGAACCAGCTTCCTTCTCAGTGTCTGCCGACCGTCGGTTCCTGCTTCTGGCGCAGAACGTGCGCAAGATTCACACGCACTCCTACCTGGCGAGATACACCGTCTACGATATACTTACTACGTGAGTACCTTTTTTTTCATCCAATGACTTCTCCCGCCTTGGGCGAGGCGAGAGGGAGTGTCAGACTCTTACTGACTAAAAACCACCCCGTTCCTTCTCCTGCTTTTCGAGCCGGAGCCCCGGTAAACCCGCTAGGTAGTCCGCAGCTCCGGAACTGCGTGATTACCGACATTACATCTATATAAAAGAGGGATAGAATAGAATAAAGATTATTGGTTCGGATTGCTGATCGTTTGTTTCAGACAAATCCTTATTTCTGTTAACAAATCATCATCTTCATCATTATCATCATCAGCCGAAAGACGTTTACTGATGAACATAGGTCTCCTTCTTAGTCCTTCACACCACCTGCATCCACTATTAACAAATAAAACAAACCAAATCAAACTATTTTATTGAGTCCCTAACTTGGCTTGAAACTAGTCGAGTTGCCTCGTACCCGGTGTATGGCAATAGGGGTACCCCCAATTTACGTGAGATTCATATTTAGCTATAAGGTATGTAGCGACGAAATGTGCATATTTACCCTTCAAAACACAAATTTATATCGTCGTCAATTACAACGTGATGACTAAACTAAACAACCTCTGTCCCTGTCAGACCCCTAATGAATTTCAGTCAAAAATCAATTTAGCAGCCGCTTCATAGAAGTGAAACTCCTTTGTGTAAAAATCCATTACCACATTCCGAATGTCCGAGCTACGAGCTATCACCTGGAGTTTTATTTACTAGCGAGTCACAGTCAAAAGGCACAAACCGGTTTGAAATTATCTCTTTGAAAATACGAAGCACTATTGTGTTAGTTGATTGAAAGTTCCAGAGCTTTGGTCTGTCTTTAAACGGTATTTTTTACTCACGTTAAAAGACTGAAAGGTTTTTTTTATGGTATAAGCCGGTAAACGAGCAGATGGATCACCTGATATCAACTGGTCTTTTGGGGGTTAGGAATTTAAGGTAATTGGGTCTCCGGTAACCTCACTCATACAATGAAACACAACGCAAGCGTTGTTTCACGTCGATTTTCTGTGAGGCCATGTATTATAATGTATTACAATTTTTTGATTGCTCTACATTTTAGATCCTGGCTTACAAGGGTTGTAAATGTGGGGACGAGCTAGTTAGTACCAAAAAAAACCATACGCGACTCCGTCCCATTTAAAAATAACTTCATCCAAAATTATGCCTCTAGGCTTTTTATGTCGTAGGTGTTATTTTTAATATGAACAATCGATAATTGGCTAACGGGTAACTAACTTGCTAATAGCTAGCTTGGTAATAGCTTGTCTCTGGCTGTAGATTTAAACACTATTTAGTTATGCTACGAAGATGTAAGCTAAGCAAAGCTGTGAAACTATGTGACCGTTTCCACTGATACTAAGCTATCTAACTGTGCGAGGGAGATGCGCAGCTAGAGTATACGATATATCGATAGTAGGGAAGCCATCCATAGCACGCATCTTTCCATATAAAAAAATAGTTGAGTCCATCTCCATCAGTGCTAGGCTATATGTACCAATGAATATGATTGGTGGAAGCCAACCTCATCCACAGCAACCTAGCATACCATATCTCTGGTGGAAAAGCACCCTTAAACACGTTTTTACTAGAGCTTATGTGTAAAAATCTCCTTAAACTAAAGTTATCAATAAATTTCGATTACTGAGATAGGCCACTCATTCTCACGTTCAATCATTGCTTCTAAATCAGACATTTCACATGTAGGTACCTAGTATCGATTATTTATAACACGTCATCGAGTTTCCGAAAAATAACTAATCGATTCTTAAAGTAGCGTGTGTACTGGAGACCTAAATAAACCACGAATGAACTAAATAATATAGTGAATTATATTCGTGCCTGTTCAAAAGCAGCAATAAAATGCCAAGTACTTTATTTCAGCAATAAAATCTTGAATACTTTATACAGAGAAATATTTTAGGCCACATTTAGGCAATGTTATTTCTCGTGTTTAGTAATTATATATGCATGACCAGTCCTCGTTAAATTGTATAAGTTTTATTATTTTCTGTGACGCATTGTAAGGGCTGGATACACTGGGTTACATAATGGCGAAAATGTTACGCTATTTATCATCATCACCAGGAACAATTTGCTGCCTTCTATTTTACCTGAGAAATACAACCCGGGTCTATTCAAAGTCAGAGTAAATATATACTTTCTAAGTCTGTGTGCTCCATCCTCGGCCACATCTTCGCTTCGCCGTCCTGGCAGTAAGCGGGTTGTGGCCAAACGCAGACTTATCAACGTTAAAAAAAACACCAAACCATTTTCATCTTCAAATAGACCACAGCTTGGTTTTTTCATGGAACATGCTGATAAACGAGCAGACGGATCACCTGATAGTAAGCAATCGCCGCCGCCCATGAACACCTGAAACACTAGTGGCGTTACAAATGCATTACCAGCCTTTTGGGAGTTGCGAGAGAAGTCATTGGATGATTTTCCCCCTAAAAAAAGCCTTTTGGGAGTTAGAAATGTAAGGGTTGGTGAGGAATAAAATAGTGTAACATTGTCTTGTTGTGCCCCATCCTTTACCAAACAATTATTCAGTGGAGCACGTCTCAGTGGTTTGGCATAATTAATTATTTAACAAAATTAACAAAGACCTAACGAAGCTCACCAAAGTTTAGGGTTACGTTAAAAACTCTCTCTAATTAGGTAAATTATAATTTGTATTTTTCGACAACTCTCATTTCGTGTTCAAAAGTGTTAGATAGAAACAACTTTGCTCATACATGTTTAATGTCTATAGAGGGCCTATAGATACCGCCTATAGTGGCCACTGCTGACCAAAACTTCTCCTCGCGTCGTGAAGGTGTGAGCGTTATTCACCATGCTTTCTCAATGCGAATAGGTGATTTCAAACTTATAATTAGACATCATAAGCCCAGGTTTCCTCACAATATTTTCCTTTAGCATCGGTCAGTGGTGTGTCAATAATCTTAGAAATTAGATATAACTCAGAAAAAACTCACATTGTTACTTGCCGTTGGTAGGTTTCGAGCCCGTCGGGCGTCTTAAGGCTCCGGGCGACCACGACGTTGTCTTGTATTTGATTTGATAAAAAAAATCATGTTCATGTGTATGCGTATGCATACAGTAACACGCATTGAGCAAGCGTGGTGTCTAATGAACTGTTTTGATTTTTGATTATAAAAGAAATAAGTCGATAAGTCTAAATTATAAAATCATATTCGTAATCGTACATTACAATATTACACCAATCAATCAAATAAAACTATGATTTTGATACTTGACAATCTGCTGCCATCCTATATAAATTGTACTAGATGTACAGTCATAGTTTCAAAGTTGTGAATGGACTATCTATTGTCTTTGTCAAAGCAGATCGAGCTAGATTTTGGTTTGTTAAACCTTGATTAGGATGAAAGTTAGGTTATCGGATGACAAGACTGCTTACTGCCTAGTGTGATAAGACCATCCATTTTACAGTACTAGAACTAACAATTTTATTTCTACATACTTAACATCATATAGATATTTAAAGATTTTTAGATCAAAATGGTTATAAATGCTACGTATTTTCGAAAGTAGAAATTTCTAAGCACAGTCGGGAATTGTGCCCATAGGTTGAGCCTATTGCCATATCGCAACACCCCCTATTACATGGGACTTATAACACAAATGGTAAAATGTGGGTGTACATTGTATAGTAGCATAACGTTCCATAATGTGTATCTCTGCCCACTACTAAACAGTCGAGCTTACATCCACTCGATCAATTAGTCTTATCTCATATTAGTAATCCCATAGTGATAGATGGCAATTTCATATTAGCACTAGCATTTACCCGCGACTTCGTTCGCGTACAATTATAACTTCTGGCAGAAGAATTATTTTAATTTTCTTGCTATAAACCTCCCGGAGCCCGAGACCTTTCCAACGAATGCAAAACCATGGAAATCGGTTCGTGGGTTCTGGAGTTATAGCGTCAGGAAGGTAAACCCGACTTATTTTTATATTATAGAAATATTTGGTATACTAAAATTTTGCATGTTTTTATGAATAAAAATAAATACTAAGTAATATAACTTAACACTGAACCCAAATCTAGTACACCCATAATTCTTAAAACGAATTTCGGGACTTAAACAAAACTAATTTTTCCTAAAAAAAGGTGTCATATTCCATTACACATTAATTTTTAACGGCTACACAACAAGCTAAACATAACCAGTATAAGCTGACCGTCAATTACGTGGAAAGGTCATACAAAGCGGGACCATGGTAAACTGGTAAAATATAGCTCTACGAGTAGTCATCTGTACAAGTTTTTTGGAGCTACAATTTATCAAATAACTTCTTACACAAGAGCGTTGAAATAAAAATCTTATGTCTGTAATATTATGCCTCAAAATACATTATCAATTCAGAAGGGCGAATCTCCTTGAATTTTGTTTCGTAGTTTCTGAATTATGTAGGGAACAGCTGTTCCTTGGGTTTCAAGGAATTTCGCAGGAATGGAAATGTATACAATGTGATAGGCGTGGGACTTCTAACCCGTTAAGGCTGAGTACTACATGTAATTTTATCGACAAAAAAATAATATGGGGGGTTGAACCCCTAATTGAAAATATTGAAAAATAATGATTTTTTCGGTCAAAATAATTCACAAATGATTTTTTTCTCACCAAAACATTATCAAACATATGAAAAAAGTAATGAATTAGTTAGCCAAGGTTATTAGCTACCGTTTGTCGTTTTTTTTTGTTTCTACGACGCATACAACCTTTGATATCAAAAAAAGTAAAAAAAATATTAAAATAGCCATAACTTTTAGGGGGAGGGGATTCGACCTCTTCGATCCCCGACTTTTGTCGATAAAATTTGATGTAGAATTCAGCCTTAACGGGTTAGAAGTCTCGCCCCTATCACATTGTATACATAATATATGTATGTATCTATGTTTATTCATATCTGAATAGTATTAATTAATTACAGAATGTCATTTGTAGTGAAAATTGATTGTGTGTGTGTGTGTGTGTAATAATGTTGTCAGTGGTGACATATCAGACGGCTTAGTACGGGTTTGTTTTACGTTTCACAAGATTAGAAGCGAAAGCGCGTTCGGCGCTCTGATTGGTTGGTTTGTTCGCTCCGGCCAATCACCGTACGCACTCTCGTCAACCGTGCGGTTGACGCGGTGCCAGGGCAACTGCCGTGTAATAGGTAGCGGGTTCGATTCTCGCACGTAGCAACTTTATGTGATCCATAAATTGTTATTTCGGGTATCATGCGTATGTGAACTTGTATGTTTGTAAACGCACCCACGACACAGGAAAAAATACTAGTGTGTTTTTTAACAAACAAACACATAAATACAAAACATCCTCATATATTTTACCATTATAACAAACTAACTCTGGTTTCTAAAGCCACTGCCACGCTCTAGACTCAATATATCACCATCTTTCAATTGCTACCCTTTGCATAATGGCTCCCATTTGTAACGACCAATTCATTTTAAACGAGATTTACTGGAAAACGATTTCGAATCAATATTTCTGATTTATCAATCCGTTTTGTCTTATTGTTACGGGTTTGTTAAGACAATTAATTGTTTTGTGGGTTAGAAAGTGATTTAATATTTTGTTCATGAAGCAAATACAAAGAGGATATGTCATAACTGGATTTTCCTAATATAATGTGTGATACTTTATGGTGAGCGTGAGACATTACAAATCACGCCTCTCTCTATTTTCCAACTTACTACAAACACGTTACTAATTGTCCACATTTTAATGTGCCACTTTCTGAGCGCTTATAACCTATCTACTCCTTTTTTTACTACCTATTTACCTTATATTTAATTGGCATGTGTCATGTTTCATTAAATTATCACTTAAATAGAATACCTTTGTTACCATCCGTATTCTTGCCGCGGGTATAACAATGTATTACACATTAACAAAGACTGGGCAGCAGCTTTCTTTGATAAAACTGATTGGAAAATTTTATCAGAGAAATTGTTAACATATTATTATGTATTTTTTAAAAGAGTAACCAAGGAAGTTTCTTGCTCCGTATTCTCCATTTGAAGTTATAATTTGGAACGAGCACCTAGCTTCACTGACGGACATACTGACAGACTATTATTTGTCAAACGTGGAAATTGTGGCAAATCATTGGATTGAGACTATAGTCTAGCGTTAAACATTTGAAAAATTGTAATAAAATTTATTAAATAATGTTTCTTATCTCAGTGCTTACAATATCTATTCAAACACAACTGGAAACATGACAAACCACAGCTAACTTCGCCAAAATCGATGCCCGCATAAATCTAAACTATCATTATGTACCCACTAAAGTACAATAGTCGGCCAGTTTGTCTCTGTACAGAACAACTTGAGTTATTGTTCCCTAATCAGATTGTTCTGTTTAAACTTCTCATAGTTATGCGGTCCTGGTCATGTGGTCGCAAAAACTACTGTTGATTAACCGATTTGGATAAAGTCAAGTGATGTTATTAAATAATTATTTAATATATACATGTATTATAATACATGTTACCACTTCCCACCTTTTATGGTGTTTTTCCATTAGAAATATGCTATGTAGCTATGCTACAAAGATGTAACAGCTAAGCTGTGAAACTGTGTAAGGAAGATGCGCAACTTAAGTTTGCAATGTTTCAATAGTAGGGAAGCTATAGCACACATCCATATCACACATCCATAGAACGAATCTATAACACGCATTCATAGCACGCATATTTCCATATAAAAACATAGCTCAGTTAAGTCTGTTTCCACCAGTGCTAAGCTATGTGTACCAATGAATATAATTGGTGGAAGTCAAACACATCCACAGCAACGTAACATTGCACAGCACTGGTGGAAAAGCAACTCCCCCCGAAAACATAGATGCACAAATACAACGTAATACCCACCTTCCACTGGTTATGTTATAAGTCCCATGTAATAGGGAGTGAACCTATTGCCATTGCCACATTCCAGATTTATCATCATCATACCAGCTACAAGACGTTCACTGTCTTCCCCCAATGCCTTCCAGAATAGCCGGTTGGAAGCGAAGAGTAACACCCCGTGATTTTTATAGTCACATCCACCTTCTTACGGTTACTCGATGCTTTTCAATCGATTATTCGATTCCAATCGATACGTAATTTAGATATTTCGGTTTCCCATTGTGTTCTTTGGTAAAGGAAAGTTGTTTCAGCTTTCAAAGGCCGCGGGTTTGTTCGCCATTGCCTTTTTGTATCCAATTTTATTCGATTGTTAAAAGGATGTTCTTTATCGATTACAATTCGACTGTGTTGTGGCGTGTGATTATTGAGTTTTGTTAAAAAAACGATGCGGTCGGAAAGTTTGTCAATTTTTGTTAAAGGGTTCGGGAAAATAAACTCTTTGTGTATGGATTTCTAATTCAATAGTTACTTCATTTCTCGATTTTCTGTATAACATATGATACATATACAAATGTATACAAAATCTAAGAGTGGGTGTATGTTTGTAGCAAATTTATGCAAAAAGGGCTTAAATGTATTTTTTATTATTTCTACTCTTATTCAAAGTACACACAAGTATCCTATACAAACATAACAGTACAGCAAACCGTAATCGCAGGTACCAGGCAAGCATAAAACCTAATATGTTCATAAATCGAGCCTTTAACACTACGTTCGGTGTACTAAGGTGTTTCTCTCGAATGTACACAACATCCAAGCAATTCTCTTCCCTATATCGTAGGCGGTAAGGTCGGTAATTTATTGAGGTAATTTATTTACTAGGTCTTCTAGATACATACAAATCTTGTGTTTGTTAGAGGGTGTATCGTAAGAGATTCTGTATGTTAACGGACTTCATATTTTAAAGTCAAGTTTCATGCTCTCGCATTTTTCAATCTCATTTCTCATTTATGTAAAGTCTTGCTTATCGTAATGATATTTTCTTAAAGTTGCTGACAAAATACGTCTTTGCAAGCAAAATACTTGCTACACACTTAATTTATAATTGCTTTATTGCTATTCAGTAACATTTTGGGAACTACATCTTATTGATTTTATTACTTAGGATCATTCATAGTATTTTCTTTAAATTCCCTTCTAAAATGAATGAACCCATATCATTCCAACAAGCTTTCTAATTTTGATTTAGACAGAAAATGAACCGGGCTTCATGAATGGACAGGAGATTGACTTAAAAGGCAAAGTGAAAGTATCTCAATTCATGCATTTTAATCTTCCATGATTTCCATTTTCTCTTTTATTCCGAAATCAATGCCGTGTTAGAACACGGTTGAGTAATGTATATTTTAAAAGTGAAAAAGACGCAAAAGGAACGGAACAAAGCTTTTGTTCGGCCTTCAGCCACTTCCCTTGGGTCTATTGTTGAAAAAATAAAAAAAAATATTCGGCCACTGCGCGGGAAAAACACGGCTTGGTGACTAATGTCGCGGATAGTAGTGGTACAAGCCTGTTTATGTAACCTCTTCGTGAACTTGGGCGCCTGGTATATTTCATGATTTAGAGGTTGTTTTGGCAAAACAAACATTCTATTTGTTTTTTATTTCTAGACCTTTTTGATTTCTTATTTGCTTGGATAATAATTAGCAGTTACCCAAAACAAAAATCAGCGCCATCCACTATCGCCCCTATCAACAAAAACTAAACCTAACCACCTATTAAATAAAGAGTCCATTCCAACATCAAGCTCTCCACCAAAATTTGCACACATTTTCATTCCGCACCACTCAAATCCCGCAAACATCAAGTGACTGGAATCACAATCGGGAACATTTTTCCGTCATTGGGAATTCATGTATTCACGTGATCGGATGTCCGGGGTGAGCTCACGGGGGTAATGGCGTCAGCTCGGTTGCGTACAATGTGTCTGGCGGTTTTAACGTGTCTGGCTATTTGGTGGGTCTATGAACATTATCATGAGTGGACTTTTTACCCGACTGCGCCAGAAGGAGGGTTATGTTTTTCGAGAGTATGTATGTATGTATGTATGTATGTATGTATGTATGTATGTATGTATGTATGTATGTATAATTGTTTGGCACGCTCTACAGCCTAAACGGCTTGATGGATTTTGACTTGAGAGGTGTCGTTAGATTCGTATTTACTGTGAGAGTGACACTAGATATATCAAAATGTTTAAAAAAACAAAATGGCGGTTTTTTGGCGCCAAATTCGAATATTGCTCACTCTCTAGCCTACACGACTCGATGGATTTTGGCTTAAGAGGTGTCGTTAAATTCGTATTCACTGTGAGAGTGACACTGGATATATCAAGATAATAAAAAAAATCAAAATGGCGGATTTTTGGCGCCAAATTCGAATATTGAGCATTCTCTAGACTGAACCACTCGATGGATTTCAGCTTGATAGGGGTCGTTCGATTCGTATTTACTGTGAGAGTGACACTAGATATATCAAAATATAATAAATAATAAAACTAAAAGAAAATAAAATAAAAAAAAGTAATTTAAAAAACTAAAACACCCGACTGCGTTTCTTTATAACAAGAAAATGAAAAAAGCCTAAAACAAGAATACAAGAAAAATTTAAGCAGTCGGGACACATCCTAAATATTATGAATAATGGCTTTCTAGAATGGGTCCCGACTGCTTAAATTTTTCTTGTATTCTTGTTTTAGGCTTTTTTCATTTTCTTGTTATAAAGAAACGCAGTCGGGTGTTTTAGTTTTTTAAATTACTTTTTTAGTGTTTATTTTAGTACTTGATAATGCAAAGCGATTGTAGTCTTTGTTATGTGACCTGCCTCATTGGTTAATCGACGGTCACTTAGCGCTGCTCAAACTGATTCTCCTTTTTGAGTTTATAATTTCTCTGACAGCACAGTCAATTTCTAATTTAATAGGTAATGTTTATTGATTTTATAAATGAAATTGTACATTCGATTATTATCTTACCTACATCTTATTTTAGATCTTATGAAAACTGTTGAACATGACTAGCAGTTTGGCTTTAAAATATTAGTGAAAGTCCAAGAAATATATTGAAAATCGTACACGTCTGTCGCGCAAAAATGCACCTATAACTATAAATATTTTCTCTACAAAAAAAGTCTATAAATATCAAATTCTTAAACACTAATCTTTCATTGTCCTCAGCGAGTCCTACCCTCTAACTCCGCTGCCAGACGAGGTAGGGGGCGGAGTGATCACCGAGGGACCCTCACTGCTACTAGCCACATGGACCCCCAAGGGCCACGGGCTGATCACCGTCAAAGACTACGACATATACTACAGACCGGCTCCCAGGTCGTCCACAGGATACCGAGTGACGGAGTCTGGCGTGCCAGGCACAATCCATAATGGGGTGCCGGACTGGTTATATGAAGGTATGTGGGAGTACAGATATTATTTTTTGTTGTAGATTTAGATCTTTAAGATAGCTGCCGTGCCATTGATATTTAATTTTATATCGTAGGGATTGTACTATGATAATTACCATTTTGTAGCTAGAAATAAGGATTAATCGACAGCAGTTTTGAACATGCACAATGCAAATACAGAGGTGAAAGCTATGTATAAATATTTAAATGATAATAACATCAGAATTTAAAAAGAAATTGTAATATTATTTGTATGAAAAACATCACCAACAAAAAATTCGTAATAATATTCCCGTGAACAATAGGTACATCTGCATTTTAAATGGTATCAAAATAAAAAGTACTTATGCATAAAAAAACTATTAAACTTAACCCTTTCAAAACAAACAAAAGGCATATTGCATTACCGCACCAATATCGATAAACAACAATTTATATTCAGTAGTCTAAACCAAACTACCTATAGAAAAAAAAAGAAAAAATTGTTACCACCAAAAAAATTTTTCAAACAATTTTTTCAATGGCCAACACTTTCAATTTCATGGTTGGCAAGGCGGATCCGGGCATAATGCTTGCGTCATAACCGTTTCTTCTCACAAAGGGAATCTGTTAGTCTAGTGGAACAGTGGGGAAATGTCGCCAGTCAATTTTACATTTTTCCCTGCGACCACTGTGCAATTGGTTGTAGAAGGTTAACTCCGGCAATTTTTAATGGGATGTTATTTTATTATAACTTTCGTGAGACATACTAAATTAATTATCCTGTTATCGGCTTACTCATGTAACTGTTTGGCGAGGAACTCGACTAGCTACGACGCGCCAGTAGCAGCGCGACAACCGCCATGTCGTGTGTCGCGGAATGCTATTCATGAATATGAGCCTCTAGCATGGCTTGAAGCTAGTCGAGTTCCTCGTCAAACAGTTACATGAGTAAGCCGATAACATAATAATTAATTTAGTGGAATGTTATTGTAGTAAGATGTGACCACCTCTTGAATCTAATTCTGATTGATCAACATTGATATCGTCAAATTTCGTAGTCTTGAGTTGCAATACTAACTCCCATTTCATCCGTATTGCGTGCATATTGAATGAACGTAACGGCACTGTTGTAAGCTCCATGATCACGGATGAACAGTTCAACATTAAATATCTAAAAATAGCACAACAAATCGTGAAACTACAACAGACGAACTACACTTAAAATACTAAACGAAAACTTCAAACAATATCGAACTTAACAATTACAATTTCAATGTAAAATTTAAGCAACACTACTTGAAGCGAACTAAATGAAATTCGATATTTACCGATAGTCTGCTTTTTCAATATGGCGGATCGTTCATTCACTTTCAATATTGTAATTCTAATAAAAGTTTCGGAGGAAATGCTCCTTGCGAAGATTCGATTCAATTTTTTTTCGACCGTCTTCGAGTTCGAATGTACTCGATGTTCGAATAAATGTTATTTTTTATCGATACTGGTCTGTTTGATGGTGGTAACGTTTGGCCAATGTTTGAGGAAATTGTTCTTTGGCTTTCTTGTAGAAGTGTTAAAATGCTTGGTAGTTTTAGTTAAAAGTTTAAGGTAAAAGTTTGGTCATGTTTTTGTACCTGTATAACCAAATTGTCTTGTCATTACTCTGGAAAAGTCCGTAAAATTAAAATTTACATTAGGACCACTTTCTCGACTATCAAACTTACTACTAGGAAACCTCTTATGAGTAATAAGGCTCAATGATCAATAAATAACAATTCACAAAGAGGTCTCATTTGCCAAACATCCATTTCACATGTTAGCATAAAATACACGTTCATAAAATAATATTCGAAATGCATTAAAACATACTTTAAAATAAAAAAAAACCTTTCAACGTATTTTCGTAGTCACAGACAAAGTTTTCGCATCATTTATCGATGTGTACCCGCACTGCATGGCACGCTTTGACTGCAAGTAACTATAAGTAGTAGAACTTTGTAAGTTACTGCTTCAACTTTCTGAAACCCTAGTAGTTGCTAACTTGTAATACTTGAGATTTAGAGTTACATATTAATTATTTGTTGAAGTTATGTACTTTTCGGAGTGTGTTTTACGATTTACGTAACATAATTTACTTAGGAAAATGTCGTCAAAATCACAAAATATGTCATTTACGTCAGCATAGTTTGGCATTAATGTCCAAAGAAAATGATTTTTTTTAGCTTCATTACATAATAAATAGTATAATCTATCTACAAAAACTGTATACATATCACATTTCTGTCGAGCTTTCAAACAACTTACAGTATAACTAAACCACAATACAATAACCCATCTTAAACTAAATACCCATTTTAACACGAAAGTCCAACAATAAACTATTCCGAGCCACCCGTTAATTCCATTCCAACGTAAAATAACTGCCAAAATTTCGCATAAAACACGTTTCACCCCTCAAAGCGCATCTCTAGTGGCAACCTGGCGAGCGCCAAGGAATGTGAATGGCAACTGGCACAATTTAGTATCTGGCACAATCTGGCAACTGGCACGCAAATGAGCCGAATGCAACCTCTCATTAAGATAAAGGTGGGCCCATTTACAAGGTAACGGAATAAAATAATCATTCCCCTTTTTGGGGGCTTGGGGGTGGAAAATTAGGACGTCTCGTCTTGTGGTCTCAAGTTGTTGAGGCTCAGTAAGGAAATTACTTAAGGGGATTATAAGACAGCTGTTTGTGAATTGAATGGAGTGGGGACTGATTTTTACAGTTCGTTTTCCTGTGTAGCTTTCGGCTTAGTACTCGTAGATGGATGAAAGATTTTGTTGGAGAATCTTACTCGTGTGACTTCGGTTTCTTTATAAACTTTTCGCTTGTTATTTAAACCAAACAAACCTAGATAAATGACATTTGAACGCTAGTCTGTACGTAACTAGAAAAGAGGCTTATTACCATTATAACCTACATTTAAGTATCTACTTACACTTGTTTTAATGGTATAACGTAACATAACGGTACTAGAAATTGATTTACACCAACCTATAAGTGACACCTAATAATAAAGGTTTAGTTTAGGTTCCCCCTTGCTAAGTAACTCTTAGTAAAGAGATAGTTAAGGTTAGTAAGTAAAATGGTCATTAGAATTCTACAGTTGTCTGTAGTCTAGTGTCAAAGAGATGTAGAACACCTATTCTCGACTTTGTCACATCACTAATTGACCTAGCGCAGCCCTAACCTTGACATTCCAGTGACGTTGATGAAAGAATTCTATTTTTGAATTGAAAGTTGTTTATTTAACTGGATTTTACCGGTTAACGGTTCATGGGACGTGGAATTGGTTTGAAATGTGACGTTTTGTTATAATATCAGTTTATACTTTTCTCTTATTTTTTTACTAGCTTCAAAATAATAGGAGTGAAACAACATACATTAAATTGAATTATTTCGATACGAGTCACTAATAAATATTAGCAAGATAACTTACCGGGTCAATAAAGCCATAATTAATAGTGTCCAAATATTTTTTTACTAAATGGTTTTCCAAAGAAAAACACGAAAATTTTGAAAAACGACGTAATAAAGATGTTTTTAAATTAATTCAAGGACTTTGTCTCTTAGAACTAACATCTGCTAAAAGATTTCAACTTTTAGTGAGCCATACATACATTTGTAGTTCTGTGATGTAACTATGTTTAAATGTTTGGTACACTTAAAAGTGTACTTAAAACTATGTACTTAAGTTTTAAAACACAAGAACGCTTGTTACCAAATCCCCCTATTCTTAATTCACCATCCTCCTTCCCACAGCGGTTATACCAACCTACTACTAAACCACATCGACATACTTAGAAATTCCAGTTATCCGGAAAATTGAGCATGAAAATATAAATAATAGGGCGGACCTACCTCCGATGGCATGTCCTCACTAAATTCCCCAAGCCTCTCGACTATTTCGCAGTTATTTTTCGCAAACACGTCGAAAAAGGGTTCTCCTTTGTACTTGTATGTCGAAAGGTTTCGAATTCCTTCGTGTATTTAGTGTATTTAGTTTATTTTACACTTTGAGAGTTGCTGGACTATTTTTGAGACTACCTAGAGTCGTTGCTAGTGTGTACAAAGGCCCGGTTTTTGTTCCCAGCTCATGGAAAGTATTATGAGGCTTTTTTGGATATACTTATTTTGGGATAAATATTTTAAGTAATTTTTTTGGAACTCCAATATAATACTTACTGGCATAAGGCACATACTTATCTAATGTTACAAAAAACTGTTAATTATTATTTATCAAAAATTACAGTAACATTTTTTAATCCACTACTTACTCTTTAAAATTCAACTGTATACTTAGTGTTCACCTCAAACTACGTACGTATGTATGTTTATAGTGTATAATCTACCCCTGTTCCAAATCCGATCAATCCAGCCATTTTGACGTGATTGAATAACAAACACTCGCCTTTATAAAACTAGTAAGATATTATTCAAAAAAACTTAATAAAAAAAAATTTACTCGAATCTCTTAAGATTCGAATTAATTTCAACTATAGCTAAACTATTATACCCTCTATTACCTTCATAATAAAATATAAAATCCAAAAAGGTAATATTTCAACATCAATCAACGAGCTTCTAAATTCGAATTCATGATAGACGTGACGTCACGCCAGGTATAGACCATCACCACTTCGCTACTGGCTGGCAACAATTTATTCGGCAGATGTCCCGGCGAATTATCTTATCTGTGAATTGTCATCGAGACGTCTTGTCAGATGCGAATGAGGGTGCGGCTTCAGTGGTGGCGGATTGTATGAAGTGGAAAAGCTAATATACATATAAGTACTAAGTACTGTACCATTTGAATGTGGTACTAAGGTTCCAACGTTCAGAACATTAATTTTGAATTTGTTATTGAGTTGAGACTAACATTTTGATTTTAGTTACAAATTAACTTGAAAGAGTTAACTAACAAAATATAGATTAGATTAGATTTCAGCCATGATCGTCCCACTGCACGGCAAAGGCTTCCCTACTGTCCTTCCACTCCTCTCTGTTTAAAGCTTTTTGCGGCCAATCCTTGTCATACAAATATAAGTATTATATGTTCCACCCATTCTTAGCTGAAAGTACGAGTAGGTGCAATTTAAACTCTATTTCGATTTTCACTTACTAAAATGACATCATACCTTGTATAAAACGTAGTAGTCATTTGTTGTGTTGTTAATATCATAAAATGAGAAAGTAAAATTAATATACCATTAATAAAAAAAATTGGCAAATTTTCTTATCCGAGTCCGCTCATCAGTCAACACAGACTAAAAAAAACATCGCTTACACTGACACCACACCCAAAACGGCCGAAGTATTTGAACTTTTTAATCGAAAGACTTTGAACAGTGAGCTACAGGGTTTATAGGTCTGTGGAGCACAATTCTCAAGTTGATTTAATTTTTGGAGGGAACGAAAATTTTGACGCACTTACTCTCAGGTTTGTGGGTAATGGACTTACTTTTTTGTGGCAATTTTTATTATAATGCAATGAAAAAGAGTTGTTTTTGTTTTAATATTTATGTCTTAAAAGATAGATAGTTAATAAAGCTATAAAGCAGCGTGTTTAAAGACAATATGATTTGGCAGAGTAAAATCATAAAATCATATTATAAAGCTGATGAGTATGTTTGTTTGAACGCGATTATCTCCGGAACTACTAGTGCATTTCACCTCATCTCACGGATAGTGCATTTATCAAGGAAAACTGTAGGCTATATAATAATACACTGCGATCCAAACGACTCCAACAGAGCGCATGAAACCATACATAAGCAGCTAGTATATTCATAAGAGCCGGTTAATAGATAAAGTCTTCACTAGAGACCGGACAGCACCGATTTTCGATAAACCTTAAACTTTTAAACTTACTATACCAGGAAATTATGACAAGTCCTTTAACTTATAACTTATAAGGCTTTGCTCTCTACTTAAAGAAGCCCCATAATCCAGCCAGAGCAGCCGGACTGCCTCTGCCTATTGACATATTATTCTGTGCTATTGATGTTGATCCACATACATATTTCAAAACCGAAGAAAACCCTTAAAAATCCTACAATATATTATATGAACAATATTCCCATTGAACCGTACATAAATCAACGTTTACAAACGACACAAATACCATAATAATTCACCCCTCTACCTCTATAATGGTGGTTGAA
Organism: Spodoptera frugiperda; assembly: GCF_023101765.2. NCBI lineage: Eukaryota > Metazoa > Arthropoda > Insecta > Lepidoptera > Noctuidae > Spodoptera > Spodoptera frugiperda. The sequence continues at coordinate 7,189,985 of NC_064221.1, read as the reverse complement.
ACCCCTTCGCCACTAAATACACATTTTCCACTCTATTATACAAAGCGGCCTTCGGATAAATAATATTTATAGTTACCCCACAATCTATGCTCGTGATGCTTACTGGGGTAAAATAAACATGGCTTCTATATTTAATATAGATATTAAATTAATGGGTTGTGTTGTTAGTTAAGTGGCAAGTAATTGTTTTCGGATTTAAACATGACATATCCGAATACTCAAACGCTACTCAATTTTAAGACGCTCTCAAAACTAGTTCTGTCACTATCAATTCTTTATAAAATGACAGAGATAGCGCAATATTTAAGTACCACTTAAAATTGAGTAGCATTTCAGTATTAGGGCAATAATGTAATAAGTGTGGGAGAGTCATGCTTCGGCTCGACCGGAGTGATAACACGGCCTCACAGAAAACCGACGTGAAACAAGTTGTGTGAGTGAGGTTACCGGAGGCCCAATTACCCCCATTCCCAATCTTCGCCAACAACCCTTAAATTTCTAACCCCCAAAAGGCCGGCAACGCACTTGTAACGCCTTTGGTGTTTCGGATTGTCCATGGGCGGCGGCGATTGCTTAACATCAGGTGATCCGTCTGCTCGTGTACCGGCTTATACCATAAAAAAATGATAACGAGGTATTTTCTTTTAAGAACCAATTAATAAAGAACCAATACTAGGTCATTGGACCTTAAACTTACAAGAAGGTCTTACAACAGTCTTCAAAAGTTAAAACCTAAGGCAGGTTACAAGAAGTAAGATAATTTAATACTCCTTAAAATTTTATACTCTTTAAAAGTCAGAAACTGTAGCAGACTACTAGAAATTATGCCCTACATGTGATAAAGGCCCACTATTGTAGGACATAACAATCGAACTATGAGAACTATGCACTATATAAGCCTCTTTATGTATTACACAATAACTGACCTTTGTGATTCTATAAAGCTTACAACCACCAAGCCAAAGACCTGAGGTTTTTAAAACATTTTATGCTTCAGAACAGTTTTGTAAAATATTTTCTTACATGGTTTTCTTCTCGTTTAGTTTACTTCGTATTTATTTTCCGTGTTATTTTTACTACTTTTATTACCGTTTGTTTTAGGTGATTTAAAAAAGGAGATTAATTTAAACGTGCACGTATGTATGTGTGTGCGCTATTATCTGACGTTTCACTGAACGGATTTCGATGCAGGTAATTTTCAGACTTAAGATAGGCTTTTAGGTATATTATGTGACTTAAAAATTGAGATTCGCTCTTTTGAAGGCGGTTCCATTTTTTAAGAGAAATTTTATTTTTTAATTACTGTAATGCTCATTCTGCTACTACTACTACTACTACTACAACATTGTATAATGTTGACATTCGTAATTATTTCTGTTGTAAAAGTTAATGGTTTGATACCAACATCATCAAAATCAACTTCCCCTGAAACCTATGGGCCTCTTCTCTCTAAGAAAAATAAGCATCAGCATAATTTCCGCGCTTGGCAGATAAGATAATATAGATCGCAACTTAAAAGAGGGCGCTGCTGTCTCTGTCGGCGGCTTTTACGACACCTGCGGGGCAAATAAGGGTGTAAAAATATATATTATACTCTTCCTTTAACATATGTGTCGGCTTAGTTTATGGTTCATACAATTAATATTAGTATAAAATTTTTGGAGATAGGTATCATTCAAACATTTCATTTTTAAATATAAAGAAACTTTACAAAAAAAATAATTGACTTCACTGCAGAAAATCGGTTAAAAAGAACACTAAAATGGTCAAAATAACTTTTATTTCGGAGGTCAGTATTAAATAAGTAATAAACAATAATGAAAACACTGAATTTCAAAATTAAAGTCGTTTTGATCCTTTTTACCCGACTGCGCCAGAAGGAGGGTTATGTTTTTCGAGTGTATGTATGTATGTATGTATGTATGTAAGTATGTATGTATGTATGTATGTATGTATGTATAATTGTTTGGCACGCTCTACAGCCTAAACGGCTTGATGGATTTTGACTTGAGAGGTGTCGTTAGATTCGTATTTACTGTGAGAGTGACACTGGGTATATCAAAATAATAAAAAAACAAAATGGCGGATTTTTGGCGCCAAATTCGAATATTTCTCATTCTCTAGCCTAAACAACTTGATGGATTTTAACTTGAGAGGTGTCGTTAGATTCGTATTTACTGTGAGAGTGACACTGAATATATCAAAATAATAAAAAAACAAAATGGCGGATGTTTGGCGTCAAATTCGAATATTTCTCACTCTCTAGCCTGGATGGATTTCCGCTTGATAGGGGTCGTTTGATTCGTATTGAATGTGAGAGTGACACTAGATATATAAAAATACAAAAATAATAAAACTAAAAAAAAAAATTAAATAAAAAAAAGGTAATTTAAAAAACTAAAAAACCCGACTGCGTTTCTTTATAATATTAAAATGAAAAAACCCTAAAACAAGAAAGTCATCGTAAAATTGAAGCAGTCGGGACCCATTCTACAAAGCCAGCCGTATGTACCCATATTTAGAATGGGTCCCGACTGCTTCAATTTTACGATGACTTTCTTGTTTTAGGGTTTTTTCATTTTAATATTATAAAGAAACGCAGTCGGGTTTTTTAGTTTTTTAAATTACCTTTTTTTTATTTAATTTTTTTTTTTAGTTTTATTATTTTTAATGTTCTTTTTTAACCGTCTTTCTTTTTTTCTTTTATAAATAGAATGTTTGAATGATCCCTAACTCTCAAAAATATTGGAAAGTTAAAATACCGGGCTGTATACTATAAACTGTATCAACCAATTGTTTCTTAAAAATTCTTCACATTCGAGTTGAAAATGTGAATGAAAATCCTTTTCATTAGTCGGTGTTCCAAATAAAGAACGTATTTCGGGATATTTGGAATGATCATTAATGTAACAACACCCACACGATTTAGCTCTAGGTAGGGTTTATTTCTTTCTATACAATCCAGTATCCAATTGAATCACAAATACAATTTGTTGGAAATCTTAATTTGATTGAACGCCCACGTAACCGGTTTCATCAATGTTGAACTTTAACACTTATATGGGAGCGATGGAAGCAATCCTCCTCATACCCCAGCCAACGCAGGAGACACTGCAAGCATCAGGGATCGTGTGACTATCTCCGGAAACTGTAAGTGCGGATCTGCGGACGGCAAGCAAGGATAGCTCGCATCCGACCAGAACCAGACCCGTGCACGTCCTGAACCTGTTGCGTTTCGTTTACGCCTCAGAGTCACATCACCACAGATGGGGCCCAGTAGGGTGATGCCCGATACGGAGCTGGGGATAACGTAACAGGTTACCGGGGCTCCAGCTCAAAGCAGGAGAAGGAACAGGATGTTTAGTCAGTAAGAGTCTGACCCTCCCTCCGGCCTTACCCAAGGCAAAAGAAGTCATTGGCTGATTTTTGCCCCTCAAAAAAGGAGACTAATATATTGTCACGCTTTGTTTTAAATTAATAATATAGGTAACCAACACACTTCCAAACGCCCCAAAAATTCCTACGCATACAAAACACCACATAAAATTCCAAAGACAAATTCGAATAATTTTGGTCCAAAGGTATTTTCCAGAATAGCCACCGTTCCTAAATATAGTATGAAAGATGTTCGTTTTTAGCTGTGTTGGGGGTACCTGCCTTGCGGTCGTTGCAGACGGGCCACAGCACACTGGCATATACGCTTCTTGTTACCAGCAGTGAATGCGACTCACACGTTTCCTTATGGCAAATACTAACAATGACCATGACTAACGTTTACATAACTTATCAGAGGGCGTAGTACGAGTTTGTTTTACGTTTAAAGTAATTGAAACGAGAGTGCGTTCGGGTCTCTGATTGGTTGGTCCATTCGCAACTGCCAATCAGAGCCGAGCGCCGAACGCGATCTTGTTTCGTTTTCGTTCAATGTATAGCAAATTCATACTAAGAGCAAGTACAGCACTAATGTAGTGCACTATCACAACCATGTCACTACATTAGTGAACTATCAAAAATTTAATATGTAATTAATTATACATAATGGTCCAATGACATTAGTTCAAAAGTTATTGTAGCCTTCATTGCTTGTCGCATGCTACGACTATCTTTGTGTTGACTTCCGTCTTCTACTGAAAGTATCATATACCTGAGGCAGGTGACTCGTCTACTTGGACCTTTATGTATGGTAGCCTATGTTGGGTAGCCGCGCAAAGTAAACAGAGAATGACCTTTTCAAAACCCCGGTACCGTCCACACGTTCACCGGCGAACTTTTATTAATTTATGAGGTAAAACTGGCCGTATTTTTGCCAGTTCATTATTGCTGTGTATTTTAGTATGGAGTAACAACAGCGTGGAACATGTTTTGTCACCGTCCTTTCCACGTGGAAAGTTGTAAGAGCCGACTAAGGGTTACTGTTCATAGAACTGCATGACATACGTTCGGCATTTGACGAATACAAGACGTCTTCCAATTGTCATGAATAAGTCAATTAACGAGTGCGTGCGTAGCCTAAAGGATTACACATTTGATAGCTGACTATCAGTAGCAGCATCAGATGGGGCCCACTAGGGCTGATGCCTGATACAGAGCTACGGAATACCTAGCGGGTTTACCGGGGCTCCGACGTAAAAAGCAGGAGTAGAAACGGCGTATTACATGATATTCGCCCCTCAAAAATATAAAAATAGGGCAGTAGCTCTGATAAAACTGAACATAAATGTTCAGTTTTATCAAATTTTATCAATGGCGTCAATTCGCCTTCCAAGCGCAGAGATAATGGCAAATCCTCTTGTATGTAGAGGAGACACAGTCTAGCGTTGGACTGACAAAGCCTGATGGTGATGCTGCTTCATTCCCTACCTTTTTACGTAAAAGAAAAAAAGTAACATAGTAACAGAAATACTTTTTTAAAACGTAAAAGAAATGTGATTCGGAAGACCTTTTCTCTTTCGCCAAACAGTATCCGATTTCCAAACAAATTTTAATTACTTTCTGCTGACGCTACGTTCGTTTTTAGCAAACAGCGGCCCATTCAAGTGGATCTTTTTTATGCTGACGGTACAACATGTTTGTATATCGTTGCATGTATAGTGTTGTAGTATTCAAAGAAAACTAGCGTTGTTAAAAACTGGATAAGTGTAAGTCGAACGCAAATAAGTGGTTTTGTATCTATAATCGAAGTTTGAATACTCTTCAACGTTCGAGTAGTGCGACTGCCGAACAAGAAATCTCGGATTCGACACCCGGGCCCGGTAAAATATAATTGTTTTGTTGTTTTTTTTTTATTTTAAAAAATCCATCAATAATAACACGTACAAGAAACAAGTCACTATTACGTAGGATTATTGAAATAACTCGATATTAAAATGTGGGGTACATCTTTTGGGAAATCGGGCAATTCCACAAAAAAGATACAACATGTTGCCCAAAAGAGATTGGGAAGGGGGGTTATTGGACCTCCAGTAAACTCACTCACACAACACAAGCGTCGATTTTTTGTGAAGCCCATTCGTCCCGAAGAATGGTTCTCCCACACTTTTCAAAACTTATTCTAACTCCGCAGTCACTAAATAGGAATTTAAGATGTTAATGAGAGTCAGAACAGTTTTCAAAGAGACAAAACAACTGTTTACCGAAACATAATATCCTTTATGTACTTAAGTAATCAAGCAATAAAGTACAGAGCACTCTACTTTATAATCTCAAGTTATTGCCGTTACAAGTTATCAAATTACTGAGTTCTAAGTAATTACGTACAGTGAAGAATCATCAGGTTAATTTATTATGTAAATCGTTCCCTTTTGAAGTATCTGAAGTTTGTAAGTAAACTCGCGTCCAAGTTTGTTTGGTTTCCAGTTATAGTTATAAACGGAGTTAGTTATAAATTGAGTAAGAAGAGACTTTTTAAGACTTTGGTTGCTAAAAAAATCTGTTGAAGGCAAATCTTCTGCTAGTGCCGGTCTCTTTTGGTCCCCCCATGGCGTTTAATGTATTAATCGACTTTAAAAAAGGAACTTGGCAGAAAGCAGGTTGTGGTCAAAAGCAGACTCATCAACGCCTAAAAATTTCCTGTATGTATGTATGTATCTTTGTGCGCAATTATCTCGCATTTGGCTGAACTGATTTTGATGTAGTTGTTAGCCATTTTTCAGACTTAGGAGAAGGCTTTAAAAATATTATCTTACTTGAAAATTGCGGCGGTAAAAAAAAATACCTTTTTTTAAAAAAACAAAGATTTTTCTTTCTGTGTCCGTTGAGAAGGAGATTCTAGCAGTTTTAAAAAGTTGTTGACTTAATACACATAATATGTTAAGTCACATTGGTAGGTTACAAACCCTCATACATGAGAAACAGGCGTCTTAAAAACCGGAGTAAACATCTATTTATTATTCTACACTTTGAACAGCAAAATAACATGGCACGGCTGCTTCCTCCCAGTGCACTCTAGCATTGAATATTTATTCTGATCCGAAAACACTATTGGAAATGACTTTCAAATTAAATATGCGACACGTAGCTCCGATGTTCACTGCAAAATATTTCATGCCAGAACCATTTCAGTTTCAAGCACTTGAATTTTATATTGGAATGTAAATCATAAATATTATTTTATTAAAATATTAATATGAAGGTTTAAAGTGAAATAATAGCGAGAGTTTGGTGAAATATATTTTGGCGAAGAATCATCCTGCCTAGGCTACCAGGATATCAAAACTTTGGAGGAGGTTAATCACAATAGTGACAATGGAAAACCAATTTGAGAGCACATTATACTTTACTTTCCACATTTTTACTTAAAAAAATACTTACCGTTATTGTACTGCCGCACCGCCCCAACCCAGCAAGTAAATTGTCATTTAAATTGAACTTTAAATCGTATATATATAGTAATATCATTCGACAATGATATATTTTATAACGTCAATACAAAAAAGGTGGGTGGCTAGCTCAATGTCCTCTTGAGTTGCAGTCAAGGCGTCCTTGCGCTCCCAGCGAACGGACTACTAGCTGGAAGCATGCAAGCTACGTGCTTACTACTCGCCGACTGCAAGGTTGCACCTCGCGGGCGACGCACCGTAAGCACGGTAGCTAGCGGTAGCCACAAGCCGTGCTAACCGAGCCGAAGCCGTGGTTGTTAAATATGCTTTGACCTTAACTATTAAGTATTATCTTATACCCTAGCTATACATGAATCTCAAAAATACGATCAAGGCTTTCAAATGACAATTTTCGTAAGAAAAGCCAAAACCCCTGCAATACTATCCGAGCTATGACTAATAAACCATCCGAGTTATGCCAAAACGTTCCTAACCGCCTTTTAAGTCAGTCACCTTCACAGGCAAAATGACGCATGAAATAATGTCTAAATTAAAATTTCACTCATCGTAACTAATGAAATGATCGTGGCAGCGAACCGTGACGTCATCGGCAGTGCATCGCCACTTCTACGTCAGTGCGTACCGCAGCGTGCCAGCGCGGCTCTTGTCATGCGTGTATAGGGTGATTTATATTTAGTAAAAGCACGGTGCATAAACTAATTTGAATTAGTCGATGAAGCATTTTATTGGGAATATAATTATGATAAACATAAAATGTTAATGAATGAAATAAATATCAGGTTCAATGGCCCAGCAGCTTGTTAATATGAAGTTTTCGAATTCAGTTTAATATTCATAACTAATGAATATGCCAGATGAATGGGAGTACTATGTAACCTGTAAGCAACTTTATAGTCTTTGTTTTAATATGTTCTATAGTCGGGTTAATTTAACCAAAATACGTCCAGAGCAATCTTCCGTAATTTCTCGTTGAAGTAAACGATTTTTGTTAACTAAAAAATCACGGTTTACTCTCGTAAATTAATGGGAAAAAGCTCTACTTGTTTAGCCTAGTCTAGGCTGCGCGACGTCGCCGCATCTGCACATGATGAAGAGTCACTCTCTGACTCGAAACTAGTAGAGCTGTTCTCCAATAATTTACGTGAGTAAACCGATTTTTGATCGAAACGCCATTATTTATTTATTTAAGGAACATGGAGGACTTACAGCTAAAAGAAACATATTAGGAACAGAAAATTATAAAAATTGCATTAAACAAAATGCTTCACTCTGTATATTTGCATCTAATAATATCGCGCAGATGTTGTGCAACGGGTCGCCGTCTGTACTCGCAGTCATTGACATTAATTACTTTGCCTACATTAAATTATGATGTGCAGTCTGCTCTTTAGATATTATGATAGCCTAGTACTTCATAGAGTGAATAATGTGATGTAGGTAGTCATACTAGAAATCCCGTTATAAAAATTACATATAGAGTTGATTGAAATAAAACTTTAGCCAAATTAAAGCTGTTTTAATTAAGAAAATATAATATTTATTTCTGTGGAACACGGGATTATAGAATTTCAAAATCTTTTACTAAATATTTGGTCCGAAACAAAATTACCAACCGGAATTTTACTTCTACGAATAAAATAATGTCAATTTAGTCGCAAATCTATTAACTACAAAATTCGGACTGCGACGGACGGATATGCTTTGTAGCTACGCTACGTAAATGTACTAGCTAAGCTGTAAAACTATGTGATCGTTTCCACTGATAATAAGCTATGTAGCTGTGCGAGAAAGATACACAACTCGAGTATGCGATGTATCGATAGCGGAAGCTATCCATAGCGTACATCCATAGCACGCATCTTTCCATATAAAAAACATAGCTTAGCGAATTCCATTTCCACCAGTGCTAAGCTATGTGTACCAATATGAATTAGAGGTGGATGCCAAACGCATCCACAATAATGTAGTAAAACACAACTTTATAGCACCCTAAGAATGTAACTAACTAACGCATCTGCCCCTATTTTCTGAAACCTTCCACTATTTTAAATGACCCGTATCTTTACAGAAGAGATCCTGGAATCGCGCACAGCGCTGTGGATGTCAGCGGACGGACATATGGTGCTATATGCTACGTTTAATGATACCCTGGTACACGAGCAGAAGTACCCATGGTACGGAGCAGCGTTGGACACTGATGACCCTGCTAAGGTAATTTGAAACTTAATTTGTTTAGACACAAAGTTGGTTTTTATTTTAAAAAATCATCTGGTAAAAGTATGTTGTTATAAGTTTTTAAAGTGTGTTGTTTTTTTTTTCTGTGTGTAATTATAAAAAAAAAAAATTTGAAGTAAAACTAAATTATTTTAAGTAAAAATTATATTTAAAAAGTTTTCTACAGCATTACAATTCTTAATTTAGTATATGGCAATGGCTCACCCCCTATTACATGGGACTTATAACACAAATGGTGAATATTGGGTGTACATTGTATAGCGGCCTACCCCTTCGGGGATAATAGGCGTGATGTTACAATATTACAATTCCTAATTTAGGAAAAATATTATATTACTTTCCTTTATAAATATGTTTTCTTTCACCCAGACGTACCCGGAGATCAGAAGCGTGAGGTACCCTAAGCCTGGGACGAACAACCCCACAGTGACGCTAACAGTCGCCGATATCGCAGATCCGAAACACATTCGCACTCGACACCTCACACCGCCCAAAGTTATTATAGAAGAGGGGTAAGTTTGATATATTTTACTTTCGAATAATCATAAGCAGAAAAGTAAATTAAAATTACTAATTAGGCTATGAAAGTTTTCATCTATCACAAGAAGAACCATTTCTTAATCTTTTTAGGAATAACCTCCTGCGATTTTTGGTCTCCTGGTTGGATACTAGGATCCGCTGTGGACTACGTAGTGGATTTACCGGGGCTCCAGCTCGAAAAACAGAAGTAGGAACGGAGTGGTTTTTAGTCAGTAAGAGTTTGACACTCCCTCTCGCCTCGCCCAAGGCGAGAAAAGTCATTGCATGATTTTCCCCTTAAAAAAGGGAAGATACTAGAGTAAAACGAAGAGTTGAGGCTCATGGTTTAAAGTTAACAATTGCCTAAAAATGCTCAGTTCTGAGCTAAAATACCCAAAACAAATTTATAAAATATAAATGTATGATGCTTATTATGAGATTTTATTCCAATCCGCCAATACTGCGCATTATTACAAAATCCCTAGTTCAATTTTATCTACACTAGCTACATCGCATCTCCATATAAAACGAAGAATATGAACCTCTCAGCAGCTTTAAGCCGCTGCAAGCTCTAAACTGCACTAGATAATTGAGCTAAATACATGGATATACAGTAGAACATGGAATGGTCTTCCTTGCATTGTTATATGGTATGAAAAAGTGCCTGACATCATTGGCTTGATTCACAAGTCAAACGAAGTATTATTGGGCTGATTATTTTTTTTCCGTGCTAAATTGTCAGTGTGCTTGAATTGTATGACTGGTGGAGGAAAAAATAGTGAGAAAACCTGGACTTATAACTTCTAATTATAAGTTTGAAATCACCAACCCACATTGAGCAAGCGTGGTGATTAATGCTCAAATCTTCTCCGTGCGAGAAGTGGCCTTTGGTCAGCAGTGGCCACTTATAGGCTGTGGATGTGAAAGGCAATCGAGTCCTTGATATCATAACATATCTGTTTAAAATAGATCACTTTTGTATTGTAAATGCACACCACATAGAAATAAATCATTAGCCACATGAGTTAGTAGATAATAAAACAAAGTGCTGCCATATCTAGTCAACTAACAACTTTATATCTGGAACTTTATAAAATATGATACAACATGTTCCGTATTTTGTTTATATAATACATACTGTGTAGGGTTAACTAATATCAAATAATATTTTACTTCGTTCATTTTATATCGACCGAGGTAATAAGTATTAATTTATTATTGTGCTAAGAATAAAACTAATGAGTATACAAAAATAGTTTCTTTGGGAAAGTTGTTTGTAATCATGAGTGTAATCACGTGTTTAAATATCCTTCACTAATTACCATTCATCCTATAATCCTTTTTGAGTAGAGAAAGCCTGGCCTTCCTGCTACACAGTCCAACGGAAACATTAGTGGCCATTAAAAATGAAGATCCGACAGACAAAAATTCTTTTGAGTACTCTATTAGAAAACTATCTCTATTATCACACATATAAGTTATAGGTATTTTCATTTGTTACAGTGACTACTATTTCACGAGTGCCCAATGGGTGTCTCTCACAGAAGTATGTGTGGTCTGGCTCACGAGGATGCAGAACTTGTCCGTGGTCTCCGTCTGCAAGAGTCCTATGTGGTACTGCCAAGAGGTAAGCTGGTTATTATAGCAATTTGGACCTTATGACTTCAAAAATAAAGATAGTTATGAAAAAATCTTCTCAGGTATTTTTAGGGGAGATGATAGCAAATGTCGTCTTATAAATTAAGAATAAATATAGGCAAAGAAAGAGTTCATTTGAATAGCCAAAAAAAAAGTTTATGTTCCAAAAACATCCCTTTTACCTCACGTAAACATTTTTTGCCAAGATAATAAATACTCCAGTACTTAAAATACGGAGCAATAATTTCAAGCAAAAAAGAGCTTGTCATAAAGTACTATCGCAGATCTTCGCAAATATTCTCTATTGAAAGAAATAAAATTCGCAAAAAGGTTCTTCCGAAAGAAAATTGAACAAGAAACTGTTTTTACATTTCGAATTCGATACCGTTTTCTATTTTAAATTCATATTTCGAAGCTCGTTTTTTTTACAAAATGGCGCAGGAACTCTGTAGTGTATTTCAATTTTAAACATTTTCGATTTAGAACGAAATTCAAAATTCAACTAGCAGTTGGACGAAAATTGTTATAGAAAACATTTTTATATGTATTTAATGCAAGATGAGGCTCGTTTTTTGACATTATAAAATCTGTTAATCCTAAGAGAACAGGATAAAACACATTAATTAAACTCGCATGTTTTTGACAGTTTCGTTTTCGAAAAACCGAATAACAATTTGCACCTTCCTTAGGTACTTTTAACTTAATACCTAATCTGTACCCTTAGTACGAGTTTGATTTATGTTGAACGAAAACGAAACGAGAACGCGTTCGGCGTTCTGATTGGCCAGCGCAAATAAACTAACCAATCACATGGCCGAACGCGCTCTCGTTTCGATTACTTGAAACGTAAAGCAAACTCATACTAAGGGTACAGATATCTGTTTATTGCTGTGTTCAATAGTCATTTCTATTTACCATCAACAATTAACTCCACAGGTATACAGGATATCCTCAGGGTTAGACGGCTGGGTGGAATCAGCACCGTCTCCTCTCTGGTCCGCCGGTGGTGGTGCCCTAGTAACCCTGGCTCCAGTCAGGGATGGACCAGCTGGGCTGTTCCGTCATATTGTGAGGACAGAACATAACTCCCATGGGCCCAGAGCTCTGCCCCTCACTCATGGGAGCTTTGATGTGGTCCAGCTACTAGCTTGGGACCATGCAAACCAGCATATGTAAGTAGTTTAGTATATTTTATCAAGAATAGAAGAAGAAGAAGAATTGAATTCATATAAATGTTTTACTTTTTCTAGCTACTACTTGGGCATCCCAGAAGGAAAACCAGGGCAACAGCACCTATACAGAGTATCATCCGAGGCGCCGAGGCCGGGCTCCCCGCAAAAACTTCCATACTGTGTTACGTGTAATTCACAGGTTTGTACTATTTGCAACTAACTAAAGGTACCAGGAGAACATAACAGCTTAAGAGTGTCATTTGAAACGTATAGATGAGCCACAGATGAGCATTTACATTCTTTCAGATTTTGAAAAACACTATACATAATTGTTTATGTTTAAAATAGACAATAATTGATTAGGTATACTAAACAATAAAAAGATTATCGAGACTAGGGTACCAGAATAAACAAAGAGTTCATCACATGAATCAAATCAAAGTTTATACGAAGCCAAATTGCAAACAAATGATGTCCACATGATTGCTATTAAATGACATTTAACGTTTATTTCGATACGTAATGGCGCGATGCCAGAATGTCGTAAATAGGATACGCATCTGCAGTGGATGGCAGACATATGGAAACAAGATGGAGGGAAATGTTACATTCAGATTTGTGTAGGATTGTAAACTCATTACTATGCTATACATTGCCATAAGAAGATTAGAACCACTAACGACTATTAGATCGTTTGAATACTATTGAGTTTTATTTAACTGATTCTTATTTCGATTTATTAAACATTCTTGCTCAATGGGGGTTGGCGATTTCAAACTTATAAGCCAGGTTTCCTCACGATGTTTTCCTTCACCGTTAGTCAGCGGTGGCTGGTCTTAGAAACCACATAAAACTTGGAAAAAGTGACATTGGTACTTGGCGTTGGTAGGTTTTGAACCCGCACTCTCATGCACGAGAAGCGGGCGTCTTAACCCGTTGTAAGCCGAAACGCAGATCTACGCGAGACACAATGTGTTTTCTATTGTTGTCTTATATACGGCATACGAGGGCGATACCTCCCGGCCGGCTTAAGTAGATATATCAATTAATCATTTATTTATTATTGCATCTTACATTTTATTTTTCCCTATAGCCATCCCCGTCAATAAACCTAGAGTACTACGGCAGCCTGGCTTCGTCAGGCGACAGTACGTGGGGCGACAGTGACTGGGATGAAGAGCTGCCGCCCACTTCCCCTTCTCCCAGCAAGAAGAAGAAGAAGAAGTACCCTGGTAAGCATATAGTACAATAAACCTTTTAAAAATCCCATCATGGAAGAAATTAGTCGTCATGTAAGATTCATCGCTCCTACTCTCTTTCCACGGATGTCATAAGAAGTTAAGAGTTTGTTTTACTTTCAACAAGATCGGCGCTCTGATTTGCCAGCTCTAATGAACCAACTAATCGGAGCCCTGAAAGCGGTAACGCTTCGATCTTGTAAAACGTAAAACAAACTCGTACCAAGCCCTCAGAAGTTGAGCAGCAACACACTTAAACCTTTAAGATTTACTATGATCTCTAACCCACTATCACAAGTGGAGATAATTTTAATGAGGAATATTTCATTAATATGTATAAAGCAAAAAAAAATTCAGTTAGTACCTATTTGAAAAGATTTACTTTGTCGATTTTGCTTTTAAAATCTCCATTTTTCCAACGTAGATGGCATGCCCCAGAACTTGCCGTGCCTCTACCACGAGGCGCACTTCAGTCCATCATCAGCGTACTTCGTGCTGGAGTGCCTTGGACCTGGGGTGCCTACGTTCAGTCTTCATAAGACTGCACTGCCTGACCCAAGACTAATCGCACATTTGGAGAACAATACTATTGTTAAGGTAAGTGCAAATTAAACTTCTTTGTTTTTATGCTTGCCTGGTACTTTGGCCAGCAGATTTAGGAATTAAATGCGTAAATTCACAAGATACTTAAGTTTTACTACCTTTTTAATTAATTTTATAGGAAAACATTTAACGTTTGTCATAAAGTTACTTAATTTAAATTTTAAATTCTATTACTTTAAGAAGTCATAAAATAACAAAGTTATAAAATGAAAACTGAGATTTGGAGTTGGGCTTATAACAAATCGCAGGTACCTTTACTACCTTACACTAATCATACCTAAGGCGAATCGCACACTGTGTTTTGTATTTATTTCAGAATTTGACAGAAATAACAAAGTCAAGTCAAAGCCAAATCATTTATTCCAATTAAACCATTAATACTTACGTACGTTTGAAACGTCAACAATGGAATAAACAAATAATAGTCGGTCAGTCTGTCCATCAGTGAATCTAGGCGCTCGTTCCAAAGTGTACCATCGAATGGAGAAGAACGAGCAAGAAACTCCACAAAAAATACATATTATATACTTAAAAATTGGTGTCAAAAGCAACTTAACTTGAACAACTTATACATTGTTTCAGTACAAGAGTAATCATAATATTTGAAATCGCGGAAATCGTCGAAGGATAAAATCCAGCTTAGCTATTATACCGGATAATCTCGGTTGCCACTACGGATCGATGCTTTCATACTTTTTTTTACTTCAAAAAGCTGAATTTCCAACCTTTTTGCTTATCCCATCTATTTTACGGTACAACAAATCTTATGGAGTTTCTTTTTACACGAGTTTTAGCAAACAGAATTACAAACTGGATGATTTTTGGCAAAAGTACTGGGGAATTTTGAAATAGAAATAGAAAGTACTGGGGAATTATGAATAAACTTTAACACAAGTTATACATACAAGTTCCAACTGAGGGTGGCATTCTCAGTGGAATATTATTTTTTCCGTCATTAAAAACAGTTTTAGACCCTGACCTGAGTCGCGACGCTTCATGCAAGCGGAATCCACTGCGCACGAAACAAGTTCTGCGCCGCATAGTATGCGCGCCCGCTTGCCCGCACATTCAAACAATATCGAGTATGTGACTGCCAAACAAATATCTCTGTATGATTCCAAATCGGAAAATCACAAACTTTCGTTCAGTTACAGATTCGTAATATCAAAAATATTAATAATTATTTATTCGTAGGAGATAACAAAAAAGATACAAGAGTAGGTACCAAATATAATACGTTATAATAAATAACATCCAGTTATAATACAAGATTATATTATAACAGATGTACAATAAGAAACTAAAGCAATCGTTTATGTATTTGGCTAAATTGGACAAGATAATGAGATAATGATACGGGATGAAACAATGCTGTTTTTGTTGGTAACAGTTTGCTTCCAAGCTGTACCAATATGAGAAGAACGAGAGTATAAATAAACTTCCGTATACTCACTATATATAATTATATACCCACCAACATAGAACCTATACACACTCCATGCTAGTTGTATTTATATACATAATGTTATTTTGATAGCAATTCTAAGTAACCTATGGAGTTTCTTGCTCGTTCTTTTCCAAAGGGTACTTTGGAACGAGCAAATAGCTTCACTAGAGGACTGACCGACAAACAGACGTTTTATTTTTTTTTAATATTATTATATTTGCTTTGACGTTCAAAAGCGCCTTCCTGGTCTATTTGAAATTAATTATTTTGACTTTGACTTTAAGATAGAAGAGAGGAGTATACAGTCAATCTTCAGATTGCATCATCCAGAGATGTACACTATCGATCATTACCTGAAAAATTATGCTTTTTAGCATTGATAAAGCCAAACACGCAAATCTAAACCCTAATATCATAACCTCAAACTATATTTCTCTTCAACAGGAAAAGTTAGCGTCAATAGCTCTGCCGACGCCCCGTACGTTTTCGGTGCAGCTATCCAGTGGGCACGCCGCGAGGGTGAGGCTACTCCTCCCGCCAGGGTTGAGGGAAGATGAGGTCACAAAGTATCCACTGGTGTTGAAAGTGTGAGTATTAAAACTATTAACAACTTACAGTTCTTTTCTTCTCCTCTAATAATATCTTCTGATTTATTTCGTTGCGGGATCCAAGACAGTCATTCATGTCCCTGGGACGCGCCGGACTTCAATGTTCCGGTGTTCTCATGTTTGTATCTACTGTAGATCCTGGCTTACAGGAGTTGCAGTGGTATGGGAGGTTGTGGCAGGCTTGTCCCATTAAAAGGAAATAACAACTTACTGCCGTACTCAGAGATATTTAACGATTACTTAAACTATTCCTTAGTAACGATTTTGTTAAATCTCTCTAGTATGGCCACTAGTGACTTTCCTTTTCTTTTTAACTGATGGTTAATCGTTTTTCCTAACCAAATAATGGTAATGTCCAATAGATAATTAGCTAGTATCAAACATCCAAATTGAACTCACGCTTCTATGGTCAAAAAAGGTAGCCATCCATACTATCCGTACTTGCAAGTATGCAACTTTGTAGCCAATACAGTGGATCTAGTAATAATAAAAACGTATAAATCGTCCCCCACTAAATTACAAACTCACAAACCAATGAACACCGAAAACATTCCAATTCTTCCACAAAGTTAAGCGTAAATGTAAAATATAACGGCACTTACATTTTATACGATTGTTAGTCTAGTCCTGCTATAGACACGCTATAACAGTCATTGTTAGAAAAGCAATAAGACTGCGAATAGCTTGAGGTGTAACAAATCATTTGGACAAAAGACAGAAAATATATCTGATGCTTAACATTCCTTGTGAGTAATAAGAGATATTTATGAGCGAATTTATTACTGTCCTTACTTTCTTCAAACAATATTAATTTTTAGCATATTCTACTGCGGTTTTTGAGTCCGAATTACTCGTTAATTTATCACCATGACTGTTCTTAACAAAGACATTGTAACGTTAAATTTATGTTTGAAGTTTTGGTAATCAAAGTTGGTAAGATCGAACTGTTTACTACAATATGCGAGCGATCATAATATACAAACTTAACTGAAAAATAAGATGTGTGAGGAAAGGATATTTAAAACGTGATTGTACTCATGATTACAAACAACTTTCCCGAAGAAACCTTTACTCATTTTTATATTGATTGGTTTTGTTTTTATCACAATAACAAAACATCAAAATATGGCACGCGCGTGCGTTCGTATGATCAGATGCCAATTATCGGAAGACTAGTTGGTATTTTGGAACTTTACCCGCACGTGCTAATGAAACTTTCTTGTTTAATCCTTAACTAATTACCAGTCACCCAATATACAAAAAAAAGACTTCCTATACAATTACACCTAATTCTTTCTTCAACAGCCACGGTGCACCAGGAACGCAGCTCGTAACAGAGCGTTGGTCCCTAGACTGGGGCTCGCTAGCCGCGGGCGCCGGTGCCATACTCGCGTCGGTGGACGCGCGCGGCGCCGGCGGGCGGGGGCTCGGCGCGCACCACGCGCTACATCGCCGGCTCGGCACCGTCGAGCTGCAGGACCAGTTGGAGGTCGCCGAGTAAGTTAAAGGGAAATAATTTAGATGATGTTGATATCGATTTTTGGTTTTAAAAAGAGGTGTTATTTTAGCTTTCTGTTTGGCTTTAGTCACTATGGAAGAGAGCTCATCATCATCTGCATATCAAATTAATATGTTTACTGCAGTGTCTCAGCCTGTTTCGTAACGCATTCCTTCCTCTTTCTCTTGGTAAAAGACAGTATTCTGCAAATCAACAACACAATATTATTCATGGATTCACTATATTTATATTTATTGTAAAATGTTTTATAATAACTATCGTAAGACATACTAAATTAATTAAAAAACACGGTTTACTTACCTACGTTAAGGGAGAAATGCTCTCCTAGTTTTGAGTCACAAACGTCGCCGTGTCTGCGCACACTGCTCATAATGAAAAGTCCCTCTGTGATTCATAACTAGTAGACCTCTTCTCCATAAATATACATGAGTAAACCGTGATTTTTTATTTATATTTTATTGTTATTACAACGGACTGTCGAACAACCTTGATAGAACCTTTCTTAGGTTTTATTAATACGAAACCTTAACACTAATCTATATATGTACTTACCATCGAATACGTACACAGGACCATTGAAACTCAGTACTCACTATAAATCGAGTCGTTCGAGAGAGCCAACAGTCTAGCTAGTCCTACACTCATATAAAATGTACAAGCACTTTTTTTCGTTCCCAGTGGGTCTCAGCGTTAGTTCGGACCTCCAAGGCACTTGATGTTGCCTCTCCGCTGAATATTTTAGTGTCAAACAATTTTACGCAGCTGTAAAATCTTGGGTTCTTTTTTAAAAGGCGTTTGGAAGTTAAATAAGTTGAATTATGTAACAACGTTATGTCTGTTTTTCTCTAAGGAGTAGATGAGTTTATAATTTTATTTAGGTTTGGTTGGATAGCCAAACTCGCTACATTAGATTCTAAACTTCATTAAAATATTAACTGTAAGAAAGAAAACTGTTGAAGGCAAAATCCTGCGCTAAACGACAGTCACCAGTAGCCGACGTGACGGTTAACATGTTAAATAATAGGTACTACTAGCTTAACGAGGATACTCAACGAATTTCAAGCTACGACAGGAGCCCATAATGGTTTTTTTTTTATGAAACACGCCGGCAATCGAGCAGACTTATCACCTGATGGTAAGCAATCGCCGCCGCCCATGGACACTTGAAACACCAGAGGCGTTACAAGTGCGTTGCCGGCTTTTTGGGAGTTAGGAATTCAAGGGTTGTTGTTAGGGAATCGGGGATGGGGAAGATTGGGAAGGGGAGAATTGGGCCTCCGGTAACCTCACTCACACATCGAAACACAACGCAAGCGTTGTTTCACGTCGGTTTTCTGTGAGGCCGTGGTATCACTCCGGTCGAGCCGGCCCATTCGTGTCGAAGCATGGCTCTCCCACACTTAAAATGGTGAGCAACATGAGTATCAATTCGCCGCTATTTACCCGATTGTAGGAAGGGTTTTTTTCGGTATTTCGCGTATAGAATTATGGTCGACACAACAATAGACTTACACCCTAAAATCTGGAACTCATAACTGACAAAAGGGGATGTTCAATTTAATAGAAATTCCTTTCATAAATCTTTCTAGGAAAATAAAAGGTGTGACGTCATTTTATACTATCTGTATCGTTACACTTTTTATCCCCGAAGGACTAGACAGAGGTACACATTACGGCACGTAATGCCACTGTACAATGTACACCAACTTTTCACCATTTATGTTATTTATAAGTCCCATGTAATAATGGGTGAACCTATTGCCATATATATATTTTTTTTATAACGTCACGCCTTTAATCCCCGAAGGGGTAGGCAGAGGTGCACATTATGGCACATAATGCCAATGTACACCCACATTTCACAATTTATTTTGTAAGTCCCATGTAATAGGTGGTGAGCCTATTGCTATATATTATACCGGGCACATTTCCAGATTCCGTGCTACCACTGAGAAATTTTCGAAAAACCGAAAAAATCCCAAAATACTTTGCCCGACCCGGGAATCGAACTCGAGACTCCTTCCCGGCAGTCGCACTTATAATCAGTCAGCCAGCAAGGCAGCCATTTTATACAGACAGTTAGCAGTTATGTTATACTCATATTCTTTATTTAACCTTCTTTCTCCCCAGGTACCTCAGGGACTCCCTCCACTTCATAGACGCGCGTCGGGTCGCGGTATGGGGGCGAGCGCACGGCGGCTTCCTCGCCGCCCTCGCGTTAGCTAGCACGCTGAACGTGTTCCATTGCGGGATCGCATTGACGCCCATCGTACGCTGGCGGTACTATGGTGAGTAATGGATGGTGAAGTTAGCGATAGGGTTGTAGATATTTAATGAGTTTTACTAAAGTGTAAAGTGGTGTTTTTTTTTTGTATAGCAGTCCTTTACTTACTAACTAGTGCAGATCTAGTATTTTTAAATATAAGACTTTTAACGTAAGCGTCCACAGGCCCGCCTCGTACACATATTAAGCATTCCGTATGACGTCATCAGTACGCATCGCATGTAGGCATTGCTGATGATGCGGTCCGTACGATGCGGATCAGTGGACGCAGTTGTAAGAGTTTCTATACAAGACAAACTAAAATCCGGACGCGAACCTTTATATAGAATAGAGTCAGGCGTTACTTTGCGGAAATCCATGCTATAATGCATTATTCCGCTTGTAGACGTATTTTCAGCATGCGGTGTGCAGCACCACCCTCCCATTGCCAATTAAATGCTCACACAGCAGAGATGCAACACAACAACACACACATAACACGCAAGAACGCACTCACACACAACCAGAATGTTTTGTTGCGTCTCGTGTGTGTGTTGTTGTGTTAAAACTTGTTTTTAAAGTCTCAAAACTATAAAACCTCTTTTGTCCCTCGTGTCTTTGTTTAAACGCGCGATTCTTCAAAAGCTGTCCAATATTCTTGTTTGCATCTAAAACTTGGATACTTGAAAAATGACAAAAAACTTGCTATTGGAACCACAAAGGAAAGGACATCACCCATTTTGATCTTGACTTTCAAATTTAGACCAAAATTGTACTAAGCATGGGTTCTTTTGTTCGTACTACTAAATTGAAATCATCAGCATTCAGCAAAAAATCCCACTATTTTCCCGAAGCAGTAACCACAAAATCCTATCTAAAAAGGCCAGACAACAAAGGATCTGAAAGTAGGCAGTCACCTAGTAATCGAAGGACGATTGTAATTGGTATAAACAAAGCAATCTGCCGGGGTCTAATGGACCTTAATGTTATTTTAATGAAAGCTGCATGACTGACTATTACGCAACCCACTTGAATTTTGTTAAGGATAGTACACATTAGTCGGCCGTGTGGTAACGACAAAATGGATAACATTAGTCACCATTTCTGCTCTGTCTCAAAGAGCAATCAGACCATCACAATTGAGGCCCAGTAAAGCTGATACACGATACGGAGCAGGGACAGACTTTTAACAGGTAGCCGGGGCTCCGGCTCGAAGAGCAGCGGTAGGAACGGGGTGTTTTTTAGTCAGTAAGAGTCTGACATTCCCTCTCGCCTCACTAAAGGCAGGAGAAGTCGCTGAATGATTTTCTTTCCAATTTTCCACTGTCATATTATTTAGAAATTAAAAACTAATTCAGTTAAAAGGCAATGTAAACAGTTTTTTACTTTTATTTTCTTACCTTGTACAACCTAACTTGTCCTATAATATAAACATCAAACTACCCGTGACACTTAGACACGACAACCAGTACTTATAAAGCGTGGAGATCATAATCTCCTTGCAATTGTGTTGAAGATCGTAGTTTAAGTCTTTAACTGCTAATAGAAAACTGTCGAAGGCAAATCCTCCGCTAACGTCGGTCACCGGTGACCCCCGTGGCGTTCAAAATATTAAAATGGGTAGCAATGTGTACGTACATCGACTAACATCGATATGAAAACCCATCTTCAGAGAGTGATGCTGTCCGATCCCTACAAAATACCCTTATTCGACTCTTACGACACCCTCGGGATAAACATAGAAGGTGACAAATATATTTCACGTACCCGTCAGCAAAACCTTGCCATACGCATGTATCTATCTAAAATCCATAGGTCGCTGGTTCGAATCCGGCTCGAAGGACCATAAATGTAGGGGCAATGTCGCTTCTACACTTGCAATTGTTGACTTGTTGGTTGAGCAATAAAACAGACCGTTCACGTTGGCTGTGTTTATTAAACTAAATAAAAATACGATACGATGTCAGCAAAAGTGTCGAGCTTGCTCGTACACTATCTGTCACTACAAAATTTTCTCTCAAAATCGCTGCGTCACGCCGTGCCTGTGTGAACGCGCCTTAATCCTTTGTTTTCAATGGTAGGGGGGATGGTTAATCTTGGGTGATTAAACGCTTAAATGTGGTCTTTGCTTTGGAATTATTTTAGAAACATTGTTACAAATAATGACGAGGCTTTTATTCCCCTACTTACTATGGGTTAAGGAATTATTTTGAGAGCCACGTGTAGCTTTGATAATATTGGCTTAGAAGATGTAAAATTAAGGGTGCTTTGCTACCTGAGATGTGCTATGCTACGTTGCTGTGGATGCGTTTGGCTTTTATTAACGATATTCATTGGTACACATAGCTTAGCACTGGTGGAAACAGACTCAGTTAAGCTATGTTTTTTTATATAGAAAGATGCGTGCTATGGATGGCTTCCCTACTATCATATATGTATATATACATTCTCAAACTACGCATCTTCATTGCATAACTACATAGCTTAGTATCAGTGGGAAACGGTCACATAGTTTTACAGCTTAGCTCGAGATCTTATTGAACACAAATTCAGTCTTACCATAAGCACGAATCTTCGTGTTTAATTTTTTTTTTTTTATTCTTAAAGAAGGCTTACGGACTAATCACAATAATTATAGGTAACATATTATAAAAACTTAAATTGCCAATAACAAGCCTCCACAGATAATTTCAACCTATCGATAGATACAAGTTTAATACTTAAGTCTTTATTCCATAGGTACCCTCAGTTTGAGTGTAATTGCTAGCCAGTTACATTATTCACAAATATAATTAAAATTAAAAATATTCACCAACAAAAGAACAATTTTGCCAAACGTCGCCTTACCACGTTCGATTTTGTGCAAAAAAGATCTATATCGAGATCCCGCGGTAGTGAATTAAAACTACGTGCACTACGTAAGAAGAACGCGTTACGTCTATACTTCGTGGAAGCAGAAGGTACGTGAAGCAGCGGTCGCCGTCGGAAACCAATATGATTGGTACGCAGTTGTACTTTTTCTAGTAGCTCAGGACAGTCAACCGCGCCAGTCGCGATATTTATTAAAAAACATACGTCACAGTGGCGTAGCGTGAGTGTCGTCCGCCCGGGGCGGAAGACAACTTTGCCGCCCCCTTATTTAGGTATTTTAATTTAATGTATACTACACATTACATACATTCATAATAGAAAACTTTTCGGCGAGAACAGTCATGAATCAGAGCACTCCCCGTGGTATAGGCAATATAATGTACAACGAAGCTACATCTCTACGCATTGCCAAAGTGTCAAGTCGGTTTTAAATTTCCCGCCACTCAACAATCCGATTCGCACGCCGCTGAACGCGGTCCAAAGAATGAACCTGGTACTGGGCTGCCCCCGCCCACAGATGAGAGCAGTACATATTCCATATGGGGCCGAACCTGCGCCTTATATAGAAGCAGGCGATGGGCTGGAGTGAAATACTGCCTTGATCTATTGAGCACACCAAGCTTTTTCGAGGATAATTTAGCCTTATCCTCTAGATGGCCACGGATATGGACGTCGCTCGAAATGTTGATGCCAAGTATCCCAATTCTAATACCGGGCTAAACACGCCGATCTGTGTCTTAGTAGGGTTAAACTGGAACAAATGAAGTTCACCCCAATCTGAGATTCTCCGCAAAGAAGTCTCGATTTCAGACACAAGTCTGTTTCGATTCTCGATGACGTTTTCCCGAGAAATGTTAGCGCGGCCGGTATAATAGGCATCACCTGTACTGTCATCCGCATAACAATGAATGCTGCTGATTTGCAACATATCATTGATATGGAGGAGGAACAAGGTAAGTGATAGCACGCAGCCTTGAGGGACACCTGCGTTTACAGACAGAGAGTCGGAGCATTCCCCGTCGACAACGACCTTAATGTTTCTGTCTGCAAGGAAGCAGTAGACCCATTCGCACAATTTCTCGGGAAGACCATACGAAGAAAGCTTCGAAAGAAGTGCTTTATGCCAAACCCGGTCGAAGGCTTTCGCCACGTCCAAGCTAACTACCAACGCTTCCCCCTTAGATTCGATCGCCTGTGCCCAACGGTGTGTCAGGTAAACCAGAAGATCCCCAGCCCATCGACCTTTACGAAAACCGTATTGCTGGTCACTGAGTAGCTGGTGATCCTCTAGGTACCGCAAGAGCGGGCAGTTAATAATGGATTCCATTATTTTCGAGAAGAGGGAAGTAATGGCTATCGGTCTGTAGTTGGACGGATTTGTTCTATCGCCTTTTTAGGGTTCCGTAGCCAAACGGCAAAAAACGGAACCCTTATAGATTCGTCATATCTGTCTGTCTGTCTGTCTGTCTGTCTGTCTGTCCGTCCGTCCGTCCGTCCGTATGTCACAGCCATTTATTTCCGAAACTGTTGGGCCTACATAGTTGAAACTTTGAAGGTTGATGTCTTTCGGTAACGGCTATTCGAATTTTGAATAAAAATCAATAAATTTAAAAATTAAAAGGGGGCACTCCATACATGGAACTGATTCAAAAAAAAATTTTTTTCAGCTAAAATATCCATAATGGGTGTCTATGGATAGGTCTTTAAAAAAGACATTAATGTTCTTAAAACCATTTTTCGTCAAAATTAACCGTTTGAAAGTTAGACGCTTCTAAAGTGGAAAAATGAGTGTCCCCTACCCTCTAACTTTTAAAATAAGAGAAGGAGAGAACAAAAATAAATATATGCTGTAGATTTCAATAGAAACTAACAACGAAAATTGGTTTGAACCTGATATCATTATTAGTTTTTAAGAAATAAAACATTTACAAAAACCGCAAATATAACTTTGTCGTTCATACAAACACTATGTAAAACCAAGTTATTTTACAACTTTTATATTATGTCATCTACTTGCTGTTACGGAATCCTTCATGGGCGAGTCCGACTCGCACTTGGCCGGTTTTTGTTTAGGGATCAGATGGACCCAGGCCGTCTTCCATGATTTCGGGATTACGCCTAAAGAGTAAGCTCATTTTATTCGGTCCAAATTTGTACAGTCGACTCTATCTAAAGGTTCCCTCTCGGGGCAGGACTACTCGTTAAAGGTTCCATCTCCACTATCACTACTTTCTCCGGTCTCTAGTTGCGAAAAAAATATAAAATGGTTGAAATATTTACAAAATATTTTTATTATTTATTGTTTAAAATTTGCCGCCCCCTAAAAAGTGCCGCCCGGGGCGGGCCGCCCCTGCCGCCCCCACTACGCTACGCCACTGATACGTCACTGATTTCACGTCTTTTTTCCAGGGGTAAAAAGTGGTACCTCCTACAACGGTGAATATAATCGTCCGACCATTGCTGTGCCTTGTAATCTAAATATCTCAGAAATTTACGCTGAACCCCCTCAATACGTGTCCTATATATTCCATATTGCGGGTTCCAAACCTGGGATGCATACTCTAAGTGACTGAATATAATATATGTCGTTGTCTTATTTGGTCTTAGTTCTGTTTTTTTTTTAATTAAAACTTTCTATTTAAAAGCCTATCTCAAATCAATCTTAAGTAGATACTTTCTATGCAGCATATTAATGCTGCAAATATCTTTTGTTGATATTAATCAACAAAAGATATTTTCATCAGTCAGCAATTTTGTTTTTAGCTACGAATTAAAATAATAACTCTCTTTCTGTAAAGTCTTCATTGAAAAAGTCCTTTTTAGGAGTCAAAAACTGTATTATTTTGGCTGAAAAGAAAATCAAAGTTTCCTTTTAAAACAATGCTTGGTAAATGTCGAAATCGTCTAAAAGCTAAAACAAAAGAAGTCCTGTTAAATTGTCTACAAACTAAGTTTGTCCATTTAGTTGTACCCACTGTTAATCGGGCAGAGGTTTTCATTAAAATGCCTTTTATATAGCCATAACTTTTAGTTATAATAATAGAATCCAATGTTTGGTGAAATTGTTTGTTTTATTTACTCATGAAATGTTTTGTTTAGTTTCAATACTCATCCTAATAGTAATAATATTAGCGGTATAATCGGTTGAAAATAACACTGGTCAACAAAATTTTAACTTTGTCGTGCCACACAGACTTTTTTGGTATTTTTTACTTTAATTGGTAATTGTTAGGAAAAATAAACAATTAAAAAAGATTTGCTAGATAAGAATTTTATTCTATTGGGTAATTTAAAATATTAAGAAAAAACACAGATCGCGTAAATCAAAAGCTTATTTTTTTAATATGACTTTATAATCTTAAGATTTTCTTGAATGATTAGCTTCTGGTTGGTCTCTTTTAATTGTCCAGCAGAAATCTGCTAACATATTGGGGCAAATGGAGCCCTGGTACCGCTTTTCCATATTTAAAATGTCCTGATGGAACCTCTCACAATGCTCGTCGCTGACAGCCCCTAAATTGTCAGGAAAAACATCCAGGTGCGAGTCTAAAAAATGGATCTTTATTGACATGTTGCAACCCAATGCTTGGTATGACAATAATAGCTCGCTAACCAACTATCTCTATCTGTCACTCTTGTGGTTAACCAAAAAATTTGCAACAACATTTTTAAAAGCCTTCCACGCAGATTTTTCTAAATTCCTTAATTTTTCTTCAAATGTTGTATCCTTAATTAACTCTCTAATTTAAGGGCCAACAAAAATACCCTCTTTAATCTTTGCATCACTTATTTTATTGAATTTTTCTTTAAGATACAAAAATCCATTCCCATTGCTATCCATTGCCTTCACATTTTTTTTTTATCAATCCTAATTTGATATGCAGTGGTGGCCGTCTTATAGCTGAAGATAATTTAGGGTAAATAACTGTGTTTTTTTTCTTGTAATTTATACCTTTTATGTCGGTGAGACAAAAATAGCAATCTGAAACGTGATCTCGCTGTTCAGTTCAAATCATGGGTACAGCTAACGGCATAGGTCTTATTCCTTTCTTCCAATCAGTTAAATTTTTCACACACGTTATGCAACAGATATGAGGGACCCAGGATTTGTCTTGGTGGGCAACGGAGAAACCAAAACATTGGTGATAACATTCCAACTTAAGATTCGTATAATTTCGTCTTTGTTTTTTGAATGTTAGTTCTCCGTAGACGTAACAAAAAGAGTTAGGATCATTATTACACTTCCTCGACATATTCACAGGATTAATAATTCACAAAAAAGTGTACAAAT
The DNA here is from genome assembly GCF_023101765.2 of Spodoptera frugiperda. Classification (NCBI taxonomy): domain Eukaryota; kingdom Metazoa; phylum Arthropoda; class Insecta; order Lepidoptera; family Noctuidae; genus Spodoptera; species Spodoptera frugiperda. The sequence continues at coordinate 7,162,742 of NC_064221.1, read as the reverse complement.
TGAACGACACGTATGAATACGACGATTTACTTGTAAACGTTTATGTTAATTTTCTACCGTAGGACTAGTTATGTGTATTACCGTATCACAACAAATATGAGGCTAATAAATGCATGACAACTGTGATTTAATAATGAGGGTAGATTGATAAAACAAAATTAGCTGTCAAAGTTCGTGTGGCAAAACCAGTGTTGACCAGTGTAATTTATCTAAAATAAGGGTAGCAGTAATAACAAACATCCATTATAGGACAAAGACGCCTCAAAGTCATAATCAAATAATTTATTCCAATTAAACCATAAATAGGTACTTTTGAAATGTCAACAAATAAAGACATAAATAATAGTCTATCAGTCTTTCCGACAGTGAAGCTGGTACTCATTTGAAATGTAGTTTCGAATGGAGAAGTACGAGCAAGAAACTCCTTTCGTGAAAAAGAAGAAAATACGTGTTCACAATTTCTCTGATACATCCCCTCTTTCGTTAAAGGAGTTCTGCCACAATCCTTTGGTAAACAGCTTTGTGACAACAGTTGCCATCACAGTTAGACCATTGGTTTAGGGACTGCTACTGTTCAAGAGGGTCCAGTGTCCATCCCTCGACGCGACGGCTAGATATATCGCTTTTAGAACACCCAGAAAGTTGTATACTAAAATCAATAAACAGTTGCAGTATACTTGTGGGTACCAGGAGAACATAAGTTAGTACGAAGTTATATCCCATTTTAACAATAAAATCCTTCTTGTTACCAGCCTCTGCATACGCGGAACGCTATATGGGCTTTCCCAACGCAACGGGCAACTACCGAGGGTACGCAGACGCTGACGTCACGAAACAGGCAGCAGCGCTCCATGACAAGATGCTGCTCCTGGTACACGGGACCGCAGACAATAATGTACATGTGCAGCAGAGCATGGCGCTTGCGAGGGCTCTGGCTGACCAGGGGAGCATGTTTAGACAGCAGGTGAGCGAGAGAGAATTTTAGAGAAGGTACTACCACTGGGCTTTTGTGTAGTTAAGGATATACCTAGTCGATATGTGTGTGTCAATTCGAAAAACATAAGTTAAGAGAATAAGATAAAATTACTTTTAAAACTTGATCGATGTACTTTTTGAAGTGTATAATGTAGTGTGAAACACCGCCAATCATATTTATAGATAACCATTGTCACAATAGCATGGTACAAAAACATATGCAAAGAAAACCGAAAGATATACTTGTAAATACAATATTAACATCAATACATGGCGAACATGACAATCACGTTAAATACTCTCACAGAACCTTTATCTCTTCTCTTCTTCTCCCCCAGATTTACCCTGATGAAGGCCACAGCCTGGAGGGAGTGAAGCGCCACCTGTACCGCACAATGTCCGCCTTCCTCGACGACTGCTTCAGGAAGCAGGTCCCTCCCGAGACCAAGGCGGGATTGAGAAACGGAGGGAATCTAGACTGAGACACGTGGAGGGACGAGGAGTTGTGCTCTTGGTGAGATGTGTGTAATTGTGACTTCTTTACAGGCTTTGTGTGAAGCTTTGGGACGGCTTTTAGGAGTATTGGGACTGCTGATGTGATGGTCGCGCTTGTTCAATGTGCTATTGGATAATATACAGCTAAAAATGTTTAAGTTTTGATAGCTACAGTGCTTGGGCAAACAAGATTTTAAGTTTCATTAACGACATCTTGTGAAGACAAAAATGAATTTAAGTTTTAACGCCATCTTGTGAGCACAATGATGAACAATTTTAAGCTTATTTCTGCAACTAAATAATTGTTTTCCAATCTCATAGTTCAATAATGAATAAAGTAGAAGTATTACAGCATTTTTAAGACCCATTTCTTAATCTTTAATTTACTAAAAGTACCAACAACAATTAAAAAAGTTAGACAATTGTGTAAAATTACACCAGCCTTTAGAAGAAAATATCTTTTACTTACAAAACAGTACAAACACACGACCCGTATAAAAATACAAAAACCAAACCACAATCACAATTAAAACCATCAATAATTCCTTACCAAGACTTAACTGGACAATGCAACGTGTAGCTAGCATTGTACCAGGAATACATAAGTTACTAGGTAGCCGGTAGACCCGCATCAATGCCTTGCGGTTGCCACACAATAGCAAGATATATGTACTGTTCTCATACATCTTGCAACTGCGGCTCGCTGTAATCCGGTCGTCGTGTACCTAATCCATGCTACGTCCAACCGTTTGTCAGCTGATTCTTGTAATTTGAGATGGAATATTTAATATTAGCGTCCGTTTTAGTTGGTTCTACATTAAATGTATCATTATTCTTCCGTTAAACATAAGGACTATCTAAAAAAAGTTCTTACTAAAGAAAATATTTATAACAGATTATTACGAGTATGTGTCTGAAAAATATCGAATAATTCAGAGGCTTATAGGCAAAATGAAAGCACCTGTTTTATAAAATAATAGTCTTCACTCATTTTGTTTTCATTTGTTTTGATAAAATGTACATCGCAATTTTTGCTTGATAATCTATTTGCAGTGTTTGCAGATCTTACTAAAGCATTTGATAAATTTTATATTTATAATAATGTTTATGTTCCATGCTTAGCTCACCAATACGGGTTGAGGACAACTCCGAGCCAGAAGACTCCGACGAGAGGTAAGTTAGACTACATAAGGAGTCATATTAGTACATTATTACAAAAAAGATCAGGGCTTCCTCAAGGAAGCATTTTAGGACCATTTTTGTTGACTAAGTAAAACCCTTTCCTGAATTTGAACTAGATATACCTATAAATATCATAATAAAATCACCTTATTAACCGTTACAAACCGTAGTCATATTTATTTTTGAGTTAGAATTTTATTATTTTTCAGTTAGAAAGTAGTTTAATAACACTTATCTTTTAGAGTATATTCAGAAAAATATAAAACAGTTGTAGAAAAACATATTAAACTTCACGTAGTAATACAATTAATGACAATTTTTACTTGTTTCCAGGTAATATATAACCAAACGAGGATAACACAAGAAGAGAGAGTGTAGTGATAAATCAAATAACCCGTAGTACAATTAATTCCATATCCAACGCGTCAACAACTGCCATCTTCATACATATAGAGAGTTTTAAAATAATGAACGTACAACGGATTCCTTTAATGCTAGCGCCACACATGTGCGCGCTTGTTTGTTAACAGTGCTGTATCCTTAGCATGAGTTTGCTTTACGTTTAAAGTAATCGAAACCAGAGTGCATTCGGCGCTCTGATTGGCTGTCACGAATAAAGTAACCAATCCGAGCGTCGAACGTAAAGCAAACTCATACTAAAGGGACTCTTCAAATTGTATGACACAAAAATTTGATGCTATTTTGTCTGTGCCAGGCAATGTGAACAAACAAGAACGCACATGTCTGACGCCAGCATAATAAAATAACAACAAAGCAACATCACTAAGCTAAAGAAAGGATTAGGGAATTATTTCAAAGGAACATTGTAGACGGCTTAGCTGTGTCAATCTGCGACAGATCTGAAGAAAATAACGTTGATACAAGTCGAAGATATTCAAAAGAAAAACTGTGCTTTGAGACCCTTTTAAATGTTATTCAGTAACAAAAGCATTTGATAAGGAATAATATTGTTAGTTTTAATTGATGATAAAATAGTTATATTCCGGACTAGTAATTGATTAATTATCTGATTTTCATTAGATCTAATGCGTATGTTTATAAGACGGATCGTTTAAAAGTTTTTATGGTATATCTTTGTAACAAACGCTTTGAAATCTAATGAAAGTAAAACACAGTCAAAGAAGGTACGGATCTTAAAGGAATCTTAGCTACGTTCATAATAATGTTAAAGTATTGGAACACTATTAAGATTCTGTCGTATTATTACAGCGGCGTATTATTTCGTTAAGTAATGTTGGCGTAAAGAAAGATTACAGCGTTTGAGTATTGTAGGTATAATGTCTTGCTATAAAACAATAAATATTATTGATAAATAATGAACTGGTTACGTTATGATTGGATGAAGAAAGTGCATTCACAGACGCTTTCTATTAATAATCAGTAATGAGTTTTAATAATACGCCGTTGTAATAATTCGGCGGAACCATAGCAGATAGTTATGAGAAACAGAATATCTCATTACCTATATAAAAAATCATATTTAGTGCTAATTTTTAACCTCAAAAGTAAAGTAACGCCAACTATATTTAAGTAAAAGAAACGATATTTACAGCCGTAAGTTTTACACAAACACATATCGGTAAAAGTCAAAGAATTCTTATTATTATTCCTATTCAAAATAACTCAAAAAGAAAAAGACCTATTCGAAAATAAATAATAAATTAATAATACCTACTATTTTAAAAGTTTCACTATTATTATTGCTGCCTTATTTCCCGCACAAACACGTAAATCTTCCATTGTCCTCTGTGCATGTATAATAATCGCGTCTTCTCAACATTTAGCTTAAAAACGCAATATTTCATCTAGTGAATAATAAAGGAATTGATAAATAGTTCTTTAGTCAATCAGTTTGTGATCTAGTAGTTAAATTGTTATAACTAGTGGTACCTTTTCATGGACTCATCATCATGAACCCTCGAGGACTAACTCCTTGTTGAATTTAGAAGTTTCGTTGATCGAGAAATACTATATTGAACTTTTGCTTGTCATACCGGGGTTTAGATAAATAGTAGGAATATGTGTAAACAGGAAAATATAGACACCCGTCGTATTATTATTTCAACAAAACATTTTTTGGAACAATAATACGCCAAGGTGCAAGGTGTACTTTATAAACAAATATCTGAATTTACACGTATGTATATTTCTACGTGAATAAAATATATTTGATATTCAGAAACATCAGTCTATATTCCTACTATTACTATATCTAGGCCAAGGCTTGAATCGAGACACTCGAGTCCGCATGAATCATACTTAAAGCCATCGCAATATTTTGCGATGAGAATAATTTTAATTCATTAATTTAATTCGCATATGATGATGGTAAAGTGTAATTTCTAAATGACAAATAATTGTACAGATATTATTATAATATTTCCCATTTAGATTATAATAATACGCTTCTCTGCGTATTTTATTAAGTATAAGAAAGGCTAATACTGAAACATTAAGACTTCAAGTCGCTTGAACAAAATGATTAGTGTTTTCTTATGACTAGTAAAATACGCACCTATTTAAAAAAATATCCAAACATTTGATCTTTAAGTATAAAATTGCTCACTCTCATCAAGTTTTGCATGTATGCATTCTAGTCACTTCATTTATAGTATTAACAGAATTTAATAATAAATTTTATTAAAGACCAATAGTACGTTAAAAATATTTTATTAAAGAAAATTAAAAAGTTTTAAAAACTAATTAGTGAAGATTTTGATGAACTAGTAAGATTTAGCGCATTAGTTACTTAGTGAAGTTTGAAATTTAAAAAAAGTTTTATTGAAATGTAACTAATATAGCAATAATTTAATAGATTAAATACCTCCTTTATAAGTAAGCACTCTTCCGATAAAGCACTTGTAATAAAAGGATTTTTGAAGCGTTAAAATTATGAAATATTCTTCGAAAACGAATACTTAGTGTGCTTGCAGACAACTAGGTTTTAGGATTTGTGACGTACTATAATGGGCATAAGTCTCCCTTTACTTTAATATAATAATATGAACGGACTTCCTCGTTCGATTTTCATATTCAGAAAATGAAACGAGCGGACGGTACCTCAGCGAAATCTCATACCAACCCGTCTGTGTGCAAGCACTCTAAATCCGCAACGCAGGAAAACATTTTTCACGTGTCGTATTATTAGAGTAATAATACGAATAAAGCTACGACACTAGAAAAATGTTCACTAATGTAGGTTGAAATGTTCCAAATAAAAGAGTGAAGTAAACTCGAAAAAAAAGATTGTTCAAAAGAATAAAAGGAAAAGACCTAAGTGCCAAAAGCGTCGTTTTATCTCGTACGTTTTCTGTAAGTAATTATTGTAAGTACATTAGAGTCGTAAAGAAAATTCGATTACATTCTCATGTTTTTTCGTCATTAGAAGTAATGTTACGGTCCACTACGCCGACTACGCGCGTCGGAAAATAAATAATAATACGAGAACCAGATTATTTTTTTATGAAATAATTCGTACACTGTATGTGACTGTAAGTCTTCATGATAAGCAGATTCTTATTGTGATTATTCATTTTAATTTTATTGGCAATGATTGTACTTGTTTTTTTTTTCTTAAGGTTTTTTTAGGTTAAGTTATAATGTGTAAATCTTGTTGATGAAATTTATAATAAGTTTATAGCTTTATTTCGTATCAATCTCATTAGCTACTCAGCATATGAGGAATATATAATTTGATGGTCAATAGTATAGACTACCTTGTTGGTCGAGTGGTCGTGAGTGCGACTGCCGGAGAAGGGACCTCGGGTTCGATGCCCGGGTCAGGCAAAGTATTGCTGGGCCTTTTTTAGATTTTTCGAAAATTTCTCAGTAGGAGCACGGAGTCTGGAATTGTGCCCAGTATATGGCAATAGGCAATATAATTTGTATTTGGCCAGTTATAATCAGGACTAAAGAGATTGATATGAATATAACTACAGACTCAGCACGTTAACCTGCCACAATCCTGCAATATAATTTCGACTTAATCACGAAAGCAGAAGATTGAAAATCAAATAAAGACATAGTGTATAGGTTGATCTGCTGTCGTCTGTACTTGTTAAGAAAGATTATTTTGTTTGTGTGTGTATAAGTTGAGTGTTAAAATGTAAAAGGTTTGGTACAAGCACGTTCGAGTTTGACACAAAAATATTAAAAAAAAAAACGCACAGATTGTGATTTTTGCCTTATCGATGTTCTCGCTGTTAATAAAATATTTCTTTTTGGTTTTTTATAAGCAACCAGTTTGTCTGTATTGCTGAAATGTAATTTCAACCAGTTAATCAGTTAGGTACACTAATTACTTATCCATTTAATTGATAGTTAATTAATGGGTCAATCTCCAAAACGCCAGAGAAAATGCCAGAGCGATCACACGAATAGGGTGTATTCGTGTACTCAAAAATTTTAAAAAGGAATATGAGACTAATAAAGATAAGTAACTTTTTAAAATTCAGTCGAAATTCTTAACGAAATTCTTACGATCAAAACGTCCACAGTCCACAATCAACTGTCAAATGAATTTAAACTTGGAACGTTAATTCGAACCACAGATAACATTTAGCAATACAGATAAATAAAAGGCAATGGTGCAATCGCTTTGTGATTACAATATAATAACTTTAAAAAATAGTTTTAAGCTGTTCTTATGGCAGCAAGAGCGTTGGTTGTTAAATGTAGTTATTTTTCAAAGCATTATAATAGTACACGTGCCAGCACATGGAACTACCCCACTACTTTAATCGATTTTCAATTCTGTCACGAAGAGTATAAAGGTGAAAATCTATTGACAGTATGGGGTACCTCAATGTGCAGGCGTGTGTTTTAATTAGAAATAATCGAAATATAAACGCTATATTTTTATTGAAATAATTCTACGTCATATCTGATTCTTATTCTTAGCTCTGTGGTGGGTAGCATAATGTTAAAGAAAGTTAAAAGGACATATGTACCCAGAATAGGTACCTACCATCATTAATTGTGGGGACTAAAGGCAAAAAGAACACCTGAAATAATTTCCGACAAAAACTGCCCAATGAAGATGGCGCCACTATAGCAAAAAAGGTGCTCTAGTGATGGTTAGACAAAATTAGCCTTTCTTTTTTTAACATTAAAGGCTACTATACCGTTCTAAATAAACAATATCTAACGCGACGTCCTGCGTGAGCGATCTAGAAGCGAATGCGAAGCGGTACGGTGCGGTGTAAAAACAACAAACTGCCGAAATCTATTGAAGTGGCCTGCGTGACCAAACACACATGAGATGTGGTGCGAAATGAAGCGAACGCAATCAGTTAGCTTGATATTTTTGTACGAGTCTCCCTTAGTACAAGTTTGTTTTACATTTAAAGTAACCAAGTCAAAGGAAACTCGTACGAAGGGTACTGATTGGTTGGTTCAATCAGTACCCTTCGTACGAGTTTACTTTTCGTTGAACGAAAACGAAACAAGAGCGGATTCGGCGTTCTGATTGGCAAGCGCGAATTAACCAACCAATCAGGGGTCACGTTTATGTTTTTTGGTTATAATGTACTTACGTACGACATAGCCGCCGCGTCGCATCGCATCGCATTGAATTCGTGTGTAACCTCTTCATAGTCACGTTCGCTTCTAGCGCCCGAATACTCAAACGCTACTCAATTTTAAGTTACTTATATATCGTGCTATCTCTGTCATTTTATAAAGAATTGATAGTGACAGAACTACATTTGAGAGCGTCTTAAAATTGAGTAGCGTTTGAGTATTCGGGCATAGATCTCTCACACAAGACCTGGCTAACTTAAAGTACTTGAATAAATTTCTTCACATAATTTTCGCTTCAACTGATAGAAACTTTGATGCCAAAATATGTTCTTAGTGATTTAGCAGTATTGTATATTTTATTTGATATTATTACATTATATTATTATGTAGTTCTACAGTACTGGTACTTGATCAGATCAAAGTATTATTAGCTAATTAATATTACCTACCTATTATTGTATTATATCGTTAATTCATGTGGAGTTTTCAGTCAGTGAAATAAGGAAAAAAATATGTAAAATAATGGTTTTAGGAGATTTCACTAACATCCCGTGTCTTCTGCAGTTAAAAATAAATAAAAATACTAAAGAGGTTTTTATAGTTTGGTTTCTGTTTCACAAAGTCTGATAGGTAGACTGTTTGTGATAGGTAGTATTTTCCATACAAAATGTAAGTCAGTTAACAACAGTTTAATCAAACATTTTGAAACAGTGAAAGGACCTTAGCTAGTTAGTATAAATACCTACCTACTTATACTACTATTTACTATTACTATACTAAGTAATGGTAAATAAATAGTCATAAAACTTTACCTTAAAAAGTCAATAGGTACTAATCATTGGGTCTTGAAATACATCATGAATAAGTATTTAAGTAAATACACTAATTTTTTCAACAAGCGAACAGACATAAATTAAATTTCTCCCTCGCCGATTTGTTATCTCTTACGGAAATATTGACATTTTGTACGAGGACTTAATAAAATCGTAAAAAGAATTGAATAAAAACGGAAAGTAGGGAACGTATTTTAGTTACGGTACTAAATTCTTTTATACACAGCACATTAAAATAGCCAAATTGACTCATTTAATTTTGAACTTTAAATTTATATGCTGAAGGTTGAAATTACAATAAATCAATTGACAGATACGGATAGTTTGATAAGCTTTTGACAATGGGAAGCAAGTCAAGTTACTCAATCTGTAATTTATTTTCATTATATTTTAGACTGTATTTTAAAATGCTAAAGTTGTAATTCCAATAAAACAATTGACAGTTAAGGACGTCTTGATAAGCTTTTGTCTGTACGATGTGTCGAATTAATTCAACGTTTCCAACCCTTTGAAATAAAGAATAAAGAATGGGAATTATATGTTAATAAGATACCAGGTACGGAAAGAATTTCAATCATTTTCGTTTTCCGATGTTGCGAATTTTTAACGCCTTTTTTTGATGTCAAATGTTCTTTTAATGAAATAATGAAATTAAATGGATCGAGAATATTTAAAGACTTTTTTAAAATAATAAAGTCTTTTCGCTCATCTCGTTACAGATCTCAATCTGTAACGTGGATTATTAAACTTTAGAAGATGTTGGTCTAATACATTTTTGAGACCTAAGAAAATAATCACATTATTAACATAATTTAGGTAATGCCTCTTTGAAAAACACATGTATTAAAAGTAAATTTTTAAACATTATAGAACGCACGGCTTCCAAATTCAAATTACCCGCTGTACAAAGTTGACACTGACATAAGCATTAAACAAGCAAAAACCGCCATCTTTATTTGAATACGTTTTGTTTCACTGACTGGAAGTGTCACAGAAATCTATTTATAAGTATGTTATTACTGCAAATTTTATTTACTTACTGTTACAAGTGTCATATTATATTGATTGAACTCACTCACTTCATCGAGACTTATCTATTGTACTATGAAATCAATAAATAGATATCATAAATGTTTGCTAGTTTTATTTTCATCTGTGTTCATTCCTTACCCGATTTTTATTCATAAGAGAAGAGAAAGGAACGTCTTTTATCCCCGAAGAGGTAGGCAGAGGTGCACATTATGGCACGTAATGCCGCTATACAATGTACACCTACTTTTCACCGTTTGTGTTATAAGTCCCATATAATAGGAGGTGAGCCTATTGCCATATACATTTACAGACTCTATGCTACTACAGAGAATTTTTCAAAAAACTAAACGAAAATCTGAAAAAAACCCAGCAGTTCCTTGACCGACCCGGGACTCGAACCCGAGACCCTTCGCCCTAATTAATGCGTATTTAAAAACTTCGTATGAGAAAAGGCCTTTGGTCAGCAGTGGCCACTTATAGGCTGTTGATGTGATGTGAAAGTTAAAGAAGACTTCTTGCGGAATAGACAGATTATTTCTTTTTCATTTCACCAAAAGTAATGAAACATAGCAAAAATGTTGCCTTTATATTATAAGCTACATATAGTGAACTAGCATCGTTCTGTCAGTCGCACGACAATTTCCGGCGCGCGACTGCACTTTAAGTCATTTCCACGCTGTGCCGTATATTACGATGCTACTAATGTAGCTAGTATTAAATTTGATAGCGGGAACTAAGTATAAAGGAAAGTAAATAGTATAGAAAATTGTGAGGAACATTATAAAACTAAGGGAACATAATGGTAGATAGAAATTGGCATTTATAGAAAAATAAACGGGCTTAAAATCACCCACTTTTCACAACTTGTGCTATAATTAGTCTCATGTAATAGAGGGTGAACCTATTGCCATTTACCGGGTACAATTCCAGAGTCTGTGCTACTACTGAAAAATTTTCGAAAAACTAAAAGCCCAGCAGTACTTTGCCCGACCCACGAATCGAACCCGTGACCACTTGCCATTCCTATTTGCGACCAATCAACGAGGCAGTCAAAAACCAAATAATATTTTGTCCAAAATGATTGATCCGACCTGTAAATTCACTTATCCAGAAATGAAAAAAGGCCTCTAGAAGAAACAAAACGTAAGATAACCTAACCTAACAAGCTCAATAAAAACATTTGTTACAATAGACAAAAACTAACAACACTATACTGAAAAACCAAACAAATCACTTTCGCTGTCTAGTTCAGTACTAAATGAGTTTGTCTAGTCCCAAGACCTAGTTTAGCTTATAATTTAGGTACCTACGATGTTCCACAAACAATTTATCATTTTCAAGGAGAAATAAGATGAATCGCTTAATATTACGATCGCGATAAGGTGCGTCGAGAGGCATTCACTTAATATTTCTTGCCATTTATTGAATTAGAAGTGAAGCTAAAAACTGAATAATCAAAGCCATTAATTTTTTTTTCATCTTAAAAAATAAAGTATATTTTGGCAGATGATATCGGCGGGAAATTGGTAAATTGACATTTGGGACATTTGGTAGTATCTTTTCCCGGCTTAAACCATAAAAACTCAGAGACATTAAATGATTAGGTACTTAAACTGTTCCTAACGACTTAGTTCCCAAAAAACACTTTGGTGTTGATTTATCTGATGCCCCATGCCCCTGGTGGTAAGCGGAACCCCAAGTATCTTTTTTTGTAATGTGTGGGGAAAATCATCTAATGACTTCTGCCGCTTTGGGTAAGGCGAGAGAGGAGTGTCAGATTCTTACCTACTGACTAAAACCCACCCCGTACCATCTTCCTGTTTCGAGCCGGACCCCCGGTAACCTGTTACGTCGTCCATACCACTTTGCCAACCTTTTGAAAACGAGTGGGAAGGGCACAGAAAAGCTATAATATCTCTTTAAATCAGTATTGGGAAATGTCATGAAGCAAGTACAAAGAAGAGATACCATAATGTGATTATGTACATACCTACTGTAACAAAAAAAAAACAGCCTTGCCAGATAATCATTATTATAATTAAATAGGTGTAGATATGTTATAAACGCTCGGAAGGTGGCACACACAATACAATGTGCACAATTGGCAACGTTTTTGTGTTATGAGACCGCATTATGGAAAATGGAAGGGGCGTGGTTTGTAACTCCCCGTAAAGTGTCACACATTATGTTAAAGGGAAATCCAGTTATGACATTTCCCTATATTGTCCCTATTATCCTATGTATGTACCTATGCTTAAATCTTTAAAACTATTCAACGGATTTTGATAGTTAGTCGGTTTTTTTTTAAATAGCTATCTATTTTGATTCAAGAGGACGGTTTATATGTAAAATACATGTATAATATATCACCATTGCACCCATGCGAAGCTGGGGCGGATCGCTAATATAAAAATAAATAAAACAAAAAATGCCCTGTTGATTTTTTTTTACTAAAATTCTTAACTTCACCTGCAGTTTAAGTGCCTACCATAGAATAATGTACAAAATTTTCTTAGGAGCCTTTATTAAAGGTAACCACAGCAAGAACCTTTTAACCCTACAGTCTGACCTTGCGTTATTTGCTCCTATTCACGGCGACCTTCAAGAAGGGCACACTGTCTACCCCGTGGGTGTCCTTGATAGGCTCAGAATAATCTCGAAGCTGAATAATTTACTAAGCTAATGAGTGTAGTGAAGAAAAATGGCGTTTATTCACTTTTTCACCAATTGCGTTATAAGTTACGTGTAATAGAAGCGTGGTAAGATATTTGGCTCTTTTTGGGGGGGAAAAATCATCCGATGACTTCTCTTGCCTTGGGGGAAGCGAGTGGCAGTGTCAGACTCTTACTGTATCCGAATACTCCTGCTTTTCCAGCCGGAGCCCCGGTAACCCGCTAGGCAGTTCGCAATTCGCAGCTCTGGCTAGGACCTCTAGATTTCGAGGTATTGCAAGATTTCCAAGTCATCTAAGACAAGATTAGTCCAAAGCTGCTATCCTATCGTCTAAAATTATGAGTACCTATTCATCAAAAGGCAGTACGAGCACCTTCGTACGAGTTTGCTATACGTTTAAAGTAATCGAAACGCGCTCTCGTCACGTCGTCGAGGTTACTCGCAAATTCGCAACTGGCACCAGTGTCCCCCTATCCTTTGCTACTGATTAAGGGATTCTACTATGCATTAAGTATTTTCTATTTAGAACCTTTTTTTTTGGTGACGGGGGTAAACCTTCAAAAGGCGCCTAGCTTTTTGGGGATAAAAGACTAGGGAGTGTGGGATTTTTACCTCACTAAAACCACCCCGGTGGCCACCCTCAACACCCGTAAGGGGCACCGGGTCCTCTAGTAGACCTGCTCCGGAGCTTCTATTTAGAACCTACATATCTTTTTTACTAAAAGAAACTAAGCCTACCACCAATTTTTTACGCTATAGTTCTGGATACCGAAAAAAAAGTGATTCATCCCTGGTTCAAGGTCACAGCTGAGCTACACAGTGACGTCATCAGACTTCGTCATAATATTTGTTTGTTTGTTGAACATTTTCACCGAATTTTTGCTACTTCATACATAAATGGTGTTTGTTTTGTTTTCGTCAAGGGGTGGGATCAAGTATATTTATGTGAGAGTATCTTTTGTTGTCTCGTCAAACGGATGCGTAATTCATTAGTAAGAGATACTTAGTGGGCGGTATGTAGAGATGTAGATAGATACTTGGTGGGCGGTATGTAATGAGACGTGTGTGTAATTTTGTTGTGATATTCAATCATGTATTTTGTGTAAGTATTTCGTAATCTTAATCTTTAGGTGATTTGAAGGAATCAGTTTAAATTAATATAATGTTACTATTTTACCTACGGCTGCTGCTGTCTCTCTTACCGCCGCACTCAGTAATGACTGAGTTAGTAAAGTAATGACTTTACTAAGGGATAGGTTACTTAACTAAATTCTTAGATTTTTGGAACAAAATGGTTACTAAGGAATAGTTTAAGCAATCATTAACCCCTGGTGGAACAGAGATCCACGCGAGACAATATATTTTTTATTGTGTCTCTCCATCACGAAAAACAGGAGTAGGAACGGTGTGGTTCTTAGTCAGTACGAATCTGACACTCCCTCTTGCCTCGTCCAAGGTGGGGGCAAACATAGGATAATTTTCCTCCCTTAAAAAAAGGCGTGATTTGTCTTCACTACACGTGAAGACAAAACAACAAATAAAACAACTCTAGAATATTCTCATAATTTTATTAGTCCGACACTAAATATGATACAATAAACATTATCAATTTGATCGCATTCCATTCGAGCCGTTCATATACGTAATATGAAATCCTTGTAAAACAATATAAATCTATCATAATGGAATATATCGGTATAAAAATATTGTCTACTTGTATTTACGCTGAGATCCTCTGTCCCGTTGATTTCTTCATTCTTTATAATCTGTAATTAAAAAAATATAGCATTATTACTTCATGGCTGTACGATTGGTGCGGTGGCTGGGTTCCCGCACGGACCAACTCTGTGTGATCCACAAATTGTTGTTTTGGTTCTGAATGTCATGTGTATGTGAACTTGTATGTTTGTAAACGCGCCCACGTCACAGCAGAAAATCCTAGTGTGGGGCAACGTTTAAAAAAAAGACAAAAATTCACTCAACTACCGCACTCAGAGACATTTAATGATTGCTTAAACTATTCCTTAATAACGATTTTATACCGAAAACAATTGCTAAGGACTTGGCTAAGTAACAATTAAATAACTCTGAGTACGGCGGTAAGTTAAAGTTTATAAAAAGATGAACTGATTGCACAGTTGTTAGGTTTGAAGTTTCTAGCATGTAACTAAAGGTTAAAGGGATAGTGTACATTATATTCAAATTAAAAAAAACTGAATACTAAGACCCGGCGCAGACCAGCGGAAGCCTACATGCACAACATGCCAAAGAAGCTTGAACGCACCGCGCGCCTCACGTCTTTAGCATGCCGTTTCCTGGTCCAGGCCATGGTGCGGAGCGAGAGGGACTGGGATGCCGTCTCCTCCTTCTGCGAAGCAGTCATGCTAGCTAAGGAGGAGGCGGGGCGCGTAAGAGAACGAACCTCCTCACGCCCCAGCCGTCGTGAGAGACACTCCGGGCGTCGGGGATCGCGAGACGATCTCCGGCCACCGTAAGTGCGGGTCTGCGGACGGCGAGCAAGGGTAGCTCACCGCCCGACCAGAACCAGACCCGTGCGTGCGGCGCGTCGCGTTCCGCGCGCGCCTCAAAGTGCCATCAGACCACCACAGATGGGGCCCAGTAGGGCTGATGCCTGATCCGGAGCTGCGGACTACCTAGCGGGTTTACCGGAGCTCCGGCTCGAAAAGCAGGAGAAGGAACGGGGTGGTTTTTAGTCAGTAAGAGTCTGACACTCCCTCTCGCCTCGCCCAAGGCGAGAAAAGTAATTGGATTTTCCCCCCTCAAAAAAAAAAGCACGCCGTTTCCATCCGCATGCCATAGAAGTTAAATTTTATTTTAAATTGAATTATTCTCAGTATCTTTACCGCGTTTCCGCCGATGTGCGCTGGGTCTAGATAGATTTTTAATTTTCATAGCCTGTCATCATCCTTCTTTTGTCATGTCATCTTTTTATCGATTTTTCGAAAAGTTCTCAGTAGTAGCACGGAGTCTGAAGTTGTACCCAGTATATGGCAATAGACTCACCCCCTACTACATGGGACTTATAACACAAATGGTGAAAAGTCACCGACTTTTCACCATGTATGTATGTCACCTTGTACATTGTATAGCGGCATTACATGGCGTAATGTACATCTCTGCCTACCCTTTAGGGAATAAAAGGCGTGACATTGCATTGCATTGTCATCATCCCTATTCCGCTCACTGCCACTGTTACAAAGTTTTTTTTTGTTTTTTTTTTTTTATAACGATTAAGGCGATTAAGACCGATTAAGGCGTCGCCTTTAATCCCCGTTACAAAGAATATAGTTAGTATGAAGGTCTACTCACGTATATAATAGGTGTTAGCTCCCCATACTAGTGGAGGCACTCTTGCTCATCAACTTGGCGACCATCTCCTGCACTCTCTTCATCTCCTCCAGCTGTGTCGTCAGCTGGTACAGTCTGTTCTCTCTCTCTAGTACAGTCTTCTCTAGTTGTTTTATTGTCTGTAAGAATAAGAATAAGAAGTACAATGTAACCATGAATTGTATTGTGAATCTGATTGGAAAAGAGTTACCTATGGAGTTTCTTGCTCGTTCTTCTCCATAGGAATCTACACTTTGGAACGAGCAAATAGCTTCACTAGAGGACTGACCACAGACTGACGTTATTAATATTATTATATTTGCTTTGACGTTCAAAAGTGCCTTCCTGGTCTAATTGAAATAAATAATTTTGACTTTGACTTTGAAGAGCCAATCAAAATGGGTACTCTTGGTAACCAAACACAATATCGCACACCTAGCAATATATTGGCACATTTACGGTTTTCATAGTTTACCTGACTTGTTTAGTTTTTAGTTTACTGACCAATGAACCGTTGTTTTACGTGCGTGAGGTGGGGAAACTACAATAATGGCATAATGACACTTACGGCCTATCTCGATGAATATGAAAATAAATTGATTAATATGCACTTTTCAACACGTAAAACAAAAAAAGTCAATTTCGCATTTTTTGCAGATGTGCCAATATATAAAGGTGCTCCCACACAGCGGTTATATAACGTTATACAACAATGTGTAACAATAACATTTGTGTTTAAACAAATTATAACAGTGGTTGTAGAGTATGTTACATGCTGTTATAAATGTTACACAATGTTATACATATAACGTTATGTAACTGCTGTGTGGGAGCACCTTTACAAGATGAGCGATATGACTATCCTAATGATGATGTGTTAAAAACTAATTTTTATGATATCGACTTACTCACGCAACTGTTTGAAGAGGAACTCGACTAGTTTCAATGTGTGTCGCGGAATGCTGCTCATGAATATGAGCCTCTAGCATGGGTTGAAAATAGTCGAGTTCCTCGTCAAACAGTTACGTGAGTAAACCGATAACATAATAATTAATTTAGTATGTCTCACGAAAGTTATAATAAGAAGATGTGTTATTTAAGAATAATGACATAAGATGATTGACATGAATTCCTATGCACTTAAGACCACAACATTGTAATTTTTAGTGAACTTTTTTACAAGTTATTGATAAATGTTTGACAAAATGTAAGAATGAACAATGTTGTGCAGTTCACTGACTCCCAAACTTATCCTTTACGACGATGTAAAATTTTATTCAATGATTTTATTACCACCATAATTTTACTACATCTGCCAATATTGATATTTTGACACAAACTTGAAAAATTGTGTTACTGTAGTTACAATATTTATTACAAGAAGAAAGGAAAAGATAATTTTAATAGAAAATCGTGGGTGAGCTTGTAGGAGCTAGTAATTCATGTAAATAATAATTCAACAATAGCTAAAAAGACAAATTCATGGAACCAAAAATCTCGTATTATAACTATTGTATTTTCCTTCCTGACGCACTAACTCCAGAATGCACGAACGAACCGATTTCCACGGATTTGCATTCGTTGGAAAGGTCTCGGGCTCCGTGAGATTTATAGCAAAGAAAATTCAAGAAAAATTCAAAAGAAAAACAGGAAATCAGGGAAAATCATTGGTGGCGAAACAGAGTTCGCCGGGTTTGCTAGTCTCGTATAAATATTGTAAACCTAACCTCTATCAAGTAAAATTGACATATTTATTAAATACAGTACATACCATGTCTCTGTGATCAATTTCCTTCCTCAACGACGCCTCGTTGCCGGCCGCGTCTTCTAATTTCTTGTCTCTCTGCTTGACTCGCTCCTCAAACTTTATGAGCACGCCCGCCAACTCACTGTTTTTACTTGTCTGGAACAAAAATAATATAGTTAGCTAGTAATGAGTACAATAGTTTAACTGGCTCGATACTTGGTGGGGTTAAGTTTGGTTAGAAGAGCTATTGTCGAGTAAGGAATGCTGAGCCGCGCTATGGCAATAGGCTCACCCCCTATTACATGGGACTTATAACACAAATTGTGAAAAGTGGATATACATTGTATAGCGGCATAACGTGCCGTAATGTGCACCTCTGCCTACCCCTTCGGAGATGAAAGGTTTGAAGTATGTATAAGTAAAGTATACCCATGGTCATGAGCCTAAAATTTCTAAATTGTTTATCAAGGTTGCATATTATCTAATATTAAAGACCAAAATATCGAAAACATAATCACACTTTAATATTAAAAATGTGAAAGTTCGTTTTTTTTTTATGTAAGTTTGGTCGGAAACGTGGACAAAGCCACTGGCAGAAGCTAGTATTATTATATTTTATAAACACTTTAGTTGAATATATCTCACCTGTTGTTCTAATTTCTTCTGTAATGCCCTGTGTTCACCTTCAGACGCCTTCAGCCGGTCCTCAAACTCCCGCTCACGTAATTTCATTTCAGTCTCCAGAGTCTAAAATAACATGAAACACAATTTTATATCGTAGAAAATAAATTGTTTATAACTGTGATGTGCGGATGCCAAGCATATCAACCTACACTAACACTGTGCTATATTTACATACATAGAAAAATAAAGCTCTAAAACTGAAAAAATACAATGTTCATCAAAATGATGCTGCTTAGACAATAAATAGAAGTAGAATTTTGTATTTTTTTTTACCAGACGATTTTAAATAAATAATAAAAACAAAAATAACGAATTAATAAGTCACTTGAATTCACCAATTACAAACAATTTTTATTTTCTATAAAAAAAAAAAATGTTTTAAGTTCTGATTCATAACATGTAAATATTTTTATACATACAGCCAATTGCGCGCGGAATTCCTTGTGCAGATTTTCCTTTTGATTTTCTTTGTCTAGTTTCTCAGCGGCTAGTTTCGCTCGAAAACCACGCAACGTGGTCTCCGCATCTTCTAGTTGTTTGTGTAAATCTTCTATCGTTTTCTTATGCCTACAAAACGTAAAAAACTATAAAAACCGTCTAAAATTATAGGAATATGTGTAGAAAAATATTTAAAAAAAGATATAAAATCCAAAAAAATACTTAAATATCCAAAAATATTACAAAACAATAAAAAAAATTGTTAAAAAGAATATTAGAAACGACAAAAAGAGATTGCATCGGCCGGGAATCGAACCCGGGCCGCCCGCGTGGCAGGCGAGCATTCTACCACTGAACCACCGATGCTGATACAAAGTAGTTGAAATTAGTGGATTACATTCTAACGGAACAGCAATTATATCAAAGGCCATTCATTTTTACGTAATTTCAAATACATAGATTATTTCATAACTCATAACAATGCTAGGTATTGTGAACATATTGTATTAGACTTGTTTAAGTGTTTATACAAGAAAAATGTTGATTTTAATCTTTTTATAAGTATGTTTTGCAAAGTATTTAAAAAGAAAGTACTTTCACTATTAATAAACATCTTTCTTCATAATTATTATTAAGTCAAATTATATTAGTTAAAAAGTATGAATTCATCCATTCAAAGTCAATGTTATGACTAGGAGAACATGCAAACCAAGGAGTTTCACTACACTTACCTCTCATTCTGCATCTGTGTGGTGTATAGTACATCTTGTTGCGAAGAGTTGGTCGCTTGCAGCATCGCTAGCGAGTGTTGTAATGATGCCATGTGTTCGCTGGCGCCCTGGTAACGTGAAACGTAAAAGTCTGTTATTATTTTATTTTTTTCTTAAAAAATTATTTTTTTGATAATTACTTAATATTATAAATGCGAAATTTTGTATGTTTATTTATATTTGTTACTCTTACACTTCACAACAGCTGAAGGGATTGGGATGAAATTTGAAAATAGGGACCGTCTAGAATAACACATGGGCTACTTTTTATTATTCTGGAAATAATTGAAACATATTTATTTTCTTGTTAGGCGTATATATGTATACATGTGATATTGATTTACCTGCAAAGCTACTGAGTGTGAATGTAATCTCTGTTCTAAGCAAGTCATCTTATATCCATACAGCTCCATCACACTCGACGTGGCGATGTCCGATATCTGGAAAAACAATCACTGTAATTACTGCTAGCTAAGCTGTGCCAGGAAGATGCGCAGCTCGAGAATACGATCTATCGATAGTAGAGAGGCTATCCATAGTACACACCCATAGCACGCATCCTTTGCACGCATCTTTCTCTATAGAAAACATAGCTTAGCTGAGTCCGTTTCCTACAGTGCAAGCAACATATCATAACACATCTCTGGTCGAATAGCACCCTAAGATTGGTATGTTAAGACAACTGTAAGACAAGATATATCACCTTCCCATCCCTGAGTTTCTCGTTAAGCTTGGCGACGAGTGCATCTACAGCATGTTCCTGCGCGGGCGCCAGGCGGCCGCACCACGCGCCCTCCGCGCACCCTGTACCACTACTCGACGCCGTCACGTCCGTTGAAGACTCCGATATACCCTGGAGGGACTCGCCGAATACCTGTGAAGAATGGATATTATAATTGTTACTATTTTCATTCTTAGTAGCTAAACCAAAACAAGTTTTTTTATGGTATAAGCCGGCAAATCAGCATATAGATCACCTGATGGTAAGCAATCGCCGCCGCCCATGGACACTCGAAACACCAGTGGCGTTACGAGTGCGTTGCCGGCCTTTTGGGGGTTAGGAATTTATGGGTTGGGAAAATTGGAAAATTATGGGGAATCGGGGATTGGGAAGGGTAATTGGGCCTCCGGTAACCCCACTCACACAACAAAACACAACGCAACGCAAGCGTTGTTTCACATCGGTTTTCTGTGAGGTCGTGGTATCACTCCGGTCGAACCCAAGCCTTATTTATTATTTTGTACAGTATATAAAGATCAACCATTACCTGATTCATCTGGTCGGAAGGGAAGTAATGATGTTTGACTAGCTGCAGTATTTGCCGCCGTCTCGGCCCATTTGTACTCGTTAGACCAACGCACAGGAGTTTTCGCACCTGTAAATATTTAGTATTTCAGTAGATTAACAACAGCCTTTTGGTCGAGTGCCGGATCTAGACACACGGCAGTGTGTCCGCCAAGTTCGAGCAAAAAAACCGACACACCGGCCGTGGGTTATATTACACGAACCATTTCGGGCCAAGTTCGACCCACCTATAACTCAAAATCTATTTTATCTACGCATATGAAATTTCTAGTATCTGTCGAGATCTACTTACTTATCTAAAATACAAAATTTCATTAATGTACCTATTGTAGATCTTGAGATATTGACGTCAGAAAATCGCTATTTTTACTATACACTCACTGACTGACTCACTCACTCATCAAAAACCTAGACCACTTCCAATAGTTGTATTGACTTGAAATTTGGCATGGAGGTAGGTCTTTAGGTCAAGGTAAAGGAAAAAATCTGAAAATGGCCAAGTGTGAGTCGGTTTTAAAAATAATGAAGGTGTAAATTCATACCCCTAAGGAAATAAAACAAAAAAATTATCTATATCTTCCAATGGTCGTACCGACCTAAAATTCGTTACGAAGGTTTGTATTTAGTCAAAGTAAAGTAAAATAAGAAAAAAACAAAATAAACCTTTCAAAAATAAATGAAATCCCACCCAAAACATAAATGTGAAAGGATGCCAAGTTCGATAATATTGGAATGCTTCGCCTATAAAAGAAGTGAGATCTAAATAAGTACCAAATTCCATACACAGACCTCAGTTAAAAATGATATAACTTGGCAAGTTTTAATAGAAAATTATATACTTGACTCATTGCGTTTAGTAGGTTTATAACAAAGTGTGTGAAAACTTGCCAACTTGTTATATCATTTTTAACTGAGGTCTGTGTATGGAATTTGGTACTTATTTAGATCTCACTTCTTTTATAGGCGAAGCATTCCAATATTATCGAACTTGGCATCCTTTCACATTTATGTTTTGGGTGGGTAAAGTATTACTGGGCTTTATTCGGTTTCTCGATTTTTATTTCAGTAGTAGCATGGAATCTCGAATTATATCTGGTATATGGTAATAGGCTCATTTCCTATTACATAGGACGTAAAACACAATAGTGAAAGGTGGGTGTACATTGTATAGCGGCATTACTTCCGCTGCGTACCCCTTCGGAGATAAAAGGCGTAACGTTCACTGCATTAAACAACAGAACAAAATTCTAATTATTTATCGATCTGGTAAAGGGGGAGGGGTAGATTATATTCTTGTGAGTGACAGGACGAGCCGATATCCAATGGGGACTATACATTTAACAGAAACAGTAGCATTCTTTGATAAACCTGCACTTTAAAACTGCAATGACGTTGATGAATGTAAATAAACAATATTGATTATAATAGAATGTGTCACTACCTGATGGTGAGCGAGCATCCGTGCGAGTGCGGCCTCCCAGTGTCGGTCCAGCGGGGCCAGCGACAGCGCCGTGCGGCACCCCACCACTACAGCCTGCTGGGACGCCTCCGCGCCCACTACGCCGTTCTGCCATGTTATTATATTATAATTATACATATATATTTGACTATGTAGTTGATCTATTAATGTGGTCGACGACAAATTGAATAGATAGGTGACAAGATTGTGCATTCAAGATTCATGACAATATTGCCGATTAATTATTATGTTATCAGCTTACTCACGTAAATGTTTGACGAGAAAATCGACTAGTTTCAAGCCATGCTAGAAGCTCATATTCATGAGCTGCATTCCGCGACGCTTACGTGAGTAAGCCGATAACATAATAATTAATTTAGTATATCTCACGAAAGTAACAATAAAATTATAATATTGCCGATATTTAAAGAATATAAAGAGTTAGTTTTTCCTGACAAAGACCTTTAGATTTGATGCAGTATTTTAAAATTTAAAAGATAAATAATATTAGATAATGCGAGCCTCCCTGGACGATTATAATGATTTCGGCTACAAATTATTAGTAGGTTACCTGTGATGTATACTGTAGTACGCTGTACAGAGTATCTTCGAAAGCATCCGGAGTTACTTCTTGTAGAACTCGCTCTTGTGTCTCCACTGACTCGCAGAGTGCTCCGACTACTTGCAGCTGTAAATAAAGATCATATCAGTCGGACACTCTTTCACACAAAAATCAAAAGTCAAAATTATTTATTTCAAATAGACCAGGAAGGCCTTTTTGAACGTCAAAGCAAATACAATAATTTTAATAATGGCTGTCTGTTGGTCAGTCCTCCAGTGAAGCTATTTGCTTGTTCCAAAGTGTAGATTCCTATGGAGAAGAACGAGCAAGAAACTCCAAGTGATAGAAAAAGAAAATAACCTAGAGGACGCATTGTTATTAATACATAATATTCTTTTCCAACAAATGATTATGAACTGTATGATCAACTCACCCACTGCACACCTGCCTTCCCTGGCTCTAGTGCAGGCGGTACCAGTAACCCTGGCAGACCGTCACTGATTACTGTTATCAGCTCTTGTGGTAGACGACCTTCATCTGAAAAATTAAGGATTTTGAATGAATTGAGCATTTTTACTAATGTAGAATATGAGAGGGTGACTTTTTTTATGGAACACGCTGGTAAACGAGCAGACGTATCACCTGATGGAAAGCAATCGCCGCCGCCCATGGACACTTGAAACACTAGAGGCGTTAAAAGTGCGTTGCCGGTCTTTTGGGGGTTAGGACCTTAAAGGTTGTTGGGGAATCGGGGATTGGGAAGGGGGCAATCGGGCCCCCGTAACCTCACTCACACAATGAAAGCGTTGTTTCACGTCGGTTTTCTGTGAGGCCGTGGTATCACTCCGGTCGAGCCGGCCCATTCGTGCCGAAGCATGGCTCTCCCACACTTAACCTCTCTATCTGATATGTCAAAATTTTTAATATATTTTCTAGTTTATTACAAAAGGAATTAAATTTACCTTTATACTGTGACACGATAGCAGCAAACAGCTCGAGAGACTCCGGTAGACAGGAGCGGCTCGCTTTCATACAAAGACAAACTAAAGCACTGTGGTGACATCGCAGGGAGTAGAGATCTGAAACAGCAAAATTATACATTAATTCCAGGAAATTAACTAAGTTTTAGTTATATCACAGTCACAGTCTGGCGTCAAATTGATTTATCAGTTCGTTGGGCGTTCGGCGATGTTATTGGTTGGTTCATTAGAGCCAACGAGAGCACTGTATGCGTTCTTGTTTTGATTTCTTTAAACGTAAAGCTGACTTGTATCAAGGTTATTGGTTATATAAGTGTGGCAGTTAAGAATATTAAAAAACTAATTCAAATTCACTGCTAACGCAGCCAATGTGGCTCGATGGCAGCCGAAGATTTCGAGCCGATTTACCTTAAGCAGTTTTCTGTCTATATCAATGATTTGGGTAATGAAAAGAGAAATTTTGCGAAAGACGGAGTAAGGTAGGGATAAAAAGTAGAGGCGTGGTGTATGCCCAGCAGTTGACAAAATCAGGTTGAAATGTTGTACAAATAATGTATAAAATGCCATCAGAACGTAGTACATACCCAAGCTAACCAGCACAGTCAGGAATTTGAGCACATTGCGGAGACAGTTGACAGTATTCTCTGGTTCGCCCATATCGTCCGGTGCTGCTAGGCATAACTCTTGGACATCCTGGTATACATTACGTAATACATATTATTAAACAAGCTTTGACTATCTGTTTGTGATAAGCTCAAAAACTACTAAAGAGATTTTAATACAATTTGTACTAGACAATAGATTGATTCTTGAAGCGTTAAATTTATAATTAGTGACAGATTGATGCAAGTATTGTAGGCTAAGCTGTAAGCTACGAAACGAATAAATTAGGTAATTACAAAAATCTGTTCCACACACATCGAAAGTAAGGCGCTGGCTCCACGAGTGAGAGAATCGCGGCGATATTATCGTCGTGACACGTATTTCTATACACTCCCTATGGAACCGTTCTCCACACGGCGACATTATCGCCGCGATGCGACGAGTGGCAATGAGCGCGCAAATCGTCAATACATCGTCGCTAGCCCGCCGCGACTAGCAGAGGGCCCGCCGCGCGCTCGCGACGGGCACGCAGCGGGCGCGCAGCGTCATTTCAGCGTCGCCTCTCGTTAAGCAAGAACGTTTCGAGAAGGTTTTTAAACGCGACGTCTAGAAAACGCTGCGATTCCGTTACGATACGTGGCGGAATTATCGCTCGTTCGTGAAGATTATCCGACGATATAAGGGCGGACTCGTCGCGATTCTCTCGCTCGTAGAGCCAACGCCTAAGAGGTCTAGCAAAATATGTCTAAAAAATATAGTATAGTATATTA
This sequence comes from Spodoptera frugiperda, assembly GCF_023101765.2. Lineage (NCBI taxonomy): Eukaryota > Metazoa > Arthropoda > Insecta > Lepidoptera > Noctuidae > Spodoptera > Spodoptera frugiperda. The sequence continues at coordinate 7,137,344 of NC_064221.1, read as the reverse complement.
ATTTCTTTATGATTTTTTACCTTAAGTGCTTCCTCGAGCGCACTAACAAAGTGTGGGTAGGTAAGCACATAGCTCCTCAGGTTGCTGTCTGAGCACAGATCATTGACAAACGTGTACGCGTGGAGTAGCTGAGTCGCGTCGCCTTCACTGAAACAGGATAACTTTCATTAATGCAAAAGCGCCTAAGGGGGGAAAATCATCCAATGACTTCTCCCGCCCTGGGCAAGGCGAGAGGGAGTATTAGACTCTTACTGACTAAAAACCTCTCCGTTCCTACTCCTGCTTTTCGAGCCGGAGCCCTGGTAAACCCGCTATATAGTCCGCAGCTCCTGATTGTTTTTGCCTACCTTTTCGGAAAAACTATTTATTGGTAAAATTATCATATAGACAACACGGTTTACAAAGTATGAAGAAAAATCAGTACTCCTTAGCATGAGTTTGCTGTACGTTTACGTAAAGTAATCGAAGCGAGAGCGCGTTCGGTGCTCTATTTAGCCGGCTCGAATATACCAACCAGTTAGATCGCCGAACACGCTATTAAATGTACAGATTGTTTGGTTTATTCAAGTCGGCTAAGGGTATGGACAATCTCAAATATATGTTAGCTGATATAAGCAGCAAAATAATTGGAAATTTTTGCAGCTCACATAACTGACTAAATTGCCCAATGTCCATCTAAGCTTAGTTGAACAGACAATATAGTAGATGTGGTGTGATAATCCCAAAGACTGCTTGGAATAAAGACCAATAACCTGTACTTTAAGTTCTCATCTCTCTTCATTAAGACTAACATACCTGACAGCTTTATTGAAAGTGCGCATGGTACAACACAGGTAGCTGTGTACGTCGGGCTGGCGCGTGGACGCCGCGCCGCGGGTCGCGCCCGACAGGCAGAGCAACAGGCGACATACTTCCACTCCGCCGTAACCACCTTCCTGGGATACAAAGAAAGATTTATATTAAATTAAGTAGATGTAGAAAATGGTTGGATAAAAGCCAAAGAGAATAATAATGTTTTAGGAATGTAATTTTGTAAAATTTAAATATGGCTGTTTTCATTAAAAACTACTTTTCTTAGATAAATTATAACCAAATGAATGTACAATTCATTAAGATTACATCCATCTAACTATATATTTTAACTATATTTATCAGGATTAAAATACTTAGAAAGCTGTAATAATATTTAGTAAGTAGTAGAAAACCAGATTAAATTAAAACACAACCAATGTGTTTATTATAAAATTAGAAGTGAACTTTAGTGCATACACAATAATTATGTAAATTATTGTGTTATACACAATATTACCTTCAAACTAATAAGATGCACCACAAAATCCTTAGTATCAACGGTCCTCATTAACGCATATATTGCAGGTAGGTTTCCATAACACACATTGACCAGTACTGTAAGAGATTTGTGACCGATGGTACGAAGCTGTGGCTCAGTCATGGGCTGTGTAATCCATTCCGTTAGCTGTTTCATTAAGCTGCTTAGGTAGGACTCTTGCCAACTTATTTTGATACCGTAGGATATTTCCTGTAAAGAAAAAATAAGATTAAGTCTTCGACAGCCAATAGAAAACTGTTGAAAGCAAATCCTCCACAAAAGTCAGTCACCGGTGACCTGGGGGTCACCGGTGACTGACTTTTGTGGCGTTTAAAGTGTTAAGTTATTCCTATTTTATTTACATAAATGTTATAAATAATTCAGGTACGGTCTGGTGACCAATTGCAAATGGAATGAATGATATTTATTGAGTAAAATTACTTACTTGCATAACTGTTAGAAGTTTAATTTTCTTGTCATTAGATATGGAGTCAGATAATAATCTTGCTAAGATTGGCATAAACCTGAAAGATGAATTGAATTACATTTTAAAAATATATAGTTTTGAAAATCAAATTGAATTTGTTGTATATCTACACTTTGGGATGAGCAAATAGGGTCAATTTAAGAATAATCATTAGACTGATATCTATAATATCTGATCTATTTTTAATAAACAATTTTGACTCATTTTTATATTGACAAAGATTTTCAGAGTTCTCAGTAAATAGTATAAGACCACTTTTCTGTTCATCTATATGAACAAAAAAGCAGCATTTATTAAAATACATAACAGCACACTCTATTTCCTCAGCGCTAATATATGCTGATTTAAAAAAATAACTTGTGTGAATCTAAAAACCATTCTACATTCAAAACACAGTAAACAGAGAACCCAAACAAGTTCAAACATGTTCCATTTCATAACTAAACACACACACACATGCTCAAAAAAATTATACTAACTTATAAGTGTGTGTTAGAGCATGTCTAGCACTAGGTTCTATAGCAGCCCTGGCGAGGACAGCCACTCCAGCCCAGTGTGGACCACGACCATCGCACATCACACGCCATAGAGAGCTGAAGAATGCACACACTTCTGAACGGCCCGGAGAGAATATTGATAAGTCACATGATGAGGCTATTAGCTGAAAACAGAATAATGATGTGAGAATTATGATATACAACCTTTTTGGTTTGTTATGAGGATGTTACTGGCTTGAACTGGATACAGGCTCATTATGATTATGAATTTTGTTATGAGAAAAGTAGGTACAGCTTGTGTTTAACGTAGATATCAAAGAGGATAAACTTCTAGCAGATATTTTAAATACTTATGGAGAGCAAGGTTTCTATAAAACTATAATAGTTTTCAAGTTATATGTGTAGTGTGTTTTGTCTTGTACTTACCCCAAGATATCGTGTCATCAAATTCACAGCGGACTCACTATGTGTCGCTTCGAATTCCCGCGCAGCAGTCACAAACGCTTTCAAGTTAGAAAACTTTCCACCATCAGATGGATTACTTAAATTTTCAATCCCGTCGACTTCCATATCCATAACACCAGATTTTAGTAAAGAAAAACAATTTTCGTCTTAATGAGACTTTAAAACTGAATTTATACTACAAACAAACAATTCACTTGCCAACAATTCAAAATGATATCAATATAAAATGAATAAAAAAGTTAAAACACTCCTACTTTCACCGTAAAATTCAATTTCAACTGTTTTCTATGTCAATTCATGGGGGCGACAGACATTTTGGATGTTTATAAATTAGACAGTTATGATTGGTTGAACAATACCATAAGCAATTTAGTTTACAAAAGCACGAAAATAAAACACTGGTATTCTCGTATGTGTATATGATGCACTTTTAGTGCTCTTGGTTATTTAGAATCTTAAGTTTTCTATGCACAACTTATCATAGCTATGGTGGTTTTTTATTTTAAAAATGAAAATAAAAGATCCATGTCAAAAACCTCTTCTATAAAATTCTAAGAAATTTAGTAACATAATCGTGAATAACATTCTAATAATACAAAAAACCAAGTACCTACAGCAGCATCATGAAAAAGAAAAACACAGAAAACCATAAAGCACTAACGAGTTTTGACATTTGTTATCGTGCTTATTGTTTGGTTTTCAGAAGTGGATTTTGTCACAAAATATAGCTTTAAAACTAATACTGTAAACAAATTTCTTCAAAACTAACATGGGAGTAGATGTAGAAACTATTACACCTGGAGATGGTTCGTGTTTGTTCGAAATCTTACGCACCGTATTCTATAACCTCTAAAATATTCCTTTTAGTAATTAAAATTATTTTCAGGTGTTACTTTTCCCAAGCCTGGTCAAACTGTGATAGTGCACTATACTGGAACACTGCAGAATGGTAAAAAGTTCGATTCGTCGAGGGATAGAGGGCAGCCGTTCAAGTTTACCCTAGGCAGGGGCGATGTTATTCAAGGATGGGATCAAGGAATTTGCAGGGTAAGCAAAGCTTTAATATTACTTCCTGTTATATTCAAAACCTGCATCATATTACATTCAGTTCAACAATCAATGAAACTCACATGAAATAAATGTACATAGTTACATACATTTTGTCATACCTACCCTAAACTTTTGTAATAAAAAATGCCGGTATTTTTAATTTAATTACGCCATTCTGTATTATTAAGTTGAAATCTTATTGAATTTATGATGATGTTTATGACACTTTAGATTCTAATCAGATTCATATATGTTTGTCAATAGGGTTCTGATGAGATTGCATGAAAAATAATTAGATTTACATACTATAAATTAGTTTGAGGATTCTTTTAGCACTTTTTTTCTCACTGTATTTAAAATAATAGTTTCTCTATCAGTTTATTGATACTAAAACAGTTATAAAATGTTTATTATTCATTAGCATAGCTATATTTATTCAGAAGTTCATTGATTTTATTATATAATGGTCTCATTATGACTGACTGCCAATAAGAATATGTTAAAAGCAAATCCTCTGCTAGCACCGGTCATTCCCTTTTGCCCAGCACATGTCAGTACAGTTTGCAATAAAGAGTATTGCCCGACTTGGCGGGGACACTGCCGTGTCCCAGATATAGCTAAATATAACAATATACATAATTTGCATTCTATTCCAGATGTCTGTAGGTGAGCGAGCAAAGTTGATTTGTTCTCCTGACTACGCCTATGGCTCTAGAGGCCACCCAGGCGTTATTCCACCGAACGCTACCCTAATATTCGATGTCGAGCTAATACGTGTTGAATAATTGTTATGAACAAGTACCACACACTTACGGAAATACTCAAATGAAACTCAATTGGTTTGGTTTTGGTTTGGTAATAACATTTTTTGTAAAGACAAGACTTTGTGGTTCGTCAAATGTAATGTAAACAGTAGCTTTAGTACGAGATTGCATTACGTTAAACAAAAACAAACTTGTATTAAGGGTACTGCATAGATATTAGTATATGTTTTGATAATTTGAAAGTTTCAATCACATAAAACGGGCAATGAAAACATGAAAGTAATATTTGAGTATTTCAATCTTGAATTAAATATTAAATGTTAATAATTATTGTCATTAAATGTCTATAATAATTGTTTAAAACAGCATTAGGTTTGTGACTTACATGTGATGTTATTGAATACTCCGATTTAAGTGTAGTTTGCTAGAGTTCGTTTTATAGCAGGAAACATAATCATGGATAGAAGACTTGTATTGGCGTAACAATGGTGAATAGAAAGTCATTTAAATGACTTCAGTTTGATGATATTCGGTCAGGCAAAAATGAGTCTTGTCGGTAGAACCAAATAAGGATTAGAATGTGTGAAGTAACACCTTTTTTTCATAAACAAGTACTGATTTATAATCTAGCAGATTAGTGTTGAATTGCTCTAATGCTATTTAAATTGAGTAGAAACTCCTCAGATACGCTAGATACATATGAAGGCAATGGGGGCTAGTTTTGTGCTCAGCAAATTGCACAAATGTAGGTAGACATTTTGTCCAATCACAGTAGCTGTCAAATATTGAACGTCCAATGGTGTTCTAGCTGAATTCTTATTGGACAAGGAACGAGAAGTTCACACTAGTGACATTTGTTGAACATAAATACTACCCCCATTGAATTGATAAGATTTCCTTAAACAGATTGTAGTACTCTCGATATAAATCTAATTATGGATATTAAGTGGTAACCAAAATAAGGCAGTTGTCCCACTGGCAACGATGAACGAGTAACGAGTAGAGCTAGAACTAGAAACGAGTGAAAACGAGTGAAAACAAAAACAAACAAGTGAAGCGAGCACTCGCCGGCAGTGTGAACAGTCAGCGATCAACTATTTGTATATGCATCTCTTTTGTTTACACGGAAAGTATATCTATTGTACGTTTCTTGAGCGAGAAAATAGCCGATAGTTAGTCGTTCACTCGCTGTTGGTGGGACAACTGCCTAAGGAGAACAGCTTAATTAGACCTCTTTGCTAGATAAAGAGCATAAGCTTCGACCATGTTTGCTGTGATGGTGTTAACACAAACATTTTGTATTTTGATGTTTAAAATGTATGGAATTTTGTGATATAAGTACAGATACCAGATCGATCTTGGTCAGATTATGATTGGGCTATGAGATTTTCAACTTTATTCCAAAATTATATGGTTGAAAGCTGTTTGAAGAATCTTAGTAGTCTTCGTAACTTACTAAATTCATCTCTTGGTCAGATCATGATTGGGGTAAGAGATTTTCAAATTTATTCCAAAAGTATATGGTTGAAAGTTGTTTGAAGAATCTTAGTAGTCTCTGTAACTTACTAAATTCATCTCTTGGTCAGATCATGATTGGGCTAAGAGATTTCCAACTTTATTCCAAAAGTATATGATTGAAAGTTGTTTGAAGAAGGTCTCTGGTAGCTTGTAGGACTAGTATCTGTACTTATATTGTTGTAACTACTTGTACCTAATTTTAAGTCCTAAGTTTTATTATTTTTTTTGTGCTTAGCTTCCTAATAAATAGTGTTGCTAGTGGTTTATTTTGTCACCATAGATCATTGTAGCATGCCATAAAAACTTCTTAGAATCGAAATAAGCTTTTGATCTTTTTTGTAGTCTGTGCAAAGTTTTATTTATTCTGTGCTCCATAGCTTTACTTGAATAAGCTTTTAAGCACAAAGTATAGGATTTGTAAATAATTTTAAAATATATTTCATCCAGTGTATGCCTTGCTGAAATTGTTATTTTAATTTTATTAATAATTATTGTATGTAATAAAAGATTTTATTTAATTGGGAATTGTTTTATTATTTAATATGACTGCCCGCAGTCCTTTCCGTCACCACTACACACATTACATACACATTTACACTTACGAAGGTACTGAAAAAGTCACTATCACAGATATTAAAATAAAATATACAAGAGCTAAAAAAATATTTTAAGTTTAAAACTTTGAACAAAAGTAGTCTTCACAAGTCCTTTGTAAATAAGACTAATTACATATTTGGAAAAACATTGAATAATGGCTTTTATGCCAAATCTGTGAGGGATCATCACAACACTTATGTCAATAGATTAAAATATAATGTTCAGTAAAAACCCTTAACCCCTTGTATGCAGTATATAAGACGACAATAGAAAATACATTGTGGATCTACATTTTGCACCGCATATAATGGGTTAATGCACCTTTCCCTAAAACCCAGTCTCATGAACTCTCTGGAAAATAATTCATCAATGGAACTACACAGTTCTTGGTGAACGGTGAGCGGCATAATGCGCATGTTTCCAGTGCCCCATACGAGCATTGCAAACAAAATATATGACCACAGGGTAACACACAGGGCTGAATAATTTCTTCTAAGCAGGCCACACATGACTTGCTGCTGTCTACTTCATTTGGTACTTCTCTCATTTGTTCCATATGGGCTTTAGCTCTGTACAAACTCTGGCCACAAGATACTAGTGCATGCAACAGAGTAACAACACCAAGGAGTCTTAAATGCGCATAATAAGCAGCCGCGGCAGGTCTGACATGCACGTAGTCTATACCAGCCACAGTCTTCCCTATCTGTAAAGGCCCGCCACTAATATACGCAATCCCGCGATGAATACTCTGTATCTGAGGTATTATACTGCTCAAAGTTTTGAATGTAATCAAAAATACGTTCTGTGCTTCTACAGTTAGTGACGGATCTTGTTGTACACGCTTTTCTGCACTTTGGAGGATCACTCTTGTGATATTTTCGCCAAATATTGACAGTAAGATGCTGAGTAGTCGACTCCAATGTGATGGTAACTTGTTATAAGTTTCATCGACCTGCACGATACCAGAATATTCTTCGCCAAGAGTTTGAAGGTCCTGTAGTGTGGTGAGTGATCTATATATTAAATTAGACAGTGGTATCGCCTTGGATACATTTCTTGCTGATAACAATCTTGACAAAGATTCCGCAAGTTGTTTTTCGTAAAGATCATCTTTTTGCCATGATCGAAGAACTTCTGCGGGTTGCGCTCTTGGTAATGCCATGTTGTCGGTTTTAAGACACTCACAATGTAATAATGTATCGTTGTTTAAAACGTTTTAATTTATAATGCGTACTTTAGTTTAGGGCAAAATAACAATTTGTTCGTGAATTTTACGGCGCATTGATAACAAATATACGTCAAATCATATCAAAGGTCATTTTGGTAAATGTCAACTGTCACTGTCAGTTTCTGTTTAGTTTGGTTACATGTCTTTTAAGCATCAATATAGTTATTTTTTAACAAAATTAATAAATATTAAAATCATGCAAATATTATATTCTAGGATGTAATTATGTATCCTTTATTGGGAGTACAAACAAATTTACTAAAATCAAACATTTTAATATATAAAGTAATTCTGTTTTTGTTGTAATTTAGATTTACATTTTTTTTTACTATAAAATAAAACAACCTTACACTATTCAGTAGAAATGTTTATTTGTCTTAAATCTATAATAGATTACATAAACAGTAATCTCAAATCAGCATCTATCATTAGAATCACCAAAAGTTCACAGTTTAAAGTTCAAATGCAAATTGTACAATGTAAATGTCCGTTTGCGCACATAATTAACCACCATTTATGAGAAGAATACATCAACGGCATGGGGTCGTTTTGCCCGCCCTGTGTGGGGTCTGTGGTCCCACCAGGCGCGTGGGTGTATATGTCAGAAGAAATGGCGGTATGTATGAGGGTGTGTTTGTCAGGTGCGCCTGCGCTTGGCTGGTGTCGTCGCGGGAGGTGTCGAGGTGTTCGCCCTTCTGCGGCCGCGCCGCGATCCGCCATCTTCGTCTATTAGTGGAGAGTCCCATGCTGCAAAGAGAATTCGATTATTTAAATCAAAGTTGTAAGTCTTTTAATGAATAAGGAGAGGCAGACAGGTGGATATTAACAGTGTAACAAGTTAACAACCAGTTTTCACTAGTTTATGTTACAAGTCCCATATAATAGAGGTGAGCCTTATGCCACACCCAGTGCCTTCAGTTGAGAATCAAAGTCCATTGATTAGGCAAATAAAATAAATAATTAAAAACATTATCTAACCTGCAACTGAGCTAACTTTGGTCTTGGGAACTTTTTCTCTTTGCGATGTTGACTTTCTACTGCTCGAACTGTCTCGTGGACCTGATGCATTTGAGTCACGAGAATCTCTTCTGCGATCTGTTGAAAATAAACAACATTGGTGTTATACAAAATTTGTCAACACATGATTATTGGGTCTAGAAGAATCACTTAGATTTCTAAGTATATACTAAGATAGAGTTTTATGTGTTCTGAAAGATGTTACAAAGTGGATACTCAATGAGATATACATATTGTGAATTGATCTGTAAAATGGGACAGAAAGATCACAACTCTATAAATCAAGTAGGCCATAATGAAAAATGAATCTTTTGCCTACATATTAGACACCAAATTAAGTTTAGAAATAGTATCTTACCATAATCTTTCTCGGACTTGATGCTAGGTGTATCAGTCGAGGCGTGGGAACTGCCACTCTCTTTGCGGGTTTTAGTGGCGAGTGCGCTTACACTGTCCTTACGGCTGCCTGGTCAAGTAACTAACATGTTAAATACATATTTTTAGATATTCTTGTCACACCATTATTATTGCAAACTACAATATTTCTAGTTTTCATATAGGTCAAACTACTTTGGCCCAAAATAAAGACTAAATCGTAAAAAAAAGAGAATAGTGATGACAAGAAATAATTCCAAGACAAAATTAATCTGGACAGAAGAAGGTCTTATAACCCTCGGAATGGTACCAAAACGAAAGATTTAAAAAAACAAACTTATAATAAAAAAAATAAAAACATAACCCAAACAAGAACTAAATGTAATAAACCTCTTTGCTACACACCACTAGCTACAAACACCACAAACCAAAAAACAAATTGATAATGGACTGTTTCTACCTTTGGGTGTACTATCTTTAGACGCAGTGCCCCTAGAACTGCTTCTAGGTGTTGAAGGCTTAGGTGAAGGACTCCTCCCATCTAAATTTTAACATTGCAATGCATTATAAGCTTAAAATATACGCCACTGGAATCAAGGTACCAAGGCACCAACATTTTAGTGGCAAAGCTTTTTTAAAAATAGAACAAGATAGACTATAAATAAAATACCTTCGCTATCGTCCGCTAATATAGCCTCCTTACACTTCTGCTTCATTAGTGAACCAAATTCAGTCTCTGGTAAACTGAACGGTATTTCATGATTCGGAAAAGGTATGGGCTCAGTGTCTTCTAATAAATTTAAATCGTACAGACTTTCTAAATGCTTCCATATATCTTGCGTTGATATCTCTTTAGTTATGGAATTTGAGAGCTTTTCCCAAATACATGCCATGTGAAAATGTTTGTTTATGCCGACCGGCTTGTGGTTAGCCATGGCATAAAACAACTGAATTTCCATATCGACGTCCCATGTTAGCGGGTCATTCGGTTTCACCTCCGGTTCTTCCTCACTAGAAACCATTTCACTCAACTAATTGACACGTTTTTCACATTAAAATGCTCGGGTAACATGCAATAAATCAATTAAAGTTCACGGAAACACACTATGTTTACGTTTGTCAATAAAAATGTCGCCAACAAAGACTCAGCACCCGCAAATGTCCGCAATAGGTTTGACATTGACAGTCGATAGTTTGACTTTCACATTTTGACAGTACACCAGAGACAATATTTTTTATTCCTCATTCAAATAAAAAAAGTAAATTTTAAAAGGTAGAAGAAAAGGTAAAGGAATTTGAAAAGATACTTTTCGAATAAAAAATACAATAGAAACTGAAAAATATCGTATTTTTCAATAAAGTAATATTGTACGCTCGTATCTGCGTTGAACTATTGTATTACCGATCTATACCATTATTCAGATTTCAGCATATCTACAAAATACGCATGAAAATAAGGAGCTTTTGAATTAAAGAAACTTTCACATGTATTCATATATGTATAGCAATATAATATTAAAATAGACTAGATAATGTCATCTAGCATTTCTCTTGGCCTATTCCCAATAATTATTTTTATTTTAGTTGGGATAATTTAGAGGTTTCCGACTATGTAGTTAATAATTGATTCTTGTATGTCAGTAGCGTAGCGTGTCTTGGCGGGGCCCTGTATGTGTGGGGGCCTTTTGATTACCTACGTTAATTTTCTTAAAGTTGCTGCCAATTTTTGAACGCATGCTTTACGCGGAATTGATTATTTGGACTTTAGTAATTTATGAAATGAAATAAAAAACTGGGAAGTTTTTATTTTTTGCTTAAGCATGTAGGGGTCCACCGTAGCCCGGGGCCCCCGCACAATATGGCAGATACGGCACACGTTACACCCCTGCATATCACCCATCGTCGTCCATTGCTGAACATAGGCCTCCCCCATGAGTGAGCAATATAAACTTGTATTAAAAAAACAAATAAAAAAAAACACAATTATTATTGACTCTTATATTTCATCCATCATTCACAATTTTCTTAAAAGTAACTAAAACTAATGAATACATTACATACAATGTACTTTATAGGAGTAAAACAATGTGATTACTATTTATGACATCCAAAGTACAGTCAACGCCAAAATTATGACAACACATAATAATATATGCCATTTGTATTGAATAAAAATATTCAACATACTCATTTAATATTTAAGGCTTAAATAAGCTTTTACTTGTGACTTCATTGGTTTTTAGCCATCTATCTCGGAACCAAGATTCATTTAATTCGGTTCAGCAGTTTAAGCATAAAAGGGCAATAAACTCGCTTTTGTTTTCATAACATTTAGTAATGATTTTATTACAATTTCCCTATCTAATCATAGCTTTCCTTAATTAGTAGGTGTATTTGATTAAAAGCTTTCAAATAATCAGCTAGCTGAAGGATGATTAAAGGTAAGCGTCCATAGGCCCGCATCATACGCATTCCGTATGACGTCATCAGTACGCATCGCATTTAGGCATTGCCTATGATGCTGTCCGTACGATGCGGTTCATTGGACGCAGTTGTATGAGTTTCTATACAAGACTAACTAAAATCCGTTGCGTTCGGTGCGTACGATGCGGGCCTGTTGACGCTTACCTTAAAAGAGTATTCTAAGTAACATATAAAATAACAAGCAAATTCTACTAATAACTATTTCAATCTATAACAGTTAGCTGTCAAATAAGGGAACAAGAAATGCCCAATATAACATAATTATGACGTCATCTTCATGGTAAAGAAGTGCGAAAGAGATAGAGCTATATTATTATAGTCACTTAAGACGTGGAATATATGTACATTCAGGTATAATTACTAGACATATAACAACCAATTTCGATGCTATTTTAGCTATAACTATAGATGGGTGATTTTTCGGATAAATATCAAGTAAATGCTAAGTATTTATTATTTTTACTCGAGTATTTATCGTTCAAAAAAGTGGATTAATATCCACAAATTTTGACATTAATTATTTATTTTTGGTGTTATTGATCGTTAAATGATTGAAATAAGTTGTTAATAATAAATATTTTACTCAGCATTTATAAATTTTGAAATATTTAACTGAAAAATTGCCCATCTCTATCTCTATTATGTTTGTAAAAATTTATGAAATCTAATACACTTAAGAAGCTATATATTTATAGTCAATTTTAGCACATAATGCCGAGGCGAAGGATTGCATTACGTATGTTCAATTAATATTTTCTTTACTATAACGTACTACATAAAGCGCGGATGTACAAAAGCGCTCATAGATTAAGGTGGACGGTACTTAGAGCATTATAATTTTTACACAATCATAAGGGTGCTTTTTTCCACCAGAGATGTTCTATGAAGATGTTATAGCTAAGCTGTGAAACTACGTGACCGTTTCCACCTATACTAAACTATGTAGCTGTGCAAGGAAGATGTGCAGCTCGAGTATGCGATTTATCGATAGTAGAGGAGCGATCCATAACACGCATCTTTCTATATAAAAAAACATAGCTTAGCTGAGTCCGTTTCCACCAGTACCAATGAATATGATTGGTGGAAACCAAACGCGACCACAGCAACGTAACATAGCACATCTCTAGTGCAAAAGCACCCTTAATCTTAATCGTGAAAGGAAGACCAAATGCATCTAAATGACATGATATAAAACACTTTATTACCTAAGCAACAAAGTAGAATATTGTATTAACATCTATGAATGACCGACTTAAAAAGATAGTTATTTGAGCAATAACCTATTTCTTTAACTACATATTTTATATACAACATCTTAAAATGTAGTAGAGAACACAACAGTATTAGTACCTATCATATCTAGAGAAATACGAAACAAACATGAAATTTTCTTATTGATTTCGGTAACCAGGAGACCATGCAATTACGGAGTTGTTATGATGCTCAGAGCTGTATTATACCTGAGGCAAACTGGGCGCACATAAGGGCGCCGCATGGTGGCCGCTCATAAAGAGGTGACGGCCACCGTGGTTCCGATAGAGAGATGCAACTGGAAAGGAGTGGTTTCGGACATTTTCAGTCAATAAGTGTTTGTCACACCCTCACGCCTAACCCACTAGGACGGGCGGAGTCATGTGATGATTTTCCATCCGTAGCAGAAAAACGTATTAGAATTTTTCTTTTGTTATGGAATAGGGGGCCAACTAGGTACAGACGAGTAAACTGAATGTAAGCGATCAGCGCGGCCCATGGACCACCGCAACACCAGAGGATACTATTCAATACTATTTTAATATCAGTATACTACTAATACTTGTAAAAATATTCAACTCCATTTACTATTCAGATAAAAAGTAGACTCTTGTCTAACATTACGTCAACAAATTTTGTACTAGCGAACTATTGGACTTGAATCCCTTCTAATAACAAGATTAATTGACACCGTCATCATTGCGCTAAATATATTTCTCTATATATTTCACTAATTATTTATTCAATATCAACAAGCATTAGCAATCTTTTTTTTTCCAATTATTTTGGCATAATCTAAACCATCGACATTTTGACGTTGACTATACTTTTAATACAAAGTCTAATAGAAAGGTATGGTCACAATATTATTGTAATAAAAATCGAATATAAATTACTTATAATTGATAGGTACTATTAATAAGAAAAAAATTAAAATAAAAAAGAGGCCTTAGTACGAGTTTGTTTACGTTCAACGAGACCGCGTTCAGCGCTCTGATTGGTTGGTTCATTCGCGCTAGCCAATTGGAGCACCGAACGCGGTCTCGTTTCGTTTTCGTTAAACGTAAACCAAACTCGTACTAAGGGTACAGGTATTCCTAACGAAAGCCTAGATAAAAGTATGAGAATTTCCTTGCTATATCATATATGACTTTATCTTTCTACTATATTCTGTATATCCATCATCATACAATAGGAATCACTATAATAACATACGTCACTACAAATGTAACAAGTGTCGAATCTCACTGGCGGTGCTTAAAGGAAGGTTTAATATTTAAACGAAACATATCAGACAAATTAATTATTATGTTATTGGCTTACTCACGTAATGTTTTGACGAGGAACTCGACTAGTTTCAAGCCATGCCAGAGTAAGCCGATAACATAATAATTAATATGGTATGTCTCACGAAAGTTATAATAAAATTATATATCAGACAAACATTTGTTTTCATGTAGGTATAACTCTTATAAGCCATATGCGGTAATTTCTATGAATTCATTACAAAACTGTATTGAAGAAGACAGACTGAAAGACAGAAGATAGTAATTGAATTTAAAAAAATCCTGCCCACACTGAGTTCTAAGTTTTCGTAGGAATTTTGTGCTAATAGATATAATAGGAATGCTAACAAACCTGAACCATAAATCAAACCTGACCAGGCAACCACCAGTGTGATCAGACGCTTAGTGTAAGTCTCATACTCCGGGTATAAGTCCAGGCTTCCGACCCGGCCATGCTTCTTTGGCATACTTCTTCTTGCGGGGCTCGCTCGATGGACCCGCCTCTTCTGGAGCTGAAACAAAAAGAAATTAGGTAATTTCATTATTTGTTTTTTAGTTTTGATTTAAACGTATTCACCCGCGGCGCCGGTAGCGCAATTAACTAAACCACATCAAGCGCACCACTTTTTAGTGTGGAAGAGCCATGCTTCGGCACTAATGGGCCGGCTTGACCGGAGTGATACCACGGCCTCACAGAAAACCGACGTGAAATAACGCATGCGTTGTGTGAGTGAGGTTACCGGAGGCCCAATTACAAATCTCTCCAATCCCCGATTCCCCATCAATCCTTAAATTCCTAACCCCCAAAAGGCCGTCAACGCACTGGTGTTTCGGGTGTCCGTGGGCGGCGGCGATTGCTTACACGAGTTGCATCACTAAGCAGCCATGTTATCGCTTTTCTATTAGATGAAACGTTTATGGGGTGTGGTTTGATGATTTTGCCGGGTTCAACCGATAAAATTTTAAAACGATCAGGCAGATTTGTCCCCCCCTGTACCTACTTGCAATGGTATTTTAAAAAGATAATAATTATTATGTTACCTGTATGTGGTAGAGGTGGATGTATGTTGAGGTGCGGCTCGGGACCTTCGAGTTCCACATCGGGCGCGGGGTTCGGTAGCGACAGGCCGAGTCTGAAAGGAAATTATCAATTGAATATAACAGTTTATTCACGTAATTAATTGAGAAAAGTACTACTAGTTTTGAAATCACAAAGATAGCGCGGTAGCGGCCATATTGCGCAGCCTACTCCTCATAGTTATTATACAAAGGATATGATTACATTTATTTTTAAGTAATGTTTCGAATATATGTATATTATATGGAGCTTTAAGTGCCTGCCACGGTTTTAATGGGAGGTAGTGTTGTGCATTTGAACATTGAATTGAACATTGCAATAGTAAATATAAATTATTGATTATGACTAATATTTATTTCATATAAAAAAAATGGTGGGGTTGTATTTTAGAACCAGGAACACGGACATAGTATTTCTTTATATCCAAGGATTTTCCGAAAATCCAAAAAGTCAGGATTGGGCGTAAGGAGTCCCTAAAGTGAGTAAGAAGTACAAGTCCACTTACCTAGCTCCAATAAGACTTAAGTGTGAGCTGGGTGCGGGCAGGTCGGAGTACAAGTTGTTTCCTCTTGATATCTCCTGCAGCCTCAGTGAGTGGTGATGTTGACCTGCGAAACACACATTATCGAATAAAACATATATAGAATAAATAATTTAAAAATAAAAACAATGTATCAGAGAAATTGTAAACATATGTATTTTTTGAAAGAGTGACAGATAGAGTTTAGAGAATGGAGTTTTTTCCTCATCCTTCTCTATTCAAGGCTACACTTTAGAATGACCACCTAGCTTCACTGACGGACGGTCTGAAAGACTATTATTTATATCTTTATTTGTTGACATTACAAAAGTAAATAAATGATTCGACTTCGACTTTAAATGTGACGATTTACCCCAGTAGGGAGCCTGTTAAACCATTATTTTTTTATGTTGCCTGCTCCGTGCGGTAGTCGAAGCCTCTACACGTTACATGGCAGCCAGTTGCCCAGCCACCGCGCCAACCGACATAATTAGACTATAAAGTAATAAATACATAAAAAATAACTTTTAACTTACTGTCTTCAGCACTTTGCAGTTTCAATTTCCTGGGAGTACTATTAGGGTTTGGCACAATGGTAGATTTGACCAAGTTCCTGAACCGCCCGATAGTGGGGTCAATGTCCTCTGGATTGATAATGTCCACCTCCTCATTGAAGGAGACATTGCGTTTCTGTTTCTTGGCTATACCACCGGGCATGGACGCTGATCTTTTCGTGCCAGTTGGAGGCTGAAAGAGGTGCCAATTTATTATTGGTGCATAGATTTATATAGGAAAGTAATTTTTTTGTAGTTGAATTTCTAAAATAAAGCTAGTTAAATATTCATTTATATTTAATGTGACGATGTTAACCATATCTCATATGTCATTATGCAAATCCTAATAACTATAAAGTACTAGTTATTCCTGCGATTTCACCCGCTGCTCGGCTTCTATTGATTGTAGGGTGTTGTTTCATAACCTACAGCCTTCCTCGATAAAAAGGCTATCCAACGCAAAAATAATTATTCGAATCAGACCAGTAGTTACAGACGTACACATTCAAAAACAAACAAAATCTTCAGTTTTCTAATATTAGTATAGATTAAGTAACAGTAAGTATTTCATGAAATAAACCTCTTTAGCGCTCACCTTCATAACATCACTACCATCATCAGTAGATATGCCCAACATAGATATTCTTCTGTTGTGGGCTGTGTTGAATTCTGTTAGATTCTGAAATTACAAGAACATGGTTAAGAATATACTTTACTGTATTAATTGCACTATTATTACAACAAAAGAAACTCATTTTGAAATTATAAGAACATGCTTTAAAATAAAATATACTGTACTGTACTGCACTGCACTATTATTACAACAGAAACATAAGAGTTTAGAGTAAATTTTATAATGTAATTGCCTATAATCAGAGCAGGACAAGATGAGACCTGAGCCAAGGCGTCACATAAACATTTACGAAAAATAAATTAATTGAAGAAAAAACTAAAAAGTTTACAATTGATGCGGTGACTGGGCAATTGCCATTGTTATGTAACTATTTTTCCACATGGTCCACAAATTGTTGCTTTGCGTCTGGGTGTCATATTAATGTGAAATTGTATCTATGTAAACGCACCTACGACCCAGGACTAAAGCCAAGGGAGAGAGTAACATTTAAAAAAAAAAAACGAAACAATAGGATGATAAAATACTCACATCTAATTCAGTTTGTGTCTCAGGTAGACCCAGCAGAGCACCTTCTTGTTCTGTGTTAGGCAGGTCCTCCATTATACCTCGAGAGTTGCCCGTTGGACGTTCTCTGAACACACAACATAACTATTATGTAACTTATTGTTAAAATAAATCTATTTCACACTATGTACGTAGTAACAATATGTATGTATCAAACCAGAATTAATGTTAGAACTTTTTTTAATAAAGCTGTGTTGGCTTGGAATTCAAAGATGCCTGCTATAACATACATAGAAAGTTAAGGTACAAGTTGGAAATTGGCGACATGAGACAGCAGCGATGGACATGCTGTCGTTTAATGTCGCCACGACTGCAGTCCTGATTACTCACGAGTTTGAACTATAACAGTGGTACTACTGATCCGCGGTCGGGCAACACTGGCGTCTGCCGCTCGGCGTCGTGGCGCTAGCTTCGTGTCGCTAACTATGGAAGTAATTTCATAGAAACAAGCAGTATTGCTGTGACAGGTCGTCCACTAATGCCTCATGTCCCCCGCTTTCAACTTGTACCTTTAAGCCGTTTTCCTACATTACCTTATTATGTAATTTCTTGTGGAAGCTCCAAAGTGGAAATTAGAATCTATAGGCAGCTGTGTTGGCTTGTTGGGCTCCAAGCGCATTTGTCCAATGAATGTCCCATGAGCTGAAACATAATTTATATCTATATAGAATAAAGGACTTTAGAAAATAGTTATTGTGTTAGTAAAACCCTCTTTTTGAACTTTATT
Source organism: Spodoptera frugiperda (assembly GCF_023101765.2). Lineage (NCBI taxonomy): Eukaryota > Metazoa > Arthropoda > Insecta > Lepidoptera > Noctuidae > Spodoptera > Spodoptera frugiperda. The sequence goes on along the minus strand of NC_064221.1, from coordinate 7,118,918 downwards.
GAGTAGGTAAGGGCTCAGTTCTATCTAAAAGGTTTTATATGTAACTCAAACATAAGCTCTCAACAAGTTTCTGTATGGTGTATCTGTATTTTTTTATAAATGTTTCTTGTATAGGATATTCTCCTGTGCCATGGGGGTGTTTACAAACATACAAGTTCACATACACATGACACTTAGACCCAAAACAATAATTTGCAGATCACACAGAGTTGATCCATGCAGGAATCGAACCCGCTATACATTGCATGGCAGCCAGTTACCCAGTCACTGTGCCAATGTTATTTGAATTCACGGTCGGCTGAAAAAATATCTGATAAGAATTTATATTATACCCTGAGGTAAATATATAAATACTTTTTTTAGGGGACAAGTCAAACCCTAATTCACGGCTACAATTAACTGCTATAAGCTAGGATCTATGGTAGGTAGATGCAACCATGAAAACACTGGAACACTGAAGTTAAGCGTGTACCAGAGACATGAACACCTTTCTTGGATCCTGCAGTGAAATAATTTAGAAAATTCTTTGTTAACTTACTGCTGCCTAAGTCGACTAAAAAAGCTCTGTTCAAATGTTTGTGGTAAACAAATGCGGCATGCACTCTCGAACAACTGGCATGGTCAATACAAAAATCATTCATTTGAGGGTTTCGACCAAACAAATAACATTTCTTCTCATCAATCATCAGTTTCTGTATCAATTTATCCCCTTTCAACACATCCAAGTGCAGCCCAGTCGGTGGTTTTCCAGCCCTAAAAGAAAAAGAAAATTTATCACCGGCGTACTTTAACTGTTATAACATGAACCTCAACCAGAATTTTCGAGGTATCTCTTACCAATTGGGCACTTCATAATGGTTAGCCATGTCTACTTTCAGAAGACCAGCTTTAATTAAACAGATTTATTCAACATTAGGATGCGATAAATAATTTTAACACATCGAACGAATTACAACCACAACGCGAAATCGCAATCGTTTCGTTGTCAAACTTGACAGTAAAGAAATGGAATGACATTATAATCCTTGTCTATGATGTCATGTCATTTGAATTGGGAAATCGGATCCACGAAGCAATGTAAACTAACTAACCCAATGAAGTAAATTAAATATTTCTATTTTGTTCCTCAAAGACCTACTCTGTGTAAGCATGGTAATCAAACCATTATTATAATTTTCTCAGGATGATTTATGATATAGGCTACTGAAACATTTGACTCCATAGTCATCATAATCCATAGGCATAGACAAAGATATAGCAGTGACAAGACAAGTGTAACAGAGGCAAAATCAAAATATTTTTATTTCTACCGGCGAAACCCGCAAAACATTTTAAAATGAAAGAAATTAATCGAAGACTAATCACGTATAGTAAAAAAAAACATATTGTGCTGTGAATTGGATACTAGTAATACACATTAAGCCAATAAGGAGAAAAATATAGGAAAATATCGTACTCGAGAATGGTATGAATACTTATAAAATTTACTACAACGTGTTTTCTACTGTGTCGTCAAAGACATAAAATCAAGTTGCACACATTAAAGGTGAACCCATAGGCTAGCACCAGTTGGTACAAGATCATCACCATCGAATTGGCTGAGAGTTTATACGGGAACTAGGTATTTTTGTATGTGATCCATAAACAGTTGTTTTTTTTTATTTTAATCTTTAATGTACAAATCTTTTTTGTGTAGTGGCGAGGCAAGAGGGAGTTAGTATATTAGGCAAGAAGGAGTAGTTTTAGTATATCAATCTGCAAATTAAGCCGGGTCCAGACGAGTGTAACGTGTAATGTAATCCACCGTGTAATGTAACACGAATTCTTCAGCGCGACCGTTACATGTAATGCTCGTACTGCCGTCCACACGTAGAATTCGTGTTACATTACACGGTGGATTACATTACACGTTACACTCGTCTGGACCCGGCTTTAAAGTTTGCAATTTTTGCAATTTTAGTAATAGGGTAGTTGCTAACTTGTTGTATTCAATACTTTAATTTATTCTTTTTCTATATAGTTATATTATATTGTTTGTAAAGGATGTAATTTGTAATATTTATATATATTTTTGTATGTATATTTCTTTTTATTTATTGAAAATATTTTATCTCTTTTCTCTATTCTCCTTCTCGGGTTTGTCATTGTCCCCTACTATATATTAATTTATTTATAAATGTACCCTTCCTCTTCTGCTGGCTTATATATATATATATATATATATATATATTTATATAAAATGACTTTATTCTTGGTAAATATTTTATTTTATTCTTAATAGTTTACTTTGATTGTGTCATCATATCAAATAGATTTTTTGGAAACATGGTTATTTTTTAACCTGTTGTCTATCGGAACGCAGATCTACGCGAGACACAATGTGTTTTCTATTGTGTCTTATATACCGACAGACGAGTGGTTAATGTTGGTTGGTTTCCCTGTCCATGCAAAACAAAATACTTGAAGTAATAGGGTAGTTGCTAACTTGTTGTATTCAATACTTTAATTTATTCTTTTTCTATATAGTTATATGTATATTGTTTGTAAAGGATTTGTAATATTTGTATATTTTTGTATGCATATTTCTTTTTATTTATTGTAAATATTTTATTTTGTTTGTGTCATCACATCAAATTGATTTTTTTTTTGAAAAATGGTTATTTTTTAATGTTCTTTTGGATTGAAAAGTCAATTTGATTTTAGTATTAGTAGTGTCATATTGTTTGAGAGTTGGACGCACGGGTTGTTGCTTTTGTTCACATCATCATTGTCATTTCCTCATAAACAGTCATCCTTGGGTTCTCACTTAGGTAAAAGTTGTGTACAATTGTGTATGACTGATGCCCTCCAGGCTCCAGCTGTTAACACAAAGTAACTTTTGCACATTGCCAAGCTAAAATATCCAATGTAGGTAAACTTTTCGTCTCCTTTTCATTTTCATGAGTGTTCAGTTCACGACGACAAGCGACCATACAGCCTAAAGTTATAACGCTCACGTCGGAACAGTGAAGTGGTGATGCCCATAACGAAAGACAGTAATAAAAGCACAGAGAAGTGGTGCACACAAAACTGGTGCTAAAGTATAACAAATTCAACAAAGCGTTCTTTGTAAGTTGTCGTTGTCCTCGTCACGGTAAAGTTTCGGAGCACCTAAACGATGCGATATTGTATTCTTAGTTTCATTTAAGCAATATTTTTTAATATCTATATGAGTTTGATACTTAAATTGGTGAAAATACTACTGCATCGCGGCGCTGGGCGAAAAGCCAAAGCGACTGGTAAACCTGGTGGCGGCCGTGGAGGATATTCGCATCGAATAAGAAAAGACCGCAAGGGCCGTGTATCGAAATCCACGAGGAATTCAAGGAGTAAAAGAAGGTTAAGGTCAGATCGCAGTTTGGGTTCAGAAGACTCTGACTCGGACATAATAATGTGGTGTGCACAACCTTCTGATGGTCCGATGTTCTCCGCTGATGAAATTGTTGACATGGAATCGGATTACGAAGAGGCAATGGACGAGTTAGAGAATCAAAATATGAACGAAGGTGAGGTAACAAGAAGTCGAGGTTGATGTATATCAATGACATGCACTGCACCGCATCGCATCCATTTTTAATTTTTAAATTATTTAGCAAATGTACCATTTGTAATTTTATCTTGGACAGACGCAAGAGCAACTATACCTGTCTCGCTCTAACGGGCAGCGACACTCCTTTATCCCCTTTACGTCGATCTGTCGATGAGTCGAATCTCATTTGCGGAGTCAGTGCTTAACCAGTCGTTCGTAAGAGCAGTCGTTCATTGTTATCCGTTCTTTTCTATTATCCGGATAGTACTGATATTTTTTTAATAAAACCTACGCACCATGTCGGGTTACTCATTTTTATTGCCAGACTGCTCGTCGTCTCCTGTGTCAGAGCCTGTGTCCTCATGGTCATCCTCCAAGTCCAGAGATTTCAGAAACTCAGCCGGATCTATCGCCACCGGTTCTTCATCAAAATATTTGTGCTGTTAAAGCTTCTTTCGCTGTAATTCGTCTGTTTGGGTCATATGTTAACAAACTTTGCAGTAAAGCTAATCCGCTATCAGAAAGTATCTCGTACTGTAACTCCTTGCACAACCCGCTCGGTGGATACTCATCGAATGTAATGTCTTTAACAAGTGGCAAGGTACTGTAACCAGGCCGAACGGTGTCTGACTGCGTACCTTAAATATTTTCTTTAATTGGTCACTCTCCGATTTGCCCTGGAACAGTGGCCACAAGTTGATGAATTCTACGAAAATACAGCATACACTCCACATGTCGACAGAAGTGGAGTATTCTGTGCTCAAAAGGAGTAGCGCCCGGTACCACAGTATACACATGCCCGGTGTATATTGCCGACGAAGTGACTTACATTCTCGCGCCATTTCGAAATCTGCCACCTTCAAATAACCATCTTTACAAATCAGTATGTTTTCGGGTTTGAGATCCCGGTGAATAACACGATTCTGGTGTAGATACGCCATCGCGCTAATGAGTTGGTGCATCAGACAATGTACATTTTCTGAGCCAAACGTTCGTCTTTTGCTGCGCACTGTATCCATTAAACTTCTTAATTGATGGGGCAGATATTCCATTACAATAAATACTTATTTCTGCTTGAGCCCATCGCTAGCTCGGGGACAAATGCAATATTTTCATACCACAAATTCATCAAGAGCTTGAGCTCTCTTGCAGCGGCGATGGAGAAACTTTCCTCGGAGTCTAAAAACTTGAGCTGCTTTACAGCAACTAATTTTTTTTTATTTATTTATTTATTAAACGGTACATGTTAATGAACTTATGATCTAGTTTATAGTCCGACAAAACTATATGTTTAGTTTGTCTGTCGGATCCAATGGATGTATTAGTAGTTTATCTTTACACAGTAGTATAATGAATAGTAAGTAGTAGTGTACTATGTGTAGTAGTAGTGTATGTATAGTGTAATGTATGTATAATATGTGTAGTATAATAAGTTTTATTCAATAATATATATGTTTATTTATTTATATATATATAAATATATATATGTGTGTATGTATTATATGTATCATTTATATATTATATATATGTACCTATATATCAGTGGAGTATGTTTATATATATACGTGTATGTTTATTTACATGTTTAGGTAGCTAGTAGCTAGATTGCGAGTACATTTATTAGTTAAGAAATTTACTATAGTTTGTTATTTAGTATGTAGTGTAAATATTGTAACAGCAATTAAGGTAATGTGCTAAACAGATATTTTTTTAATTTAGACTTAAATCTATTCTTACTTTTCTCTTCCCGGATTTCGTTTGGTAAATGGTTGAGTAAGTACGGGATACGCTTTTTTAATGATCGATCACCATAAACATTGTTAACTCTTGGTACCTCATATTTACCAGACGTCATCGATCGGGTGTTGTTTTTATTACAAACTATTGTCAGTAGTGAATTATGCTCATGCTTGCCATGGTTATTGGTTGCGAGAATGTATTTATGTTTGAGACTGATAGGTAATACTTTACAGATTTTGAATAATTTATAGTAGTCCTTTTTATATTTATTTTTAGTTTTTTTATCTACTAGTAGTTTTAGGAACCTAATTTGTAATTTTTCTAATTTTTCTATGTGGGTTTTGAATGTTAGCCCATAGCAATCAAGAGCATAATCCATCACAGACTCCACCATACATTTATACAACACTCTTAATGTACTACTAGGAACTCTATAACTTAGGTGGTAAAATTTACTTAATATAGTTCTAAGTTTATTGCACAAGTAATTTACATGATCAATCCAGGAAAAATGCTCGTCAACTTTGACCCCTAGGTAAGTCACACAATCTACTCTCTGGATAGGTTTGCAGCTGCAATTGACCGTGTATCTATGAATGCAATCATACGTGTGAGTGTATATAGGTAAAGGAGTTTCCTTCAGAGGTGAGTATGGTGAGTGTATAATTAGGTACTGTGTTTTCTCTGTATTTAGCACTATTCCATTGTCATGAGACCACTTAATAATAATTCTCCTGTCTGCTTATGGGTTGCTCTGTAGACATCTTGGAAAGACGCAAAAGTTACTTTACTTTGTGTTAGACAGCTATTGGACTCCAATCTTGTACTACTTTTACCTGGGTGTGATTTCGACTAGTCTTTCAGCCAACCATACTTTATTTTTTACTTGAAAGGCAGGGCATGTGCGGCATGAAAGGAGAACCTGCGATACTCGGTTGAAGTAACGTATTATTCTCTTCCAAAAACCTCTTGTTATCATGAAGTGTTGGGGACAAGGGAATAGAGGCAATTGATGGGGAAAGGGTTAATTTAACGTTTTTTGTTTTTGACGATATCTGTTAAATAGAAACTGTAATTATATGAATCGTATGATGGCCCTGAAAAGGGCCGTTTTGTTCTCGGAGAATACTTCTCCAGGTACTTTAATATTGTTTTGAAGTACCTATGACTGTTCTTAACTTCTTCACGTCAAGATACAGTCTTCTACTTTTCTCACGAACTTCTCTGATGAAAGAAACGAGTTCTTCATGCGACTGTTCCAATGCAGTCGCCACTTGACGCTGTTCAATAACTGGCTCAGCTCCAAGGGATATTACACAAAGTGCATTCTCTGTGCGGACAGGTTTTCCAGAGTTACCGTAAGCCATATCGATAATAATATGATAATCGGTGTTTACGGTAGACTGTAATAACCTGATATGTAAATTTAATTCGCTAGCGCACCCGGGTCGCTTAAGTACTAAGCTACGGTATCACAAGTAGCGGGTTGCTGATAAAGAGTTCCACCAATCACAGCCAACTATACCTGTCTCGCTCTAATGGGCGGCGACACTCCTTCCCCCTTTACGCCGATATGTCGAATCTCATTTTCTTAGCCAGTGCTCAACCAGTCGTTTGTAAGAGCAAGTCGTTAATTGTTATCCGTTCCTTTTTACTATCCGGATAATACAGATATTTTCTTGCTTTGTCCGATAATGGGAGAGACAAAACACTGTTATATTTACCAACATCATAATTAGATGTAGGAAAAAATAGTTTTCTTTTAACTTCGCCCCGAATACACTCAGATGGAATATGGTGCACATCTTCTACTACATTGCATACTGAACAACTGTTCAGTTCACCTAACTAGGTGACTCGACTTTCGTCACATATCCGGAGTGCTCGCCATCTTTTGCGTCAGAGCCGGACTGTTCGTTATCCTCCGTGTCAGAGCCGGACTGCCCGTCGTCTCCTGTGTCAGAGCCTCTGTCCTCGTGGTCATCCTCCAAGTCCAGAGATTTCAGAAACTCAGCCGGACCTTGCCCCACCCGTTCGTCTTCAAAATATTTGTGCTGTAAAGCTTCCTTCGCTGTTATTCGTCTGTTTGGGTCATACGTTAACAAACTTTGCAGTAAAACTAATCCGCTATCAGAAAGTATCTCGTGCTCCTTGCACAACCCGCTCGGTGGATACTCATCGAATGTTCAAGTGGCAAGGTACTGTAACCACGCCAAACGGTGTCTGACGGCGTACCTTAAATATTTTCTTTAATTGATCACACTCCGATTTGCCCTGGAACAGAGGCCACAAGTTGATGAATTCTGCGAAAATACAGCCTATACTCCACATGTCGACAGAAGTGAAGTTTTCTGTGCTCAAAAGGAGTAGTTCTGGCGCCCGGTACCACAGTGTACACATGCCCGGTGTATATTGCCGAAGAGGTGACTTACATTCTCGCGCCATTTCGAAATCTGCCACCTTGAAATAACCATCTTTACAAATCAGTATGTTTTCGAGTTTGAGATCCCGGTGAATAACACGATTCTGGTGTAGATACGCCATCGCGCTAATGAGTTGGTGCATCAGACAATGTACATTTTCTGAGCCAAACGTTAGTTTTTTGCTGTGCACTGTATCCATTAAACTTCTTAATTGATGAGGCAGATATGACATTACAATAAATACTTATTTCATACTTGAGCCCATCGCTAGCTCGTGGACTAATACAATATTTTCATGCCACAAATTCATCAAGAGCTTGAGCTCTCTTGCAGCGGCGATAGAGAAACTTTCCTCGGAGTCTAAGAACTTGAGCTGCTTTACAACAACTAATTCTCCTGTCTGCTTATTGGTTGCTCTGTAGACATCTTGGAAAGACGCAAAAGTTTCTTTACTTTGTGTTAGAAAGCTATTGGACTCCAATCATGTACTACTTTCACCTGGGTGTGATTTCGACTAGTTGTCTTTCAGCCAACCATACTTTATTTTTTATTTGAAAGGCAGGGCATGTATGTCAGGGAGAGAACCTGCTATACTCGGTTGAAGTAACGTATTATTCTCTTTCAAAAACCTCTTGTTATCATGAAGTGTTTGGGACAAGGGAATAGAGGCAATTGATGGGGAAAGGGTAAATGTTAGGTTTTTTGTTTTTGACGATATCTGTTAAATAGAAACTGTAATTATATGAATCGTATGATGGCCCTGAAAAGGGCCGTTTTGTTCTCGGAGAATACTTCTCCAGGTACTTTAATATGGTTTTGAAGTACCGCTGACTGTTCTTAACTTCTTAACGTCAAGATACAGTCTTCTACTTTTCTCACGAACTTCTCTGATGAAAGAAATGAGTTCTTCATGCGACTGTTCAACCGTAGTCGCCACTTGACGCTGTTCTATAACCGGCTCAGCACCAAGCGATATTACACAAAGTGCATTCTCTGTGCGGCCAGGTTTTCCTGAGTTACCGTAAGCCATATCGATAATAATAGATAATTGGTGTTCACGGTAGACTGTAAAAGCTGATATGTAAATTTAATTTACTAGCGCACCCGGGTCGCTTAAGTACTATGCTACGGTATCACAAGTAGCGAGTTACTGATAAAGAGTTGCACCAATCACAGCCAACTATACCTGTCTCGCTCTAACGGGCGACGACACTTCTTTACCCCTTTACGCCGATATGTCGAATCTCATTTGCCGAGTCAGTTCTCAACCAGTCGTTCGTAAGAGGAGTCGTTCGTTGTTATCCGTATCTTTGTATTATCCGGAGAGTACAGATATTTTTAATAATACCTACGCACCATGTCGGGTTACCCATTTTTATTTAATTCTAGAATATAATTGTTTAATTTGAATCAATGGTACATTTGTACCTATTAAAATTTTACGCCTGCTTGCTGCCTGATTTGGGAAGTCGGTTTTTTTAATCAATATACAATAATAAATAAATATTTATTTAAAAGAGACCTTGGATACCTTACTATTTAATTCATTACAATATCAGTCGTAGTCTAAGGCACCAATGGTGAACTTGACTGAGAAGTGAGGACTTGACTTCTTCGGACCGAAGAGAAGAACTGCTCGTTGTCTCTCGTATCAGAGACGAACTACTCGTCATCTATTGTGTCAGAGCCGGACTGTTCGGCATCTTCCGAGTCAGAGCCGGACTGTTCGTCATCCTTCGTGTTAGAGCCGGACTGCTCGTCGTCTCCTGTGTCAGAGCCTCTGTCCTCATGGTCATCCTCCAAGTCCAGAGATTTCAGAAACTCTGCCGGACCTTTCGCCACCAGTTCGTCTTCAAAATATTTGTGCTGTAAAGCTTCCTTCGCTGTTATTCGTCTGTTTGGGTCATACGTTAACAAACTTTGCAGTAAAGCTAATCCGCTATCAGAAAGTATCTCGTGCTATAACTCCTTGCACAACCCGCTCGGTGGATACTCATCGAATGTAATATCTTTAACAAGTGGCAAGGTACTGTAACCAGGCCAAACGGTGTCTGACGGCGCACCTTAAATATTTTCTTTAATTGGTCACACTCCGATTTGCCCTGAAACAGTAGCCACAAGTTGCTGAATTCTGCGAAAATACAGCCTATACTCCACATGTCGACAGAAGTGAAGTTTTCTGTGTTCAAAAGGAGTAGTTCTGGCGCCCGGTACCACAGTGTACACATGCTCGGAGTATATTGCCGAAGAGGTGACCTACATTCTCGCGCCATTCCGAAATCTGCCACCTTCAAATAACCATCTTTACAAATCAGTATGTTTTCGAGTTTGAGATCCCGGTGAATAACACGATTCTGATGTAGATACGCCATCGCGCTAATAAGTTGGTGCATCAGACAATGTACATTTTCTGAGCCAAACGTTCGTCTTTTGATGCGCACTGTATCCATTAAACTTCTTAATTGATGAGGCAGATATTCCATTACAATAAATACTTATTTCATACTTGAGCCCATCGCTAGCTCGTGTACTAATACAATATTTTCATGCCACAAATTCATCAAGAGCTTGAGCTCTCTTGCTGCGGCGATGGAGAAACTTTCCTCGGAGTCTAAAAACTTGAGCTGCTTTACAGCAATTAATTCTCCTGTCTGCTTATGGGTTGCTCTGTAGACAACTCCGTAGGTGCCTTCGTCGACCGTTTTGATGTATTGATAGTCCTCAATGGACACACACCTATCTAAATATTGGTCAAAGGCAGCCAAGACTTCTTCGTTTTCTTTGTCACTTTGGTCCTGTGTTCCTTGGTTTGAAGATGTGAAGTCAGCAACATGGTACACTTCGAACATGTTCACAGAATTCATGATGTATAATTTCACTTCTCACTAAATTCACTTTTCACTAAAAATCGGTTCTTATCTATTCCGGACGACCTTCCGTCTTTAAAGCTCAAGAGCAAGTGTCGTATCCGACGGTGGGCCTTCACTGCGACCCTGACTGGGGGCACGAGTGGCCGCGAGTAGTCGTTTATTGTTATCCGTTCCTTTTTACTATCCGGATAATACAGTTATTTTTTTAATAATACCTACGCACCATGTCGGATTACCTATTTTTATTTTTTATATATTAACTATAAAAGAACTATCAACTAGCTCTGTAGGGTAAGTGCTGATTTTGCTATTTAATACCACTTACTACTGATTAAGAATTTTGATTGCGGCATAATGTTACTCTTAAGCAATATTTGATTATATATTTCACTAAAACCATGTAGCGTAACATACAGCACTCATTGCTCAAAAGAAACTAAGAATAATAATAGTACCGCATCGCTTAGGTGCTCCGGAACTTTACCGTCACGAGGTCCCGTACGACAACGAAAAGTTACAGAAGAATAGGGGATGGGGAAAGGGTAAATGTTAGGTTTTTTGTTTTTGACGATATCTGTTAAATAGAAACTGTAATTATATGAATCATATTGTGGCCCTGAAAAGGGCCTTTTTTATGAGAACACGATGCGATGCAGTGCATGTCGTCGATCTACATCAACCTCGACTTCTTGTTACCTCACCTTCGTTAATATTTTGAACCTCTAACTCGTCCATTGCCTCTCCGTAAGCCGATTCCATGTCAACCATTTCATCAGCGGAGAACATCGGACCATCAGAAGGTTGTGCACACCACATTATTATGTCCGAGTCAGAGTCTTCTGAACCCAAACTGCGATCTGACCTTAACCTTCTTTTACTCCTTGAATTCCTCGTGGATTTCGATACACGGCCCTTGAAGACTTTTCTTATTCGATGTCCTCCACGGCCGCCAACAGGTTTATTAGTCGCTTTGACTGTTCGTCCCGAGCCGCGACGCAGAAGTCTTCTCACCAATTTAAGTTTCAAACTCATATTGATATTGTAGTAATACTTTAACTAATATGATATTATATAAAATTTAATTTGCTGATGACGGGGCCGTCTCTACGTCCCCGACTGGGGGCGTGAGGACGCGCGATCCAGGCCGAGGCCTGTTTCGGCGGTTTCAAGTCGCTGCCCGCAACTGCGGGCGAGGGGTTGGAGTAGTCGGGCCCCCGAGGGGCCCGATGCGATGTCGAGTCCGTGTAGTCGCGCCGCTAGCGGCCGCGCTCAAGCCGGGCTGGCCCGGCGAGCAGCAGGCGGGTAGCGGCGCGTGGTCAAGTCCGGTGGGGGAGCCTCTACCGCCCCGCCCTAGCTAGGGCGGGCGGGAGGCTCATGTGGCTGCGTCGGGTGGGTCGGCCGGGGCGACCAGGTCTCGCGGCAGACCGTATCCGTCGGGGGGGCGCCGATGGTATGGCGCCAGCGCCCGAAGGTGGTCGTGCCGCGACTTGCCGGCGCGCTCGAACATGTTGGTGCTCAGGCGCTGCACGAAGTCGTCGACGCTCTCTACGCCGAGGTCTCTCGATATGGTCGCGTTCCGTACGAAGCGCGGGGCCTTGACTATAGTGCGCAGCGTTAGTGATTGCTGCGCACGGAGGCGTTTCTTGTTTGATTCGGACACGAGCGCGTACCAGGCCGGGGCGGCGTAGGTAAGCCGTGTCCGAATGTAGGCCTTGTAGATGCCGAGCTTCGCACGGAGCGGCAGCGACGAGTCGAGGACCGGGCGCAGGAGGTGACGGGCGGCGCGCGCCTGAGCAACAGCCTGCTGCACGTGGGGCGTCATGGACAGGGAGCGGTCGATGGTCACGCCGAGGTATTTAACTCTCGGCGCCCACCGTATTGGCTCACCCATCAGAGTCATGGTGTCCGGCTTCATGATCCCCACGGCGAGCGCTTGAGTCTTGGCCACGTTCACAGCCAGTCTCCACTTCTCCAGCCAGTCAGGGAGTGCATCTAGGGCGCGCTGTAGTTTGACTACTGCGTGCCGGGCGTTCAGCGACGTCGTGTAGAGCGCCGCGTCGTCCGCGTAGAGGGCGAGCTTGGCGCCGTCCACGACGGGGATGTCGTCCGTGTACACGCAGTAGCACACGGGTGAGATGCAGCTTCCCTGGGGCACGCCGGCTTGGATGCCGCGCTCAGTCGACAGAGAGCCTTCCACTGCCACTTGGAAGGTTCTGCCGTGCAGGAAGGTGGCCACGATCTTAACTAGTCGACGAGGAGTAGTAGATGTGGCCAGCTTGCTGAGCAGGCCGGCGTGCCAGACGCGGTCGAACGCCTTCTCCATGTCGAGGAATACTGCAGCGGCCCGCTCGCGCTTGTTACGCGCGGCGGCCAGGTCGTGCAGTACCCTCGCAACCTGTTGGGTCGTGGAGTGTTCGGCCCTAAAGCCGAACTGTTCGCCGCGTGGCTGGAGGTGTGGGCGCAGGTGCAACAGCAGCAGCTTCTCGAAGAGCTTCGATACGGTGTCCAGGAGCGTGATGGGGCGATAGCTCCCCGGCAGCAGCGTGTTCTTCCCCTGTTTGGGCAGCATGATAACTCTGCCGAGCTTCCACTTGGCCGGGAAGTGTCCGGTGCGGAGGATCCCGTTGAAGAGTCGGGTCAGCGTCGCGATTCCTCGCGGCGGCAGGCGGCGAAGGGCCTCATTGGGGATGCCGTCCGGACCGGGTGCCTTGCGTAGTGGGGCTCGGAGAGCCATACGCCGCACCAGGCCAGGGGAGAACACGATGGGGTCCTCATCGGGGAGGATCGGCTGCTCCAGGTACCGTTCGACCTGTTCTTCGATGGCTGCTGTGTGTTGCACGTTGCGGGCTGGGTTCGGCTGGAACGAAGCCTCCAGGGAGTCGGCGAAGAGCTCCGCGCGGTCCTCGGCACGGTAACGGGGGGTTCCGTCGCCGGCCAGTAGGGGCCTAATCGGAGCCGGCTTCCCTGCGAGGCTGCGGCACAGTCGGTGAATGCCCGACCAATCATCTGTCGCTCGCTCGATGGCGCGTTGCCACGACTCGCCCGCGTGGTTTGCCACGGCGGACGAGATCTTCGCAGCCAGAGCGTTGAGCGAACTCTTCATGGTCGGGCAGCGGGTCCTTTGCCACGACCTGCGAAGTCTCCTCTTCCTCTCGATCATGGCGAGTATGGAGGCCGGGAGTGGTGTCGGCCTCCTAGGCGTCGCGGTGCTCGCCGTCTGGGCCTCGTCGAGTGCGGCCTGTGTGGCCGCGGCGAAGTCGTCGGCGAGGCGGTCCACGTCCGCGGGCGTGTCGACGCGGTAGGACGGCGAGTTCCGCGCCATGTGCGCGGCGAAGGTGCGCCAGTCCCGCCGTGGGCGAGGAGGAAGAGGTCGCAGGTGCTGCGGGATGTCCTCGAGAGTCAGACACACCGGTTGGTGGTCTGACAGGAGATGGCTCAGCTCCAAGCGATATTACACAAAGTGCATTCTCTGTGCGGCCAGATTTTCCCGAGTTACCGTAAGCCATATCGATAATAATATGATAATCGGTGTTTACGGTAGAGTGTAAAAGCTGATATATAAATTTAATTTGCTAGCGCACCCGGGTCGCTTAAGTACTAAGCCACGGTATCACAAGTAGCGGGTCGCTGATAGAGAGTTCCACCAATCATAGCCAACTATACTTGTCTCGCTCTAACGGGCGGCGACCCTCCTTTACCCCCTTTACGCCGATATGTCGATTAGTCGAATCTGATTTGCAGACTCAGTGCTCAACCAGTCGTTCATTGTTATCCGTTCCTTTTTAGAGAACTCTACATACCATGTCGGGTTATCCATATTTATTTAATTCAAGAATATAATTGTTTAATTTAATTCGATGGTAGATTTATAGTTATTTAATTTTTGCGCCTGCTTGATTTATTTCTTAAACTAAATCATGTTTATGTATAGAGCACATGTTATCTTTCCGTAAAGAAACAGTAAGGGGCAGTTTATTGCAAGGACACCTGATCGGCACTTATTGCTAAAAAAAAAAACTAAGAATAATAATAATACCGCATCGCTTAGGTGCTCCGGAACTTTACCGTGACGAGGTACCGTACGACAACGAAAAGTTACAGAAGACGCTCTGTTGAATTGGTTTAAGTGTAACACTAGTATTGTGTGTTGATGGACATTATCACTTCTGTTTCGCCGCTTGTTGTTGCGGACTGTACTAATTAACATTAGTAATTTTATCTTGGAAAGACGCAAGAGTTACTTTACTTTGTGTTAGATAGCTGTTGGACTCCAGTCATGTACTATCTATTGTATTTCAGCCAGCCTTTAATTAATTTTTTTTAGGTGAACGACGTGTCAAGGATAGACCCTGCAATACTCGGATGAAGTAACGCATTGTTCTCTTCCAAACACCTCTTGTAATTACGTAGTGTTCAAGACGAGGAAATAGGGGATGGGGAAAGGGTAAATGTTAGGATTTTGTTTTCGACGATATCTGTTAAATAGAAACTGTTCTTATATGAATCGTATGATGGCCCTGAAAAGGGCCGTTTTGTTCTCGGAGAATACTTCTCCAGGTACTTTAATATGGTTTTGAAGTACCTCTGACTGTTCTTAACTTCTTAACGTCAAGATACAGTCTTCTACTTTTCTCACGAACTTCTCTTATGTAAGAAACGAGTTCTTCATGCGACTGTTCCACTGCAGTCGCCACTTGACGCTGTTCAATAACTGGCTCAGCTCCAAGCGATATTACACAAAGTGCATTCTCTGTGCGGCCAGGTTTTCCCGAGTTACCGTAAGCCATATCGATAATAATATGATAATTGGTGTTTACGGTAGACTGTAATAATCTGATTTGTAAATTTACTAGCGCACCCGGGTCGCTTAAGTACTAAGCTACGGTATTACAAGTAGCGGGTTGCTGATAAAGAGTTGCACCAATCACAGCAAACTATACCTGTCTCGCTCTAACGGGCGGCGACACTCCTTTACCCCCTTTACGCCGGTCTGTCGATGAGTCGAATCTCATTTACCAAGTCAGTGCTTAACCAGTCGTTCGTCAGAGCAGTCGCTCATTGTTATTCGTTCCTTTTAACTATCCGGATAATACAGTTATTTTTTAATAATACCTAAGCATCATGTCGGGTTCCCCATTTTTGACACTGACACTTTTCCCAACCATTTTACGGTCTATTTTTACGTATAGAGCACACGCTATCTTTCTATAATGAAACAGTAAGTTAAAAGGCAGTTTAAAAGTAAAGTTGAAGCGACACCTGACTACGCAACTGCCAAAGCCTGCTTACCCTAAGACCTTCCTTTTGCTAACATAAGATTAGTAATGAAAGTCTTGCCGGTTCCACCGAGATCATCCAAAAGAAAAACTTTTCCTTCACTATAACAAACACTTAGCATAATACAATTATACGCTGTTACCTGATCATTAACTAATTTTGGTCATTTTGAGTAATGTAATTATTTAATTCATTTAAATACTACGGTTTTCGCAATGCTATTTCTAACGGATCCAGATGATTAAGTGAATTAATCCTTTTTGATACAGGAAGCCCAAAATCGGTTAGTGATTTATAGCAAATCTCATGAATTTTATCTTCAATTATGATTAGTCCATCATTGTATATATCGTCATTATATGCTAATGTCATATCCTGATTCTTATTGCACGTTCTATTTAATACATCTTCAAATGGAGCATTAATGCTCTAAAGGGTCAGTTATATAAATAATTATCGTAATTTTAATTCCAGATTAGGTAATGATATACTAACACCTTAAATAATACGAGAGGTTTTTTCTTTGTGATGCAACTCATTTGCTGTTACGTTTTTGTTTTTGACTGTAAGTGAAATAGAAATTGAAGAATAAAATTGTGGCCCTGAAAAGGGCCTTTTGTTTCGATCCTTGGATCTAGAATAAGCGTTTCCTCGGCGGAATGTCGATAGGTTTACTGGCGTGACACGGACGCCAATCCCAGGGCAGGGCGATCACCGGCGGCAGTCCAGTCACCCTATCGTCAATCCGCCGCTTCTCTAGTTGTGCAAGACGCTGCCGTCTACGCTCTTTGTACAACTTTCGCCGAATATATCGACCAATCCGACTATCACTGACCTTGGTGACCATTGTGACCATTCTGGTGGCAGTCATTTTAAGTGTTCTCGTGGTTGAGTATAATTTGCTAGCGCACCCGGGTCGCTTAAGTACTATGCTACAGTATCACAAGTAGCGGGTTGCTGATAAAGAGTTCCAAAATGTAACATTTGTAATTTTATCTTGGAAAGACGCAAAAGTTACTTTACTTTGTGTTATGGTGCTCCCACACAGCAGTTATATAACGTTATACAACATTGTGTAACATTTATAACAACATGTAACATACTCTACAACCACTGTTATAATTTGTTTAAACACAAATGTTATTGTTACACATTGTTGTATAACGTTATACATATAACCGCTGTGTGGGAGCACCATTAGACAGCTGTTGGACTCCAGTCGTATACTTCTATTACCTGTCGTCTTTCAGTCAGCCTTTAAATTTTATTTTATTTTAGGGGAACGACATGTCAGGGAGGGAACCTGCGATACTCGGATGAAGTAACGGATTGTTCTTTTCCAAACACCTCTTGTAATTACGTAGTGTTCAGGACGAGGAAATAGGGGATAGGGATAATTTTACGTTTTTTGTTTTTGACGATATCTGTTAAATAGAAACTCTAATTATATGAATCGTATGATGGCCCTGAAAAGGGCCGTTTTGTTTTCGGAGAATACTTCTCCAGGTACTTCAATAGTGTTTTGAAGTACCTACGGCTGTTCTTAACTTCTTAACGTCAAGATACAGTCTTCTACTTTTCTCACGAACTTCTCTTATGTACGAAACGAGTTCTTCATGCGACTGTTCCACTGCAGTCGGCACTTGACGCTGTTCAATAACTGGCTCAGCTCCAAGCGATATTACACAAAGTGCATTCTCTGTGCGGCCAGGTTTTCCCGAGTTACCGTAAGCCATCTCGATGGTAATATGATAATTGGTGTTTACGGTAGACTGTAAAAGCTGATATGTAAATTTAATTTGCTAACGCACCCGTGTCGCTTAAGTACTAAGCTACGGTATCACAAGTAGCGAGTTACTGATAAAGAGTTCCACCAATCACAGCCAACTATACCTGTCTCGCTCTAACGGGCGGCGACACTCCCTCCCCCTTTACGCCGATATGTCGAATCTCATTTTCTTAGTCAGTGCTCAACCAGTTGTTTGTAAGAGCAGTCGTTAATTGTTATCCGTTCCTTTTTACTATCCGGATAATACAGATATTTTCTTGCTTTGTCCGATAATGGGAGAGACAAAACACTGTTATATTTACCAACATCATAATTAGATGTAGGAAAAAATAGTTTTCTTTTAACTTCGCCCCGAATACACTCCGATAAAATATGGTGCACATCTTCTACTACATTGCATACTGAACAGTTAGGTGACTCGACTTCCGACACATATCCGGAGTACTCGTCATCTTTTGTGTCAGAGCTGGACTGTTCGGCGTCTTCCGAGTCAGAGTCGGACTTTTCGACATCCTATGTGGCAGAGCCAGAATGCTCGTCGTCTCCTGTGTCAGAGCCTGTGTCCTCATGGTCATCCTCCAAGTCCAGAGATTTCAGAAACTCAGCCGGACCTTGCCCCACCCGTTCGTCTTCAAAATATTTGTGCTGTAAAGCTTCCTTCGCTGTTATTCGTCTGTTTGGGTCATACGTTAACAAACTTTGCAGTAAAGCTAATCCGCTATCAGAAAGTATCTCGTGCTCCTTGCACAACCCGCTCGGTGGATACTCATCGAATGTTAATGTCTTTAACAAGTGGCAAGGTACTGTAACCACGCCAAACGGTGTCTGACGGCGTACCTTAAATATTTTCTTTAATTGATCACACTCCGATTTGCCCTGGAACAGTAGCCACAAGTTGATGAATTCTGCGAAAATACAGCCTATACTCCACATGTCGACAGAAGTGGAGTATTCTGTGCTCAAAAGGAGTAGTTCTGGCGCCCGGTACCACAGTGTACACATGCCCGGTGTATATTGCCGAAGAGGTGACTTACATTCTCGCGCCATTTCGAAATCTGCCACCTTCAAATAACCATCTTTACAAATCAGTATGTTTTCGAGTTTGAGATCCCGGTGAATAACACGATTCTGGTGTAGATACGCCATCGCGCTAATGAGTTGGTGCATCAGACAATGTACATTTTCTGAGCCAAACGTTCGTTTTTTGCTGCGCACTGTATCCATTAAACTTCTTAATTGATGAGGCAGATATTCCATTACAATAAATACTTATTTCTGCTTGAGCCCATCGCTAGCTCGTGGACTAATACAATATTTTCATGCCAAAAATTCATCAAGAGCTTGAGCTCTCTTGCAGCGGCGATGGAGAAACTTTCCTCGGAGTCTAAAAAACTTGAGCTGCTTTACAGCAACTAATTCTCCTGTCTGCTTATGGGTTGCTCTGTAGACAACTCCGTAGGTGCCTTCGTCGTTTGTTTTGATGTATTGATAGTCCTCAATTTATAATGTCTGCTCTAGTTCCCCTTACTATTTACTGGTAAAGTTAGTCGAATGTCCCCAGCAAACATAACGGTAATCCCACCCATGATTTTATTACAGCTTCTTGTATCTCTAAAAGTCCTATTTAGAGCCTCTACATGAGCTATATGGATCATAGTACATTCGTCCCAGATTATTAAACTGACATCTTGTAAAACTTTTCCCAACCATTTTACGGGCCATTTTTATGTAAGATTGAACACCAGTATTGTGTGTATACTACTTTACTTAGGTGTGGTTTCAACTTGTTGTCTTTCAGCCAGCCTTATTTTTTTTATTTAAAGGAGGGACATGTCAGTGAGAGAACCTGCGATACTCGGATGAAGTAACGTATTATTCTCTTCCAAAATTGTCCAGATGATTAAGTGAATTAATCCTTTTTGATACAGGAAGCCCAAAATCGGTTAGTGATTTATAGCTAATCTCATGAATTTTATCTTCAATTATGATTAGTCCATCATTGTATATATCGTCATTATATGCTAATGTCATATCCTGATTCTCATTATTCGCATTCTGTTTAATACATCTTCAAATAGAGCATTACGAAATGTATTTTATAACTCTAAGGGGTCAGTTATATAAATAATTATCTTAATTTTAATTCCAGATTAGGTAATGATATACTAACACCTTAAATAATACGAGAGGTTTTTTCTTTGTGATGCAACTCATTTGCTGTTACGTTTTTGTTTTTGACTGTAAGTGAAATAGAAATTGAAGAATAATATTGTGGCCCTGAAAAGGGCCTTTTGTTTCGATCCTTGGATCTAGAATAAGCGTTTCCTCGGCGGAATGTCGATAGGTTTACTGGCGTGTCACGGACGCCAATCCCAGTGCAGGGCGATCACCGGCAGCAGTCCAGTCACCCTATCGGCAATCCGCCGCTTCTCTACTTGTGCAAGACGCTGCCGTCTACGCTCTTTGTACAACTTTCGCCGAATATATCGACCAATCCGACTTTCCCTGACCTTGGTGACCATTGTTACCATTCTGGTGGCAGTCATTTTAATAATTGTTCTCGTGGTTGAGTATAATTTGATAGCACACCCGGGTCGCTTAAGTACTATGCTACGGTATCACAAGTAGCAGGTTGCTGATAAAGAGTTCCAAAATGTAACATTTGTAATTTTATCTTGGAAAGACGCAAGAGTTACTTTGCTTTGTGTTAGACAGCTGTTGGACTCCAGTCGTATACTTCTATTACCTGTCGTCTTTCAGCCAGCCTTTAAATTTTATTTTATTTTAGGGGAACGACATGTCAGGGAGGGAACCTGCGATACTCGGATGAAGTAACGTATTGTTCTTTTCCAAACACCTCTTGTAATTACGTAGTGTTCAGGACGAGGAAATAGGGGATAGGGATAATTTTACGTTTTTTGTTTTTGACGATATCTGTTAAATAGAAACTCTAATTATATGAATCGTATGATGGCCCTGAAAAGGGCCGTTTTGTTTTCGGAGAATACTTCTCCAGGTACTTCAATATTGTTTTGAAGTACCTACGGCTGTTCTTAACTTCTTAACGTCAAGATACAGTCTTCTACTTTTCTCACGAACTTCTCTGATGAAAGAAACGAGTTCTTCATGCGACTGTTCAACCGCAGTCGCCACTTGACGCTGTTCAATAACTGGCTCAGCTCCAAGCGATATTACACAAAGTGCATTCTCTGTGCGGCCAGATTTTCAGATTCAGATTTTTTTTGGCCAGAGTTACCGTAAGCCATATCGATAATAATATGATAATCGGTGTTTACGGTAGACTGTAAAAGCTGATATGTAAATTTAATTTGCTAACGCACCCGGGTCGCTTAAGTACTATGCTACGGTATCACAAGTAGCGAGTTACTGATAAAGAGTTCCACCAATCACAGCCAACTATACCTGTCTCGCTCTAACGGGCGGCGACACTTCTTTACTCCCTTTACGCAGATATGTCAAATCTCATTTGCCGAGTCAGTTCTCAACCAGTTGTTCGTAAGAGGAGTCGTTGTTATCCGTATCTTTGTATTATCCGGATAATACAGATATTTTCTTGCTTTGTCCGATAATGGGAGAGACAAAACACTATTATATTTACCAGCATCATAATTAGATGTAGGAAGAAATAGTTTTCTTTTAACTTCGCCCCGAATACACTCAGATGGAATATGGTGCACATCTTCTACTACATTGCATACTGAACAACTGTTCAGTTCACCTAACTAGGTGACTCGACTTTCGTCACATATCCGGAGTGCTCGCCATCTTTTGCGTCAGAGCCGGACTGTTCGTCATCCTCCGTGTCAGAGCCGGACTGCCCGTCGTCTCCTGTGTCAGAGCCTCTGTCCTCGTGGTCATCCTCCAAGTCCAGAGATTTCAGAAACTCAGCCGGACCTTGCTCCACCCGTTCGTCTTCAAAATATTTGTGCTGTAAAGCTTCCTTCGCTGTTATTCGTCTGTTTGGGTCATACGTTAACAAACTTTGCAGTAAAACTAATCCGCTATCAGAAAGTATCTCGTGCTCCTTGCACAACCCGCTCGGTGGATACTCATCGAATGTAATGTCTTTAACAAGTGGCAAGGTACTGTAACCAGGCCAAACGGTGTCTGACGGCGTACCTTAAATATTTTCTTTAATTGATCACACTCCGATTTGCCCTGGAACAGTAGCCACAAGTTGATGAATTCTGCGAAAATACAGCCTATACTCCACAAGTCGACAGAAGTGAAGTTTTCTGTGCTCAAAAGGAGTAGTTCTGGCGCCCGGTACCACAGTGTACACATGCCCGGTGTATATTGCCGAAGAGGTGACTTACATTCTCGCGCCATTTCGAAATCTGCCACCTTGAAATAACCATCTTTACAAATCAGTATGTTTTCGAGTTTGAGATCCCGGTGAATAACACGATTCTGGTGTAGATACGCCATCGCGCTAATGAGTTGGTGCATCAGACAATGTACATTTTCTGAGCCAAACGTTCGTTTTTTGCTGCGCACTGTATCCATTAAACTTCTTTATTGATGAGGTAGATATTCCATTACAATAAATACTTATTTCTGCTTGAGCCCATCGCTAGCTCGTGGACTAATACAATATTTTCATGCCACAAATTCATCAAGATCTTGAGCTCTCTTGCAGCGGCGATGGAGAAACTTTCCTCGGAGTCTAAGAACTTGAGCTGCTTTACAGCAACTAATTCTCCTGTCTGCTTATTGGTTGCTCTGTAGACATCTTGGAAAGACGCAAAAGTTTCTTTACTTTGTGTTAGAAAGCTATTGGACTCCAATCATGTACTACTTTCACCTGGGTGTGATTTCGACTAGTTGTCTTTCAGCCAACCATAATTTATTTTTTATTTGAAAGGCAGGGCATGTATGTCAGGGAGAGAACCTGCTATA
Organism: Spodoptera frugiperda; assembly: GCF_023101765.2. Classification (NCBI taxonomy): domain Eukaryota; kingdom Metazoa; phylum Arthropoda; class Insecta; order Lepidoptera; family Noctuidae; genus Spodoptera; species Spodoptera frugiperda. The sequence continues at coordinate 7,096,331 of NC_064221.1, read as the reverse complement.
CTCGGTTGAAGTAAAGTATTATTCTCTTTCAAAAACCTCTTGTTATCATGAAGTGTTTGGGACAAGGGAATAGAGGCAATTGATGGGGAAAGGGTAAATGTTAGGTTTTTTGTTTTTGACGATATCTGTTAAATAGAAACTGTAATTATATGAATCGTATGATGGCCCTGAAAAGGGCCGTTTTGTTCTCGGAGAATACTTCTCCAGGTACTTTAATATGGTTTTGAAGTACCGCTGACTGTTCTTAACTTCTTAACGTCAAGATACAGTCTTCTACTTTTCTCACGAACTTCTCTGATGAAAGAAATGAGTTCTTCATGCGACTGTTCCACTGCAGTCGCCACTTGACGCTGTTCTATAACTGGCTCAGCTCCAAGCGATATTACACAAAGTGCATTCTCTGTGCGGCCAGGTTTTCCAGAGTTGCCGTAAGCCATATCGATATAATTATATATGATAATCGGTGTTTACGGTAGACTGTAAAAGCTGATATGTAAATTTAATTTGCTAACGCACCCGGGTCGCTTAAGTACTAAGCTACGGTATCACAAGTAGCGGGTTGCTGATAAAGAGTTCCACCAATCACAGCCAACTATACCTGTCTCGCTTTAACGGGCGGCGACACTCCCTCCCCCTTTACGCCGATATGTCGAATCTCATTTGCCGAATCAGTTCTCAACCAGTCGTTCGTAAGAGGAGTCGTTCGTTGTTATCCGTTCCTTTGTATTATCCGAATAGTACTGATATTTTCAATAATACCTACGTACCATGTCGGGTTACCCATTTTTATGTAATTCTAGAATATAATTGTTTAATTTGATTCAATGATAGATTTGTAGCTATTAAAATTTTACGCCTGCCTGCTGCCTGCTTCGGGAAGTCGGTTTTTTTTAATCATAATCTTAAACAATGATAAATATGTATTTTTTAAAAGAGACCTTGGATACCTTAATCTACTTCATTATTATTTCAGTCTTAGTCTAAGGCACCAATGAGTGAACTTGATTGAGAAGTGAGATCTTCTTCGGACCGAAGAGCCGAACTGCTTGTTGTCTCTCGTATCAGAGTCGAACTACTCGTCATCTATTGCGTCAGAGCCGGACTGTTCGGCATCTTCCGAGTCAGAGCCGGACTGTTCGTCATCTTCCGTGTCAGAGCCGGTCTGCCCGTCGTCTCCTGTGTCAGAGCCTCTGTCCTCATGGTCATCCTCCAAGTCCAGAGATTTCAGAAACTCAGCCGGACCTTTCGCCACCGGTTCGTCTTCAAAATATTTGTGCTGTAAAGCTTCCTTCGCTGTTATTCGTCTGTTTGGGTCATACGTTAACAAACTTTGCAGTAAAGCTAATCCGCTATCAGAAAGTATCTCGTGCTATAACTCTTTGCACAACCCGCTCGGTGGAAACTCATCGAATGTCATATCTTTAACAAGTAGCAAGGTACTGTAACCAGGCCAAACGGTGTCTGACGGCGTACCTTAAATATTTTCTTTAATTGGTCACACTCCGATTTGCCCTGAAACAATGGCCACAAGTTGATGAATTCTGCGAAAATACAGCCTATACTCCACATGTCGACAGAAGTGAAGTTTTCTGTGCTCAAAAGGAATAGTTCTGGCGCCCGGTACAACAGTGTACACATGCCCAGAGTATATTGCCGAAGAGGTGACCTACATTCTCGCGCCATTCCGAAATCTGCCACCTTCAATTAACCATCTTTACAAATCAGTATGTTTTCGAGTTTGAGATCCCGGTGAATAACACGATTCTGGTGTAGATACGCCATCGCGCTAATGAGTTGGTGCATCAGACAATGTAAATTTTCTGAGCCAAACGTTCGTTTTTTGCTGCGCACTGTATCCATTAAACTTCTTAATTGATGAGGCAGATATTCCATTACAATAAATACTTATTTCTGCTTCAGCCCATCGCTAGCTCGTGGACTAATACAATATTTTCATGCCAAAAATTCATCAAGAGCTTGAGCTCTCTTGCAGCGGCTATGGAGAAACTTTCCGCGGAGTCTAAAAACTTGAGCTGCTTTACAACAACTAATTCTCCTGTCTGCTTATGGGTTGCTCTGTAGACATCTTGGAAAGACGCAAAAGTTACTTCACTTTGTGTTAGACAGCTGTTGGACTCCAATCATGTACTACTTTTACCTGGGTGTGATTTCGACTAGTTGTCTTTCAGCCAGCCTTATTTTTTTTATTTAAGGGAGGGACATGTCAGAGAGAGAACCTGCGATACTCAGATGAAGTAACGTATTATTTTCTTCCAAAAACCACTTGTAAATAATTAGTGTTCAGGACGAGGAAATAGGGGATAGGGAAAGGGTTAATTTAACGTTTTTTGTTTTTGACGATATCTGTTAAATAGAAACTCTAATTATATGAATCGTATGATGGCCCTGAAAAGGGCCGTTTTGTTTTCGGAGAATACTTCTCCAGGTACTTTAATATTGTTTTGAAGTACCTACGGCTGTTCTTAACTTCTTAACGTCAAGATACAGTCTTCTACTTTTCTCACGAATTTCTCTTATATAAGAAACGAGTTCTTCATGCGACTGTTCAACTGCAGTCGCCACTTGACGCTGTTCAATAACCGGCTCAGCTCCAAGCGATATTACACAAAGTGCATTCTCTGTGCGGCCAGATTTTCCCGAGTTACCGTAAGCCATATCGATAATAATATGATAATCGGTGTTTACGGTAGAGTGTAAAAGCTGATATATAAATTTAATTTGCTAACGCACCCGGGTCGCTTAAGTACTAAGCTACGGTATCACAAGTAGCGAGTTACTGATAAAGAGTTCCACCAATCACAGCCAACTATATCTGTCTCGCTCTAATGGGCGGCGACACTCCCTCCCCCTTTACGCCGATATGTCGAATCTCATTTTCTTAGTCAGTGCTCAACCAGTCGTTTGTAAGAGCAGTCGTTAATTGTTATCCGTTCCTTTTTACTATCCGGATAATACAGATATTTTCTTGCTTTGTCCGATAATGGGAGAGACAAAACACTTATATTTATATTTACCAACATCATAATTAGATGTAGGAAAAATAGTTTTCTTTTAACTTCGCCCCAAATACACTCCGATAGAATATGGTGCACATCTTCTACTACATTGCATACTGAACAGTTAGGTGACTCGACTTCCGACACATATCCGGAGTACTCGTCATCTTTTGCGTCAGAGCCGGACTGTTCGGCGTCTTCCGAGTCAGAGCCGGACTTCTCGACATCCTACGTGTCAGAGCCAGACTGCTCGTCGTCTCCTGTGTCAGAGCCTGTGTCCTCATGGTCATCCTCCAAGTCCAGAGAGTTTAGAAACTTAGCCGGATCCATCGCCACCGGTTCTTCATCAAAATATTTGTGCTGTTAAAGCTTCCTTCGCTGTTATTCGTCTGTTTGGGTCATACGTTAGATGAATTCTGCGAAAATACAGCTTATACTCCACATGTCGACAGAAGTGGAGTATTCTGTGCTCAAAAGGAGTAGTTCTGGCGCCCGGTACCACAGTGTACACATGCCCGGTGTATATTGCCGAAGAGGTGACCTACATTCTCGCGCCATTCCGAAATCTGCCACCTTCAAATAACCATCTTTACAAATCAGTATGTTTTTGGGTTTGAGATCCCGGTGAATAACACGACTCTTGTGTAGATATGCCATCGCGCTAATGAGTTGGTGCATCAGACAATGTACATTTTCTGAGCCAAACGTTCGTTTTTTGCTGCGCACTGTATCCATTAAACTTCTTAATTGAAGGGGCAGATATTCCATTACAATAAATACTTGTTTCATACTTGAGCGTATCGCTAGCTCGTGGACTAATACAATATTTTCATGCCACAAATTCATCAAGAGCTTGAGCTCTCTTGCAGCGGCGATGGAGAAACTTTTCTTGGAGTCTAAAAACTTGAGCTGCTTTACAGCAACTAATTCTCCTGTCTGCTTGTGGGTTGCCCTGTAGACAACTCCGTAGGTGCCTTCGTCGCAGTCATTTTAATAATTGCTCTCGTGGTTGAGTATAATTTGCTAGCGCACCCGGGTCGCTTAAGTACTAAGCTACGGTATCACAAGTAGCGGGTTGCTGATAAAGAGTTCCAAAATGTAACATTTGTAATTTTATCTTGGAAAGACGCAAGAGTTACTTTACTTTGTGTTAGGCAGCTGTTGGACCCCAGCCGTATACTTCTTTTACCTGTTATTTTTCAGCCAGCCTTTAAATTTTATTTTATTTTAGGGGAACGACATGTCTAGGAGAGAACCTGCGATACTCGGATGAAGTAACGTATTGTTCTCTTCCAAACACCTTTTGTAATCATGTAGTGTGTTCGGGACGAGGAAATAGGGGATGGGGGAAAGGGTTAATGTTCGGTTTTTTGTTTATGACGATATCTGTTAAATAGAAACTGTAATTATATGAATCATATTGTGGCCCTGAAAAGGGCCTTTTTTATGAGAACACGATGCGATGCAGAGCAGAACATGTCGTCGATCTACATCAACCTCGACTTCTTGTTACTACGCCATCGCACTAATGAGTTGGTGGTCTCACTCATTTTCTGAGCCAAAAGTTCGTTTTTTGCTGCGCACTGTATCCGTTAAACTTCTTAATTGATGAGGCAGATATTCCATTACAATAAATACTTATTTCTGCTTGAGCCCATCGCTAGCTCGTGGACTAATACAATATTTTCATACCACAAATTCATCAAGAGCTTGAGCTCTCTTGCAGCGGCGATGGAGAAACTTTTCTCGGAGTCTAAAAACTTGAGCTGCTTTACAGCAACTAATTCTCCTGTCTGCTTGTGGGTTGCTCTATTGTTAGTCCTCAATTTATAATGTCTGCTCTACTTCTCCTTACTATTACTGGTAAAGTTAGTCGAAAGTCCCCAGCAAACATAACGGTAATCCCACCCATGAGTTTATTACAGCTTCTTATATCTCTAAAAGTCCTATTTAGAGCCTCTACACGAGCTATATGGATCATGATTTGTAAAGAATCAAACATACTGATTTGTAAAGATGGTTATTTGAAGGTGGCAGATTTCAGTATTGTGTGTTGATGGACATTATCACTTTGCTGTTTCGCCGCATGTTGTTGCCGACTGCACTAATTAAAATGACGGAGAGAAGAAAATGTAACATTTGTAATTTTATCTTGGAGTGACGCAAGAGTTACTTTACTTTGTGTTAGACAGCCGTTGGACTCCAGTCGTATACTACTTTTACCTGTTGTCTTTCAGCCAGCCTTTAATTAATTTGTTTTAGGTGAACGACGTGTCAAGGATAGACCCTGCAATACTCGGATGAAGTAACGCATTGTTCTCTTCCAAACACCTCTTGTAATTACGTAGTGTTCAGGACGAGGAAATAGGGGATGGGGAAATGGTTAAGGTTAGGTTTTTTGTTTTTGACGATATCTGTTAAATAGAAACTGTTATTATATAAATCGTATGATGGCCCTGAAAAGGGCCGTTTTGTTCTCGGAGAATACTTCTCCAGGTACTTTAATATTGTTTTGAAGTACCTATGACTGTTCTTAACTTCTTAACGTCAAGATACAGTCTTCTACTTTTCTCACGAACTTCTCTTATGTAAGAAACGAGTTCTTCATGCGACTGTTCCACTGCAGTCGCCACTTGACGCTGTTCTATAACTGGCTCAGCTCCAAGCGATATGACACAAAGTGCATTCTCTGTGCGGCCAGGTTTTCCCGAGTTACCGTAAGCCATATCGATAATAATATGATAATTGGTGTTTACGGTAGACTGTAAAAGCTGATATGTAAATTTAATTTGCTAACGCACCCGTGTCGCTTAAGTACTAAGCTACGGTATCACAAGTAGCGAGTTACTGATAAAGAGTTACACCAATCACAGCCAACTATACCTGTCTCGCTCTAACGGGCGGCGACACTCCCTCCCCCTTTACGCCGATATGTCGAATCTCATTTTCTTAGTCAGTGCTCAACCAGTCGTTTGTAAGAGCAGTCGTTCATTGTTATCCGTTCCTTTTTACTATCCGGATAATCCAGATATTTTATTGCTTTGTTCGATAATGGGAGAGACAAAACACTGTTATATTTACCAACATTATAATTAGATGTAGGAAAAATAGTTTTCTTTTAACTTCGCCCCGAATACACTCCGATAGAATATGGTGAACATCTTCTACTACATTGCATACTGAACAGTTAGGTGACTCGACTTCCGACACATATCCGGAGTACTCGTCATCTTTTGCGCCAGAGTCGAACTGTTCGGCGTCTTTCGAATCAGAGCCGGACTGTTCGTCATCCTAACAAGTGGCAAGGTACTGTAACCAGGCCTAACGGTGTCTGACTGCGTACCTTAAATATTTTCTTTAATTGGTCACTCTCCGATTTGCCCTGGAACAGTGGCCACAAGTTGATTCGCACCATTCCGAAATCTGCCACCTTTATGTGAGTTTAGTGAGAAGTGAAATTATACATCATGAATTCTGTGAACATGTTCGAAATGTACCATGTTGCTGATTTCACATCTTCAAACCAAGGAACACAGGACCAAAGTGACAAAGAAAACGAAGAAGTCTTGGCTGCCTTTGACCAATATTTAGATAGATGTGTGTCCATTGAAGACTATCAATACATCAAAACGATCGACGAAGGCACTTACGGAGTTGTCTACAGAGCAACCCATAAGCAGACAGGAGAATTAGTTGCTGTAAAGCAGCTCAAGTTTTTAGACTCCGAGGAAAGTTTCTCCATCGCTGCTGCAAGAGAGCTCAAGCTCTTGATGAATTTGTGGTATGAAAATATTGTATTAGTACACGAGCTAGCGATGGGCTGAAGCAGAAATAAGTATTTATTGTAATGGAATATCTGCCTCATCAATTAAGAAGTTTAATGAATACAGTGCGCAGCAAAAGATGAACGTTTAGCTCAGAAAATGTACATTGTCTGATGCACCAACTCATTAGCGCGATGGCGTATCTACATCAGAATCGTGTTATTCACCGGGATCTCAAACTCAAAAACATACTGATTTGTAAAGATGGTTATTTGAAGGTGGCAGATTTCGGAATGGTGCGAGAATGTAAGTCACCTCTTCGGCAATATACACCGGGCATGTGTACACTGTGGTACCGGGCGTCAGAACTACTCCTTTTGAGCACAGAATACTTCACTTCTGTCGACATGTGGAGTATAGGCTGTATTTTCGCAGAATTCATGAACTTGTGGCCACTGTTCCAATGCAAATCGGAGTGTGACCAATTAAAGAAAATATTTAAGGTACGCCGTCAGACACCGTTTGGCCTGGTTACAGTACCTTGCTACTTGTTAAAGATATTACATTCGATGAGTATCCACCGAGCAGGTTGTGCAAGGAGTTACAGCAGGTGATACTTTCTGATAGCGGATTAGCTTTACTGCAAAGTTTGTTAACATATGACCCAAACAGAACATATGACACAAATATTTTGAAGACGAACCGGTGGCGAAAGATCCGGTTGAGTTTCCGAAATCGCTGGACTTGGAGGATGACAATGGGGACACAGGAGACGACGAGCAGTCCGGCTCTGACACGGAGGATAACGAAACAGTCCGGCTCTAACTCGGAAGACGCCGAACAGTCCGGTTCTGACGCAAAAGATTACGAGCACTCCGGATATGGGACGGGAAATGATGATCTCTCCGGATCTGACACGGAAGATGACGAGTAGTCCGACTCTGATACGAGAGACAACGAGCAGTTCGACTCTTCGGTTCGAAGATCTCACTTCTCAATCAGTCGCCACATGACGCTGTTCAGTAACTGGCTCAGCTCGGCCAGGTTTTCCAGAGTTGCCGTAAGCCATATCGATAATAATACAATATCGGTGTTCACGGTAGATTGTAATAATCTGATATGTAAATTTAATTCGCTAGCGCTCCCGGGTCGCTTAGGCGGCGACCCTCCTTTACCCCCTTTACGCCGATATGTCGATTAGTCGAATCTGATTTTCCGACTCAGTGCTCAACCAGTCGTTCATTGTTATCCGTTCCTTTTTAGAGAACTCTTCATACCATGTCGGGTTATCCATTTTTATTTAATTCAAGAATATAATTGTTTAATTTAATACGATGGTAGATTTATAGCTATTGAATTTTTACGCCTGCTTGATTTATTTCTTAAACTAAATCATGTTTACGTATAGAGCACATGTTATCTTTCCGTAAAGAAACAGTAAGGGGCAGTTTATTGCAAGGATACCTGATCGGCACTTATTGATAAAAAAAAACTAAGAATGTAATACCGCATCGCTTAGGTGCTCCGGAACTTTACCGTGACGAGGTCCCGTACGACAAGGAAAAGTCAAACGACAGAAGACGCTCTGTTGAATTGGTTTAAGTGTAACACTAGTATTGTGTGTTGTTGCGGACTGCACTAATGAAAATGACAGAGAGAAAAAAAAATTACATTTGTAATTTTATCTTGAAAAGACGCAAGAGTTACTTTACTTTGTGTTAGACAGCTGTTGGACTCTAGTCATGTACTATCTATTGTCTTTCAGCCAGCCTTTAATTATTTTATTTTTTTAGCTGAGCGACGTGTCGTGGAGAGAACCTGCGATACTCGGATGAAGTAACGTATTGTTCTCTTCCAAACACCTCTTGTAATTACTTAGTGTTCAGGATGAGGAAAGGGTTAATTTAACGTATTTTTGTTTTTGACCATATCTGTTTAATAGAAACTGTAATTATATGAATCGTATTATGGCCCTGAAAAGGGCCGTTTTGTTTTCGGAGAATACTTCTCCAGGTACTTTAATATTGTATTGAAGTACCTACGGCTGTTCTTAACTTCTTAACGTCAAGATACAGTCTTCTACTTTTCTCACGTACTTCTTTTATGTAAGAAACGACTGTTCAACCGCAGTCGGCACTTGACGCTGTTCTATAACTGGCTCAGCTCCAAGCGATATTACACAAAGTGCATTCTCTGTGCGGCCAGGTTTTCCAGAGTTACCGTAAGCCATATCGATAAAAATATGATAATCAGTGTTTACGGTAGACTGTAATAATCTGATATGTAAATTTAGTTTACTAGCCCACCCGGGTCGCTTAAGTACTAAGCTACGGTATCACAAGTAGCGGGTTGCTGATAAAAAGTTGCACCAATCACAGCCAACTATACCTGTCTCGCTCTAACGGGCGGCGACACTCCTTCGATCTATCGATGAGTCGAATCTCATTTGCCTAGTCAGTGCTTAACCAGTCGTTCGTAAGAGCAGACCGCTTGGGTTTAAAGAATTTAGAAACTCCTGTCCTGTGGGTAATGGACCGCTTCTTCCTGATAGATTACGTTATCAATAGATGTATAGGTAGATATGTCTCCTGGAAGTTTACTTAAAATTAGGTCATTAATTTCTTCCACGCTACTGTTTATCGCCACCAATATTACCCTTTGACACATCCATTGTTGATCTTTATTTTCTATTTCGCCGATTTCAGGGTAAACTTTCAATAATAAGTCTTCAATGTTAGTCACTCTTTCTCCTAAATCTCGATCAATTTCGATTTTATTTTCAAAATGGGATACTTTCCCGTTTCCTATTAAAAGTAACTTTGAAGGTAAAGTTGTACTACCACCCCCCAAATCTTCTCTCATATTTGTAGTTCATTTTAATATGCTCATAAACTTCCATACTGGGGAACTTTTAAGGCAAGCCTTTACAATGTCTGTTCTGGTACCCCTTACTGTTTACTGGTAAAGTTAGTCGAAAGTCCCCAGCAAACATAACGGTAATTCCACCCATGATTTTATTACAGCTTCTTATGCGATCTAAGAGTCCTACTTAGAGCCTCTACATGAGCTCTATGGATCATGTTACATTCGTCCCAGATTATTAAACTGACATCTTGCAATACTTTACCCAACCATTTTTACATATAGAGCACACGTTATCTTTCGGTAAAGAAACAGGAAGAGGCAGTTTAAAAGTAGAATGAGCTGTGAGAGGATCTGCGAAACTCGGACGAAGTAACGTATTATTATTTTCTTCCAGAAACCTCTTGTTTTCATGAAGTTTTTTGTTTTTGACGATATCTGTTAAATAGACACTGTAATTATATGAATCGAATGATGGCCCTGAAAAGGGCCGTTTTGTTCTCGGAGAATACTTCTCCAGGTACTTTAATATTGTTTTGAAGTACCTATGACTGACTAAACACCTCTTCTAATTATGTAGTGTTCAGGACGAGGAAATAGGGGATGGGGAAAGGGTTATATAATTTAACGTTTTTTGTTTTTGACGATATCTGTTAAATAGAAACTGTAATTATATGAATCGTATGATGGCCCTGAAAAGGGCCGTTTTGTTATCGGAGAATACTTCTCCAGGTTATTTAATATGGTTTTGAAGTACCTACGACTGTTCTTAACTTCTTAACGTCAAGATACAGTCTTCTACTTTTCTCACGAACTTCTCTGATGAAAGAAACGAGTTCTTCATGCGACTGTTCAACCGCAGTCGCCACTCGACGCTGTTCAATAACTGGCTCAGCACCAAGCGATATTACACAAAGTGCATTCTCTGTGCGGCTAGGTTTTCCAGAGTTACCGTAAGCCATATCGATAATAATATGATAATCGGTGTTTACGGTAGACTGTAAAAGCTGATATGTAAATTTAATTTGCTAGCGCACCCGGGTCGCTTAAGTACTAAGCTACGGTATCACAAGTAGCGGGTTGCTGATAAAGAATTCCACCAATCACAGCCAACTATACCTGTCTCGCTCTAACGGGCGGCGATACTCCCTCCCCCCTTTACGCCGATATGTCGATCAGTCGAATCTCATTTGCTGAGTCAGTGCCCAACCAGTCGTTCGTTGTATTATCCTTTGTATTATCCGAATAGTACTGATATTTTTAATAATACCTACGTACCATGTCGGGTTACCCATTTTTATGTAATTCTAGAATATAATTGTTTAATTTGATTCAATGATAGATTTGTAGCTATTAAATTTTTACGACTGCTTGCTGCCTGCTTCGGGAAGTCGGTTTTTTTAATCATAATCTTAAACAATGATAAATAAGTATTTTTTAAAAGAGACCTTGGATACCTTAATCTAATTCATTATTATATCAGTCTTAGTCTAAGGCACCAATTAGTGAACTTGATTGAGAAGTGAGATCTTCTTCGGACCGAAGAGCCGAACTGCTTGTTGTCTCTCGTATCAGAGTCGAACTACTCGTCATCTATTGCGTCAGAGCCGGACTGTTCGGCATCTTCCGAGTCAGAGCCGGACTGTTCGTCATATTCCGTGTCAGAGCCGGACTGCCCGTCGTCTCCTGTGTCAGAGCCTCTGTCCTCATGGTCATCCTCCAAGTCCAGAGATTTCAGAAACTCAGCCGGACCTTTCGCCACCGGTTCGTCTTCAAAATATTTGTGCTGTAAAGCTTCCTTCGCTGTTATTCGTCTGTTTGGGTCAAACTTTAACAAACTTTGCAGTAAAGCTAATCCGCTAACAGAAAGTATCTCGTGCTATAACTCCTTGCACAACCCGCTCGGTGGATACTCATCGAATGTCATATCTTTAACAAGTAGCAAGGTACTGTAACCAGGCCGAACAGTGTCTGCCGGCGTACCTTGAATATTTTCTTTAATTGGTCACACTCCGATTTGCCCTGGAACAGTGGCCACAAGTTGATGAATTCTGCGAAAATACAGCTTATACTCCACATGTCGACAGAAGTGGAGTATTCTGTGCTCAAAAGAAGTAGTTGGCGCCCGGTACCACAGTGTACACATGCCCGGTGTATATTGCCGAAGAGGTGACTTACATTCTCGCGCCATTCCGAAATCTGCCACCTTCAAATAACCATCTTTACAAATCAGTATGTTTTCGAGTTTGAGATCCCGGTGAATAACACGATTCTGGTGTAGATACACCATCGCGCTATTGAGTTCGTGCATCAGACAATGTACATTTTCTGAGCCAAACGTTCGTCTTTTGCTGCGCACTGTATCCATTAAACTTCTTAATTGATGGGGCAGATATTCCATTACAATAAATACTTATTTCTGCTTGAGCCCATCGCTAGCTCGTGGACTAATACAATATTTTCATGCCACAAATTCATCAAGAGCTTGAGCTCTCTTGCAGCGGCGATGGAGAAACTTTCCTCGGAGTCTAAAAACTTGAGCTGCTTTACAGCAACTAATTCTCCTGTCTGCTTATGGGTTGCTCTGTAGACATCTTGGAAAGACGCAAAAGTTACTTTACTTGTGTTAGACAGCTGTTGGACTCCAGTCATGTACTACTTTTACCGAGGTGTGATTTCCACTAGATATCTTTCAGCCAAACATACTTTATTTTTTATTTGAAAGGATGGGCATGTCAGGGAGAGAACCTGCGATACTTGGAAGAAGTAACGTATTATTCTCTTCCAAAAACCTCTTGTTATCTTAAGTGTTTGGAACAAGGGAATAGAGGCAATTGATGGGGAAAGGGTAAATGTTAGGATTTTTGTTTTTGACGATATCTGTTAAATAGAAACTGTAATTATATGAATCGTATGATGGCCCTGAAAAGGGTCGTTTTGTTTTCGGAGAATACTTCTCCAGGTACTTTAATATTGTTTTGAAGCACCTACGGCTGTTCTTAACTTCTTCACGTCAAGATACAGTCTTCTACTTTTCTCACGAACTTCTCTGATGAAAGAAACGAGTTCTTCATGCGACTGTTCCACTGCAGTCGCCACTTGAAGCTGTTCAATAACCGGCTCAGCTCCAAGTGATATTACACAAAGTGCATTCTCTGTGCGGCCAGGTTTTCCTGAGTTACCGTAAGCCATATCGATAATAATATGATAATTGGTGTTCACGGTAGACTGTAATAACCTGATATGTAAATTTAATATGTTAGCGCACCCGGGTCGCTAAAGTACTAAGCTACGGTATCACAAGTAGCGGGTTGCTGATAAAGAGTTCCACCAATCACAGCCAACTATACCTGTCTCGCTCTAACGGGCGGCGACACTCCTTTACCCCCTTACGCCGATCTGTCGATGAGTCGAATCTCATTTGCCGAGTCAGTGCTTAACCAGTCGTTCGTCAGAGCAGTCGTTCATTGTTATCCGTTCCTTTTTACTATCTGGATAATACAGTTATTTTTTAATAATACCTAAGCATCATATCGGGTTCCCCATTTTTGACACTGACACTTTTCCCAACCATTTTACGGTCTATTTTTACGTATAGAGCACACGCTATCTTTCTATAATGAAACAGTAAGTTAAAAGGCAGTTTAAAAGTAAAGTTGAAGCGACACCTGACTACGCAACTGCCAATGCTAGCTTACCCTGAGACCTTCCTTTTGCTAACATAAGATTAGTAACAAAGGTCTTGTCGGTTCCACCGAGATCATACAAAAGAAAAACTTTTCCTTCACTATAACAAACACTTTGCATAATACAATTATACGCTGTTACCTGGTTATTAACTAATTTTTGGTCATTTTGCGTAATGTAATCATTTAATTCATTTAAATACTACGGTTTTCGCAATGCTATTTCTAACGGATCCAGATGATTAAGTGAATTAATCCTTTTTGATACAGGAAGCCCAAAATCGGTTAGTGATTTATAGCAAATCTCATGAATTTTATCTTCAATTATGATTAGTCCATCATTGTATATATCGTCATTATATGCTAATGTCATATCCTGATTCTCATTGCACGTTCTGTTTAATATATCTTCAAATAAAGCATTACGAAATGTATTCCATTACTCTGAGAAGTCAGTTATATAAATAATTATCTTAATTTTAATTCCAGATTAGGTAATGATATACTAAAACCTTAAATAATGCGAGAGATTTTTTCTTTGTGATGCAACTCATTTGCTGTTACGTTTTTGTTTTTGACTGTAAGTGAAATAGAAACTGAAGAATAAATTGTGGCCCTGAAAAGGGCCTTTTGTTTCGATCCTTGGATCTAGAATAAGCGTTTCCTCGGCGGAATGTCGATTGGTTTACTGGCGTGGCAAGGATGCCAATCCCAGGGCAGGGCGATCACCGGCGGCAGTTCAGTCACCCTATCGTCAATCCGCCGCTTCTTTATTTGTGCAAGACGCTGCCGGCTACGCTCTTTGTACAACTTTCGCCGAATATATCGACCAATCCGACTTTCGCAGACCTTGGTGACCATTGTGACCATTTTGGTGGCAGTCATCTTAAGTGTTCTTGTGGTTGAGTATAATTTGCTAGTGCATCCGGGTCGCTTAAGTACTATGCTACGGTATCACAAGTAGCAGGTTGCTGATAAAGAGTTCCAAAATGTAACATTTGTAATTTTATCTTGGAAAGACGCAAGAGTTACTTTACTTTGTGTTAGACAGCTGTTGGACCCCAATCGTATACTTCTTTTACCTGTCGTCTTTCAGCCAGCCTTTAAATTTTATTTTATTTTAGGGGAACGACATGTTAGGGGAAGAAGCTGCGATACTCGGATGAAGTAACGTATTGTTCTCTTCCAAACATCTCTTGTAATCATGTAGTGTTCGGGACGAGGGAATAGGGGATGGGGAAAGGGTAAATGTTAGTTTTTTTTTGTTTTTGACATCTGTTAAATAGAAACTGTTATTATATGAATCGTATGATGGCCCTGAAAAGGGCCGTTTCGTTTTCGTAGAATACTTCTCCAGGTACTTTAATATTGTTTTGAAGTACCTATGGCTGTTCTTAACTTCTTAACGTCAAGATACAGTCTTCTACTTTTCTCACGAACTTCTCTGATGAAAGAAACGAGTTCTTCATGCGACTGTTCAACCACAGTCGCCACTTGACGCTGTTCAATAACTGGCTCAGCTCCAAGCGATATGACACAAAGTGCATTCTCTGTGCGGACAGGTTTTCCAGAGTTACCGTAAGCCATATTGATAATAATAATAATATGATAATCGGTTTTTACGGTAGACTGTGAAATCTGATATGTAAATTTAATTTGCTAGCGTTCCCGGGTCGCTGAAGTACTATGCTACGGTATCACAAGTAGCGGGTTGCTGATAAAGAGTTCCACCAATCACAGCCAACTATACCTGTCTCGCTCTAACGGGCGGCGATTCTCCCTCCCCCCTTTACGCCGATATGTCGATCAGTCGAATCTCATTTGCCGAATCAGTGCTCAACCAGTCGTTCGTAAGAGGAGTCGTTCGTTGTTATCCGTTCCTTTGTATTATCCGGATAGTACTGATATTTTTAATAATACCTACGTACCATGTCGGCTTACCCATTTTTATGTAATTCTAGAATATAATTGTTTAATTTGATACAATGATAGATTTGTAGCTATTAAATTTTTACGCCTGCTTGCTGCCTGCTTCGGGAAGTCGGTTTTTTTAATCATAATCTTAAACAATGATAAATAAGTATTTTTTAAAAGAGACCTTGGATACCTTAATCTAATTCATTACAATATCAGTCTTAGTCTAAGGCACCAATGAGTGAACTTGATTGAGAAGTGAGATCTTCTTCGGACCGAAGAGCCGAACTGCTTGTTGTCTCTCGTATCAGAGTCGAACTACTCGTCATCTATTGCGTCAGAGCCGGACTGTTCGGCATCTTCCGAGTCAGAGCCGGACTGTTCGTCATCTTCCTTGTCAGAGCCGGACTGTTCGTCATCTTCCGTGTCAGAACCGGACTGTTCGTCATCTTTTGCGGCAGAGCCGGACTGCCCGTCGTCTCCTGTGTCAGAGCCTCTGTCCTCATGGTCATCCTCCAAGTCCAGAGATTTCAGAAACTCAGCCGGATCTATCGCCACCGGTTCTTCATCAAAATATTTGTGCTGTTAAAGCTTCCTTCGCTGTTATTCGTCTGTTTGGGTCATATTTTAACAAACTTTGCAGTAAAACTAATCCGCTATCAGAAAGTATCTCGTGCTGTAACTCCTTGCACAACCCGCTCGGTGGATACTCATCGAATGTAATATCTTTAACAAGTGGCAAGGTACTGTAACTAGGCCAAACGGTGTCTGACGGCGTACCTTAAATATTTTCTTTAATTGGTCACACTCCGATTTGCCCTGGAACAGTGGCCACAAGTTGATGAATTCTGCGAAAATACAGCTTATACTCCACATGTCGACAGAAGTGGAGTATTCTGTGCTCAAAAGGAGTAGTTCTGGCGCCCGGTACCACAGTGTACACATGCCCGGAGTTTATTGCCGAAGAGGTGACCTACATTCTCGCGCCATTCCGAAATCTGCCACCTTCAAATAACCATCTTTACAAATCAGTATGTTTTCGATTTTGAGATCCCGGTGAATAACACGATTCTGGTGTAGATACGCCATCGCGCTAATGAGTTGGTGCATCAGACAATGTACATTTTCTTAGCCAAACGTTCGTCTTTTGCTGCGCACTGTATCCATTAAACTTCTTAATTGATGAAGCAGATATTCCATTACAATAAATACTTGTTTCTGCTTCAGCCCATCGCTAGCTCGTGGACTAATACAATATTTTCATGCCACAAATTCATCAAGAGCTTGAGCTCTCTTGCAGTAGCGATGGAGAAACTTTCCTCGGAGTCTAAAAACTTGAGCTGCTTTACAGCAACTAATTCTCCTGTCTGCTTGTGGGTTGCTCTGTAGACAACTCCGTAGAAGCCTTCGTCGATCGTTTTGATGTATTGATAGTCCTCAATTTATAATGTCTGCTCTACTTCCCCTTACTATTACTGGTAAACTTAGTCCAAAGTCCCCAGCTAACATAACGGTAATCCCTCCCATGATTTTATTACAGCTTCTTATATCTCTAGAAGTCCTATTTAGAGCCTCTACATGAGCTATATGGATCATGGTACATTCGTCCCAGATTATTAAACTGACATCTTGTAAAAATTTTCCCAACCATTTTACGGGCCATTTTTACGTAGGATGAAACACCAGTATTGTACATACATACATACATACATACATATCGTCACGCCTTTAATCCCCGAAGGGGTAGGCAGAGGTGCACATTATGGCACGTAATGCCACTGTGTACACCCACTTTTCACTATTTATGTTGTAAGTCCCATGTAATAGGTGGTGAGCATATTGCCATATACCGGGCACATTTCCAGACTCCGTGCCACTGACTACTGAGAAATTTTCGAAAAACCGAAAAAAGCCCAGCAATACTTCGACCGACCCGGGAATCGAACCCGAGACCCCTTGCCGGGCAGTCGCAGTTGCAACCACTCGGCCAACGAGGCAGTCGACATGTCACGGATAGAACCTGCGATACTCGGATGAAGTAACGTATTATTCTCTTCCAAAAATCTCTTGCAATCATGTAGTGTTCGGGACGAGGGAAATGGGGATGGGGAAAGGGTAAATGTTAGGTTTTTTGTTTTTGACGATATCTGTTAAATAGAAACTGTAATTGTATGAATCGTATTATGGCCCTGAAAAGGGCCGTTTTGTTTTCGGAGAATACTTCTTCAGGTACTTTAATATGGTTTTGAAGTACCTACGACTGTTCTTAACTTCTTAACGTCAAGATACAGTCTTCTACTTTTCTCACGAACTTCTCTTATATAAGAAACGAGTTCTTCATGCGACTGTTCAACCGCAGTCGCCACTTGACGCTGTTCAGTAACTGGCTCAGCACCAAGCGATATTACACAAAGTGCATTCTCTGTGCGGCCAGGTTTTCCAGAGTTACCGTAAGCCATATCGATAATAATATGATAATCGGTGTTTACGGTAGACTGTAAAAGCTGATATGTAAATTTAATTTGCTAACGCACCCGGGTCGCTTAAGTACTATGCTACGGTATCACAAGTAGCGAGTTACTGATAAAGAGTTCCACCAATCACAGCCTGTCTCGCTCTAACGGGCGGCGACACTTCTTTACCCCCTTTACGCCGATATGTCGAATCTCATTTGTCGAGTCAGTTCTCAACCGGTCGTTCGTAAGAGGAGTCGTTCATTGTTATCCGTTCCTTTTTACTATCCGGCTAATCCAGATATTTTATTGCTTTGTCCGACAATGGGAGAGACAAAACACTGTTAAAAATTTAATTGTTTAATTTGATTCAATGGTAGATTTTTAGCTATAAAATTTTTAATTTCTGCCTGCTTTTGGAAGTCGGTTTTTTTAATCATAATCTTATATACAACTAGCGGACCCGACAGACGTTGTCCTGTCTACACGTTAATTTGAAAATTTTATTCTTTTTTTAATAAGCTAAAACATTCTGGACCTTTTTGATGAAAATTATTATTCAAATGTTATGACAATATCTAACGTCATTAATATTTGACACTGCGATGGTAGCGCCGTCCGTCGGATCCGATGTAAAACATTCCAAAATCAACAACTACTAATAAATTAAAAATTAATTAAAAAAACATTGTCCAGCGGACAAAATTGTGAATCTAAACCATTCTCAGATCCTCTTGAACACACACAAAAAGTTTCATCAAAATCCGTCTAGTCGTTTAAGAGGAGTTCAGTGACATACACACGTACAGAAGAATTATATATATAAAGATGATAAATAAATATTTTTATAAAAGAGACCTTGGATACCTTAATCTTTAATTAATTACAATATCAGTCTTAGTCTAGGGCCCCAATGAGTGAACTTGACTGAGAAGTGAGATCTTCTTCGGACCGAAGAGCCGACCTGCTCGTTGTCTCTCGTATCAGAGCCAGACTGTTCGGCGTCTTCCGAGTCAGAGCCGGACTGTTCGTCATCCTCCGTGTCAGAGCCGGACTGCTCGTCGTCTCCTGTGTCAGAGCCTCTGTCCTCATGGTCATCTTCCAAGTCCAGAGATTTCAGAAACTCAGCCGGATCTTTTGCCACCGGATCGTCTTCAAAATATTTGTGCTGTAAAGCTTCCGTCGCCGTAATTCGTCTGTTTGGGTCATATGTTAACAAACTTTGCAGTAAAGCTAATCTGCTATCAGAAAGTATCACCTGCTGTAACTCCTTTCTCAACCCGCTCGGTGGATACTCATCGAATGTATTGTCTTTAACAAGAGGCAAGGTACTGTAACCAGGCCAAACGGTGTCTGACGGCGTACCTTGAATATTTTCTTTAATTGGTCACACTCCAATTTGCCCTGGAACAGTGGCCACTAGTTGATGAATTTTGCGAAAATGCAGCATATACTCCACATGCCGACAGAAGTGAAGTATTCTGTGCTCAAAAGGAGTAGTTCTGGCGCCCGGTACACAGTGTAAACATGCACGGTGTATATTGCTGAAGAGGTGACTTACATTCTCGCGCCATTCCGAAGTTTGCCACCTTCAAATAACCATCTTTACAAATCAGTATGTTTGTTAGGTTTGAGATCCCGGTGAATAACACGATTCTGATGTAGATATGCCATCGCGCAAATGAGTTGGTGCATCAGACAGTGTACATTTTCTGAGTCAAACGTTCGTCTTTTGCTGCGCACTGTATCCATTAAACTTCCTAAAAAAAAAAAAAAAAAAAATTATGCCACAAATTCATCAAGAGCTTGAGCTCTCTTGCAGCGGCGATGGAGAAACTTTCCTCGGAGTCTAAAAACTTGAGCTGCTTTACAGCAACTAATTCTCCTGTCTGCTTATGGGTTGCTCTGTAGACACCTGACCTTCGTCGATTGTTTTGATGTATTGATAGTCCTCAATTTATAATGTCTGCTCTACTTCCCTTTAATATTCACTGGTAAAGTTAGTCGAAAGTCCTCAGCAAACATAACGGTAATCCCTCCCATGATTTTATTACAGCTTCTTATATCTCTAAAAGTCCTATTTAGAGCCTCTACATGAGCTATATGGATCATGGTACATTCGTCCCAGACTATTAAACTGACATCTAGTAAAACTTTTCCCAACCATTTTACGGGCCATTTTTAAGTAGGATGGTACACCTGTATTGTGTGTATACTACTTTACTTAGGTGTGATTTCCACTTGTTGTCTTTCAGCCAGCCGTACTTTTTTTATTTGTAGGGAACGAGATGTCAGTGATAGAACCTGCGATACTCGGATGAAGTAACGTATTATTCTCTTCCAAAATTGTAATTATGTAGTGTTCGGGACGTGAGAATAGGGGATGGGGAAAGGGTTAATGTTAGGTTTTTGTTTTTGACGACATATCTGTTAAATAGAAACTCTAATCATATGAATCGTATTATGGCCCTGAAAAGGGCCGTTTTGTTCTCGGAGAATACTTCTCCAGGTACTTTAATATTGTTTTGAAGTGCCTATGACTGTTCTTAACTTCTTAACGTCAAGATACAGTCTTCTACTTTTCTCACGAACTTCTCTTATGTACGAAACGAGTTCTTCGTGCGACTGTTCCACTGCAGTCGGCACTTGACGCTGTTCTATAACTGGCTCAGCTCCAAGCGATATTACACAAAGTGCATTCTCTGTGCGGCTAGATTTTCCCGAGTTACCGTAAGCCATATCGATAATAAGATGATAATCGGTCTTTACGGTAGACTGTAAAAGCTGATATGTAAATTTAATTTGCTAACGCACCCGGGTCGCTTAAGTACTATGCTACGGTATCACAAGTAGCGAGTTACTGACAAAGAGTTCCACCAATCACAGCCAACTATACCTGTCTCGCTCTAACGGGCGGCGACACTTCTTTACCCCCTTTACGCCGATATGTCGATCAGTCGAATCTCATTTGCCGAGTCAGTGCTCAGCCAGTCGTTCGTTGTTATCCGTTCCTTTGTATTATCCGGATAGTACTGATATTTTCAACAATACCTACGTACCATGTCGGATTACCCATTTTCATGTAATTCTAGAATATTATTGTTTAATTTGATTCAATGGTAGATTTGTAGCTATTAAATTTTTACGCCTGCTTGCTTTGGGAAGTCGGTTTTTTTAATCATAATCTTAAACAATGATAAATAAGTATTTTTTAAAAGAGACCTTGGATACCTTAATCTAATTCATTATTATATCAGTCTTAGTCTAAGGCACCAATGAGTGAACTTGATTGAGAAGTGAGATCTTCTTCGGACCGAAGAGCCGAACTGCTTGTTGTCTCTCGTATCAGAGCCGGAGTACTCGTCATCTATTGCGTCAGAGCCGGACTGTTCGGCATCTTCCGAGTCAGAGCCGGACTGTTCGTCATCTTCCTTGTCAGAGCCGGACTGTCCGTCGTCTCCTGTGTCAGAGCCTCTGTCCTCATGGTCATCCGCCAAGTCCAGAGATTTCAGAAACTCAGCCGGATCTATCGCCACCGGTTCTTCATCAAAATATTTGTGCTGTAAAGCTTCCTTCGCTGTTATTCGTCTGTTTGGGTCATATGTTAACAAACTTTGCAGTAAAACTAATCCGCTATCAGAAAGTATCTCCTGCTGTAACTCCTTGCACAACCCGCTCGGTGGATACTCATCGAATGTAATGTCTTTAACAAGTGGCAAGGTACTGTAACCAGGCCAAACGGTGTCTGACGGCGTACCTTAAATATTTTCTTTAATTGGTCACTATCCGATTTGCCATGGAACAGTGGCCACAAGTTGATGAATTCTGCGAAAATACAGCTTATACTCCACATGTCGACAGAAGTGAAGTATTCTGTGCTCAAAAGGAGTAGTTCTGGCGCCCGGTACCACAGTGTACACATGCCCGGTGTATATTGCCGAAGAGGTGACTTACATTCTCGCGCCATTCCGAAATCTGCCACCTTCAATTAACCATCTTTACTAATCAGTATGTTTTCGGGTTTGAGATCCCGGTGAATAACACGATTCTGGTGTAGATACGCCATCGCGCTAATGAGTTGGTGCATCATACAATGTACATTTTCTGAGCCAAACGTTCGTCTTTTGCTGCGCACTGTATCCATTAAACTTCTTAATTGATGAGGCAGATATTCCATTACAATAAATGCTTATTTCTGCTTCAGCCCATCGCTAGCTCGTTTCATTCCACAAATTCATCAAGAGCTTGAGCTCTCTTGCAGCGGCGATGGAGAAACTTTCCTCGGAGTCTAAAAACTTGAGCTGCTTTACAGCAACTAATTCTCCTGTCTGCTTGTGGGTTGCTCTGTAGACATCTTGGAAAGACGCAAAAGTTACTATACTTTGTGTTAGACAGCTGTTGGACTCCAATCATGTACTACTTTTACCTAGATGTGATTTCCACTAGTTATCTTTCAGCCAAACATACTTTATTTTTAATTTGAAAGGATGGGCATGTCAGAGAGAGAACCTGCGATACTCGGAAGAAGTAACGTATTATTCTCTTCCAAAAATCACTTGTAATCATGTAGTGTTTAGGACGAGGAAATAGGGGACGGGGAAAGGATTAATTTAACGTTTTTTGTTTTTGACGATATCTGTTAAATAGAAACTGTAATTATATGAATCGTATTATGGCCCTGAAAAGGGCCGTTTTGTTTTCGGAGAATACTTCTCCAGGTACTTTAATACTGTTTTGAAGCACTTACGGCTGTTCTTAACTTCTTCACGTCAAGATACAGTCTTCTACTTTTCTCACGAACTTCTCTGATGAAAGAAACGAGTTCTTCATGCGACTGTTCAACCGCAGTCGCCACTTGACGCTGTTCAATAACTGGCTCAGCTCCAAGCGATATTACACAAAGTGCATTCTCTGTGCGAGCAGGTTTTCCCGAGTTACCGTAAGCCATATCGATAATAATATGATATTCGGTGTTTACGGTAGACTGTAATAATCTGATATTTAATTAAGTAAATTTAATTTGCTAGCGCTCCCGGGTCGCTTAAGTACTAAGCTACGGTATCACAAGTAGCGGGTTGCTGATAAAGAGTTCCACCAATCACAGCCAACTATACCTGTCTCGCTCTAACGGGCGGCGATACTCCCTCCCCCTTTACGCCGATATGTCGATCAGTCGAATCTCATTTGCCGAGTCAGTGTTCAACCAGTCGTTCGTAAGAGAAGTCGTTCATTGTTATTCGTTCCTTTTTACTGTCCGGATAATACAGATATTTTTTTAATAATACCTACGCACCATGTCGGGTTCCTCATTTATGACACTAACATTTTTCCCAACCATTTTACGGTCTATTTTTACGTATAGAGCACACGCTATCTTTCTATAAAGAAACAGTAAGTTAAAAGGCAGTTTAAAAGTAAAGTTGAAGCGACACCTGACTACGCAACTGCCAATGCTAGCTTACCCTGAGACCTTCCTTTTGCTAACATAAGATTAGTAATAAAGGTCTTGCCGGTTCCACCGAGATCATCCAAAAGAAAAACTTTTCCTTCACTATAACAAACACTTTGCATAATACAATTATACGCTGTTACCTGGTCATTAACTAATTTTTGGTCATTTTGCGTAATGTAATCATTTAATTCATTTAAATACTACGGGTTTCGCAATGCTATTTCTAACGGATCCAGATGATTAAGTGAATTAATCCTTTTTGATACAGAAAGCCCAAAATCGGTTAGTGATTTATAGCAAATCTCATGAATTTTATCTTCAATTATGATTAGTCCATCATTGTATATATCGTTATTATATGCTAATGTCATATCCTGATTCTCATTGCACGTTCTGTTTAATATATCTTCAAATAAAGCATTACGAAATGTATTCCATTACTCTAAGAAGTCAGTTATATAAATAATTATCTTAATTTTAATTCCAGATTAGGTAATGATATACTAAAACCTTAAATAATGCGAGAGATTTTTTCTTTGTGATGCAACTCATTTGCTGTTACGTTTTTGTTTTTGACTGTAAGTGAAATAGAAACTGAAGAATAAATTGTGGCCCTGAAAAGGGCCTTTTGTTTCGATCCTTGGATCTAGAATAAGCGTTTCCTCGGCGGAATGTCGATTGGTTTACTGGCGTGGCAAGGACGCCAATCCCAGGGCAGGGCGATCACCGGCGGCAGTCCAGTCACCCTATCGTCAATCCGCCGCTTCTCTACTTGTGCAAGACGCTGCCGTCTACGCTCTTTGTACAACTTTCGCCGAATATATCGACCAATCCGACTTTCCCTCACCTTGGTGACCATTGTGACCATTCTGGTGGCAGTCATTTTAATAATTGTTCTCGTGGTTGAGTATAATTTACTAGCGCACCCGGGTCGCTTAAGTACTATGCTACGGTATCACAAGTAGCGGATTGCTGATAAAGAGTTCCAAAATGTAACATTTGTAATTTTATCTTGGAAAGACGCAAGAGTTACTTTACTTTGTGTTAGACAGCTGTTGGATCCCAGCCGTATACTTCTTTTACCTGTCGACTTTCAGTCAGCCTTTAAATTTTATTTTATTTTAGGGGAACGACATGTCAGGGAGGGAACCTGCGATATTCGGATGAAGTAACGTATTGTTCTTTTCCAAACACCTTTTGTAAATACGTAGTGTTCAGGACGAGGAAATAGGGGATAGGGATAATTTTACGTTTTTTGTTTTTGACGATATCTGTTAAATACAAACTCTAATTATATGAATCGTATGATGGCCCTGAAAAGGGCCGTTTTGTTGTCGGAGAATACTTCTCCAGGTACTTCAATAGTGTTTTGAAGTACCTACGGCTGTTCTTAACTTCTTAACGTCAAGATACAGTCTTCTACTTTTCTCACGAACTTCTCTTATGTACGAAACGAGTTCTTCATGCGACTGTTCCACTGCAGTCGGCACTTGACGCTGTTCAATAACTGGCTCAGCTCCAAGCGATATTACACAAAGTGCATTCTCTGTGCGGCCAGGTTTTCCCGAGTTACCGTAAGCCATATCGATAGTAATATGATAATTGGTGTTTACGGTAGACTGTAAAAGCTGATATGTAAATTTAATTTGCTAACGCACCCGTGTCGCTTAAGTACTAAGCTACGGTATCACAAGTAGCGAGTTACTGATAAAGAGTTCCACCAATCACAGCCAACTATACCTGTCTCGCTCTAACGGGAGGCGACACTCCCTCCCCCTTTACGCCGATATGTCGAATCTCATTTTTTTAGTCAGTGCTCAACCAGTTGTTTGTAAGAGCAGTCGTTAATTGTTATCCGTTCCTTTTTACTATCCGGATAATACAGATATTTTCTTGCTTTGTCCGATAATGGGAGAGACAAAACACTGTTATATTTACCAACATCATAATTAGATGTAGGAAAAAATAGTTTTCTTTTAACTTCGCCCCGAATACACTCCGATAGAATATGGTGCACATCTTCTACTACATTGCATACTGAACAGTTAGGTGACTCGACTTCCGACACATATCCGGAGTACTCGTCATCTTTTGTGTCAGAGCCGGACTGTTCGGCGTCTTCCGAGTCAGAGCCGGACTTTTCGACATCCTACGTGCCAGAGCCAGACTGCTCGTCGTCTCCTGTGTCCTCATGGTCATCCTCCAAGTCCAGAGATTTTAGAAACTCAGCCGGATCTATCGCCACCGGTTCTTCATCAAAATATTTGTGCTGTTAAAGCTTCCTTCGCTGTTATTCGTCTGGTTGGGTCATACGTTAGCAAACTTTACAGTAAAACTAATCCGCTATCAGAAAGGATACTTACTGCACGAGATATCGTGCTGTAATATCTTTAACAAGTAGCAAGGTACTGTAACCAGGCCAAACGGTGTCTGACGGCGTACCTTGAATATTTTTTTTAATTGGTCACACTCCGATGTGCCCTGGAACAGTGGCCACAAGTTGATTCGCGCCATTCCGAAATCTGCCACCTTTATGTGAATTTAGTGAGAAGTGAAATTATACATCATGAATTCTGTGAACATGTTCGAAATGTACCATGTTGCTGATTTCACATCTTCAAACCAAGGAACACAGGACCAAAGTGACAAAGAAAACGAAGAAGTCTTGGCTGCCTTTGACCGATATTTAGATAGGTGTGTGTTCATTGAAGACTATCAATACATCAAAACGATCGACGAAGGCACCTACGGAGTTGTCTACAGAGCAACCCATAAGCAGACAGGAGAATTAGTTGCTGTAAAGCAGCTCAAGTTTTTAGACTCCGAGGAAAGTTTCTCCATCACCGCAGCAAGAGAGTTAAAGCTCTTGATGAATTTGTGGCATGAAAATATTGTATTAGTCCCCGAGCTAGCGATGGGCTGAAGCAGAAATAAGTATTTATTATAATGGAATATCTGCCTCATCAATTAAGAAATTTAATGGATACAGTGCGCAGCAATAAACGAACGTTTGGCTCAGAAAATGTACATTGTCTGATGCACCAACTGATTAGCGCGATGGCGTATCTACATCAGAATCGTGTTATTCACCGGGATCTCAAACTCAAAAACATACTGATTTGTAAAGATGATTATTTGAAGGTGGCAGATTTCGGAATGGTGCGAGAATGTAAGTCACCTCTTCGGCAATTTACACCGGGCATGTGTACACTGTGGTACCGAGCGCCAGAACTACTCCTTTTGAGCACAGAATACTTCACTTCTGTCGACATGTGGAGTATATGCTGTATTTTCACAGAATTCATGAACTTGTGGCCACTGTTCCAAGGCAAATCGGAGTGTGACCAATTAAAGAAAATATTCAAGGTACGCCGTCAGACACCGTTTGGCCTGGTTACAGTACCTTGCCTCTTGTTAAAGATAATACATTCGATGAGTATCCACCGCGCGGGTTGTGCAAGGAGTTACAGCAGGAGATACTTTCTGATAGCGGATTAGCTTTACTGCAAAGTTTGTTAACGTATGACCCAAACAGACTAATAACAGCGAAGGAAGCTTTACAGCACAAATATTTTGAAGACGAACAGGTGGCGATATATCCAGTTGAGTTTCCGAAATCGCTGGACTTGGAGGATGACAATGGGGACACATGAGACGACGAGCAGTCCGGCTCTAACTCGGAAGACGCAAAAGATTACGAGCACTCCGAATATGTGACGGGAAACGGTGATCTCTCCGGCTCTGACTCGGAAGATGCCGAACAGTCTAGCTCTGACGCGAAAGATGACGAGTAGTCCGACTCTGATACAAGAGACAACGAGCAGTTCGGCTCTTCGGTCCGAAGATCTCACTTCTCAATCAGTCGGCACTTGACGCTGTTCAGTAACTGGCTCAGCTCCAAGCGATATTACACAAAGTGCATTCTCTGTGCGGCCAGGTTTTCCAGAGTTGCCGTAAGTCATATCGATAATAATATAATATCGGTGTTCACGGTAGATTGTAATAATCTGATATGTAAATTTAATTCGCTAGCGCTCCCGGGTCGCTTAGGCGGCGACCCTCCTTTACCCCCTTTACGCCGATATTTCGATGAGTCGAATCTGATTTGCCGACTCAGTGCTCAACCAGTCGTTCATTGTTATCCGTTCCTTTTTAGAGAACTCTACATACCATGTCGGGTTATCCATATTTATTTAATTCAAGAATATAATTGTTTAATTCGATGGTAGATTTATAGCTATTTAATTTTTACGCCTGCTTGATTTATTTCTTATACTAAATCATGTTTACGTATAGAGCACATGTTATCTTTCCGTAAAGAAATAGTAAGGGGCAGTTTATTGCAAGGATACCTGATCGCCACTTATTGCTAAAAAAAAACTAAGCATGTAATACCGCATCGCTTAGGTGCTCCGGAACTTTACCGTGACGAGGTCCCGTACGACAACGAAAAGTCAAACGACAGAAGACGCACTGTTGAATTGGTTTAAGTGTAACACTAGTATTGTGTGTTGTTGCGGACCGCACTAATGAAATGGCAGAGAGAAGAAAATGTAACATTTGTAATTTTATCTTGGAAAGACGCAAGAGTTACTTTACTTTGTGTTAGACAGCTGTTGGACTCCAGTCATGTACTATCAATTTTCTTTCAGCCAGCCTTTAATTATGTTTTTTTTTTTAGGGGAACGACGTGTCAAGGATAGACCCTGCAATACTCGGATGAAGTAACGCATTGTTCTCTTCCAAACACCTCTTGTAATTACGTAGTGTTCAGGACGAGGAAATAGGGGATGGGGAAAGGGTAAATGTTAGGTTTTTTGTTTTTGACGATATCTGTTAAATAGAAACTGTTATTATATGAATCGTATGATGGCCCTGAAAAGGGCCGTTTTGTTCTCGGAGAATACTTCTCCAGGTACTTTAATATTGTTTTGAAGTACCTATGACTGTTCTTAACTTCTTAACGTCAAGATACAGTCTTCTACTTTTCTCACGAACTTCTCTTATATATGAAACGAGTTCTTCATGCGACTGTTCCACTGCAGTCGGCACTTGACGCTGTTCTATAACTGGCTCAGCTCCAAGCGATATTACACAAAGTGCATTCTCTGTGCGGCCAGATTTTCCCGAGTTACCGTAAGCCATATCGATAATAATATGATAATCGGTGTTTACGGTAGACTGTAAAAGCTGATATATACATTTAATTTGCTAACGCACCCGGGTCGCTTAAGTACTATGCTACGGTATCACAAGTAGCGGGTTGCTGATAAAGAGTTCCACCAATCACAGCCAACTATACCTGTCTCGCTCTAACGGGCGGCGATACTCCCTCCCCCCTTTACGCCGATATGTCGATCAGTCGAATCTCATTTGCCGAGTCAGTGCCCAACCAGTCGTTCGTTGTTATCCGTTCCTTTGTATTATCCGGATAGTACTGATATTTTTAATAATATCTACGTACCATGTCGGGTTACCCATTTTTATGTAATTCTAGAATATAATTGTTTAATTTGATTCAATGATAGATTTGTAGCTATTAAATTTTTACTCCTGCTTGCTGCCTGCTTCGGGAAGTCGTTTTTTTTTAATCATAATCTTAAACAATGATAAATAAGTATTTTTTAAAAGAGACCTTGGATACTTTAATCTAATTCATTATTATATCAGTCTTAGTCTAAGGCACCAATGAGTGAACTTGATTGAGAAGTGAGATCTTCTTCGAAGCGAAGAGCCGAACTGCTTGTTGTTTCTCGTATCAGAGTCGAACTACTCGTCATCTATTGCCTCAGAGCCGGACTGTTTGGCATCTTCCGAGTTAGAGCCGGACTGCCCGTCGTCTCCTGTGTCAGAGCCTCTGTCCTCATGGTCATCCGCCAAGTCCAGAGATTTCAGAAACTCAGCCGGATCTATCGCCACCGGTTCTTCATCAAAATATTTGTGCTGTAAAGCTTCCTTCGCTGTTATTCGTCTGTTTGGGTCATATTTTAACAAACTTTGCAGTAAAACTAATCCGCTATCGGAAAGTATCTCATGCTGTAACTCCTTGCACAACCCGCTCGGTGGATACTCATCGAATGTAATATCTTTAACAAGTGGCAAGGTAATGCAACCAGGCCGAACAGTGTCTGACGGCGTTACTTAAATCTTTTCTTTAATTGGTCACACTCCGATTTGCCCTGGAACAGAGGCCACAAGTTGATGAATTCTGCGAATATACAGCATATACTCCACATGTCGACAGAAGTGAAGTTTTCTGTGCTCAAAAGGAGTAGTTCTGGCGCCCGGTACCACAGTGTACATATGCCCGGAGTATATTGCCGAAGAGGTGACCTACATTCTCGCGCCATTCCGAAATCTGCCACCTTCAATTAACCATCTTTACAAATCAGTATGTTTTCGGGTTTGAGATCCCGGTGAATAACACGATTCTGGTGTAGATACGCCATCGTGCTAATCCAACTCATTAGCATTGCATCAGACAATGTACATTTTCTGAGCCAAACGTTCGTTTTTGCTGCGCACTGTATCCATTAAACTTCTTAATTGATGAAGCAGATATTCCATTACAATAAATACTTATTTCTGCTTGAGCCCATCGCTAGCTCGGGGACTAATACAATATTTTCACGCCACAAATTCATCAAGAGCTTGAGCTCTCTTGCAGCGGCGATGGAGAAATTTTCCTCGGAGTCTAAAAACTTGAGCTGCTTTACAGCAACTAATTCACCTGTCTGCTTATGGGTTGCTCTGTAGACAATTCCGTAGGTGCCTTCGTCGACCGTTTTGATGTATTGATAGTCTTCAATGGACACACACCTATCTAAATATTGGTCAAAGGCAGCCAAGACTTCTTCATTTTCTTTGTCACTTTGGTCCTGTGTTCCTTGGTTTGAAGATGTGAAATCAGCAACATGGTACATTTCGAACATGTTCACAGAATTCATGATGTATAATTTCACTTCTCACTAAATTCACTTTTCACTAAAAATCGGTTCTTATCTATTCCGGACGACCTTCCGTCTTTAAAACTCAAGAGCAAGTATCCTATCCGACGGTGGGCCATCTCTGCGACCCCGACTGGGGGCACGAGTGGCCGCGAGTAGTCGTTTATTGTTATCCGTTCCTTTTTACTATCCGGATAATACAGATATTTTTTTAATAATACCTACGCACCATGTCGGATTACCTATTTTTATTTTTTATATATTAACTATAAAAGAACTATCAACTAGCTCTGTAGGGTAAGTGCTGATTTTGCTATTTAAT
Organism: Spodoptera frugiperda; assembly: GCF_023101765.2. Classification (NCBI taxonomy): domain Eukaryota; kingdom Metazoa; phylum Arthropoda; class Insecta; order Lepidoptera; family Noctuidae; genus Spodoptera; species Spodoptera frugiperda. The sequence goes on along the minus strand of NC_064221.1, from coordinate 7,065,914 downwards.
ACCACTTACTACTGATTAAGAGTTTTGATTGCGGCATAATGTTACTCTTAAGCAATATTTGATTATTTATTTCACTAAAACCATGTAGCGTAACATACAGCACTCATTGCTCAAAAGAAACTAAGAATAATAATAATACCGCATCGCTTAGGTGCTCCGGAACTTTACCGTGACGAGGTACCGTACGACAACGAAAAGTCAAACGACAGAAGACGCTCTGTTGAATTGGTTTAAGTGTAACACTAGTATTGTGTGTTGTTGCGGACTGCACTAATGAAAATGACAGAGAGAAGAAAATGTAACATTTGTAATTTTGTCTTGAAAAGACGCAAGAGTTACTTTACTTTGTGTTAGACAGCTGTTGGACTCCACTCATGTACTATCTATTGTCTTTCAGCCAGCCTTTAATTATGTTTTTTTTAGGTGAACGACGTGTCAAGGATAGACCCTGCAATACTCGGATGAAGTAACGCATTGTTCTCTTCCAAACACCTTTTGTAATTACGTAGTGTTCAGGACGAGGAAATAGGGGATGGGGAAAGGGTAAATGTTAGGTTTTTTGTTTTTGACGATATCTGTTAAATAGAAACTGTTATTATATGAATCGTATGATGGCCCTGAAAAGGGCCGTTTTGTTCTCGGAGAATACTTCTCCAGGTACTTTAATATTGTTTTGAAGTACCTACGGCTGTTCTTAACTTCTTAACGTCAAGATACAGTCTTCTACTTTTCTCGCGAATTTCTCTGATGTAAGAAACGAGTTCTTCATGCGACTGTTCCACTGCAGTCGCCACTTGACGCTGTTCAATAACCGGCTCAGCTCCAAGCGATATTACACAAAGTGCATTCTCTGTGCAGCCAGATTTTCCCGAGTTACCGTAAGCCATATCGATAATAATATGATAATCGGTGTTTACGGTAGACTGTAATAGCTGATATATAAATTTAATTTGCTAACGCACCCGGGTCGCTTATGTACTATGCTACGGTATCACAAGTAGCGGGTTGCTGATAAAGAGTTCCACCAATCACAGCCAACTATACCTGTCTCGCTCTAACGGGCGGCGATACTCCCTCCCCCCTTTACGCCGATATGTCGATCAGTCGAATCTCATTTGCCGAGTCAGTGCCCAACCAGTCGTTCGTAAGAGGAGTCGTTCGTTGTTATCCGTTCCTTTGTATTATCCGGATAGTACTGATATTTTAATAATACCTACGTACCATGTCGGGTTACCCATTTTTATGTAATTCTAGAATATAATTGTTTAATTTGATTCAATGATAGATTTGTAGCTATTAAATTTTTACGCCTGCTTGCTGCCTGCTTCGGGAAGTCGGTTTTTTTAATCATAATCTTAAACAATGATAAATAAGTATTTTTTAAGAGACCTTGGATACTTTAATCTAATTCATTATTATATCAGTCTTAGTCTAAGGCACCAATGAGTGAACTTGATTGAGAAGTGAGATCTTCTTCGGAGCGAAGAGCCGAACTGCTTGTTGTTTCTCGTATCAGAGTCGAACTACTCGTCATCTATTGCCTCAGAGCCGGACTGTTTGGCATCTTCCGAGTAAGAGCCGGACTGCCCGTCGTCTCCTGTGTCAGAGCCTCTGTCCTCATGGTCATCCGCCAAGTCCAGAGATTTCAGAAACTCAGCCGGATCTATCGCCACCGGTTCTTCATCAAAATATTTGTGCTGTAAAGCTTCCTTCGCTGTTATTCGTCTGTTTGGGTCATATTTTAACAAACTTTGCAGTAAAACTAATCCGTTATCAGAAAGTATCTCCTGCTGTTTACTCCTTGCACAACCCGCTCGGTGGATACTCATCGAATGTAATGTCTTTAACAAGTGGCAAGGTACTGTAACCAGGCCAAACGGTGTCTGACGGCGTACCTTAAATATTTTCTTTAATTGGTCACACTCCGATTTGCCATGGAACAGTGGCCACAAGTTGATGAATTCTGCGAAAATACAGCCTATACTCCACATGTCGACAGAAGTGGAGTATTTTGTGCTCAAAAGGAGTAGTTCTGGCACCTGGTACCACAGTGTACACATGCCCGGTGTATATTGCCGAAGAGGTGACTTAAATTCTCGCGCCATTCCGAAATCTGCCACCTTCAAATAACCATCTTTACAAATTAGTATGTTTTCGAGTTTGAGATTCCGGTGAATAACACGATTCTGGTGTAGATACGCCATCGCGCTAATGAGTTGGTGCATCAGACAATGTACATTTTCTGAGCCAAACGTTGGTCTTTTGCTGCGCACTGTATCCATTAAACTTTTTAATTGATGAGGCAGATATTCCATTACAATAAATACTTATTTCTGCTTGAGCCCATTGCTAGCTCGGGGACTAATACAATATTTTCATGCCACAAATTCATCAAGAGCTTGAGTTCTCTTGCAGCGGCGATGGAGAAACTTTCCTCGGAGTCTAAAAACTTGAGCTGCTTTACAGCAACTAATTCTCCTGTCTGCTTATGGGTTGCTCTGTAGACATCTTGGAAAGACGCAAAAGTTACTTTACTTGTGTTAGACAGCTGTTGGACTCCAGTCATGTACTACTTTTACCTAGGTGTGATTTCCACTAGATATCTTTCAGCCAAACATACTTTATTTTTTATTTGAAAGGATGGGCATGTCAGGGAGAGAACCTGCGATACTTGGAAGAAGTAACGTATTGTTCTCTTCCAAAAACCTCTTGTTATCATGAAGTGTTTGGGACAAGGGAATAGAGGCAATTGATGGGGAAAGGGTAAATGTTAGGTTTTTTGTTTTTGACGATATCTGTTAAATAGAAACTGTAATTATATGAATCGTATTATGGCCCTGAAAAGGGCCGTTTTGTTTTCGGAGAATACTTCTCCAGGTACTTTAATATTGTTTTGAAGCACCTACGGCTGTTCTTAACTTCTTAACGTCAAGATACAGTCTTCTACTTTTCTCACGAACTTCTCTGATGAAAGAAACGAGTTCTTCATGCGACTGTTCCACTGCAGTCGCCACTTGACGCTGTTCAATAACCGGCTCAGCTCCAAGTGATATTACACAAAGTGCATTCTCTGTGCGGCCAGGTTTTCCTGAGTTACCGTAAGCCATATCGATAATAATAAGATAATTGGTGTTCACGGTAGACTGTAATAACCTGATATGTAAATTTAATTTGCTAGCGCACCCGGGTCACTAAAGTACTAAGCTACGGTATCACAAGTAGCGGGTTGCTGATAAAGAGTTCCACCAATCACAGCCAACTATACCTGTCTCGCTCTAACGGGCGGCGACACTCCTTTACCCCCTTACGCCGATCTGTCGATGAGTCGAATCTCATTTGCCGATCTGTCGATGAGTCGAATCTCATTTGCCGAGTCAGTGCTTAACCAGTCGTTCGTAAGAGCATTCGTTCATTGTTGTCCGTTCCTTTTTACTATCCGGATAATACAGTTAATTTTTAATAATACCTAAGCATCATGTCGGGTTCCCCATTTTTGACACTGACACTTTTCCCAACCATTTTACGGTCTATTTTTACGTATAGAGCACACGCTATCTTTCTATAAAGAAACAGTAAGTTAAAAGGCAGTTTAAAAGTAAAGTTGAAGCGACACCTGACTACGCAACTGCCAATGCTAGCTTACCCTGAGACCTTCCTTTTGCTAACATAAGATTAGTAATAAAGGTCCACCGAGATCATCCAAAAGAAAAACTTTTCCTTCACTATAACAAACACTTTGCATAATACAATTATACGCGGTTACCTGGTCATTAACAAATTTTGGGTCATTTTGAGTAATGTAATCATTTAATTCATTTAAATACTACGGTTTTCGCAATGCTATTTCTAACGGATCCAGATGATTAAGTGAATGAATCCTTTTTGATACAGAAAGCCCAAATTCGGTTAGTGATTTATAGCAAATCTCATGAATTTTATCTTCAATTATGATTAGTCCATCATTGTATATATCGTCATTATATGCTTATGTCATATCCTGATTCTCATTGCATGTTCTGTTTAATACATCTTCAAATAAACCATTACGAAATGTATTCCATTACTCTAAGGAGTCAGTTATATAAATAATTATCTTAATTCTAATTCCAGATCAGGTAATGATAAATACATACTAACACCTTAAATAATACGAGAGGTTTATTCTTTGTGATGCAACTCATTTGCTGTTACGTTTTTGTTTTTGACTGTAAGTGAAACTGAAGAATAATATTGTGGCCCTGAAAAGGGCCTTTTGTTTCGATCCTTGGATCTAGAATAAGCGTTTCCTCGGCGGGATGTCGATAGGTTTACTGGCGTGGCACGGACGCCAATCCCAGGGCAGGGCGATCACCGGCGGCAGTCCAGTCACCCTATCGTCAATCCGCCGCTTCTCTACTTGTGCAAGACGCTGCCGTCTACGCTCTTTGTACAACTTTCGCCGAATATATCGACCAATCCGACTTTCTCTCACCTTGGTGACCATTGTGACCATTCTGGTGGCAGTCATTTTAATAATTGTTCTCGTGGTTGAGTATAATTTGATAGCACACCCGGGTCGCTTAAGTACTATGCTACGGTATCACAAGTAGCGGGTTGCTGATAAAGAGTTCCAAAATGTAACATTTGTAATTTTATCTTGGAGTGACGCGAGAGTTACTTTACTTTATGTTAGACAGCCGTTGGACTCCAGTCGTATACTTCTTTTACCTGTTGTCTTTCAGCCAGCCTTGAATTAATTTTTTTTTAGGTGAACGACGTGTCAAGGGTAGACCCTGCAATACTCGGATGAAGTAACGTATTGTTCTCTTCCAAACACCTCTTGTAATTACGTAGTGTTCAGGACGAGGAAATAGGAGATGGGGGAAAGGGTTAATGTTAGGTTTTTTGTTTTTGACGATCTCCGTTAAATAGAAACTGTTATTATATGAATCGTATGATGGCCCTGAAAAGGGCCGTTTTGTTCTCGGAGAATACTTCTCCAGGTACTTTAATATTGTTTTGAAGTACCTATGACTGTTCTTAACTTCTTAACGTCAAGATACAGTCTTCTACTTTTCTCACGAACTTCTCTTATGTAAGAAACGAGTTCTTCATGCGACTGTTCCACTGTAGTCGGCACTTGACGCTGTTCTATAACTGGCTCAGCTCCAAGCGATATTACACAAAGTGCATTCTCTGTGCGGCCAGGTTTTCCCGAGTTACCGTAAGCCATATCGATAATAATATGATAATCGGTGTTTACGGTAGACTGTAAAAGCTGATATATAAATTTAATTTGCTAACGCACCCGGGTCGCTTAAGTACTATGCTACGGTATCACAAGTAGCGAGCTACTGATAAAGAGTGCCACCAATCACAGCCAACTATACCTGTCTCGCTCTAACGGGCGGCGAAACTTCTTTACCCCCTTTACGCCGATATGTCGAATCTCATTTTCTTAGTCAGTGCTCAACCAGTCGTTTGTAAGAGCTGCCGTTCATTGTTATCTGTTCCTTTTTACAATCCGGATAATCCAGATATTTTATTGCTTTGTCTGACAATGGGAGAGACAAAACACTGTTATATTTACCAACATCATAATTAGATGTAGGAAAAATTAGTTTTCTTTTAACTTCGCCCCGAATACACTCCGATAGAATATGGTGAACATCTTCTACTACATTGCATATTGAACAGTTAGGTGACTCGACTTCCGTCACATATCCGGAGTGTTCGTCATCTTTTGCGTCAGAGCCGAACTGTTCGGCGTCTTCCGAGACAGAGCCGGACTGTTCGTCATCCTCCGTGTCAGAGCCCGACTGTTCGTCGTCTCCTGTGTCAGAGTCTGTGTCCTCATGGTCATCCTCCAAGTCCAGAGATTTCAGAAACTCAGCCGGATCTTTTGCCCTGGAACAGTGGCCACAAGTTGATGAATTCTGCGAAAATACAGCTTATACTCCACATGTCGACAGAAGTGGAGTATTCTGTGCTCAAAAGGAGTAGTTTTGGCGCCCGGTATAACAGTGTACACATGCCCGGAGTTTATTGCCGAAGAGGTGACTTACATTCTCGCGCCATTCCGAAATCTGCCACCTTCAAATAACCATCTTTACAAATCAGTATGTTTTCGGGTTTGAAATCCCGGTGAATAACACGATTCTGGTGTAGATACGCCATCGCGCCTGCGAACCTGCAATACTCGGAAGAAGTAACGTATTATTCTCTTCCAAAAATCACTTGTAATCATGTAGTGTTCAGGACGAGGAAATAGGGGACGGGGAAAGGGTTAATTTAACGTTTTTTGTTTTTGACGATATCTGTTAAATAGAAACTGTAATTGTATGAATCGTATTATGGCCCTGAAAAGGGCCGTTTTGTTTTCGGAGAATACTTCTCCAGGTACTTTAATATGGTTTTGAAGTACCTACGACTGTTCTTAACTTCTTAACGTCAAGATACAGTCTTCTACTTTTCTCACGAACTTCTCTGATGTAAGAAACAAGTTCTTCATGCGACTGTTCAACCGCAGTCGCCACTTGACGCTGTTCAATAACTGGCTCAGCTCCAAGCGATATTACACAAAGTGCACTCTCTGTGCGGCTAGGTTTTCCAGAGTTTCCGTAAGCCATATCGATAATAATATGATAATCGGTGTTTACGGTAGACTGTAATAAATTTAATTTGCTAGCACACCCGGGTCGCTTAAGTACTAAGCCACGGTATCACAAGTAGCGGGTCGCTGATAAAGAGTTCCACCAATCACAGCCTACCTATACCTATCTATCTCTAACGGGCGGCGACACTCTCTCCCCTTTACACCGATATGTCGATGAGTCGAATCTTATTTGTCGAGTCAGTGCTCAAGCAGTCGTTCGTAAGAGTAGACCGCTTGGGTTAAAAGAATTTAGAAACTCCTGTCCTGTGGGTAATGGACCGCTTCTTCCTGATAGATTACGTTATCAATAGATGTATAGGTAGATATGTCTCCTGGAAGTTTACTTAAAATTAGGTCATTAATTTCTTCCACGCTACTGTTTATCGCCGCCAATATTACCCTTTGACACATCCATTGTTGATCTTTATTTTCTGTTTCGCCGATTTCAGGGCAAACTTTCGATATTAAGTCCTCAATGTTAGTCACTCTTTCTCCTAAATCTCGATCAATTTCGATTTTATTTTCAAAATGGGATACTTTCCCGTTTCCTATTAAAAGTAACTTTGAAGGTAAAGTTGTACTACCACCCCCCAAATCTTCTCTTATATTTGTAGTTCATTTTAATATGCTCATAAACTTCCATACTGGGGAACTTTTAAGGCAAGCCTTTACAATGTCTGTTCTGGTACCCCTTACTATTTACTGGTAAAGTTAGTCGAAAGCAAACATAACAGTAATTCCACCCATGATTTTATTACAGCTTCTTATGCGATCTAAGAGTCCTACTTAGAGCCTCTACATGAGCTCTATGGATCATGGTACATTCGTCCCAGATTATTAAACTGACATCTTGCAATACTTTACCCAACCATTTTTACATATAGAGCACACGTTATCTTTCGGTAAAGAAACAGGAAGAGGCAGTTTAAAAGTAGAATGAGCTGTGAGAGAATCTGCGAAACTCGGACGAAGTAACGTATTATTATTTTCTTCCAAAAACCTCTTGTTATCATGAAGTGTTTGGTATGTTAGGTTTTTTGTTTTTGACGATATCTGTTAAATAGAAACTGTAATTGTATGAATCGTATGATGACCCTGAAAAGGGCCGTTTTGTTCTCGGAGAATACTTCTCCAGGTACTTTAATATGGTTTTGAAGTACCTCTGACTGTTCTTAACTTCTTAACGTCAAGATACAGTCTTCTACTTTTCTCACGAACTTCTCTGATGAAAGAAACGAGTTCTTCATGCGACTGTTCAACCGCAGTCGCCACTCGACGCTGTTCAATAACTGGCTCAGCACCAAGCGATATTACACAAAGTGCATTCTCTGTGCGGCCAGGTTTTCCAGAGTTACCGTAAGCCATATCGATAATAATATGATAATCGGTGTTTACGGTAGACTGTAAAAGCTGATATGTAAATTTAATTTGCTAGCGCACCCGGGTCGCTTAAGTACTAAGCTACGGTATCACAAGTAGCGGGTTGCTGATAAAGAGTTCCACCAATCACAGCCAACTATACCTGTCTCGCTCTAACGGGCGGCGATACTCCCTACCCCCTTTACGCCGATATGTCGATCAGTCGAATCTCATTTGCCGAGTCAGTGCCCAACCAGTCGTTCGTTGTTATCCGTTCCTTTGTATTATCCGGATAGTACTGATATTTTTAATAATACCTACGTACCATGTCGGGTTACCCATTTTTATGTAATTTTAGAATATAATTGTTTAATTTGACTCAATGATAGATTTGTAGCTATTAAATTTTTACGGCTGCTTGCTGCCTGATTCGGGAAGTCGGTTTTTTATTAATCATAATCTTAAACAATGATAAATAAGTATTTTTTAAAAGAGACCTTGGATACTTTAATCTAATTCATTATTATATAATTCATGTCTTAGTCTAAGGCACAAATGAGAGAACTTGATTGAGAAGTGAGATCTTCTTCGGAGCGAAGAGCCGAACTGCTTGTTGTTTCTCGTATCAGAGTCGAACTACTCGTCATCTATTGCCTCAGAGCCGGACTGCCCGTCGTCTCCTGTGTCAGAGCCTCTGTCCTCATGATCATCCTCCAAGTCCAGAGATTTCAGAAACTCAGCCGGATCTATCACCACCGGTTCTTCATCAAAATATTTGTGCTGTAAAGCTTCCTTCGCTGTTATTCGTCTGTTTGGGTCATATTTTAACAAATTTTGCAGTAAAACTAATCCGCTATCAGAAAGTATCTCCTGCTGTTTACTCCTTGCACAACCCGCTCGGTGGATACTCATCGAATGTAATATCTTTAACAAGTGGCAAGGTACTGTAACCAGGCCAAACGGTGTCTGACGGCGTACCTTAAATATTTTCTTTAATTTGTCACACTCCGATTTGCCATGGAACAGTGGCCACAAGTTGATGAATTCTGCGAAAATACAGCTTATACTCCACATGTCGACAGAAGTGGAGTATTCTGTGTTCAAAAGGAGTAGTTCTGGCGCCCGGTACCACAGTGTACACATGCCCGGTGTATATTGCCGAAGAGGTGACTTACATTCTCGCGCCATTCCGAAATCTGCCACCTTCAAATAACCATCTTTACTAATCAGTATGTTTTCGAGTTTGAGATCCCGGTGAATAACACGATTCTGGTGTAGATACGCCATCGCGCTAATGAGTTGGTGCATCAGACAATGTACATTTTCTGAGCCAAACGTTCGTTTTTTGCTGCACACTGTATCCATTAAACTTCTTAATTGATGGGGCAGATATTCCATTACAATAAATGCTTATTTCTGCTTGAGCCCATCGCTAGCTCGGGGACTAATACAATATTTTCATGCCACAAATTCATCAAGAGCTTGAGCTCTCTTGCAGCGGCGATGGAGAAACTTTCCTCGGAGTCTAAAAACTTGAGCTGCTTTACAGCAACTAATTCTCCTGTCTGCTTATGGGTTGCTCTGTAGACATCTTGGAAAGACGCAAAAGTTACTTTACTTGTGTTAGACAGCTGTTGGACTCCAGTCATGTACTACTTTTACCTAGGTGTGATTTCCACTAGATATCTTTCAGCCAAACATACTTTATTTTTTATTTGAAAGGATGGGCATGTCAGGGAGAGAACCTGCGATACTTGGAAGAAGTAACGTATTATTCTCTTCCAAAAACCTCTTGTTATCTTAAGTGTTTGGAACAAGGGAATAGAGGCAATTGATGGGGAAAGGGTAATTGTTAGGATTTTTGTTTTTGACGATATCTGTTAAATAGAAACTCTAATTATATGAATCGTATGATGGCCCTGAAAAGGGCCGTTTTGTTTTCGGAGAATACTTCTCCAGGTAATTTAATATTGTTTTGAAGCACCTACGGCTGTTCTTAACTTCTTAACGTCAAGATACAGTCTTCTACTTTTCTCACGAACTTCTCTGATGAAAGAAACGAGTTCTTCATGCGACTGTTCAACCGCAGTCGCCACTTGACGCTGTTCAGTAACCGGCTCAGCACCAAGCGATATTACACAAAGTGCATTCTCTGTGTGGCCAGGTTTTCCAGAGTTACCGTAAGCCATATCGATAATAATATGATAATTGGTGTTCACGGTAGACTGTAATAACCTGATATGTAAATTAAATTCGCTTTTTTTTTTTTTTGACGGGGCCTTCTCTACGTCCCCGACTGGGGGCGTGAGGACGCGCGATCCAGGCCGAGGCCTGTTTCGGCGGTTTCATGTCGCTGCCCGCGACTGCGGGCGAGGGGTTGGAGTAGTCGGGCCCCTCGCGGGGCCCGATGCGATGTCAGTCAGTGTAGTCGCGCCGCTAGCGGCCGCGCTCGAGCCGGGCTGGCCCGGCGAGCAGCAGGCGGGTAGCGGCGCGTGGTCAAGTCCGGTGGGGGAGCCTCTACCGCCCCGCCCTAGCTAGGGCGGGCGGGAGGCTCATGTGGCTGCGTCAGGTGGGTCGGTCGGGGCGACCAGGTCTCGTGGCAGACCGTATCCGTCGGGGGGGCGCCGATGGTATGGCGCCAGCGCCCGAAGGTGGTCGTGCCGCGACTTGCTGGCGCGCTCAAACATGTTTGTGCTCAGGCGCTGCACGAAGTCGTCGACGCTCTCTACGCCGAGGTCTCTCGAAATGGTCGCGTTCCGTACGAAGCGCGGGGCCTTGACTATGGTGCGCAGCGTGAGAGACTGCTGCGCACGGAGGCGTTTCTTGTTGGATTCGGACACGAGCGCGTACCAGGCCGGGGCGGCGTAGGTAAGCCGTGTCCGAATGTAGGCCTTGTAGATGCCGAGCTTCGCACGGAGCGGCAGCGACGAGTCGAGGACCGGGCGCAGGAGGTGACGGGCGGCGCGCGCCTGAGCAACAGCCTGCTGCACGTGGGGCGTCATGGACAGGGAGCGGTCGATGGTCACGCCGAGGTATTTAACTCTCGGCGCCCACCGTATTGGCTCACCCATCAGAGTCATAGGTTCCGGCTTCATGATCCCCACGGCGAGTGCTTGAGTCTTGGCCACGTTCACAGCCAGTCTCCACTTCTCCAGCCAGTCAGGGAGTGCATCTAGGGCGCGCTGTAGTTTGACTACTGCGTGCCGGGCGTTCAGCGACGTCGTGTAGAGCGCCGCGTCGTCCGCGTAGAGGGCGAGCTTGGCGCCGTCCACGACGGGGATGTCGTCCGTGTACACGCAGTAGCACACGGGTGAGATGCAGCTTCCCTGGGGCACGCCGGCTTGGATGCCGCGCTCAGTCGACAGAGAGCCTTCCACTGCCACTTGGAAGGTTCTGCCGTGCAGGAAGGTGGCCACGATCTTAACTAGTCGACGAGGAGTAGTAGATGTGGCCAGCTTGCTGAGCAGGCCGGCGTGCCAGACGCGGTCGAACGCCTTCTCCATGTCGAGGAATACTGCAGCGGCCCGCTCGCGCTTGTTACGCGCGGCGGCCAGGTCGTGCAGTACCCTCGCGACTTGCTGGGTCGTGGAGTGTTCGGCCCTAAAGCCGAACTGTTCGCCGCGTGGCTGGAGGTGTGGGCGCAGGTGCAACAGCAGCAGCTTCTCGAAGAGCTTCGATACGGTGTCCAGGAGCGTGATGGGGCGATAGCTCCCCGGCAGCAGCGTGTTCTTCCCCTGTTTGGGCAGCATGATAACTCTGCCGAGCTTCCACTTAGCCGGGAAGTGTCCGGTGCGGAGGATCCCGTTGAACAGCCGCGTCAGCGTCGCGATTCCTCGCGGCGGCAGGCGGCGGAGGGCCTCATTGGGGATGCCGTCCGGACCGGGTGCCTTGCGTAGTGGGGCTCGGAGAGCCATACGCCGCACCAGGCCAGGGGAGAACACGATGGGGTCCTCATCAGGGGGGATCGGCTGCTCCAGGTACCGTTCGACCTGTTCTTCGATGGCTGCTGTGTGTTGCACGTTGCGGGCTGGGTTCGGCTGGAACGAAGCCTCCAGGGAGTCGGCGAAGAGCTCCGCGCGGTCCTCGGCACGGTAACGGGGGGTTCCGTCGCCGGCCAGTAGGGGCCTAATCGGAGCCGGCTTCCCTGCGAGGCTGCGGCACAATCGGTGAATGCCCGACCAATCATCTGTCGCTCGCTCGATGGCGCGTTGCCACGACTCGCCCGCGTGGTTTGCCACGGCGGACGAGATCTTCGCAGCCAGAGCGTTGAGCGAACTCTTCATGGTCGGGCAGCGGGTCCTTTGCCACGACCTGCGAAGTCTCCTCTTCCTCTCGATCATGGCGAGTATGGAGGCCGGGAGTGGTGTCGGCCTCCTAGGCGTCGCGGTGCTCGCCGTCTGGGCCTCGTCGAGTGCGGCCTGTGTGGCCGCGGCGAAGTCGTCGGCGAGGCGGTCCACGTCCGCGGGCGTGTCGACGCGGTAGGACGGCGAGTTCCGCGCCATGTGCGCGGCGAAGGAGCGCCAGTCCCGCCGTGGGCGAGGAGGAAGAGGTCGCAGGTGCTGCGGGATGTCCTCGAGAGTCAGACACACCGGTTGGTGGTCTGACAGGAGATGGTCGTCCAGGACGTCACAGTTGACCGTCGCGGTGATGCCGCGCATGACGGCCAGGTCTATGACGTCGGGTAGCTGCAGCCGGTTGCCTGGGTAGTGGGTGGGGGCCTCTGGGCCCAGCACCACGTAGCCGTGGAGCTCTGCATCGTCGAGGAGTAGAGTTCCCTCTCTGGTGTTTGTGTTCGCGTTCCACGCGGTGTGCTTCAGGTTGAAGTCGCCGGCCACCACTGTAGGCAGCGGCGAGTCCAGGAGGACGCGGACGTCAGCCACTGCGAGGCGAAGTTGTGGTGGCCTGTAGAACGCGAACACTCGGGTCGGCTGGTGGTTGATGCAGATCTCCACGCCCAGCGCGTAGGCAGCAGACAGTGTGGGCACCGGCAACAGCTGGTGGACGATTCTTCTCCTGACCAGGATTGCCAATCCCCTGTAGGCAATCCCTGATGGCGAGACGTGGTCCTCCCGGTAGACGTGGAAGCCGCTGAGTTTCAGCTTGTCCACCGGTCTGAGGTGCGTCTCGTTGATCAGGGCTATGTCAGCTTGCCGCTGGTCTAGCAGCAGCTTCAATAGCCTGGTCTTCTCGGGGGACATCCCGTTGGCGTTCCAGTAGACAATTCTAAGGTGCCGCTGGTCCATCGCAAATCAGGGACTTGATTGCGTCTAGGAGCAGCGGCACTGGGTCGCTCCGCTGCGTGACGAGCGCCGTCACGATCTCCTGCAGGATCCGGACGACGTCGTGGATGGTGAGTGTGCGGGCGGACTGCGCAGGGGTCGGCTGTGTTGCCGGCCGTGGCGCAGCCGTGCGCCTCGCCGGGCGCGCAGCGGTGGCAGCGGAGGTGGCAGTGGTAGTGGTGGCAGCGGGGGCGCGGGGGGCGCCGGTGGGAGCAGCAGCAGGGGCGGCAGCGGGGGCGCGGGGGGCGCCGGCGGGGCAGCAGCGGGCTTGGGGGCGGCGGCGGTTGGCGGGGGCGCCTTCTTGCGCCTGCGCCTCTTGCGTCGCTCGCCTCCCGGCTCGTTTGCCGCGGCCATTAGAGAGCCAGGGGCGTTGTTTTCGCCCCTTGGCTGTGCGGCTGCTGGTTTGGCGGTGGGGGCGGCGGCTGTGCGCGCCACAGTGCCTGCCCTCGGGTTGCGCGTCTCGCGGCGGAACACGGGACACGACGTGTTGTTCGCCGTGTGTGCGCCGCCGCAATTCGCGCAGGTGGGCGGCTCCTCCTTAGGGCGGGGGCACTCGCTTGCCGGGTGTTCCTCGCCGCACCGCACACAGGCCATTGGCCGGTGGCAGTTGTGCGACGAGTGCCGGAACTGTTGGCATCGATGGCACTGCGCGGGGCCCTTCCTCCCGCGCCAGGCTTCTATTTTAATCCCGGGCATACAGAGTAGCTCTGTTACCCCGTATATGCCCGGGATGGTGTTGTCCGCGCGCGCTACCTGGGCGTAGTACAAACACCCAGGTCGTCCCTGGCGCGCGCGGATGGGGCGGACGTATTCCGCGCCGTAGCCGGCGTCCTGCAGCGCCTCCATGATCGCCTCCGGCGGGGTGTCCACCGGTAGCCCGCGTATGGCCACCTTGACGCTTCGCTCCGCGGGGAGGGAGTAGGAGAACCAGGCGACTCCCCGGCTCTTCTCCAGTTCAGCCAGGTAGGCCTGGATTGCCCGGTACTCCTCGTCGGAGCGGGGCGTGAAGCGCACCCCTTTCCCAAAGGGGCGCGCGTTGGGCGCGTGTCCGAGCCGCCGCTTCAGGGCCGTGAAGTGCTCGACCCAGTTGGGGAGCTTCTCCACTATGAGCGGCGGGTAACGCGTCTTCTTGGGCGGGGGGGCGCACGGTGTCGTGGGCGAGCGCGGCTTCGGTGTCGGGGGCGCGGCTGGGGCGGGCGTTCCGGTGGTGGTAGCGGCGGCGGCGGCTGCGTACGTGGCTACGGGCGCAGCGCCGTGCAGCGGTGGAGCGAAGGGCGGCAGGATGGGCGGTGGGCGGAAGGGCGGAGTGATAAAAACCGCCTTTCTTTTGTCCGCCGGCATCTTGGGCGGCGAAGGGAAGCGCCCCGGTGCGATGTTGACCGGGGGCGCGCGATACATAGGCGCTGCGCGTGGGGGCGCGGCGCTGGGGGGCGCTGGGCGCATGGGCGCAGCTGGCGCCATCGCGGTCGGCTTCTTCGGAGGCCGTTGAGGGCGCGGCGGGGCCGCGGCGGGTTGCGGCTTCCTCGGCTTTTGTCCCGCAGCCAGTGCGGGGGCGGGGGCGCGAGGAGCGGTGGCGCGTGGGGCGGCGGTTGCCGTGGCGGCAGGTTGCGCCGCATCTGAATTAGGCCGTGGGGTCGGCCGCGGTATTGCGGACGGCGGGTGTGTCACACCGGCGTCCGGAGTGGCGGTGGTCGGCACCACGTCCATAGGTTCCGGTTCCTGTTCCAGCGCCGCGGTCGGCCACGCGGGTGGGGCCGTGCGCAGCGGAGGCGAGGGCGACGCCGGGGTGTCGGGTATCGAGGGGGGCGGGGGGAAGAATTCCTCCCCCGCACCTCCGGTGGCTGATGGGGTCGGCGTGGCACTGGCGACGAACCCTTGTATCGCCACGTGCAGCGTCCTGGTTTCGGTGGGGCGCAGGCGAGAGTTCTTAAAAACCCTCCCCCGCCCCGCCGGGCCGAGCTTGGAGGAGCGCGGCGACTGCTCGCGACCTCCGTGCGGCATCTTCGATGTTTCGGTGACAAATAATTATTCGTCGGGTAGACGAGTAAAAACGAGTAGTAATTTGTTCGGGGTGGCTGGTGGCGACACGTCAGCCGCTGACCCGCGCGGGGGACCCGCCGAGCCGGCACCCGGGGCTTGCCGCTGGTGGCAGACCGGGCACCGGACACGACGGAGGGCCTCGCGTGATCGGGCCAACGAACTGGGCGCGCTGAGGTGGCAAGCCAACCGCGACCGAGCAGCGGGTAGTCGGATAAATTTTGCGGTCCGAGCGGTGAGGTGTGTTCTGTTGGAGACTTGTTTCCTCGACGGCTGCTGGCGAATCCTTAAATTCGCTCTCGAAGTCTTCTCTACGTCCCCGACTGGGGGCGCGAGGACGCGCGATCCAGGCCGAGGCCTGTTTCGGCGATTTCAAGTCGCTGCCCGCAACTGCGGGCGAGGGGTTGGAGTAGTCGGGCCCCGCGAGGGGCCCGATGCGATGTCATATCCGTGTAGTAGCGCCGCTAGCGGCCGCGCTCAAGCCGGGCTGGCCCGGCGAGCAGCAGGCGGGTAGCGGCGCGTGGTCAAGTCCGGTGGGGGAGCCTCTACCGCCCCGCCCTAGCTAGGGCGGGCGGGAGGCTCATGTGGCTGCGTCAGGTGGGTCGGTCGGGGCGACCAGGTCTCGTGGCAGACCGTATCCGTCGGGGGGGCGCCGATGGTATGGCGCCAGCGCCCGAAGGTGGTCGTGCCGCGACTTGCTGGCGCGCTCAAACATGTTTGTGCTCAGGCGCTGCACGAAGTCGTCGACGCTCTCTACGCCGAGGTCTCTCGAAATGGTCGCGTTCCGTACGAAGCGCGGGGCCTTGACTATGGTGCGCAGCGTGAGAGACTGCTGCGCACGGAGGCGTTTCTTGTTGGATTCGGACACGAGCGCGTACCAGGCCGGGGCGGCGTAGGTAAGCCGTGTCCGAATGTAGGCCTTGTAGATGCCGAGCTTCGCACGGAGCGGCAGCGACGAGTCGAGGACCGGGCGCAGGAGGTGACGGGCGGCGCGCGCCTGAGCAACAGCCTGCTGCACGTGGGGCGTCATGGACAGGGAGCGGTCGATGGTCACGCCGAGGTATTTAACGCTCGGCGCCCACCGTATTGGCTCACCCATCAGAGTCATAGGTTCCGGCTTCATGATCCCCACGGCGAGTGCTTGAGTCTTGGCCACGTTGACAGCCAACCTCCACTTCTCCAGCCAGTCAGGGAGTGCATCTAGGGCGCGCTGTAGTTTGACTACTGCGTGCCGGGCGTTCAGCGACGTCGTGTAGAGCGCCGCGTCGTCCGCGTAGAGGGCGAGCTTGGCGCCGTCCACGACGGGGATGTCGTCCGTGTACACGCAGTAGCACACGGGTGAGATGCAGCTTCCCTGGGGCACGCCGGCTTGGATGCCGCGCTCAGTCGACAGAGCGCCTTCCACTGCCACTTGGAAGGTTCTGCCGTGCAGGAAGGTGGCCACGATCTTAACTAGTCGACGAGGAGTAGTAGATGTGGCCAGCTTGCTGAGCAGGCCGGCGTGCCAGACGCGGTCGAACGCCTTCTCCATGTCGAGGAATACTGCAGCGGCCCGCTCGCGCTTGTTACGCGCGGCGGCCAGGTCGTGCAGTACCCTCGCAACCTGTTGGGTCGTGGAGTGTTCGGCCCTAAAGCCGAACTGTTCGCCGCGTGGCTGGAGGTGTGGGCGCAGGTGCAACAGCAGCAGCTTCTCGAAGAGCTTCGATACGGTGTCCAGGAGCGTGATGGGGCGATAGCTCCCCGGCAGCAGCGTGTTCTTCCCCTGTTTGGGCAGCATAATTACTCTGCCGAGCTTCCACTTAGCCGGGAAGTGTCCGGTGCGGAGGATCCCGTTGAAGAGTCGGGTCAGCGTCGCGATTCCTCGCGGCGGCAGGCGGCGAAGGGCCTCGTTGGGGATGCCGTCCGGACCGGGTGCCTTGCGTAGCGGGGCTCGGAGAGCCATACGCCGCACCAGGCCAGGGGAGAACACGATGGGGTCTTCATCGGGGGGGATCGGCTGCTCCAGGTACCGTTCGACCTGTTCTTCGATAGCTGCTGTGTGTTGCACGTTGCGGGCTGGGTTGGGCTGGAATGTAGCCTCCAGGGAGTCGGCGAAGAGCTCCGCGCGGTCCTCGGCACGGTAACGGGGGGTTCCGTCGCCGGCCAGTAGGGGCCTAATCGGAGCCGGCTTCCCTGCGAGGCTGCGGCACAATCGGTGAATGCCCGACCAATCATCTGTCGCTCGCTCGATGGCGCGTTGCCACGACTCGCCCGCGTGGTTTGCCACAGCGGACGAGATCTTCGCAGCCAGAGCGTTGAGCGAACTCTTCATGGTCGGGCAGCGGGTCCTTTGCCACGACCTGCGAAGTCTCCTCTTCCTCTCGATCATGGCGAGTATGGAGGCCGGGAGTGGTGTCGGCCTCCTAGGCGTCGCGGTGCTCGCCGTCTGGGCCTCGTCGAGTGCGGCCTGTGTGGCCGCGGCGAAGTCGTCGGCGAGGCGGTCCACGTCCGCGGGCGTGTCGACGCGGTAGGACGGCGAGTTCCGCGCCATGTGCGCGGCGAAGGAGCGCCAGTCCCACCGTGGGCGAGGAGGAAGAGGTCGCAGGTGCTGCGGGATGTCCTCGAGAGTCAGACACACCGGTTGGTGGTCTGACAGGAGATGGT
The DNA here is from genome assembly GCF_023101765.2 of Spodoptera frugiperda. Lineage (NCBI taxonomy): Eukaryota > Metazoa > Arthropoda > Insecta > Lepidoptera > Noctuidae > Spodoptera > Spodoptera frugiperda. The sequence goes on along the minus strand of NC_064221.1, from coordinate 7,047,962 downwards.
CGTCCAGGACGTCACAGTTGACCGTCGCGGTGATGCCGCGCATGACGGCCAGGTCTATGACGTCGGGTAGCTGCAGCCGGTTGCCTGGGTAGTGGGTGGGGGCCTCTGGGCCCAGTACCACGTAGCCGTGGAGCTCTGCATCATCGAGGAGACGAGTTCCCTCTCTGGTATTGGTGTTCGCGTTCCACGCGGTGTGCTTCAAGTTGAAGTCGCCGGCCACCACTGTAGGCAGCGGCGAGTCCAGGAGGACGCGGACGTCAGCCACTGCGAGACGAAGTTGTGGTGGCCTGTAGAACGCGAACACTCGGGTCGGCTGGTGGTTGATGCAGATCTCCACGCCCAGCGCGTAGGCAGCAGACAGCGTGGGCACCGGCAACAGCTGGTGGACGATTCTTCTCCTGACCAGGATTGCCAATCCCCTGTAGGCAATCCCTGATGGCGAGACGTGGTCCTCCCGGTAGACGTGGTAGCCGCTGAGTTTCAGCTTGTCCACCGGTCTGAGGTGCGTCTCGTTGATCAGGGCTATGTCAGCTTGCCGCTGGTCTAGCAGCAGCTTCAATAGCCTGGTCTTCTCGAGGGACATCCCGTTGGCATTCCAGAATACTAGTCTAAGGTGCCGCTGGTCCATCGCAAATCAGAGACTTGATTGCGTCTAGGAGCAGCGGCACTGGATCGCTCCGCTGCGTGACGAGCGCCGTCACGATCTCCTGCAGGATCCGGACGACGTCGTTGATGGTGAGTGTGCGGGCGGACTGCGCAGGGGTCGGCTGTGTTGCCGGCCGTGGCGCAGCCGTGCGCCTCGCCGGGCGCGCAGCGGTGGTAGCGGAGGTGGCAGTGGTAGTGGTGGCAGCGGGGGCGCGGGTGGCGCCGGTGGGAGCAGCGGCAGGGGCGGCAGCGGGGGCGCGGGGGGCGCCGGCGGGGGCAGCAGCGGGCCTGGGGGCGGCGGCGGTTGGCGGGGGCGCCTTCTTGCGCCTGCGCCTCTTGCGTCGCTCGCCTCCCGGCTCGTTTGCCGCGGCCATTAGAGAGCCAGGGGCGTTGTGTTCGCCCCTTGGCTGTGCGGCTGCTGGTTTGGCGGTGGGGGCGGCGGCTGTGCGCGCCACAGTGCCCGCCCTCGGGTTGCGCGTCTCGCGGCGGAACACAGGACACGACGTGTTGTTCGCCGTGTGTGCGCCGCCGCAATTCGCGCAGGTGGGCGGCTCCTCCTTAGGGCGGGGGCACTCGCTGGCCGGGTGCTCTTCGCCGCACCGCACACAGGCCATTGGTCGGTGACAATTATGGCTGGAGTGCCGGAATTGTTGGCAGCGGTGGCACTGCGCAGGGCCCTTTTTCCCGCGCCACGCCTCGATCTTAATCCCGGGCATACAGAGTAGCTCTGTTACCCCGTATATGCCCGGGATGGTGTTGTCTGCGCGCGCTACCTGGGCGTAATATAAACACCCAGGTCGTCCCTGGCGCGCGCGGATGGGGCGGACGTATTCCGCGCCGTAGCCGGCGTCTCGCAGCGCCTCCATGATGTCCTCAGTCGGGGTGTCCACCGGTAGCCCTCTGATGGCCACCTTGACACTCCGCTCCGCGGGGAGGGAGTAGGAGAACCAGGCAACTCCCTGGCTCTTCTCCAAGTCCGCCAGGTATGCCTGGATTGCCCGGTACTCCTCGTCGGAGCGGGGCGTGAAGCGCACCCCCTTTCCAAAGGGGCGCGCGTTGGGCGCGTGTCCGAGCCGCCGCTTCAGGGCCGTGAAGTGCTCGACCCAGTTGGGGAGCTTCTCCACTATGAGCGGCGGGTAGCGCGTCTTCTTGGGCGGGGGGGCGCACGGTGCCGTGGGTGAGCGCGGCTTCGGCGACGGGGGCGCGGCTGGGGCGGGCGTTCCGGTGGTGGTAGCGGCGGCGGCGGCTGCGTACGTGGCTGCGGGCGCAGCGCCGTGCAGCGGCAGAATGAACGCCGGCATCTGTGGCGGTGAGGGGAAGCGCCCCGGCGCTATATTGTCCGGGGGCGCGCGGTATGCAGGCGTGGCGCGTGGGGGCGCGACGCTAGGGGGCGCTGTGCGCATGGGCGCAGCCGGCGCCACCGCAGTCGGCTTCTTGAGAGGCCGTTGGGGGCGCGGCGGGGCCGTGGTGGGCTGCGGCTTCCTCTGCTTCTGTCCCGCAGCTGGTACGGGGGCGGGGGCGCGAGGAGCGGGGGCGCGAGGAGCGGGGGCGCGTGGAGCGGCGGCTGCGGTGGCGGCAGGTTGCGCCGCATCGGTGTCAGTATGCGGCCGTGGAGTCGGCCGCGGTATTGCGGACGGCGGGTGTGTCACACCGGCGTCACGAATGACGGTGGTCGGCACCACGTCCATCGGTTCCGGCGTCGCGGTCGGCCACGCAGGTGGGGCCGTGCGCAGCGGAGGCGAGGGCGACGCCGGGGTGTCGGGTATGGAGGGGGGCGGGGGGAAGAATTCCTCCCCCGCACCACCGGTGGCCGATGGGGTCGGCGTGGTGGCAGCAAAGGTGGCAAACTGTTGTACTGCCACCGTCAGGTTACGCGACTCGGTGGGGCGCAGGCGGGAGTTTTTGAATATCCTCCCCCTCCCCGCCGGGCCGAGCTTGGAGGAGCGCGGCGACTGCTCGCGGCCTCCGTGCGGCATCTTCGGTTGCGGGTGTGCGACGAAAATAAAAAGTGACGATCGTCGGGTAGTTTTAAAATTAATACTCCGGGCGGCTGGTGGCGACACGTCAGTCGCTGACCCGCGCGGGGGACCCGCCGAACCGGTACCCGGGGCTTGCCGCTGGTGGCAGACCGGGCACCGGACACGACGGAGGGCCTCGCGTGATCGGGCCAACGGCTGGGCGCACTAAGTGGGTGAGCCGACCGCGACCGAGCAACGAGTTTTCTTGAGTTTTATTGCGGTCCGAGCGGTGAGTGTAGGCAGGTAGGTCTTCACTCGACGGCTGCTGGCGAATCCTTAAATTCGCTAGCGCACCCGGGTCGCTTAAGTACTAAGCTACGGTATCACAAGTAGCGGGTTGCTGATAAAGAGTTGCACCAATCACAGCCAAATATAGTTGTCTCGCTCTAACGGGCGGCGACACTCCGTCCCCCTTTACGCCGTAATGTCGATGAGTCGAATCTCATTTTCTTAGTAAGTGCTCAACCAGTCGTTCATTGTAATCCGATCGTTTTTACTATCCGGATAGTACAGACATTTTTAATAATACATACGTACCATGTCGGGTTACCCATTTTTATTTAATTCAAGAATATAATTGTTTAATTTGATTCAATGGTAGATCTGTAGCTATTAAATTTTTTACGCCTGCTTGCTTTTTTACTTAAACTTTGAACTAAGTAGCTCTGTAGTAGTTAGGGAGCTGGTGAACATTTAGGTATATGATTTGCACAAGTTTCACATCGAGGTAGATTGTAGTTTACGTCTTTACAAATCGATTTGGTCCAGTCAATTAAGGTCCTACGTCGCTGCGTTTTCGCGTTACAGCCGATTGAAGTTGCTTAAAAAAAAGGGGATATTAAATCATTCGCACATGTATGCCTCTGGGGTTCATGGTCACAAACAGCTTGGAAACGAAGAAAATCGAAAAGGGAGACATTCAGGGCTCTGCATTATTATGGGGCGGAGTTGTAAAAATGTAAAAAAAAAGCTCTACTAAGTAATTTGCACACGGTTCTCATTGCTCCCACGTGGATACGAAAAAACATTTGGCAGACATTTTGCTCACTGATTTTCAGGTGTATAACTGTTTGAAATTCACGGAATCAAGGGGGAAGCGGTTATTCCATGGGATTATTGTCATTCTTTATAGTCTATTGTTATTATTTAGTTTGATATTATTCGCTGAAGTCGCGGTAACGATTCAACTTCTTCGGAAGCTGAAATCTATGGAATCACTTTTTTTTTATAAGGCAAGATAAAACGAAATGCGTTTGAAACTTTACCTAGTGAGTAAATGTTTTTTTATTTCTTTTTATTTTTAAAGTATGCTTGAATTTGATTTGAATAAGAATTACACACTCTAACTTATTCGAAATATGTATATTCGTAACATAGACTCTATTTTTCTCTTCCTATTTGTAATAAAACATGAATTAAAAAACTAAAAAACCCGACTGCGTTTCTTCCTAATATGAAAATGAAAAACCCTAAAACAAGAAAGTCATCGTAAAATTAAAGCAGTCGGGACCCATTCTAGAAAGCAAGCTGTATGTGTCCTCACTATTCATATTTACAATGGGTCCCAACTGCTTTAATTTTACGATGACTTTCTTGTTTTAGGGTTTTTCATTTTCATATTATGAAGAAACGCAGTCGGGTTTTTTAGTTTTTTAAATTACATTATTTTATTTTACTTTCTTTTAGTTTTATTATTTTTATATTTTGATAATTATAGGTATCTAGTATCATTCTCACAGTAAATACGAATCAAACGACCCCTATCAAGCTGAAATCCATCGAGTCGTTCAGGCTAGAGAGTGAACAATATTTGAATTTGGCGCCAAAAATCCGCCATTTTATTTTTTTATTATTTTGATATATCCAGTGTCAATCTCACAGTAAATACGAATCTAACGACCCCTATCAAGCTGACATACATCGATTCGTTCCGGCTAGAGAGTGAGCAATATTCAAATTTCGCGCCAAAAATCCGCCATTTTGTTTTTTTTACTATTTTGATATATCCAGTGTCACTCTCACAGTAAATACGAATCCAACGACACCTCTCAAGCCAAAATCCATCAAGCCGTTTAGGCTGTAGAGCGTGCCAAACAATTATACATACATACATACATACATACTCTCGAAAAACATAACCCTCCTTCTGGCGCAGTCGGGTAAAAAAAGCGATTGCATTTAGGAATCGTCGTCATCGCTGGCATCCGAGAAACCTTGGGGATCGTTAATGTCGGCACTTACGTCCATGTCTCCGCAAAATTTTGAATTGAATTTTTGACGAATCAATAATGTCTGTGCACATTTTTCTAACGATTCATGACTGAATACAATTATGTTGCTCAAGTCTTGCGTTTGACAAAAAACGCAACGTTTTTCTGGCTCTTCCATTGTGGCGTGGTGAGCCAGAGGCAGACCGGGAACTAAACTAAACAAATTCTTACTGTACAGGAGCAGCTGCGAGGAATTCTCCCGATTACAACGGGCGATGGCAGAGGCGCTGCGTTTGTACGTTATTCGAAATTATTTTGGATGATGTTGATAGTTATTTTGGAAATATATTTCATGTACAGAATTGACCTCTCTACAGATTTACTATAAGTATAGATTAAATAAAAATGGGTAACCCGACATGGTACGTAGGTATTATTAAAAATATCTGTATTATCCGGATAGTAAAAAGCATCGGATAACAATGAACGACTGGTTGAACACTGAGTCGGCAAATCAGATTCGACTCATCGACATATCGGCGTAAAGGGGGGAGGGAGTGTCGCCGCCCGTTAGAGCGAGACAGGTATAGTTGGCTGTGATTGGTGCAACTCTTTATCAGCAACCCGCTACTTGTGATACCGTAGCTTAGTACTTAAGCGACCCGGGTGCGCTAGCAAATTAAATTTACATATCAGATTTTACAGTCTACCGTAAACACCGATTATCATATTATTATCAATATGGCTTACGGTAACTCTGGAAAACCTGGCCGCACAGAGAATGCACTTTGTGTAATATCGCTTGGAGCTGAGCCCGTTATTGAACAGCGTCAAGTGGCGACTGCGGTTGAACAGTCGCATGAAGAACTCGTTTCTTACATAAGAGAAGTTCGTGAGAAAAGTAGAAGACTATATCTTGACGTTAAGAAGTTAAGAACAGCCGTAGGTACTTCAAAACAATATTAAAGTACCTGGAGAAGTATTCTCCGAAAACAAAACGGCCCTTTTCAGGGCCATCATACGATTCATATAATTATAGTTTCTATTTAACAGATGTCAAAAACAAAAAATCCTAACATTTACCCTTTCCCCATCCCCTATTCCCAAGTCCCGAACACTACATGATTACATGAGGTTTTTGGAAGTGAACAATACGTTACTTCATCTGAGTATCGCAGGTTCTCACCCTAATGTCATGCCCCATGTCGTTCCCCTAAAATAAAATAAAAATTAAAGGCTGGCTGAAAGACAACAGGTAAAAGTAATATATGACTGGAGACCAAAAGCTATCTAACACAAAGTAAAGTAACTCTTGCGTCTTTCCAAGATAAAATTACAAATGTTACATTTTGGAACTCTTTATCAGCAATCCGCTACTTGTGATACCGTAGCATAGTACTTAAGTGACCCGGGTGCGCTAGCAAATTGTACTCAACCACGAGAACACTTAAAATGACTGCCACCAGAATGGTCACAATGGTCACCAAGGTGAGGGAAAGTCGGATTGGTCGATATATTCGGCGAAAGTTGTACAAAGAGCGTAGACGGCAGCGTCTTGCACAAGTAGAGAAGCGGCGGATTGACGATAGGGTGACTGGACTGCCGCCGGTGATCGCCCTGCCTGAAAAAACCTCTCGTATTATTTAAGGTGTTTGTATATCATTACCTAATCTGGAATTAAAATTAAGATAATTATTTATATAACTGACCCCTTAGAGTTATTAAATACATTTCGTAATGCTCTATTTGAAGATGTATTAAACAGAACGTGCAATGAGAATCAGAATATGACATTAGCATATAATGACGATATATACAAAGATGGACTATTCATAATTGAAGATAAAATTCATGAGATTTGCTATAAATCACTAACCGATTTTGGGCTTCCGGTATCAAAAAGGATTAATTCACTTAATCTCCGGATCCGTTAGAAATAGCATTGCGAAAACCGTAGTCTTTAAATGAAATAAATGTTTACATTACTCAAAATGACCAAAAATGAATTAATGACCAGGTAACCGCGTATAATTGTATTATGCAAAGTTTTTGTTATAGTGAAGGAAAAGTTTTTCTTTTGGATGATCTCGGTGGACCTTTATTACTAATCTTATGTTAGCAAAAGGAAGGTCTCAGGGTAAGCTAGCATTGGCAGTTGCGTAGTCAGGTGTCGCTTCAACTTTTATTTTTAAACTGCCTTTTAACTTACTGTTTCTTTATAGAAAGATAGCGTGTGCTCTATACGTAAAAATAGACCGTAAACTGTTTGGGAAAAAAATCAGTGTCAAAAATGCACAACTAGAGAATATTATCCCTAAAACCCAGATATAGTGATACAAGTATTATCGGGATTTTAAAATCGGCGGATATCCGTATTGCAAGCTGTAGTGGCTATAGATCGTATGATATGTTCTAGAATGCGATAATTCGATTTACGGCATCCATAAATATAACTACTTTAAAGATGATCTCTTGGGTATGCACTTCCTTTGATAACACTCGCGACTGTGTTGATATCGATGAACGACTGTTCGTACCGACGACTGGTCGAGCACTGACTTCTCCCGGCAAATGAGATTCGAATCATCTACATTTAGGAGGGGCGGAGGGGGGGGGGCGGGGTGTTGCCGCCCGTCAGAGCGAGACAGATATAGTCGCCTGTGATTGGTGGAAATATCTCTCAGCGACCCGCTACTTGTGATACCGTAGCATAGTACTTAAGCGACCCGGGTGTGCTATCAAATTATACTCAACCACGAGAACAATTATTAAAATGACTGCCACCAGAATGGTCACAATGGTCACCAAGGTGAGAGAAAGTCGGATTGGTCGATATATTCGGCGAAAGTTGTACAAAGAGCGTAGACGGCAGCGTCTTGCACAAGTAGAGAAGCGGCGGATTGACGATAGGGTGACTGGACTGCCGCCGGTGATCGCCCTGCCCTGGGATTGGCGTCCGTGCCACGCCAGTAAACCTATCGACATCCCGCCGAGGAAACGCTTGTTCTAGATCCTAGGATCGAAACAAAAGGCCCTTTTCAGGGCCACAATATTATCCTTCAGTTTCTTTTTAACGCATGTGTAGTCAAAGACAAAAACGTAACAGCAAACGAGCTGCTTTGCAAAGAAAAAACATCTCGTATTATTTAACCTTAAATAATACGAGATGATTAATTGGTACAAACATTATTAATATGAGTTTAGTACTTAAACTGGTGAAACTACTACTCCAGTACACCTGGCCACTGGAGACGGCCGTGGAGGATCGCAACTTGAGTTCAAGTCCCTTTTCAGGACCACAGCGTGATTCGTCAGTTTCTACTTACCTAACGGATTTATAGTCAAAGATGAAAACGTTACCTTCCGCCCCATGTCGGATTAGCCATTTTTATTTAATTCAAGAATGTAATTATTTAAATTGATTCGATGGTACTCGCAGGTTTATTTATGCTTTTGACTGATTTGGCTATTTAATACCACTTTGCTTATTTATTTCTTGCACTAATACCATGTAGCGTAACATACATCACTCATTGCTCAAAAGAAACTAAGAATAATAATAATAATACCGCATCGCTTAGGTGCTGCGGAACTTTACCGTGACGAGGTCCCGTACGACAACGAAAAGTCAAACGACAGAAGACGCTCTGTTGAATTGGTTTAAGTGTAACACTAGTATTGTGTGTCGTTGCGGACTGCACTAATGAAAATGACAGAGAGAAGAAGAAAATGTAACATTAATGTAATTTTATTTTGGAAAGACGCAAGAGTGAGTGATGTTTACTTTGTGTAATTTCCACTGGTTGTCTTTCAGCCAGCCATAGTTTATTTTTTATTTGCGAATAAGGGCATGTCAGAGAGAGAACCTGCGTTACTCGGACGGAGAGTAACGTATTATTATTCTCTTCCAAAAACCTCATGTAATCATGTAGGGACGAGGGACGAGGGAAGAGGGGATGGGGAAAGGGTTCTGGGTGTTACGTTTTTTGTTTTTGACGACACATCTGTTAAATAGAAACTGTAAATATATGAATCGTATTGTGGCCCTGAAAAGGGCCGTTTTTTTGTTCGGAGAATATTAATTCTCCAGGTACTTTATCATTTTTTAAAAGTACCTGCGAATGTTCTTGACCACTTAACGTCAAGGTACAGTCTTTCACTTTTCTCGCGAACTTCTCTTATGTGAGAAAGGAGTTCTTCATGAGACTGTTTCACCACATTCACATTCGATACATGACGCTCTCTTCTCTCTTCATGCACTTCCACCACCTCAGCAGCTTCGTCATCAGAGCAGTGAGTTGCATCTCCTAAGAGATCCATCGCGCCAGATACGATGATATCCATCGCCCCCGAGTAAGCTAGATCTAATTCCTTCTGCATTTCTGCAGTCGGAAATATCTGCGGATGTTTAGCACTAGGGGGCGCTGGACGCTTGGTGGAACCAGTGGTGATAGATCGCATGATCTTTTGCGGAATCTCCTTATCATAGCGAGTTCCGCCAATCACGGTCGACTATGTCTGTCTCGCTCTAATGGGCGGCGACACTTCCCCCACTCCCGAGAGGCGTCAGTTCTCGACCAGTCATCGGTACGAACAGTCGGTCATCGTTATCGTCGTGGCTTGGAATATCGGTCTATTTTTATTATCCGGATAGTACGGATATTTCTTAATTTTTTGTTTACAAATAAGTGTTTTTAAATGTTTTATTCAGTAATGGAAACAGAGAGCGCTAAAATATTATCCCTAAAACCCAGATATAGTGATACAAGTATTATCGGGATTTTAAAATCGGCGGATATCCGTATTGCAAGCTGTAGTGGCTATAGATCGTATGATATGTTCTAGAATGCGATAATTCGATTTACGGCATCCATAAATATAACTACTTTAAAGATGATCTCTTGGGTATGCACTTCCTTTGATAACACTCGCGACTGTGTTGATATCGATGAACGACTGTTCGTACCGACGACTGGTCGAGCACTGACTTCTCCCGGCAAATGAGATTCGAATCATCTACATTTCGGAGGGGCGGAGGGGGGGGGGGGGTGTTGCCGCCCGTCAGAGCGAGACAGATATAGTCGCCTGTGATTGGTGGAAATATCTCTCAGCGACCCGCTACTTGTGATACCGTAGCATAGTACTTAAGCGACCCGGGTGTGCTATCAAATTATACTCAACCACGAGAACAATTATTAAAATGACTGCCACCAGAATGGTCACAATGGTCACCAAGGTGAGAGAAAGTCGGATTGGTCGATATATTCGGCGAAAGTTGTACAAAGAGCGTAGACGGCAGCGTCTTGCACAAGTAGAGAAGCGGCGGATTGACGATAGGGTGACTGGACTGCCGCCGGTGATCGCCCTGCCCTGGGATTGGCGTCCGTGCCACGCCAGTAAACCTATCGACATCCCGCCGAGGAAACGCTTGTTCTAGATCCTAGGATCGAAACAAAAGGCCCTTTTCAGGGCCACAATATTATCCTTCAGTTTCTTTTTAACGCATTTATAGTCAAAGACAAAAACGTAACAGCAAACGAGCTGCTTTGCAAAGAAAAAACATCTCGTATTATTTAAGGTATTAATTGGTACAAACATTATTAATATGAGTTTAGTACTTAAACTGGTGAAACTACTACTCCAGTACACCTGGCCACTGGAGACGGCCGTGGAGGATCGCAACTTGAGTTCAAGTCCCTTTTCAGGACCACAGCGTGATTCGTCAGTTTCTACTTACCTAACGGATTTATAGTCAAAGATGAAAACGTTACCTACGCCCCATGTCGGATTAGCCATTTTTATTTAATTCAAGAATGTAATTCTTTAAATTGATTCGATGGTACTCGCAGGTTTATTTATGCTTCCTTGCCGGATTACCGCCGTGGGATTTGGAGGCGAAGGTGCTCGCGCGCGTGTTCAGTTTGCGCGCCGACGCGTGTCGCCGGGGCGAATCTCCACTACCGCGCCAGATCAGTGCGTGGCGGGACGAGCTCCGGCGCGATCTCATGGCGGAATGGCAGCAACGACTGTCGCAACCGAGGGCTGGGCTCGCTGTCATTGCAGCGGTAAGTCCCCTCTTTGAGGAGTGGCTAGAGAGGCGCCACGGCGTCCTCACCTACCGCCTGACGCAGGTGCTTACCGGACATGGGAGTTTCGGTAGGTTCCTGTCCCTTATTGGGCGGGAGGAAACGCCCGGGTGTCATCACTGCGAGGACCGCCCGGAGGACACTGTAGAACATACAGTGGCGGTGTGCCCTGCGTGGGCTGAGCACCGCCAAGTCCTCAGGGATGTGGTCGGCGACGGCGACCTCTCGCGCCCGGCACTGGTTCAAGCCATGGTGCGGAGCGAGAGGGACTGGGATGCCGTCCCCTCCTTCTGCGAAGCAGTCATGCTAGCTAAGGAGGAGGCGGGGCGCGTGAGGGAACAAACCTCCTCACGCCCCAGCCGTCGCGAGAGACACTCTGGGCGTCGGGGATCGCGTGACGATCTCCGGCCACCGTAAGTGCGGGTCTGCGGACGGTGAGCAAGGGTAGCTCATCGCCCGAACAGAACCAGACCCGTGCGTGCGGCGCGTCGCGTTCCGCGCGCGCCTCAAAGAGCCATCAGACCACCACAGATGGGGCCCAGTAGGGCTGAAGCCTGATCCGGAGCTGCGGACTACCTAGCGGGTTTACCGGGGCTCCGGCTCGAAAAGCAGGAGAAGGAACGGGGTGGTTTTTAGTCAGTAAGAGTCTGACACTCCCTCTCGCCTCGCCCAAGGCGGGAGAAGTCATTGGATGATTTTCCCCCCTCAAAAAAAAAAAAAAAAAGGTTTATTTATGCTTTTGACTGATTTGGCTATTTAATACCACTTTGCTTATTTATTTCTTGCACTAATACCATGTAGCGTAACATACATCACTCATTGCTCAAAAGAAACTAAGAATAATAATAATAATACCGCATCGCTTAGGTGCTGCGGAACTTTACCGTGACGAGGTCCCGTACGACAACGAAAAGTCAAACGACAGAAGACGCTCTGTTGAATTGGTTTAAGTGTAACACTAGTATTGTGTGTCGTTGCGGACTGCACTAATGAAAATGACAGAGAGAAGAAGAAAATGTAACATTAATGTAATTTTATTTTGGAAAGACGCAAGAGTGAGTGATGTTTACTTTGTGTAATTTCCACTGGTTGTCTTTCAGCCAGCCATAGTTTATTTTTTATTTGCGAATAAGGGCATGTCAGAGAGAGAACCTGCGTTACTCGGACGGAGAGTAACGTATTATTATTCTCTTCCAAAAACCTCATGTAATCATGTAGTGTTCGGGACGAGGGAAGAGGGGATGGGGAAAGGGTTCTGGGTGTTACGTTTTTTGTTTTTGACGACACATCTGTTAAATAGAAACTGTAAATATATGAATCGTATTGTGGCCCTGAAAAGGGCCGTTTTTTTGTTCGGAGAATATTAATTCTCCAGGTACTTTATCATTTTTTAAAAGTACCTGCGAATGTTCTTGACCACTTAACGTCAAGGTACAGTCTTTCACTTTTCTCGCGAACTTCTCTTATGTGAGAAAGGAGTTCTTCATGAGACTGTTTCACCACATTCACATTCGATACATGACGCTCTCTTCTCTCTTCATGTACTTCCACCACCTCAGCAGCTTCGTCATCAGAGCAGTGAGTTGCATCTCCTAAGAGATCCATCGCGCCAGATACGATGATATCCATCGCCCCCGAGTAAGCTAGATCTAATTCCTTCTGCATTTCTGCAGTCGGAAATATCTGCGGATGTTTAGCACTAGGGGGCGCTGGACGCTTAGTGGAACCAGTGGTGATAGATCGCATGATCTTTCTCGGAATCTCCTTATCACCAAACAATTTATCGAAAGCTGATGATAAGCGTGCAACCTTAGCATCAGCTCTCGAACTCTTCTTGGACTTGGAAATTGCACGCAGTGCGGTCTCCGTGTGGCCAGATTTTTCAGTTTTGCCGTAAGCCATATCGATAGTGTGATAAACGATGTTTACGGTAGACTTTAATAATCTGAGATATAAAGTTAATTTGCTAGCGCACCCGGGTCGCTTAGGTACTATGCTACGGTATCACAAGTAGCGGGTCGGTGTGATAGCGAGTTCCGCCAATCACGGTCGACTATGTCTGTCTCGCTCTAATGGGCGGCCGTCAGAGCGAGACAGATATAGTCGCCTGTGATTGGTGGAGATATCTCTCAGCGACCCGCTACTTGTGATACCGTAGCATAGTACTTAAGCGACCCGGGTGTGCTATCAAATTATACTCAACCACGAGAACAATTATTAAAATGACTGCCACCAGAATGGTCACAATGGTCACCAAGGTGAGGGAAAGTCGGATTGGTCGATATATTCGGCGAAAGTTGTACAAAGAGCGTAGACGGCAGCGTCTTGCACAAGTAGAGAAGCGGCGGATTGACGATAGGGTGACTGGACTGCCGCCGGTGATCGCCCTGCCCTGGGATTGGCGTCCGTGCCACGCCAGTAAACCTATCGACATCCCGCCGAGGAAACGCTTGTTCTAGATCCTAGGATCGAAACAAAAGGCCCTTTTCAGGGCCACAATATTATCCTTCAGTTTCTTTTTAACGCATGTATAGTCAAAGACAAAAACGTAACAGCAAATGAGCTGCTTTGCAAAGAAAAAACATCTCGTATTATTTAAGGTATTAATTGGTATGACAAACATTATTAATATGAGTTTAGTACTTAAACTGGTGAAACTACTACTCCAGTACAGTACACCTGGAGACGGCCGTGGAGGATCGCAACTTGAGTTCAAGTCCACAGCGAGTTTCAGGACCACAGCGTGATCCGTCAGTTTCTACTTACCTAACGGATTTATAGTCAAAGATGAAAACGTTACCTACGCCCCATGTCGGGTTAGCCATTTTTATTTAATTCAAGAATGTAATTGTTTAAATTGATTCGATGGTACTCGCAGGTTTATTTATGCTTTTGACTGATTTTGCTATTTAATACCACTTTGCTTATTTATTTCTTTCACTAAAACCATGTAGCGTAACGTACAGCACTCATTGCTCAAAAGAAACTAAGAATAATAATAATACCGCATCGCTTAGGTGCTCCGGAACTTTACCGTGACGAGGTACCGTACGACAACGAAAAGTCAAACGACAGAAGACGCTCTGTTGAATTGGTTTAAGTGTAACACTAGTATTGTGTGTTGTTGCGGACTGCACTAATGAAAATGACAGAGAGAAGAAAATGTAACATTAATGTAATTTTATTTTGGAAAGACGCAAGAGTGAGTGAGGTTTACTTTGTGTAATTTCCACTGGTTGTCTTTCAGCCAGCCATAGTTTATTTTTTATTTGCGAATAAGGGCATGTCAGAGAGAGAACCTGCGTCACTCGGACGGAGAGTAACGTATTATTATTCTCTTCCAAAAACCTCATGTAATCATGTAGTGTTCGGGACGAGGGAAGAGGGGATGGGGAAAGGGTTCAGGGTGTTACGTTTTCTGTTTTTGACGACACATCTGTTAAATAGAAACTGTAAATATATGAATCGTATTGTGGCCCTGAAAAGGGCCGTTTTTTTGTTCGGAGAATATTAATTCTCCAGGTACTTTATCATTTTTTAAAAGTACCTGCGAATGTTCTTGACCACTTAACGTCAAGGTACAGTCTTTCACTTTTCTCGCGAACTTCTCTTATGTGAGAAAGGAGTTCTTCATGAGACTGTTTCACCACATTCACATTCGATACATGACGCTCTCTTCTCTCTTCATGTACTTCCACCACCTCAGCAGCTTCGTCATCAGAGCAGTGAGTTGCATCTCCTAAGAGATCCATCGCGCCAGATACGATGATATCCATCGCCCCCGAGTAAGCTAGATCTAATTCCTTCTGCATTTCTGCAGTCGGAAATATCTGCGGATGTTTAGCACTAGGGGGCGCTGGACGCTTAGTGGAACCAGTGGTGATAGATCGCATGATCTTTCTCGGAATCTCCTTATCACCAAACAATTTATCGAAAGCTGATGATAAGCGTGCAACCTTAGCATCAGCTCTCGAACTCTTCTTGGACTTGGAAATTGCACGCAGTGCGGTCTCCGTGTGGCCAGATTTTTCAGTTTTGCCGTAAGCCATATCGATAGTGTGATAAACGATGTTTACGGTAGACTTTAATAATCTGAGATATAAAGTTAATTTGCTAGCGCACCCGGGTCGCTTAGGTACTATGCTACGGTATCACAAGTAGCGGGTCGGTGTGATAGCGAGTTCCGCCAATCACGGTCGACTATGTCTGTCTCGCTCTAATGGGCGGCCGTCAGAGCGAGACAGATATAGTCGCCTGTGATTGGTGGAGATATCTCTCAGCGACCCGCTACTTGTGATACCGTAGCATAGTACTTAAGCGACCCGGGTGTGCTATCAAATTATACTCAACCACGAGAACAATTATTAAAATGACTGCCACCAGAATGGTCACAATGGTCACCAAGGTGAGGGAAAGTCGGATTGGTCGATATATTCGGCGAAAGTTGTACAAAGAGCGTAGACGGCAGCGTCTTGCACAAGTAGAGAAGCGGCGGATTGACGATAGGGTGACTGGACTGCCGCCGGTGATCGCCCTGCCCTGGGATTGGCGTCCGTGCCACGCCAGTAAACCTATCGACATCCCGCCGAGGAAACGCTTGTTCTAGATCCTAGGATCGAAACAAAAGGCCCTTTTCAGGGCCACAATATTATCCTTCAGTTTCTTTTTAACGCATGTATAGTCAAAGACAAAAACGTAACAGCAAATGAGCTGCTTTGCAAAGAAAAAACATCTCGTATTATTTAAGGTATTAATTGGTATGACAAACATTATTAATATGAGTTTAGTACTTAAACTGGTGAAACTACTACTCCAGTACAGTACACCTGGAGACGGCCGTGGAGGATCGCAACTTGAGTTCAAGTCCACAGCGAGTTTCAGGACCACAGCGTGATCCGTCAGTTTCTACTTACCTAACGGATTTATAGTCAAAGATGAAAACGTTACCTACGCCCCATGTCGGGTTAGCCATTTTTATTTAATTCAAGAATGTAATTGTTTAAATTGATTCGATGGTACTCGCAGGTTTATTTATGCTTTTGACTGATTTTGCTATTTAATACCACTTTGCTTATTTATTTCTTTCACTAAAACCATGTAGCGTAACGTACAGCACTCATTGCTCAAAAGAAACTAAGAATAATAATAATACCGCATCGCTTAGGTGCTCCGGAACTTTACCGTGACGAGGTACCGTACGACAACGAAAAGTCAAACGACAGAAGACGCTCTGTTGAATTGGTTTAAGTGTAACACTAGTATTGTGTGTTGTTGCGGACTGCACTAATGAAAATGACAGAGAGAAGAAAATGTAACATTAATGTAATTTTATTTTGGAAAGACGCAAGAGTGAGTGAGGTTTACTTTGTGTAATTTCCACTGGTTGTCTTTCAGCCAGCCATAGTTTATTTTTTATTTGCGAATAAGGGCATGTCAGAGAGAGAACCTGCGTCACTCGGACGGAGAGTAACGTATTATTATTCTCTTCCAAAAACCTCATGTAATCATGTAGTGTTCGGGACGAGGGAAGAGGGGATGGGGAAAGGGTTCAGGGTGTTACGTTTTCTGTTTTTGACGACACATCTGTTAAATAGAAACTGTAAATATATGAATCGTATTGTGGCCCTGAAAAGGGCCGTTTTTTTGTTCGGAGAATATTAATTCTCCAGGTACTTTATCATTTTTTAAAAGTACCTGCGAATGTTCTTGACCACTTAACGTCAAGGTACAGTCTTTCACTTTTCTCGCGAACTTCTCTTATGTGAGAAAGGAGTTCTTCATGAGACTGTTTCACCACATTCACATTCGATACATGACGCTCTCTTCTCTCTTCATGTACTTCCACCACCTCAGCAGCTTCGTCATCAGAGCAGTGAGTTGCATCTCCTAAGAGATCCATCGCGCCAGATACGATGATATCCATCGCCCCCGAGTAAGCTAGATCTAATTCCTTCTGCATTTCTGCAGTCGGAAATATCTGCGGATGTTTAGCACTAGGGGGCGCTGGACGCTTAGTGGAACCAGTGGTGATAGATCGCATGATCTTTCTCGGAATCTCCTTATCACCAAACAATTTATCGAAAGCTGATGATAAGCGTGCAACCTTAGCATCAGCTCTCGAACTCTTCTTGGACTTGGAAATTGCACGCAGTGCGGTCTCCGTGTGGCCAGATTTTTCAGTTTTGCCGTAAGCCATATCGATAGTGTGATAAACGATGTTTACGGTAGACTTTAATAATCTGAGATATAAAGTTAATTTGCTAGCGCACCCGGGTCGCTTAGGTACTATGCTACGGTATCACAAGTAGCGGGTCGGTGTGATAGCGAGTTCCGCCAATCACGGTCGACTATGTCTGTCTCGCTCTAATGGGCGGCCGTCAGAGCGAGACAGATATAGTCGCCTGTGATTGGTGGAGATATCTCTCAGCGACCCGCTACTTGTGATACCGTAGCATAGTACTTAAGCGACCCGGGTGTGCTATCAAATTATACTCAACCACGAGAACAATTATTAAAATGACTGCCACCAGAATGGTCACAATGGTCACCAAGGTGAGGGAAAGTCGGATTGGTCGATATATTCGGCGAAAGTTGTACAAAGAGCGTAGACGGCAGCGTCTTGCACAAGTAGAGAAGCGGCGGATTGACGATAGGGTGACTGGACTGCCGCCGGTGATCGCCCTGCCCTGGGATTGGCGTCCGTGCCACGCCAGTAAACCTATCGACATCCCGCCGAGGAAACGCTTGTTCTAGATCCTAGGATCGAAACAAAAGGCCCTTTTCAGGGCCACAATATTATCCTTCAGTTTCTTTTTAACGCATGTATAGTCAAAGACAAAAACGTAACAGCAAATGAGCTGCTTTGCAAAGAAAAAACATCTCGTATTATTTAAGGTATTAATTGGTATGACAAACATTATTAATATGAGTTTAGTACTTAAACTGGTGAAACTACTACTCCAGTACAGTACACCTGGAGACGGCCGTGGAGGATCGCAACTTGAGTTCAAGTCCACAGCGAGTTTCAGGACCACAGCGTGATCCGTCAGTTTCTACTTACCTAACGGATTTATAGTCAAAGATGAAAACGTTACCTACGCCCCATGTCGGGTTAGCCATTTTTATTTAATTCAAGAATGTAATTGTTTAAATTGATTCGATGGTACTCGCAGGTTTATTTATGCTTTTGACTGATTTTGCTATTTAATACCACTTTGCTTATTTATTTCTTTCACTAAAACCATGTAGCGTAACGTACAGCACTCATTGCTCAAAAGAAACTAAGAATAATAATAATACCGCATCGCTTAGGTGCTCCGGAACTTTACCGTGACGAGGTACCGTACGACAACGAAAAGTCAAACGACAGAAGACGCTCTGTTGAATTGGTTTAAGTGTAACACTAGTATTGTGTGTTGTTGCGGACTGCACTAATGAAAATGACAGAGAGAAGAAAATGTAACATTAATGTAATTTTATTTTGGAAAGACGCAAGAGTGAGTGAGGTTTACTTTGTGTAATTTCCACTGGTTGTCTTTCAGCCAGCCATAGTTTATTTTTTATTTGCGAATAAGGGCATGTCAGAGAGAGAACCTGCGTCACTCGGACGGAGAGTAACGTATTATTATTCTCTTCCAAAAACCTCATGTAATCATGTAGTGTTCGGGACGAGGGAAGAGGGGATGGGGAAAGGGTTCAGGGTGTTACGTTTTCTGTTTTTGACGACACATCTGTTAAATAGAAACTGTAAATATATGAATCGTATTGTGGCCCTGAAAAGGGCCGTTTTTTTGTTCGGAGAATATTAATTCTCCAGGTACTTTATCATTTTTTAAAAGTACCTGCGAATGTTCTTGACCACTTAACGTCAAGGTACAGTCTTTCACTTTTCTCGCGAACTTCTCTTATGTGAGAAAGGAGTTCTTCATGAGACTGTTTCACCACATTCACATTCGATACATGACGCTCTCTTCTCTCTTCATGTACTTCCACCACCTCAGCAGCTTCGTCATCAGAGCAGTGAGTTGCATCTCCTAAGAGATCCATCGCGCCAGATACGATGATATCCATCGCCCCCGAGTAAGCTAGATCTAATTCCTTCTGCATTTCTGCAGTCGGAAATATCTGCGGATGTTTAGCACTAGGGGGCGCTGGACGCTTAGTGGAACCAGTGGTGATAGATCGCATGATCTTTCTCGGAATCTCCTTATCACCAAACAATTTATCGAAAGCTGATGATAAGCGTGCAACCTTAGCATCAGCTCTCGAACTCTTCTTGGACTTGGAAATTGCACGCAGTGCGGTCTCCGTGTGGCCAGATTTTTCAGTTTTGCCGTAAGCCATATCGATAGTGTGATAAACGATGTTTACGGTAGACTTTAATAATCTGAGATATAAAGTTAATTTGCTAGCGCACCCGGGTCGCTTAGGTACTATGCTACGGTATCACAAGTAGCGGGTCGGTGTGATAGCGAGTTCCGCCAATCACGGTCGACTATGTCTGTCTCGCTCTAATGGGCGGCCGTCAGAGCGAGACAGATATAGTCGCCTGTGATTGGTGGAGATATCTCTCAGCGACCCGCTACTTGTGATACCGTAGCATAGTACTTAAGCGACCCGGGTGTGCTATCAAATTATACTCAACCACGAGAACAATTATTAAAATGACTGCCACCAGAATGGTCACAATGGTCACCAAGGTGAGGGAAAGTCGGATTGGTCGATATATTCGGCGAAAGTTGTACAAAGAGCGTAGACGGCAGCGTCTTGCACAAGTAGAGAAGCGGCGGATTGACGATAGGGTGACTGGACTGCCGCCGGTGATCGCCCTGCCCTGGGATTGGCGTCCGTGCCACGCCAGTAAACCTATCGACATCCCGCCGAGGAAACGCTTGTTCTAGATCCTAGGATCGAAACAAAAGGCCCTTTTCAGGGCCACAATATTATCCTTCAGTTTCTTTTTAACGCATGTATAGTCAAAGACAAAAACGTAACAGCAAATGAGCTGCTTTGCAAAGAAAAAACATCTCGTATTATTTAAGGTATTAATTGGTATGACAAACATTATTAATATGAGTTTAGTACTTAAACTGGTGAAACTACTACTCCAGTACAGTACACCTGGAGACGGCCGTGGAGGATCGCAACTTGAGTTCAAGTCCACAGCGAGTTTCAGGACCACAGCGTGATCCGTCAGTTTCTACTTACCTAACGGATTTATAGTCAAAGATGAAAACGTTACCTACGCCCCATGTCGGGTTAGCCATTTTTATTTAATTCAAGAATGTAATTGTTTAAATTGATTCGATGGTACTCGCAGGTTTATTTATGCTTTTGACTGATTTTGCTATTTAATACCACTTTGCTTATTTATTTCTTTCACTAAAACCATGTAGCGTAACGTACAGCACTCATTGCTCAAAAGAAACTAAGAATAATAATAATACCGCATCGCTTAGGTGCTCCGGAACTTTACCGTGACGAGGTACCGTACGACAACGAAAAGTCAAACGACAGAAGACGCTCTGTTGAATTGGTTTAAGTGTAACACTAGTATTGTGTGTTGTTGCGGACTGCACTAATGAAAATGACAGAGAGAAGAAAATGTAACATTAATGTAATTTTATTTTGGAAAGACGCAAGAGTGAGTGAGGTTTACTTTGTGTAATTTCCACTGGTTGTCTTTCAGCCAGCCATAGTTTATTTTTTATTTGCGAATAAGGGCATGTCAGAGAGAGAACCTGCGTCACTCGGACGGAGAGTAACGTATTATTATTCTCTTCCAAAAACCTCATGTAATCATGTAGTGTTCGGGACGAGGGAAGAGGGGATGGGGAAAGGGTTCAGGGTGTTACGTTTTCTGTTTTTGACGACACATCTGTTAAATAGAAACTGTAAATATATGAATCGTATTGTGGCCCTGAAAAGGGCCGTTTTTTTGTTCGGAGAATATTAATTCTCCAGGTACTTTATCATTTTTTAAAAGTACCTGCGAATGTTCTTGACCACTTAACGTCAAGGTACAGTCTTTCACTTTTCTCGCGAACTTCTCTTATGTGAGAAAGGAGTTCTTCATGAGACTGTTTCACCACATTCACATTCGATACATGACGCTCTCTTCTCTCTTCATGTACTTCCACCACCTCAGCAGCTTCGTCATCAGAGCAGTGAGTTGCATCTCCTAAGAGATCCATCGCGCCAGATACGATGATATCCATCGCCCCCGAGTAAGCTAGATCTAATTCCTTCTGCATTTCTGCAGTCGGAAATATCTGCGGATGTTTAGCACTAGGGGGCGCTGGACGCTTAGTGGAACCAGTGGTGATAGATCGCATGATCTTTCTCGGAATCTCCTTATCACCAAACAATTTATCGAAAGCTGATGATAAGCGTGCAACCTTAGCATCAGCTCTCGAACTCTTCTTGGACTTGGAAATTGCACGCAGTGCGGTCTCCGTGTGGCCAGATTTTTCAGTTTTGCCGTAAGCCATATCGATAGTGTGATAAACGATGTTTACGGTAGACTTTAATAATCTGAGATATAAAGTTAATTTGCTAGCGCACCCGGGTCGCTTAGGTACTATGCTACGGTATCACAAGTAGCGGGTCGGTGTGATAGCGAGTTCCGCCAATCACGGTCGACTATGTCTGTCTCGCTCTAATGGGCGGCCGTCAGAGCGAGACAGATATAGTCGCCTGTGATTGGTGGAGATATCTCTCAGCGACCCGCTACTTGTGATACCGTAGCATAGTACTTAAGCGACCCGGGTGTGCTATCAAATTATACTCAACCACGAGAACAATTATTAAAATGACTGCCACCAGAATGGTCACAATGGTCACCAAGGTGAGGGAAAGTCGGATTGGTCGATATATTCGGCGAAAGTTGTACAAAGAGCGTAGACGGCAGCGTCTTGCACAAGTAGAGAAGCGGCGGATTGACGATAGGGTGACTGGACTGCCGCCGGTGATCGCCCTGCCCTGGGATTGGCGTCCGTGCCACGCCAGTAAACCTATCGACATCCCGCCGAGGAAACGCTTGTTCTAGATCCTAGGATCGAAACAAAAGGCCCTTTTCAGGGCCACAATATTATCCTTCAGTTTCTTTTTAACGCATGTATAGTCAAAGACAAAAACGTAACAGCAAATGAGCTGCTTTGCAAAGAAAAAACATCTCGTATTATTTAAGGTATTAATTGGTATGACAAACATTATTAATATGAGTTTAGTACTTAAACTGGTGAAACTACTACTCCAGTACAGTACACCTGGAGACGGCCGTGGAGGATCGCAACTTGAGTTCAAGTCCACAGCGAGTTTCAGGACCACAGCGTGATCCGTCAGTTTCTACTTACCTAACGGATTTATAGTCAAAGATGAAAACGTTACCTACGCCCCATGTCGGGTTAGCCATTTTTATTTAATTCAAGAATGTAATTGTTTAAATTGATTCGATGGTACTCGCAGGTTTATTTATGCTTTTGACTGATTTTGCTATTTAATACCACTTTGCTTATTTATTTCTTTCACTAAAACCATGTAGCGTAACGTACAGCACTCATTGCTCAAAAGAAACTAAGAATAATAATAATACCGCATCGCTTAGGTGCTCCGGAACTTTACCGTGACGAGGTACCGTACGACAACGAAAAGTCAAACGACAGAAGACGCTCTGTTGAATTGGTTTAAGTGTAACACTAGTATTGTGTGTTGTTGCGGACTGCACTAATGAAAATGACAGAGAGAAGAAAATGTAACATTAATGTAATTTTATTTTGGAAAGACGCAAGAGTGAGTGAGGTTTACTTTGTGTAATTTCCACTGGTTGTCTTTCAGCCAGCCATAGTTTATTTTTTATTTGCGAATAAGGGCATGTCAGAGAGAGAACCTGCGTCACTCGGACGGAGAGTAACGTATTATTATTCTCTTCCAAAAACCTCATGTAATCATGTAGTGTTCGGGACGAGGGAAGAGGGGATGGGGAAAGGGTTCAGGGTGTTACGTTTTCTGTTTTTGACGACACATCTGTTAAATAGAAACTGTAAATATATGAATCGTATTGTGGCCCTGAAAAGGGCCGTTTTTTTGTTCGGAGAATATTAATTCTCCAGGTACTTTATCATTTTTTAAAAGTACCTGCGAATGTTCTTGACCACTTAACGTCAAGGTACAGTCTTTCACTTTTCTCGCGAACTTCTCTTATGTGAGAAAGGAGTTCTTCATGAGACTGTTTCACCACATTCACATTCGATACATGACGCTCTCTTCTCTCTTCATGTACTTCCACCACCTCAGCAGCTTCGTCATCAGAGCAGTGAGTTGCATCTCCTAAGAGATCCATCGCGCCAGATACGATGATATCCATCGCCCCCGAGTAAGCTAGATCTAATTCCTTCTGCATTTCTGCAGTCGGAAATATCTGCGGATGTTTAGCACTAGGGGGCGCTGGACGCTTAGTGGAACCAGTGGTGATAGATCGCATGATCTTTCTCGGAATCTCCTTATCACCAAACAATTTATCGAAAGCTGATGATAAGCGTGCAACCTTAGCATCAGCTCTCGAACTCTTCTTGGACTTGGAAATTGCACGCAGTGCGGTCTCCGTGTGGCCAGATTTTTCAGTTTTGCCGTAAGCCATATCGATAGTGTGATAAACGATGTTTACGGTAGACTTTAATAATCTGAGATATAAAGTTAATTTGCTAGCGCACCCGGGTCGCTTAGGTACTATGCTACGGTATCACAAGTAGCGGGTCGGTGTGATAGCGAGTTCCGCCAATCACGGTCGACTATGTCTGTCTCGCTCTAATGGGCGGCCGTCAGAGCGAGACAGATATAGTCGCCTGTGATTGGTGGAGATATCTCTCAGCGACCCGCTACTTGTGATACCGTAGCATAGTACTTAAGCGACCCGGGTGTGCTATCAAATTATACTCAACCACGAGAACAATTATTAAAATGACTGCCACCAGAATGGTCACAATGGTCACCAAGGTGAGGGAAAGTCGGATTGGTCGATATATTCGGCGAAAGTTGTACAAAGAGCGTAGACGGCAGCGTCTTGCACAAGTAGAGAAGCGGCGGATTGACGATAGGGTGACTGGACTGCCGCCGGTGATCGCCCTGCCCTGGGATTGGCGTCCGTGCCACGCCAGTAAACCTATCGACATCCCGCCGAGGAAACGCTTGTTCTAGATCCTAGGATCGAAACAAAAGGCCCTTTTCAGGGCCACAATATTATCCTTCAGTTTCTTTTTAACGCATGTATAGTCAAAGACAAAAACGTAACAGCAAATGAGCTGCTTTGCAAAGAAAAAACATCTCGTATTATTTAAGGTATTAATTGGTATGACAAACATTATTAATATGAGTTTAGTACTTAAACTGGTGAAACTACTACTCCAGTACAGTACACCTGGAGACGGCCGTGGAGGATCGCAACTTGAGTTCAAGTCCACAGCGAGTTTCAGGACCACAGCGTGATCCGTCAGTTTCTACTTACCTAACGGATTTATAGTCAAAGATGAAAACGTTACCTACGCCCCATGTCGGGTTAGCCATTTTTATTTAATTCAAGAATGTAATTGTTTAAATTGATTCGATGGTACTCGCAGGTTTATTTATGCTTTTGACTGATTTTGCTATTTAATACCACTTTGCTTATTTATTTCTTTCACTAAAACCATGTAGCGTAACGTACAGCACTCATTGCTCAAAAGAAACTAAGAATAATAATAATACCGCATCGCTTAGGTGCTCCGGAACTTTACCGTGACGAGGTACCGTACGACAACGAAAAGTCAAACGACAGAAGACGCTCTGTTGAATTGGTTTAAGTGTAACACTAGTATTGTGTGTTGTTGCGGACTGCACTAATGAAAATGACAGAGAGAAGAAAATGTAACATTAATGTAATTTTATTTTGGAAAGACGCAAGAGTGAGTGAGGTTTACTTTGTGTAATTTCCACTGGTTGTCTTTCAGCCAGCCATAGTTTATTTTTTATTTGCGAATAAGGGCATGTCAGAGAGAGAACCTGCGTCACTCGGACGGAGAGTAACGTATTATTATTCTCTTCCAAAAACCTCATGTAATCATGTAGTGTTCGGGACGAGGGAAGAGGGGATGGGGAAAGGGTTCAGGGTGTTACGTTTTCTGTTTTTGACGACACATCTGTTAAATAGAAACTGTAAATATATGAATCGTATTGTGGCCCTGAAAAGGGCCGTTTTTTTGTTCGGAGAATATTAATTCTCCAGGTACTTTATCATTTTTTAAAAGTACCTGCGAATGTTCTTGACCACTTAACGTCAAGGTACAGTCTTTCACTTTTCTCGCGAACTTCTCTTATGTGAGAAAGGAGTTCTTCATGAGACTGTTTCACCACATTCACATTCGATACATGACGCTCTCTTCTCTCTTCATGTACTTCCACCACCTCAGCAGCTTCGTCATCAGAGCAGTGAGTTGCATCTCCTAAGAGATCCATCGCGCCAGATACGATGATATCCATCGCCCCCGAGTAAGCTAGATCTAATTCCTTCTGCATTTCTGCAGTCGGAAATATCTGCGGATGTTTAGCACTAGGGGGCGCTGGACGCTTAGTGGAACCAGTGGTGATAGATCGCATGATCTTTCTCGGAATCTCCTTATCACCAAACAATTTATCGAAAGCTGATGATAAGCGTGCAACCTTAGCATCAGCTCTCGAACTCTTCTTGGACTTGGAAATTGCACGCAGTGCGGTCTCCGTGTGGCCAGATTTTTCAGTTTTGCCGTAAGCCATATCGATAGTGTGATAAACGATGTTTACGGTAGACTTTAATAATCTGAGATATAAAGTTAATTTGCTAGCGCACCCGGGTCGCTTAGGTACTATGCTACGGTATCACAAGTAGCGGGTCGGTGTGATAGCGAGTTCCGCCAATCACGGTCGACTATGTCTGTCTCGCTCTAATGGGCGGCCGTCAGAGCGAGACAGATATAGTCGCCTGTGATTGGTGGAGATATCTCTCAGCGACCCGCTACTTGTGATACCGTAGCATAGTACTTAAGCGACCCGGGTGTGCTATCAAATTATACTCAACCACGAGAACAATTATTAAAATGACTGCCACCAGAATGGTCACAATGGTCACCAAGGTGAGGGAAAGTCGGATTGGTCGATATATTCGGCGAAAGTTGTACAAAGAGCGTAGACGGCAGCGTCTTGCACAAGTAGAGAAGCGGCGGATTGACGATAGGGTGACTGGACTGCCGCCGGTGATCGCCCTGCCCTGGGATTGGCGTCCGTGCCACGCCAGTAAACCTATCGACATCCCGCCGAGGAAACGCTTGTTCTAGATCCTAGGATCGAAACAAAAGGCCCTTTTCAGGGCCACAATATTATCCTTCAGTTTCTTTTTAACGCATGTATAGTCAAAGACAAAAACGTAACAGCAAATGAGCTGCTTTGCAAAGAAAAAACATCTCGTATTATTTAAGGTATTAATTGGTATGACAAACATTATTAATATGAGTTTAGTACTTAAACTGGTGAAACTACTACTCCAGTACAGTACACCTGGAGACGGCCGTGGAGGATCGCAACTTGAGTTCAAGTCCACAGCGAGTTTCAGGACCACAGCGTGATCCGTCAGTTTCTACTTACCTAACGGATTTATAGTCAAAGATGAAAACGTTACCTACGCCCCATGTCGGGTTAGCCATTTTTATTTAATTCAAGAATGTAATTGTTTAAATTGATTCGATGGTACTCGCAGGTTTATTTATGCTTTTGACTGATTTTGCTATTTAATACCACTTTGCTTATTTATTTCTTTCACTAAAACCATGTAGCGTAACGTACAGCACTCATTGCTCAAAAGAAACTAAGAATAATAATAATACCGCATCGCTTAGGTGCTCCGGAACTTTACCGTGACGAGGTACCGTACGACAACGAAAAGTCAAACGACAGAAGACGCTCTGTTGAATTGGTTTAAGTGTAACACTAGTATTGTGTGTTGTTGCGGACTGCACTAATGAAAATGACAGAGAGAAGAAAATGTAACATTAATGTAATTTTATTTTGGAAAGACGCAAGAGTGAGTGAGGTTTACTTTGTGTAATTTCCACTGGTTGTCTTTCAGCCAGCCATAGTTTATTTTTTATTTGCGAATAAGGGCATGTCAGAGAGAGAACCTGCGTCACTCGGACGGAGAGTAACGTATTATTATTCTCTTCCAAAAACCTCATGTAATCATGTAGTGTTCGGGACGAGGGAAGAGGGGATGGGGAAAGGGTTCAGGGTGTTACGTTTTCTGTTTTTGACGACACATCTGTTAAATAGAAACTGTAAATATATGAATCGTATTGTGGCCCTGAAAAGGGCCGTTTTTTTGTTCGGAGAATATTAATTCTCCAGGTACTTTATCATTTTTTAAAAGTACCTGCGAATGTTCTTGACCACTTAACGTCAAGGTACAGTCTTTCACTTTTCTCGCGAACTTCTCTTATGTGAGAAAGGAGTTCTTCATGAGACTGTTTCACCACATTCACATTCGATACATGACGCTCTCTTCTCTCTTCATGTACTTCCACCACCTCAGCAGCTTCGTCATCAGAGCAGTGAGTTGCATCTCCTAAGAGATCCATCGCGCCAGATACGATGATATCCATCGCCCCCGAGTAAGCTAGATCTAATTCCTTCTGCATTTCTGCAGTCGGAAATATCTGCGGATGTTTAGCACTAGGGGGCGCTGGACGCTTAGTGGAACCAGTGGTGATAGATCGCATGATCTTTCTCGGAATCTCCTTATCACCAAACAATTTATCGAAAGCTGATGATAAGCGTGCAACCTTAGCATCAGCTCTCGAACTCTTCTTGGACTTGGAAATTGCACGCAGTGCGGTCTCCGTGTGGCCAGATTTTTCAGTTTTGCCGTAAGCCATATCGATAGTGTGATAAACGATGTTTACGGTAGACTTTAATAATCTGAGATATAAAGTTAATTTGCTAGCGCACCCGGGTCGCTTAGGTACTATGCTACGGTATCACAAGTAGCGGGTCGGTGTGATAGCGAGTTCCGCCAATCACGGTCGACTATGTCTGTCTCGCTCTAATGGGCGGCCGTCAGAGCGAGACAGATATAGTCGCCTGTGATTGGTGGAGATATCTCTCAGCGACCCGCTACTTGTGATACCGTAGCATAGTACTTAAGCGACCCGGGTGTGCTATCAAATTATACTCAACCACGAGAACAATTATTAAAATGACTGCCACCAGAATGGTCACAATGGTCACCAAGGTGAGGGAAAGTCGGATTGGTCGATATATTCGGCGAAAGTTGTACAAAGAGCGTAGACGGCAGCGTCTTGCACAAGTAGAGAAGCGGCGGATTGACGATAGGGTGACTGGACTGCCGCCGGTGATCGCCCTGCCCTGGGATTGGCGTCCGTGCCACGCCAGTAAACCTATCGACATCCCGCCGAGGAAACGCTTGTTCTAGATCCTAGGATCGAAACAAAAGGCCCTTTTCAGGGCCACAATATTATCCTTCAGTTTCTTTTTAACGCATGTATAGTCAAAGACAAAAACGTAACAGCAAATGAGCTGCTTTGCAAAGAAAAAACATCTCGTATTATTTAAGGTATTAATTGGTATGACAAACATTATTAATATGAGTTTAGTACTTAAACTGGTGAAACTACTACTCCAGTACAGTACACCTGGAGACGGCCGTGGAGGATCGCAACTTGAGTTCAAGTCCACAGCGAGTTTCAGGACCACAGCGTGATCCGTCAGTTTCTACTTACCTAACGGATTTATAGTCAAAGATGAAAACGTTACCTACGCCCCATGTCGGGTTAGCCATTTTTATTTAATTCAAGAATGTAATTGTTTAAATTGATTCGATGGTACTCGCAGGTTTATTTATGCTTTTGACTGATTTTGCTATTTAATACCACTTTGCTTATTTATTTCTTTCACTAAAACCATGTAGCGTAACGTACAGCACTCATTGCTCAAAAGAAACTAAGAATAATAATAATACCGCATCGCTTAGGTGCTCCGGAACTTTACCGTGACGAGGTACCGTACGACAACGAAAAGTCAAACGACAGAAGACGCTCTGTTGAATTGGTTTAAGTGTAACACTAGTATTGTGTGTTGTTGCGGACTGCACTAATGAAAATGACAGAGAGAAGAAAATGTAACATTAATGTAATTTTATTTTGGAAAGACGCAAGAGTGAGTGAGGTTTACTTTGTGTAATTTCCACTGGTTGTCTTTCAGCCAGCCATAGTTTATTTTTTATTTGCGAATAAGGGCATGTCAGAGAGAGAACCTGCGTCACTCGGACGGAGAGTAACGTATTATTATTCTCTTCCAAAAACCTCATGTAATCATGTAGTGTTCGGGACGAGGGAAGAGGGGATGGGGAAAGGGTTCAGGGTGTTACGTTTTCTGTTTTTGACGACACATCTGTTAAATAGAAACTGTAAATATATGAATCGTATTGTGGCCCTGAAAAGGGCCGTTTTTTTGTTCGGAGAATATTAATTCTCCAGGTACTTTATCATTTTTTAAAAGTACCTGCGAATGTTCTTGACCACTTAACGTCAAGGTACAGTCTTTCACTTTTCTCGCGAACTTCTCTTATGTGAGAAAGGAGTTCTTCATGAGACTGTTTCACCACATTCACATTCGATACATGACGCTCTCTTCTCTCTTCATGTACTTCCACCACCTCAGCAGCTTCGTCATCAGAGCAGTGAGTTGCATCTCCTAAGAGATCCATCGCGCCAGATACGATGATATCCATCGCCCCCGAGTAAGCTAGATCTAATTCCTTCTGCATTTCTGCAGTCGGAAATATCTGCGGATGTTTAGCACTAGGGGGCGCTGGACGCTTAGTGGAACCAGTGGTGATAGATCGCATGATCTTTCTCGGAATCTCCTTATCACCAAACAATTTATCGAAAGCTGATGATAAGCGTGCAACCTTAGCATCAGCTCTCGAACTCTTCTTGGACTTGGAAATTGCACGCAGTGCGGTCTCCGTGTGGCCAGATTTTTCAGTTTTGCCGTAAGCCATATCGATAGTGTGATAAACGATGTTTACGGTAGACTTTAATAATCTGAGATATAAAGTTAATTTGCTAGCGCACCCGGGTCGCTTAGGTACTATGCTACGGTATCACAAGTAGCGGGTCGGTGTGATAGCGAGTTCCGCCAATCACGGTCGACTATGTCTGTCTCGCTCTAATGGGCGGCCGTCAGAGCGAGACAGATATAGTCGCCTGTGATTGGTGGAGATATCTCTCAGCGACCCGCTACTTGTGATACCGTAGCATAGTACTTAAGCGACCCGGGTGTGCTATCAAATTATACTCAACCACGAGAACAATTATTAAAATGACTGCCACCAGAATGGTCACAATGGTCACCAAGGTGAGGGAAAGTCGGATTGGTCGATATATTCGGCGAAAGTTGTACAAAGAGCGTAGACGGCAGCGTCTTGCACAAGTAGAGAAGCGGCGGATTGACGATAGGGTGACTGGACTGCCGCCGGTGATCGCCCTGCCCTGGGATTGGCGTCCGTGCCACGCCAGTAAACCTATCGACATCCCGCCGAGGAAACGCTTGTTCTAGATCCTAGGATCGAAACAAAAGGCCCTTTTCAGGGCCACAATATTATCCTTCAGTTTCTTTTTAACGCATGTATAGTCAAAGACAAAAACGTAACAGCAAATGAGCTGCTTTGCAAAGAAAAAACATCTCGTATTATTTAAGGTATTAATTGGTATGACAAACATTATTAATATGAGTTTAGTACTTAAACTGGTGAAACTACTACTCCAGTACAGTACACCTGGAGACGGCCGTGGAGGATCGCAACTTGAGTTCAAGTCCACAGCGAGTTTCAGGACCACAGCGTGATCCGTCAGTTTCTACTTACCTAACGGATTTATAGTCAAAGATGAAAACGTTACCTACGCCCCATGTCGGGTTAGCCATTTTTATTTAATTCAAGAATGTAATTGTTTAAATTGATTCGATGGTACTCGCAGGTTTATTTATGCTTTTGACTGATTTTGCTATTTAATACCACTTTGCTTATTTATTTCTTTCACTAAAACCATGTAGCGTAACGTACAGCACTCATTGCTCAAAAGAAACTAAGAATAATAATAATACCGCATCGCTTAGGTGCTCCGGAACTTTACCGTGACGAGGTACCGTACGACAACGAAAAGTCAAACGACAGAAGACGCTCTGTTGAATTGGTTTAAGTGTAACACTAGTATTGTGTGTTGTTGCGGACTGCACTAATGAAAATGACAGAGAGAAGAAAATGTAACATTAATGTAATTTTATTTTGGAAAGACGCAAGAGTGAGTGAGGTTTACTTTGTGTAATTTCCACTGGTTGTCTTTCAGCCAGCCATAGTTTATTTTTTATTTGCGAATAAGGGCATGTCAGAGAGAGAACCTGCGTCACTCGGACGGAGAGTAACGTATTATTATTCTCTTCCAAAAACCTCATGTAATCATGTAGTGTTCGGGACGAGGGAAGAGGGGATGGGGAAAGGGTTCAGGGTGTTACGTTTTCTGTTTTTGACGACACATCTGTTAAATAGAAACTGTAAATATATGAATCGTATTGTGGCCCTGAAAAGGGCCGTTTTTTTGTTCGGAGAATATTAATTCTCCAGGTACTTTATCATTTTTTAAAAGTACCTGCGAATGTTCTTGACCACTTAACGTCAAGGTACAGTCTTTCACTTTTCTCGCGAACTTCTCTTATGTGAGAAAGGAGTTCTTCATGAGACTGTTTCACCACATTCACATTCGATACATGACGCTCTCTTCTCTCTTCATGTACTTCCACCACCTCAGCAGCTTCGTCATCAGAGCAGTGAGTTGCATCTCCTAAGAGATCCATCGCGCCAGATACGATGATATCCATCGCCCCCGAGTAAGCTAGATCTAATTCCTTCTGCATTTCTGCAGTCGGAAATATCTGCGGATGTTTAGCACTAGGGGGCGCTGGACGCTTAGTGGAACCAGTGGTGATAGATCGCATGATCTTTCTCGGAATCTCCTTATCACCAAACAATTTATCGAAAGCTGATGATAAGCGTGCAACCTTAGCATCAGCTCTCGAACTCTTCTTGGACTTGGAAATTGCACGCAGTGCGGTCTCCGTGTGGCCAGATTTTTCAGTTTTGCCGTAAGCCATATCGATAGTGTGATAAACGATGTTTACGGTAGACTTTAATAATCTGAGATATAAAGTTAATTTGCTAGCGCACCCGGGTCGCTTAGGTACTATGCTACGGTATCACAAGTAGCGGGTCGGTGTGATAGCGAGTTCCGCCAATCACGGTCGACTATGTCTGTCTCGCTCTAATGGGCGGCCGTCAGAGCGAGACAGATATAGTCGCCTGTGATTGGTGGAGATATCTCTCAGCGACCCGCTACTTGTGATACCGTAGCATAGTACTTAAGCGACCCGGGTGTGCTATCAAATTATACTCAACCACGAGAACAATTATTAAAATGACTGCCACCAGAATGGTCACAATGGTCACCAAGGTGAGGGAAAGTCGGATTGGTCGATATATTCGGCGAAAGTTGTACAAAGAGCGTAGACGGCAGCGTCTTGCACAAGTAGAGAAGCGGCGGATTGACGATAGGGTGACTGGACTGCCGCCGGTGATCGCCCTGCCCTGGGATTGGCGTCCGTGCCACGCCAGTAAACCTATCGACATCCCGCCGAGGAAACGCTTGTTCTAGATCCTAGGATCGAAACAAAAGGCCCTTTTCAGGGCCACAATATTATCCTTCAGTTTCTTTTTAACGCATGTATAGTCAAAGACAAAAACGTAACAGCAAATGAGCTGCTTTGCAAAGAAAAAACATCTCGTATTATTTAAGGTATTAATTGGTATGACAAACATTATTAATATGAGTTTAGTACTTAAACTGGTGAAACTACTACTCCAGTACAGTACACCTGGAGACGGCCGTGGAGGATCGCAACTTGAGTTCAAGTCCACAGCGAGTTTCAGGACCACAGCGTGATCCGTCAGTTTCTACTTACCTAACGGATTTATAGTCAAAGATGAAAACGTTACCTACGCCCCATGTCGGGTTAGCCATTTTTATTTAATTCAAGAATGTAATTGTTTAAATTGATTCGATGGTACTCGCAGGTTTATTTATGCTTTTGACTGATTTTGCTATTTAATACCACTTTGCTTATTTATTTCTTTCACTAAAACCATGTAGCGTAACGTACAGCACTCATTGCTCAAAAGAAACTAAGAATAATAATAATACCGCATCGCTTAGGTGCTCCGGAACTTTACCGTGACGAGGTACCGTACGACAACGAAAAGTCAAACGACAGAAGACGCTCTGTTGAATTGGTTTAAGTGTAACACTAGTATTGTGTGTTGTTGCGGACTGCACTAATGAAAATGACAGAGAGAAGAAAATGTAACATTAATGTAATTTTATTTTGGAAAGACGCAAGAGTGAGTGAGGTTTACTTTGTGTAATTTCCACTGGTTGTCTTTCAGCCAGCCATAGTTTATTTTTTATTTGCGAATAAGGGCATGTCAGAGAGAGAACCTGCGTCACTCGGACGGAGAGTAACGTATTATTATTCTCTTCCAAAAACCTCATGTAATCATGTAGTGTTCGGGACGAGGGAAGAGGGGATGGGGAAAGGGTTCAGGGTGTTACGTTTTCTGTTTTTGACGACACATCTGTTAAATAGAAACTGTAAATATATGAATCGTATTGTGGCCCTGAAAAGGGCCGTTTTTTTGTTCGGAGAATATTAATTCTCCAGGTACTTTATCATTTTTTAAAAGTACCTGCGAATGTTCTTGACCACTTAACGTCAAGGTACAGTCTTTCACTTTTCTCGCGAACTTCTCTTATGTGAGAAAGGAGTTCTTCATGAGACTGTTTCACCACATTCACATTCGATACATGACGCTCTCTTCTCTCTTCATGTACTTCCACCACCTCAGCAGCTTCGTCATCAGAGCAGTGAGTTGCATCTCCTAAGAGATCCATCGCGCCAGATACGATGATATCCATCGCCCCCGAGTAAGCTAGATCTAATTCCTTCTGCATTTCTGCAGTCGGAAATATCTGCGGATGTTTAGCACTAGGGGGCGCTGGACGCTTAGTGGAACCAGTGGTGATAGATCGCATGATCTTTCTCGGAATCTCCTTATCACCAAACAATTTATCGAAAGCTGATGATAAGCGTGCAACCTTAGCATCAGCTCTCGAACTCTTCTTGGACTTGGAAATTGCACGCAGTGCGGTCTCCGTGTGGCCAGATTTTTCAGTTTTGCCGTAAGCCATATCGATAGTGTGATAAACGATGTTTACGGTAGACTTTAATAATCTGAGATATAAAGTTAATTTGCTAGCGCACCCGGGTCGCTTAGGTACTATGCTACGGTATCACAAGTAGCGGGTCGGTGTGATAGCGAGTTCCGCCAATCACGGTCGACTATGTCTGTCTCGCTCTAATGGGCGGCCGTCAGAGCGAGACAGATATAGTCGCCTGTGATTGGTGGAGATATCTCTCAGCGACCCGCTACTTGTGATACCGTAGCATAGTACTTAAGCGACCCGGGTGTGCTATCAAATTATACTCAACCACGAGAACAATTATTAAAATGACTGCCACCAGAATGGTCACAATGGTCACCAAGGTGAGGGAAAGTCGGATTGGTCGATATATTCGGCGAAAGTTGTACAAAGAGCGTAGACGGCAGCGTCTTGCACAAGTAGAGAAGCGGCGGATTGACGATAGGGTGACTGGACTGCCGCCGGTGATCGCCCTGCCCTGGGATTGGCGTCCGTGCCACGCCAGTAAACCTATCGACATCCCGCCGAGGAAACGCTTGTTCTAGATCCTAGGATCGAAACAAAAGGCCCTTTTCAGGGCCACAATATTATCCTTCAGTTTCTTTTTAACGCATGTATAGTCAAAGACAAAAACGTAACAGCAAATGAGCTGCTTTGCAAAGAAAAAACATCTCGTATTATTTAAGGTATTAATTGGTATGACAAACATTATTAATATGAGTTTAGTACTTAAACTGGTGAAACTACTACTCCAGTACAGTACACCTGGAGACGGCCGTGGAGGATCGCAACTTGAGTTCAAGTCCACAGCGAGTTTCAGGACCACAGCGTGATCCGTCAGTTTCTACTTACCTAACGGATTTATAGTCAAAGATGAAAACGTTACCTACGCCCCATGTCGGGTTAGCCATTTTTATTTAATTCAAGAATGTAATTGTTTAAATTGATTCGATGGTACTCGCAGGTTTATTTATGCTTTTGACTGATTTTGCTATTTAATACCACTTTGCTTATTTATTTCTTTCACTAAAACCATGTAGCGTAACGTACAGCACTCATTGCTCAAAAGAAACTAAGAATAATAATAATACCGCATCGCTTAGGTGCTCCGGAACTTTACCGTGACGAGGTACCGTACGACAACGAAAAGTCAAACGACAGAAGACGCTCTGTTGAATTGGTTTAAGTGTAACACTAGTATTGTGTGTTGTTGCGGACTGCACTAATGAAAATGACAGAGAGAAGAAAATGTAACATTAATGTAATTTTATTTTGGAAAGACGCAAGAGTGAGTGAGGTTTACTTTGTGTAATTTCCACTGGTTGTCTTTCAGCCAGCCATAGTTTATTTTTTATTTGCGAATAAGGGCATGTCAGAGAGAGAACCTGCGTCACTCGGACGGAGAGTAACGTATTATTATTCTCTTCCAAAAACCTCATGTAATCATGTAGTGTTCGGGACGAGGGAAGAGGGGATGGGGAAAGGGTTCAGGGTGTTACGTTTTCTGTTTTTGACGACACATCTGTTAAATAGAAACTGTAAATATATGAATCGTATTGTGGCCCTGAAAAGGGCCGTTTTTTTGTTCGGAGAATATTAATTCTCCAGGTACTTTATCATTTTTTAAAAGTACCTGCGAATGTTCTTGACCACTTAACGTCAAGGTACAGTCTTTCACTTTTCTCGCGAACTTCTCTTATGTGAGAAAGGAGTTCTTCATGAGACTGTTTCACCACATTCACATTCGATACATGACGCTCTCTTCTCTCTTCATGTACTTCCACCACCTCAGCAGCTTCGTCATCAGAGCAGTGAGTTGCATCTCCTAAGAGATCCATCGCGCCAGATACGATGATATCCATCGCCCCCGAGTAAGCTAGATCTAATTCCTTCTGCATTTCTGCAGTCGGAAATATCTGCGGATGTTTAGCACTAGGGGGCGCTGGACGCTTAGTGGAACCAGTGGTGATAGATCGCATGATCTTTCTCGGAATCTCCTTATCACCAAACAATTTATCGAAAGCTGATGATAAGCGTGCAACCTTAGCATCAGCTCTCGAACTCTTCTTGGACTTGGAAATTGCACGCAGTGCGGTCTCCGTGTGGCCAGATTTTTCAGTTTTGCCGTAAGCCATATCGATAGTGTGATAAACGATGTTTACGGTAGACTTTAATAATCTGAGATATAAAGTTAATTTGCTAGCGCACCCGGGTCGCTTAGGTACTATGCTACGGTATCACAAGTAGCGGGTCGGTGTGATAGCGAGTTCCGCCAATCACGGTCGACTATGTCTGTCTCGCTCTAATGGGCGGCCGTCAGAGCGAGACAGATATAGTCGCCTGTGATTGGTGGAGATATCTCTCAGCGACCCGCTACTTGTGATACCGTAGCATAGTACTTAAGCGACCCGGGTGTGCTATCAAATTATACTCAACCACGAGAACAATTATTAAAATGACTGCCACCAGAATGGTCACAATGGTCACCAAGGTGAGGGAAAGTCGGATTGGTCGATATATTCGGCGAAAGTTGTACAAAGAGCGTAGACGGCAGCGTCTTGCACAAGTAGAGAAGCGGCGGATTGACGATAGGGTGACTGGACTGCCGCCGGTGATCGCCCTGCCCTGGGATTGGCGTCCGTGCCACGCCAGTAAACCTATCGACATCCCGCCGAGGAAACGCTTGTTCTAGATCCTAGGATCGAAACAAAAGGCCCTTTTCAGGGCCACAATATTATCCTTCAGTTTCTTTTTAACGCATGTATAGTCAAAGACAAAAACGTAACAGCAAATGAGCTGCTTTGCAAAGAAAAAACATCTCGTATTATTTAAGGTATTAATTGGTATGACAAACATTATTAATATGAGTTTAGTACTTAAACTGGTGAAACTACTACTCCAGTACAGTACACCTGGAGACGGCCGTGGAGGATCGCAACTTGAGTTCAAGTCCACAGCGAGTTTCAGGACCACAGCGTGATCCGTCAGTTTCTACTTACCTAACGGATTTATAGTCAAAGATGAAAACGTTACCTACGCCCCATGTCGGGTTAGCCATTTTTATTTAATTCAAGAATGTAATTGTTTAAATTGATTCGATGGTACTCGCAGGTTTATTTATGCTTTTGACTGATTTTGCTATTTAATACCACTTTGCTTATTTATTTCTTTCACTAAAACCATGTAGCGTAACGTACAGCACTCATTGCTCAAAAGAAACTAAGAATAATAATAATACCGCATCGCTTAGGTGCTCCGGAACTTTACCGTGACGAGGTACCGTACGACAACGAAAAGTCAAACGACAGAAGACGCTCTGTTGAATTGGTTTAAGTGTAACACTAGTATTGTGTGTTGTTGCGGACTGCACTAATGAAAATGACAGAGAGAAGAAAATGTAACATTAATGTAATTTTATTTTGGAAAGACGCAAGAGTGAGTGAGGTTTACTTTGTGTAATTTCCACTGGTTGTCTTTCAGCCAGCCATAGTTTATTTTTTATTTGCGAATAAGGGCATGTCAGAGAGAGAACCTGCGTCACTCGGACGGAGAGTAACGTATTATTATTCTCTTCCAAAAACCTCATGTAATCATGTAGTGTTCGGGACGAGGGAAGAGGGGATGGGGAAAGGGTTCAGGGTGTTACGTTTTCTGTTTTTGACGACACATCTGTTAAATAGAAACTGTAAATATATGAATCGTATTGTGGCCCTGAAAAGGGCCGTTTTTTTGTTCGGAGAATATTAATTCTCCAGGTACTTTATCATTTTTTAAAAGTACCTGCGAATGTTCTTGACCACTTAACGTCAAGGTACAGTCTTTCACTTTTCTCGCGAACTTCTCTTATGTGAGAAAGGAGTTCTTCATGAGACTGTTTCACCACATTCACATTCGATACATGACGCTCTCTTCTCTCTTCATGTACTTCCACCACCTCAGCAGCTTCGTCATCAGAGCAGTGAGTTGCATCTCCTAAGAGATCCATCGCGCCAGATACGATGATATCCATCGCCCCCGAGTAAGCTAGATCTAATTCCTTCTGCATTTCTGCAGTCGGAAATATCTGCGGATGTTTAGCACTAGGGGGCGCTGGACGCTTAGTGGAACCAGTGGTGATAGATCGCATGATCTTTCTCGGAATCTCCTTATCACCAAACAATTTATCGAAAGCTGATGATAAGCGTGCAACCTTAGCATCAGCTCTCGAACTCTTCTTGGACTTGGAAATTGCACGCAGTGCGGTCTCCGTGTGGCCAGATTTTTCAGTTTTGCCGTAAGCCATATCGATAGTGTGATAAACGATGTTTACGGTAGACTTTAATAATCTGAGATATAAAGTTAATTTGCTAGCGCACCCGGGTCGCTTAGGTACTATGCTACGGTATCACAAGTAGCGGGTCGGTGTGATAGCGAGTTCCGCCAATCACGGTCGACTATGTCTGTCTCGCTCTAATGGGCGGCCGTCAGAGCGAGACAGATATAGTCGCCTGTGATTGGTGGAGATATCTCTCAGCGACCCGCTACTTGTGATACCGTAGCATAGTACTTAAGCGACCCGGGTGTGCTATCAAATTATACTCAACCACGAGAACAATTATTAAAATGACTGCCACCAGAATGGTCACAATGGTCACCAAGGTGAGGGAAAGTCGGATTGGTCGATATATTCGGCGAAAGTTGTACAAAGAGCGTAGACGGCAGCGTCTTGCACAAGTAGAGAAGCGGCGGATTGACGATAGGGTGACTGGACTGCCGCCGGTGATCGCCCTGCCCTGGGATTGGCGTCCGTGCCACGCCAGTAAACCTATCGACATCCCGCCGAGGAAACGCTTGTTCTAGATCCTAGGATCGAAACAAAAGGCCCTTTTCAGGGCCACAATATTATCCTTCAGTTTCTTTTTAACGCATGTATAGTCAAAGACAAAAACGTAACAGCAAATGAGCTGCTTTGCAAAGAAAAAACATCTCGTATTATTTAAGGTATTAATTGGTATGACAAACATTATTAATATGAGTTTAGTACTTAAACTGGTGAAACTACTACTCCAGTACAGTACACCTGGAGACGGCCGTGGAGGATCGCAACTTGAGTTCAAGTCCACAGCGAGTTTCAGGACCACAGCGTGATCCGTCAGTTTCTACTTACCTAACGGATTTATAGTCAAAGATGAAAACGTTACCTACGCCCCATGTCGGGTTAGCCATTTTTATTTAATTCAAGAATGTAATTGTTTAAATTGATTCGATGGTACTCGCAGGTTTATTTATGCTTTTGACTGATTTTGCTATTTAATACCACTTTGCTTATTTATTTCTTTCACTAAAACCATGTAGCGTAACGTACAGCACTCATTGCTCAAAAGAAACTAAGAATAATAATAATACCGCATCGCTTAGGTGCTCCGGAACTTTACCGTGACGAGGTACCGTACGACAACGAAAAGTCAAACGACAGAAGACGCTCTGTTGAATTGGTTTAAGTGTAACACTAGTATTGTGTGTTGTTGCGGACTGCACTAATGAAAATGACAGAGAGAAGAAAATGTAACATTAATGTAATTTTATTTTGGAAAGACGCAAGAGTGAGTGAGGTTTACTTTGTGTAATTTCCACTGGTTGTCTTTCAGCCAGCCATAGTTTATTTTTTATTTGCGAATAAGGGCATGTCAGAGAGAGAACCTGCGTCACTCGGACGGAGAGTAACGTATTATTATTCTCTTCCAAAAACCTCATGTAATCATGTAGTGTTCGGGACGAGGGAAGAGGGGATGGGGAAAGGGTTCAGGGTGTTACGTTTTCTGTTTTTGACGACACATCTGTTAAATAGAAACTGTAAATATATGAATCGTATTGTGGCCCTGAAAAGGGCCGTTTTTTTGTTCGGAGAATATTAATTCTCCAGGTACTTTATCATTTTTTAAAAGTACCTGCGAATGTTCTTGACCACTTAACGTCAAGGTACAGTCTTTCACTTTTCTCGCGAACTTCTCTTATGTGAGAAAGGAGTTCTTCATGAGACTGTTTCACCACATTCACATTCGATACATGACGCTCTCTTCTCTCTTCATGTACTTCCACCACCTCAGCAGCTTCGTCATCAGAGCAGTGAGTTGCATCTCCTAAGAGATCCATCGCGCCAGATACGATGATATCCATCGCCCCCGAGTAAGCTAGATCTAATTCCTTCTGCATTTCTGCAGTCGGAAATATCTGCGGATGTTTAGCACTAGGGGGCGCTGGACGCTTAGTGGAACCAGTGGTGATAGATCGCATGATCTTTCTCGGAATCTCCTTATCACCAAACAATTTATCGAAAGCTGATGATAAGCGTGCAACCTTAGCATCAGCTCTCGAACTCTTCTTGGACTTGGAAATTGCACGCAGTGCGGTCTCCGTGTGGCCAGATTTTTCAGTTTTGCCGTAAGCCATATCGATAGTGTGATAAACGATGTTTACGGTAGACTTTAATAATCTGAGATATAAAGTTAATTTGCTAGCGCACCCGGGTCGCTTAGGTACTATGCTACGGTATCACAAGTAGCGGGTCGGTGTGATAGCGAGTTCCGCCAATCACGGTCGACTATGTCTGTCTCGCTCTAATGGGCGGCCGTCAGAGCGAGACAGATATAGTCGCCTGTGATTGGTGGAGATATCTCTCAGCGACCCGCTACTTGTGATACCGTAGCATAGTACTTAAGCGACCCGGGTGTGCTATCAAATTATACTCAACCACGAGAACAATTATTAAAATGACTGCCACCAGAATGGTCACAATGGTCACCAAGGTGAGGGAAAGTCGGATTGGTCGATATATTCGGCGAAAGTTGTACAAAGAGCGTAGACGGCAGCGTCTTGCACAAGTAGAGAAGCGGCGGATTGACGATAGGGTGACTGGACTGCCGCCGGTGATCGCCCTGCCCTGGGATTGGCGTCCGTGCCACGCCAGTAAACCTATCGACATCCCGCCGAGGAAACGCTTGTTCTAGATCCTAGGATCGAAACAAAAGGCCCTTTTCAGGGCCACAATATTATCCTTCAGTTTCTTTTTAACGCATGTATAGTCAAAGACAAAAACGTAACAGCAAATGAGCTGCTTTGCAAAGAAAAAACATCTCGTATTATTTAAGGTATTAATTGGTATGACAAACATTATTAATATGAGTTTAGTACTTAAACTGGTGAAACTACTACTCCAGTACAGTACACCTGGAGACGGCCGTGGAGGATCGCAACTTGAGTTCAAGTCCACAGCGAGTTTCAGGACCACAGCGTGATCCGTCAGTTTCTACTTACCTAACGGATTTATAGTCAAAGATGAAAACGTTACCTACGCCCCATGTCGGGTTAGCCATTTTTATTTAATTCAAGAATGTAATTGTTTAAATTGATTCGATGGTACTCGCAGGTTTATTTATGCTTTTGACTGATTTTGCTATTTAATACCACTTTGCTTATTTATTTCTTTCACTAAAACCATGTAGCGTAACGTACAGCACTCATTGCTCAAAAGAAACTAAGAATAATAATAATACCGCATCGCTTAGGTGCTCCGGAACTTTACCGTGACGAGGTACCGTACGACAACGAAAAGTCAAACGACAGAAGACGCTCTGTTGAATTGGTTTAAGTGTAACACTAGTATTGTGTGTTGTTGCGGACTGCACTAATGAAAATGACAGAGAGAAGAAAATGTAACATTAATGTAATTTTATTTTGGAAAGACGCAAGAGTGAGTGAGGTTTA
The DNA here is from genome assembly GCF_023101765.2 of Spodoptera frugiperda. Taxonomy (NCBI): domain Eukaryota; kingdom Metazoa; phylum Arthropoda; class Insecta; order Lepidoptera; family Noctuidae; genus Spodoptera; species Spodoptera frugiperda. The sequence goes on along the minus strand of NC_064221.1, from coordinate 7,005,876 downwards.
CTTTGTGTAATTTCCACTGGTTGTCTTTCAGCCAGCCATAGTTTATTTTTTATTTGCGAATAAGGGCATGTCAGAGAGAGAACCTGCGTCACTCGGACGGAGAGTAACGTATTATTATTCTCTTCCAAAAACCTCATGTAATCATGTAGTGTTCGGGACGAGGGAAGAGGGGATGGGGAAAGGGTTCAGGGTGTTACGTTTTCTGTTTTTGACGACACATCTGTTAAATAGAAACTGTAAATATATGAATCGTATTGTGGCCCTGAAAAGGGCCGTTTTTTTGTTCGGAGAATATTAATTCTCCAGGTACTTTATCATTTTTTAAAAGTACCTGCGAATGTTCTTGACCACTTAACGTCAAGGTACAGTCTTTCACTTTTCTCGCGAACTTCTCTTATGTGAGAAAGGAGTTCTTCATGAGACTGTTTCACCACATTCACATTCGATACATGACGCTCTCTTCTCTCTTCATGTACTTCCACCACCTCAGCAGCTTCGTCATCAGAGCAGTGAGTTGCATCTCCTAAGAGATCCATCGCGCCAGATACGATGATATCCATCGCCCCCGAGTAAGCTAGATCTAATTCCTTCTGCATTTCTGCAGTCGGAAATATCTGCGGATGTTTAGCACTAGGGGGCGCTGGACGCTTAGTGGAACCAGTGGTGATAGATCGCATGATCTTTCTCGGAATCTCCTTATCACCAAACAATTTATCGAAAGCTGATGATAAGCGTGCAACCTTAGCATCAGCTCTCGAACTCTTCTTGGACTTGGAAATTGCACGCAGTGCGGTCTCCGTGTGGCCAGATTTTTCAGTTTTGCCGTAAGCCATATCGATAGTGTGATAAACGATGTTTACGGTAGACTTTAATAATCTGAGATATAAAGTTAATTTGCTAGCGCACCCGGGTCGCTTAGGTACTATGCTACGGTATCACAAGTAGCGGGTCGGTGTGATAGCGAGTTCCGCCAATCACGGTCGACTATGTCTGTCTCGCTCTAATGGGCGGCCGTCAGAGCGAGACAGATATAGTCGCCTGTGATTGGTGGAGATATCTCTCAGCGACCCGCTACTTGTGATACCGTAGCATAGTACTTAAGCGACCCGGGTGTGCTATCAAATTATACTCAACCACGAGAACAATTATTAAAATGACTGCCACCAGAATGGTCACAATGGTCACCAAGGTGAGGGAAAGTCGGATTGGTCGATATATTCGGCGAAAGTTGTACAAAGAGCGTAGACGGCAGCGTCTTGCACAAGTAGAGAAGCGGCGGATTGACGATAGGGTGACTGGACTGCCGCCGGTGATCGCCCTGCCCTGGGATTGGCGTCCGTGCCACGCCAGTAAACCTATCGACATCCCGCCGAGGAAACGCTTGTTCTAGATCCTAGGATCGAAACAAAAGGCCCTTTTCAGGGCCACAATATTATCCTTCAGTTTCTTTTTAACGCATGTATAGTCAAAGACAAAAACGTAACAGCAAATGAGCTGCTTTGCAAAGAAAAAACATCTCGTATTATTTAAGGTATTAATTGGTATGACAAACATTATTAATATGAGTTTAGTACTTAAACTGGTGAAACTACTACTCCAGTACAGTACACCTGGAGACGGCCGTGGAGGATCGCAACTTGAGTTCAAGTCCACAGCGAGTTTCAGGACCACAGCGTGATCCGTCAGTTTCTACTTACCTAACGGATTTATAGTCAAAGATGAAAACGTTACCTACGCCCCATGTCGGGTTAGCCATTTTTATTTAATTCAAGAATGTAATTGTTTAAATTGATTCGATGGTACTCGCAGGTTTATTTATGCTTTTGACTGATTTTGCTATTTAATACCACTTTGCTTATTTATTTCTTTCACTAAAACCATGTAGCGTAACGTACAGCACTCATTGCTCAAAAGAAACTAAGAATAATAATAATACCGCATCGCTTAGGTGCTCCGGAACTTTACCGTGACGAGGTACCGTACGACAACGAAAAGTCAAACGACAGAAGACGCTCTGTTGAATTGGTTTAAGTGTAACACTAGTATTGTGTGTTGTTGCGGACTGCACTAATGAAAATGACAGAGAGAAGAAAATGTAACATTAATGTAATTTTATTTTGGAAAGACGCAAGAGTGAGTGAGGTTTACTTTGTGTAATTTCCACTGGTTGTCTCTCAGCCAGCCATAGTTTATTTTTTATTTGCGAATAAGGGCATGTCAGAGAGAGAACCTGTGTTACTCGGACGGAGAGTAACGTATTATTATTCTCTTCCAAAAACCTCATGTAATCATGTAGTGTTCGGGACGAGGGAAGAGGGAATGGGGAAAGGGGTTCAGGGTGTTACGTTTTTTGTTTTTGACGACACATCTGTTAAATAGAAACTGTGAATCGTATTGTGGCCCTGAAAAGGGCCGTTTTTTTGTTCGGAGAATATTAATTCTCCAGGTACTTTATCATTTTTTAAAAGTACCTGCGAATGTTCTTGACCACTTAACGTCAAGGTACAGTCTTTCACTTTTCTCGCGAACTTCTCTTATGTGAGAAAGGAGTTCTTCATGAGACTGTTTCACCACATTCACATTCGATACATGACGCTCTCTTCTCTCTTCATGTACTTCCACCACCTCAGCAGCTTCGTCATCAGAGCAGTGAGTTGCATCTCCTAAGAGATCCATCGCGCCAGATACGATGATATCCATCGCCCCCGAGTAAGCTAGATCTAATTCCTTCTGCATTTCTGCAGTCGGAAATATCTGCGGATGTTTAGCACTAGGGGGCGCTGGACGCTTAGTGGAACCAGTGGTGATAGATCGCATGATCTTTCTCGGAATCTCCTTATCACCAAACAATTTATCGAAAGCTGATGATAAGCGTGCAACCTTAGCATCAGCTCTCGAACCCTTCTTGGACTTGGAAATTGCACGCAGTGCGGTCTCTGTGTGGCCAGATTTTTCAGTTTTGCCGTAAGCCATATCGATAGTGTGATAAGCGATGTTTACGGTAGACTTTAATAATCTGAGATATAAAGTTAATTTGCTAGCGCACCCGGGTCGCTTAGGTACTATGCTACGGTATCACAAGTAGCGGGTCGGTGTGATAGCGAGTTCCGCCAATCACGGTCGACTATGTCTGTCTCGCTCTAATGGGCGGCCGTCAGAGCGAGACAGATATAGTCGCCTGTGATTGGTGGAAATATCTCTCAGCGACCCGCTACTTGTGATACCGTAGCATAGTACTTAAGCGACTCGGGTGTGCTATCAAATTATACTCAACCACGAGAACAATTATTAAAATGACTGCCACCAGAATGGTCACAATGGTCACCAAGGTGAGAGAAAGTCGGATTGGTCGATATATTCGGCGAAAGTTGTACAAAGAGCGTAGACGGCAGCGTCTTGCACAAGTAGAGAAGCGGCGGATTGACGATAGGGTGACTGGACTGCCGCCGGTGATCGCCCTGCCCTGGGATTGGCGTCCGTGCCACGCCAGTAAACCTATCGACATCCCGCCGAGGAAACGCTTGTTCTAGATCCTAGGATCGAAACAAAAGGCCCTTTTCAGGGCCACAATATTATCCTTCAGTTTCTTTTTAACGCATGTATAGTCAAAGACAAAAACGTAACAGCAAATGAGCTGCTTTGCAAAGAAAAAACATCTCGTATTATTTAAGGTATTAATTGGTATGACAAACATTATTAATATGAGTTTAGTACTTAAACTGGTGAATAGTTGTATAGTTGAGTTATAATATGTAAGATTGTTTAGCTACCACTCCATCCAGGGTTATAATTTCTAATTATAAATTTGAAATCGTCAACCCGCATTGAACAAGCGTGGTGATCAATGCTCAAACCTTCTCCGTGTGAGAAGATGCCTTTGGTCAGTAGTGGCCATTTATAGGCTTTTTGTGTGATACAGTGATAAAAAAAACACTTTAAATAAAAACTGAAAAGTAAAAAACAAGCTTAGTCTAAAAGTGTAGATAGCAATGCTATTACCACAAAATTAAATAATTTCATAATCAATACACAAAAATACCCATATTGAATGATTTTAGTCTAGTTTATTTAATGGGTCCCGACTGTTACACTTAATTATGTTTCGCATAAGATTATTATTTTTTGTGTATTGATTATGAAATTATTTAATTTTGTGGTAATAGCATTGCTATCTACACTTTTAGACTAAGCTTGTTTTTTACTTTTCAGTTTTTATTTAAAGTGTTTTTTATGCAGTCGGGTTTTTTAATTTATTTATTATTATTTAACACTTTTTAGTTAGTGAGTAAGCCGATAACATAATAATTAATTTAGTATGTCTCACGAAAGTTACAATAAAAACTTTTTAGTTGGTTATAATACGGCTATGTGTTTCTCAAGAGTTCACCCGCGACACGAAACGACAGTTCAGAAACAGCTAGTCAATCGCGTCGCGTGTACCTATACGAGTATTTAGTTTGGATAATAAAGAACCTTATTGCACATAGTATTTATTTTTCTATATGTCAGTGATATATCATTTTGGAATCCTCATGATGAGCTCTTTAATTTGATACCCATATTGTAGCAAATATTTTTTTTTAATTTTTTTTCACTTCTATCTAGGGCGCCTCACGGCCGCCATGTTGGTTTTTGTTTTACGTCACAATAAGAACACTTGGGTAATTAAGACGAATCCAACGATGCCCTGATTGTCGAAATCCATCAAGCCGTTTCGAAGAAATGAGGTAATAAAGAATATTAGGCTCATACATACAAGATACGCGCGAAAAACATAACCCTTCCTTGGCAGTCGGGTAAATAGAAACCTCTAACAATACCAAATCAAGAAAATTGACATGTTTCCATAATAATCTTAACAACAATCTGACTGCACGGTTGGTGCGGTGGCTGGGCAACTGCACTGTCGTGTAACGTGTAGTGGGTTCGATTGCCGCATGGAGCAACTCTTTGTCGGGTCTGGGTGTCATGTGTATGTGAACTTGTATGTTTGTAAACGCACTCACGGGAAAAAATCCTAGTGTGGGGCAACGTTTAAAAAAAAACAAGTGAAAATAAAATATCAATATAGCAAGTCAAGTTTAAAATAAAATTCACAAGAAACATGATGATCCGAATGAATTTAAGATACTTATTGCATCAAAGAATCTTTTCAGTCAAGAGAACCTCTCGACCGAGTTGAAATTAATGAAATGAAGGTACCTCTACGTTGCTTCAGTTGTAAAGGTAAAGCTGAAAACGCTGAGATAAGTTATACACAGCGACACATCAAGATATGCATAACCAATATAAACTGATCCTTGAATGTTTTAAAAGATTATGCAGAGGGAGACCAAAATAAACTGGTATTGTACAGCTTGAGATTTTGAAATAACCTCGCATGTTGAAAGGATCTTGCTAATGCTACGACTTAAGTAAAAAAATAAGTTTAAGTTAAGCTCGTCTACTATGTAGGTATGTATATCTATGTACTTTTTATATTGTCACGCTTTTTATTCTTGAAGGGGTAGGTAGAGGTGCACGTTATGGCACGTAATGCTACTGTACAATGTACACCCACTTTTCACAATTTAGATTGTAAGTCCCATCTAGTAGGTGGTGAGCCTATTGCCGAATACTGGGCACATTTCCAGACTCCGTGCTACTACTGAGATAGTTTCGAAAATCCGAAAAAAGCCCAGTACCTATTACTTTGCCCGACCCGGGAATCAAACCCGAGACCCCTTGACACCAGTCGCACTTGCGAACACGCGACCAACGAGTATATGGCAATAGGCTCACCCCCATTACATAGGACTTAAAATACGAATCAAACGACCCCTATCAAGCTGAAATCCATCGATTCGTTCAGGCTAGAGAGTGAGCAATATTCGAATTTGTCGCCAAAATTCCGCCATTTTGTTTTTTTATTATTTTTGGCTGCAGAGCGTGCCAAACAATTATACATACATATATACATACTCTCGAAAAACATAACCCTCCTTCTGGCGCAGTCGGGTAATAACGCAAATGGTGAAAAGTGGGTGTACATTGTATAGCGGCATTACATACCGTAATGTGCACCTCAGCCTACCCCTTCGGGGATAAAAGGCGTGACGTTGAATAAAACGTCTACAGCAATCTTAAAGGAATGATAAGTACTGTATACCCCACGCAACAAAAAAAACCTAATGTAAAAAGGAAAAAATGATACCTATCCACTCTCCAGACCTAAAAATAATAAATCTTAATCCACTAATACATCGTTGGAGTAAACAAAAAACAACAGTGAAGTTATGATTGATATTATGTTTCCTGACCACGTCTAAGGACGCGGCAACAGAATCCCTTTCCCTTCATCTTTCTCGTATCATAATTTTCTGGCTAATAAATTTTCCTCCATTCGTCCGTCAGTCGGTCCCAGACTGTGGCATTGAGCGGTCGCGTCTCGCGTCTTCTCGCGCCCCGAAAATATTATTGTGAACCAAAAACATTGTAAATATTGTGTGAAATAACAGTGTTTTATTGTGTTTTCTAAAGCTATTCATTGGATTTTTTAACCGGTAAGTCGTTTTTAATTTATACGCAGCCATTTTGTTTTGTTTTCGTGGTTTTAGTTGGTACCTGTTGATTTTCGGATGGTAACATTGACAGTGATGCGTTGGGATACAATCTGTCTTGTTCTTAATTCAAACGTAATGGTGTTAGTGTTTTCATTTTTATTTATTATCTGGGTTTATGTATATCTTAAATGTTTACGATTAAAATAACATTTTGGTATTAAAACATTTATTCGTACCTATATCATGGTTTAAGTTTTATTTTTCTTATAAAAAAAATGGGATTAGGTATGTTTTTTTCATCCTTGTTATTTTCGTACTTATAGAATAGAATAGACATATTTTATTTCTGAGTATATGGTATACATCGACATTTTAATAATTACATATAATATAAATAGTTTCACATTGTCGGTATATGTATATAATATGTATATCTTAAATGTTTACGAATAAAATAACATTTCGGTATTAAAACATTTATTCGTACCTATATCATGGTTTGAATTTGCAACTAGTATACATATTAAATCATTATATTAAATTATTATATTCATAATATGTATCTGTTACCTAATAAAACTTATTATGCAATAAATAATTGACACTAAAATATTTCTACGTGTTTCTATTTGTACTACAATCTATTTTTAGTTTTAATTTCTTACCTTCATTTAATTTTAAGTCAATAGTCTCTGTAGAAAAGGTTCTTTAAAGGGTCCTGATTTTGTTATTTTGAGAGTAGGTAGATAATTTTGGGTATCTGATAGACGTCTGAAGAATATTTAGACTTTACAGTACCTAATAATAAGTTAGTTACTACATTTGATGTACGTTTAGAATTTACCACTTTGTGTACAATTTTGAGTAGAAAGTATCACTTTGAAAGAAAGAAAAAAAAGGTTACTATTAGCTACCTAGTGCTAGAAACGTGTACGTCAGTTTAGATTTATATCAAAAAAACAAAATTTAATTCTATGTTAAAAATTATGAAATTAATACATTTTTAGGTATTCTGTTCTCAGGTCACCAGTAAATAAAAAATACGTTATAAAGTAATAAGTGTGCCCTTGCAAAGTTAGACAGTCAGGCTTTATAGTTTTTTTCATGAATAAGCAAGACACCCCGTATTTGGATTTACATAATGCCGCTCTACACACCTTACGATTAAACTGTACAGTTAAAACTGCGACTGGAGGACTGATCGACATAAAGACATTTTTTTAAATATTGTATTATTTGCTTTGACGTTCAAAAGTGCCTTCCCGATCTATTTGAAATAAATAATTTTGACTTTGACTTGCACTCAACTTCAAGTCATTTTATCTAAGTACCGTAATGTTATCTTATATGACAAAATAAAAAATACGTGTCTAATATTTTTTCTTTACATAACTGACTGAACTACTGAACTATGTTCCTTATAGGCCCATAAATATAAATATTATATTAATGAACAAAATATCTACATATTATTATTTAATCAAGCTATGGAAAATTCAGTACATCAATCTATGAGGCATTTATGTTGAACATGAGTCATAAAACTATGGCTAAATGGATTGCTTGATTACTACTTGTAGCTACTAAACGACTCCGGAGCTGCGGACTACCTAGCGGGTTTACCGGAGTTCCGGCGAGAAAAATAGGAGTAGGAACGGGTTGGTTTTTAGTCAGTAAGAGTCTGACACTCCCTCCCGCCTCGCCCAAGACGGGAGAAGTTATTAGATGATTTTCCCTCCCTAAATCTAGGGCTTGGTAGCTGATGCACTAAGGAGTAACTTATTATAAGCAACTCTAAAACGGCTTTTGGTACACCAAAAGCGACTGCTCGTTTGTCTCCTATTCCATAAAAATATAAGTTTTGTAGTTAAATATTTTCAGAATTTATCAAAAGTTTCCACATTTATTACCTACTTATTGATTCTTAGACAGTACTAAGTTTAATGTGACAGCTACTTAGTTTTATAAAAAAATAGTCTATCTCACTTTTTGAATTGAGACAAACTTTGATCAACTTTAATGTATTCCATCTAAATACTAATATTATGGAATATTGATGTAGGTATTAGCATTATTTATTACTTAAAAATCAAAATGAAATATTGAAAAATAGTTTTAGTAACTAAAAAATAAATACACATTATATTAATATGGGCACAGCTGTGAGAGACAAAAACTGTGTAAAACTCTAAGTTTTATAATCGTCATAAATATAAAAGTTTTATTTAGTTGCGCTTTTTTAATAGAAAAATTGTAATATAAAATGACTGAGTTATAGATTAATGTTAATCACATTCATTCAGATCATTGTTTTTGTATACTACCTAGATTAATTAAAAAGCCTAAATTAATTAAAAAATGAAAAGCCTTACTAGTTTCAAGTCACAACGGGACTCTTTAATTCATGGAGGAGCGAATACACGGAGATGTCATACAGACTACAACGAAGGTGTAGGCAGAGGTGCCTATTACGACACGTAATGCCGCTATATAATGTACACCCACTTTTTACCATTTGTATTATAAGTCCCATGTAATAGGGGGTGAGCCTATTGCCATATACTGGACATAATTCCAGTCTCCGTGCTACTACTGAGAATTTTTCGAAAAACCGAAAAACGCCCAGCAATACTTTGCCTGACCCGGGAATCGAACCCGAAACCCCTTGTCCACTTGCGACCACTCGACCAACGAGGCAGTCATGTCTCAAATCCAATCGTACATTTTTAGGCACCTATTGAAATCGCAAGGTGGTGAAAACATATCCGGAGCTGCGGACAACGTAAAAGGTTACCGGGGCTCCGGCTCAAAGCAGGAGAAGGAACGGGGTGGTTTTTAGTCAGTAAGAGTCTGACACCTCAACCAAGGCGGGAGAAGTCATTGGATGATTTTCCCCCCTCAAAAGGTGGTGAAAACATAGACAAGTACAGATACTATCTTGTAACATTAATTTGACCTTGGTTTCCCTAGGATCACATAGTAACTTCTCCCCTGCCGTCTTCAAGTCCAATCGGACCTGGATGCATAAACATAGCCAAAAGAGCACCACACGTTGTTAGTGTTGATTCAAAAATTGCTACAATTTTGATCTTTATTCATATCACGGAAACGACCAAATTGATAGATCAGTGCAGATGGATCCTAAGTACTTTACGGTCGGCAATTGAATAATTCGCCGTCTCCTCTTTGTGTTGAGTTCAAATGTTGCACTATTGTATTATTATTTTGTGTTCTAACACTTTCTCTTTGAGTTGGGAGCTTTGATGGTTTAACAATTACAAATTTTGTTTTTTTTTATTCGGTATGCAAGGTATTTCTTTACCGACACAAACACAGGGGCGATTAATGAAAGTAAAGGATTTCTGGTTTAACAATTAGTTCTCTCTTTATTTTACTTTTTATTAAAAAAAAAGCATTGCACCACTCTAAATGTACTCCTGTACTTTGGGTGAATTTACAAACATACAAGTTCACATACACATAACACCCAGACCCGAAACAACAATATATGGATAATTGCTCAATGCGGGAATCGAACTCACTACAAGTTGCGCGGCAGCCGGATGCCCAGCCACTTCACCAACCGTGCAGTCACATATATGAAGTGCACAGTGTACATACATATATGAAGGTGGTGAAACAGGCGTTTAGTATTACAAATATTTACAAACAATTTTACAGGATTGTAATGTTTGGTTTAGGAAGGAGGTACTTTCCCAAAATGTTTTCGATCGTATTTTGTGTTCATAGCTCTTAGTCACTTCCATGAAGCAAACATATATTATGTAGATAATCATCCCGTTATCTGTTTGTCTGTGTTTCGAGGCTCAGTAATGCTGGAAGAGCGATCGATCTCGTTCATGATAAGAGATAGCTGATGCGTGATTAATATTAAACCAGGTCAGACTGAATAACCTTTTTTTTCAGGGTCTTTGTACTTTTTTTGCGTATTTTGTAGTTATAGGTTTACTTTGTATTTTAATACGTCGTTGAGTACGTGTGTGTCGTGTACTGTAGATACTAGAAAATCTCCTTTTAGTCCGATTAAATGGAAACATATTTAGGTTGCCTGCTTGTTGCCTACGAGAAACAAAACAACTTATTAAATAGTGGATTGATATAAAATCTGAAGAGGTAATTTGAAATCTTCCCAATCTCTGATTCCCCAACCATCCTTTAATTCCTAACCCCCAAAAGGCCGGCAACACACTTGTAACGTGTGTCATGTTCATGGGCGGCGGCGATTGCTTACCATCAGGTGATCCGTCTGCTCGTTTACCGACTTAAACCATAAAAAGTACTAAATATAATATTATGTAATGTTAAAAGAGTACTAAATAATTATGTATAAAAAATATATTGATCAATAAGGGATTAAATGAAAAAGTGTGAACAGAGTTGGATAGGTATCACATACGTAAAAAGTAATTAAAAAATGGAAACTTATTTTCAAATTGAAATACGTGGGCAAAAGGCCGCCTATGTTAACACCTGCCGTAAGTTTTTTTCCACTCACCAACATCCTTTTATCATTTAAGTAGATTTCCTAAAAGATAAAACCTATTTACTTGATCCTTTTAGATTAGGCCTTTCTCAACCCGTTCTACGGACGAGACGAAAATAATTGTACGTTTTCCGAAAAAAGAGTGTCCCTATTTTTGTGAAAGAGGTTTTTTAGGTGGCGGGTATTAAATAATTCAGTGTTCGTAGGTTTTTTTTAATAGGAATCGTAATCATAGGACCCACTTAGTTTTAAGTCAAATTTCCGTGGTGCTTGGCGACTGGGCTTCTCCCAGTTGTGCAGTCTCTTTTGTACCTTAAAGCTTAAGTCATTCTGTCTCCTGCATTAAATTCACCAAGAGAAATTGACACTATCGTTTTCTTTTCTTCTCCTCTAATAATATCTTCTGATTTATTTCGTTGCGGGATCCAAGACAGTCATTCCGAGACTTCAATGCCCTGGTGTTTTCATGGTTATGTCTACTGTAGATCCTGGCTTACAGGAGTTGCAGCAATGTGGGAGGTTGTGGTGAGCTTGTCCCTTAAAAAAAGGAATCGTATGGCAATTTTACCAAATAGCAGAACGTTTTATCATCATCAACAGTCTCCGACAGCTCCATGCTTTTCAGGCGAGATCGCATTTTAAAGAGTTCATGTTTATGAGAGACTGATACTACTTCGTCTCAAAAAAAGAAACAGTGTCAATGTGCCATGGCAATGGCAGAAATATCATTCGTTTTTTTTATGAAACACGAGTAAACGAGCATTCCTTTTAAAATTGCAAGTAAATTTTTATCAAAATTTGTTTTAGGTCACTAATTTGGTCAATAGAAAACTGTTTGTATCTGTATTTAAAAAACAAAAGCGCACACACTTACCATACAAATTATTAGAAAAACTACAACCCGACCTTGTATACTAGTTGTTGGTGACAAAACATATGAAAGAGGATACATATCGTGAGACGACAGAGGCTTGCGGGGAGCGGGGGATGAGGCGCAACGAGTTGCCCCGCGCGCGCAGTGACACATTGACTCATGGGACACGGAACAAAGCGCGCGTTCTTATTATCTTATTCTTATTATATGAACCTATACAGTAAATACAGTCCGCTATTTTATTTCGCCAACAAAGTGGTCCTTCGAGCCGGATAATTAATTTAACTTATACTTAATTTATCTGTCTAAATCTATAACAAAGGGTTGCATAAAATGTTTCAGATTTAAAGCCAGCAATGTCCAGCCTATTATGGGGCAGTTACCTGAATCCAGAACTACACTGGAATTCCCTTTTTTACATTGTTCGGTGGATTATGCCGGCCCGATCATGATAGCTAACCGCAAAGGTCGAGGTTGCCAACTAATAAAATCTTACTTGTCCATTTTTGTCTGCTTAGCTACAAAGGCCGTTCATCTAGAACTTGTCACAGATCTGACTAAAGAGGGATACATGGCTGCTCTAAATCGGTTTGTGGCTCGTCGAGGGAAGCCTCAAAGTATAACCTCAGATAATGGGACTAATTTTGTAGGTACATGTAACGAGTTACACCGTTTCTTACAGGACTCAAGTTCCCAAATCAGTTCCGCATTCGCTCAAGAGGGTATAGAGTTCCTCTTCATTCCGAGTTACACACCCCATTTCAATGGTATGGCTGAATCTGCAGTCCGTTCCACTAAATATCATCTTCGTAGGCTACTCCAACTTACCCATTTCACGTATGAAGAAATGCACACTTGTCTGACTCAGGTGGAAGCCATTCTTAATTCACGTCCTATAACTGCTTTAAACTCTGATCCTACAGACTTCACACCTTTGACACCCGCACACTTCCTAATAGGACGATCACTTGTGTCAGTTCCACATTCACAGTTGATAGAAAGGATAACAAGTCTTGAGAGATACAAACGAATCGAGTTTGTCAAGCAACATTTTTGGAAACGATTCTCCAACGAGTATGTCACCACTCTACAGCAAAAGACAAAGTGGCCTACTGCATCTGGCGAACTCAAATTGGGTTCTTTAGTCCTTATAAAGGACAAAGCGCTTCCTCCCCTACGTTGGGCCCTGGGTCGCTGTGTGGCCGTTTTCCCAGGAACTCAGGATCAAGTCGCTCGAGTCGCCGATATAAGGATCAAAGGAGGAACCATTATTCGAAGGGCGTTTAATAACATTTGTCCCCTTCCAGAACCTGATTGTTGAACCAGCAGCCTTCCTACCTACTTCAACCCGGGGAGTATGTTGGTGACAAAACATATGAAAGAGGATACATATCGTGAGACGACAGAGGCTTGCGGGGAGCGGGGGATGAGGCGCAACGAGTTGCCCCGCGCGCGCAGTGACACATTGACTCATGGGACACGGAACAAAGCGCGCGTTCTTATTATCTTATTCTTATTATATGAACCTATACAGTAAATACAGTCCGCTATTTTATTTCGCCAACAAAGTGTTTCAAAGCAGTTATAGGACGTGAATTAAGAATGGCTTCCACCTGAGTCAGACAAGTGTGCATTTCTTCATACGTGAAATGGGTAAGTTGGAGTAGCCTACGAAGATGATATTTAGTGGAACGGACTGCAGATTCAGCCATACCATTGAAATGGGGTGTGTAACTCGGAATGAAGAGGAACTCTATACCCTCTTGAGCGAATGCGGAACTGATTTGGGAACTTGAGTCCTGTAAGAAACGGTGTAACTCGTTACATGTACCTACAAAATTAGTCCCATTATCTGAGGTTATACTTTGAGGCTTCCCTCGACGAGCCACAAACCGATTTAGAGCAGCCATGTATCCCTCTTTAGTCAGATCTGTGACAAGTTCTAGATGAACGGCCTTTGTAGCTAAGCAGACAAAAATGGACAAGTAAGATTTTATTAGTTGGCAACCTCGACCTTTGCGGTTAGCTATCATGATCGGGCCGGCATAATCCACCGAACAATGTAAAAAAGGGAATTCCAGTGTAGTTCTGGATTCAGGTAACTGCCCCATAATAGGCTGGACATTGCTGGCTTTAAATCTGAAACATTTTATGCAACCCTTTGTTATAGATTTAGACAGATTCCTTCCTCCCAAAGGCCAATAAGTTTGACGAATACTGGACAGCAATAACTGAGGTCCAGCATGTAGAAGTTTCAAGTGATGCATGTGAAATATAATTTTCGTTAAATGATGTTTTCCACATAATAAAATAGGATGCTTTGTGTCATAGCTATAAGGTGAGTTATCAAGTCTACCGCCTACTCTCAAGATATCATTTGAATCGATGAATGGGGTCAATGATATTAATTTATTTTTCTTCGGTAATGAATGGCCTGATTTTAAGATAAGATATTCATTAGGAAACATTTCTAACTGAGCAATATGTATAATAAAATTAAATGACCGTTGCAATTCTTCACAAGAAAGATGATCGCGGAATCTGTTTGTTTTAGTTTTGCAGTTATGAATAAATCTGTATATATAGGCTATGACTCTTTGTAAACGTGTAAATTGTGAATATTTAAGTATAAGTTTTGTAAATAGTTTATCGTCATCGTTTTTGTTAACATTATTATTTATAATAAGACAAGGTTGGAGATCCGGTAGGTCCCGTTTCTGGGTCTCATTAGGCATTTGTGGCCAACTATGCTCTGATTTGAGTAGAAACGATGGACCGGACCACCATAACGAGGCGTCGCTGATTACATCAGCCCTCACCCCGCGAGAAACGAGATCTGCCGGGTTTTCCTTGGACGGCACGTAGCTCCACGTGTGACCACCGGTGCTCTCCTTGATTTCATTAACACGATTACGTACGAATAGATTAAGTTGATGTGAAGGAGTGGACAACCACCCCAGTACAATCGTGGAATCGCACCAAAAGCGACACATGTTAATGTTTAATTTAAGTGAATTTTGCACCTTCGTACACAGTCTTGCACCTAATAAGGCCCCACATAGCTCAAGACGTGGGATAGTTGTGGGTTTAATCGGCGCAACCTTGTTTTTCGAGACTAAGAGCTGAACACGCACAATCCCTGAGTTACACACAGACCTAATATAGACGCATGCCCCATACGCACTTTGAGAAGCATCTGTGAATATATGGATTTCAATCTTTACACAAAGATCACTAAGAACCCAACGAGGTATTTTTAACTTATTAAGACAGGATAATGTGTTAGCAAAAGAAGACCAGAGATGTAAAATATCTGACGGCACTTCTTCGTCCCAAGAGCATTTATTGACCCATAATTTCTGCATAATTAACTTAGCTTCGACAACGCATGGCCCAACAAGGCCTAATGGGTCAAAGATTTGACTTATAATAGAAAGAATATGGCGCTTGGTAACCTTCTTATGAAGTTCAATATTAATTGAAAAAGATAAGGTATCCTGCTGACAAAGCCAATACAAACCTAATGTTTTTGATGATGTGTTTATGTTGTTATCAGATAGATCTAAAACTGTATTTGAATCAATAATTTGACCTGAAAATAGCTCTTTAATAACTAATGTGTTATTCGATTTCCACTTGCGAATATTAAATTTTGCCGAGTTTAAGGTGGCAGTAATTCCTTTACATAAATCTATAGCTTCGCTTACAGTACTAGCCCCACTTAATAAATCGTCACAATAGAAGTCGTGAGCTATACTATATTTGACGCTATTATCGCTGACTGTGGATGCCAGGCTAGTCAGACATTTTGTCGCAAGGTATGGCGCTGAAGCGGTTCCTTGACAAACTGTATTTAGTGTATAAGTTTTTAAACGATGCGATGGATCAAACCTAAATACAATTTGCTGTAATGAGCGTTGACTAGGTACAATGTCAATACATCTAAACATTTTTTCAATGTCTGCCGATACTACGATTTTATGCTGGCGGAATCTGAGGAGAATCGATAAGAGATCGTCTTGGACTGTAGGACCGACCATCTGAATTTCATTGAAGGAAATTCCTGAAGTGGTGACGGCAGAAGCGTCGAAGACAGTACGCAACTTTGTCGTTGTACTTGACTCCCGAAGTACGCCATGATGAGGAAGGTAGTAGTTGGCATTGTCACTGTATGGAAAAAGAACTTTATTTTCAGTCATGTGGCCTAATTGCTCGTATTCTTTCATGAAGTTCAAATATTTCTCTTTGAATATTGGTTCTCGTTCAAATTTTCGTTCAAGCGATAAAAACCGTCGCTTCGCCATCTCAAAAGAATCGCCTAAGACCTGTGGATCTTGCTTGAGAGGAATGGTGACGACAAAGCGACCATCGTTATTTCGAGTCGTGTTAACGGCAAAACTGTTCTCACACGCACGTTCCTCCGCGGATTGAGAATGCTCAAGAGAAACACTATCTACTTCCCAAAAACGAGTGAGATCAATATCAAGTTGTCCTTGAGTAAAAAGACATTGACTGAATGTACCTTTCGGGCTCGAGATGTGACCAGTGACTATCCATCCTAGCTCCGAACTACGTAACATAGGTTGATGCTTGCCTAGGCTAATTCTTTTGTCACCTAGAATATCCCAAAAGATATCTGCCCCGATAAGAATATCAACCTTAGAAGGTATATTATAAGTGGGGTCAGATAAACATAAGCCAGCTGGAATTTGAATATGTCGTGTGTCAATGTATGTGATCGGTACTGCTGTGGTTACGTTGGTAAACACATAACAATCAATGTTAGTCCTATAGCTAGTATTCATTGACTCAATTGTGAGATTGCAAGACTGTGTACTATGGGATACATGATTATTAAAACCTGATACCGTGGAGCTCACGTTCCGCCTCGGCAAACCCAGCTTACTGCAGAAAGCTTCGGAAACGATATTTATTCCACTACCGTTGTCCAAGATCACCCTGGCGGTGTGTTTGTTGCCTTTGCCGTCAACCACCCTCACCAACGCTGTGGAAAGGAAAACACGCGTCGGAGTAGTAACCGGTACGACATCAGTCTTCAATACAATGTCTTTTGAAGACGTAGATGACGAATCGCGAGAAGCAGATTGCTCAGATTTTTCCAAGTGTAAAAGAGTGTTGTGCTTTTCATTGCAATATTTGCAGTGTGATAAAAAACATTTCTTTGCTACGTGACCAAAGCGCAAACAGTTTAAGCACACCTTATACTCTTTTACCTTTGAAATCCGAGATTCTACAGGAAGACTTCTAAACGATTCGCAATTGAACAGCTGATGTGCCTCATCATCACACAATGGACATGATTTACGTTTATAATTTTTATTTTTATTATTAGTGCTATTATTATTATTATTTATTACTAAACTTTTTGCTTTTACAGGTTCTAATTTTAATTTATTATTTTTACTATTTTCTTCTAAAGTTTCTAAGATATTGGCTCTTTGACTTAAAAATGTTATGAACTGTGATAGGGTTGGGGACGAAGTCAATGTATTTCTATGTTCTTCCCACTCTCGACCCGTCACACTATCAAGTTTATTTGACATCATATAAATTATAATCGTGTCCCAAATCGGTTCATTCAATGATGCGAGAGCCCTAATGTTCTTGTTAGTTACATCAATAAGATTTTGAATCGACTTACTTGATTCCGATCGAATAGGTTCTATATTAAAGTCTATATTAAACAAAGCCTGTAAGTGATTATTTACTAGTAAGCGGGTATTATCAAATCGCTCACACAATAATTCCCATGCAATTTTATAGTTATCACCTTTAAAGTCGATGTTTTTAATAATCAGAGCGGCATTTCCTTGAAGAGAAGCCCGTAAATAATGAAATTTATTAATATTATCTATGCGATCACTGTTGTGTATAAGAGAAAGGAATGTGTCTTTAAATTCGAGCCAGTCCTGATAGCCACCGCTGAAATGCGGTAAGTCAATTTTAGGTAGCCTAACCAAATTTCTTACTCGCCCACCTGATTCTGCGTCGCTGAACTCCGCCACAGATTCGCTGTCCTTCCTCCCGGCAGCAAGCAGGCTCTTGGCTCGGGCCACAAGCGAGTAGTAGTCGTTGTCAAACTGCACACGCTCCGCGGGAACCTCCTCGACTGGTGGCTCGTCAGATAGGATCTCGATTTCAGTCTGTAAGGTGTCGAATTCCTCGTACAAGGGCTCAATTTTTCGTAAACGGCACTGTATATCTATGATTTGTAACTCCGTTAAGGGTTTAGAAGTTTCAATTAATTTTATATGATTGCCAAAAATAGTAATTTTAGATTTTATAGCAGAGCGTTTTTTAATTAAAGTCTTAAGTTCAGACATGATGCATGCATTTGAATGAATAGTATGAAGAATGCACAAAGCACCGACTCAAGTTTTAGCAAAATGGACATTAAATTGAGAAAGGAGAATATGAATTTTAATAGCAAAGAGAAGATGGAATAAGAGGAATAAATAGGAACGAACTCACAAAATGTCTTATTCTTTATCCACAGTGACTTGACGGATTATTCGTCCTTCACATGTTTTTCCTTTTTTCCTTGACCTTCTCGAAATTCGAAAATTGACGTAATGGCCGCCGACCGACGCACATGAATTCTTGATTTCTTGACACGGAATATTCTCCAAAAAAGCCTCAAGACGTCCTTAAAATCCTTCTTCACGGAGAGAGGACCACTTTGTTGGCGAAATAAAATAGCGGACTGTATTTACTGTATAGGTTCATATAATAAGAATAAGATAATAAGAACGCGCGCTTTGTTCCGTGTCCCATGAGTCAATGTGTCACTGCGCGCGCGGGGCAACTCGTTGCGCCTCATCCCCCGCTCCCCGCAAGCCTCTGTCGTCTCACGATATGTATCCTCTTTCATATGTTTTGTCACCAACATAAGTCAGTTTCAGTCAGTCAACATCAGTTTGACAACGACTACTACTCGCTTGTGGCCCGAGCCAAGAGCCTGCTTGCTGCCGGGAGGAAGGACAGCGAATCTGTGGCGGAGTTCAGCGACGCAGAATCAGGTGGGCGAGTAAGAAATTTGGTTAGGCTACCTAAAATTGACTTACCGCATTTCAGCGGTGGCTATCAGGACTGGCTCGAATTTAAAGACACATTCCTTTCTCTTATACACAACAGTGATCGCATAGATAATATTAATAAATTTCATTATTTACGGGCTTCTCTTCAAGGAAATGCCGCTCTGATTATTAAAAACATCGACTTTAAAGGTGATAACTATAAAATTGCATGGGAATTATTGTGTGAGCGATTTGATAATACCCGCTTACTAGTAAATAATCACTTACAGGCTTTGTTTAATATAGAACCTATTCGATCGGAATCAAGTAAGTCGATTCAAAATCTTATTGATGTAACTAACAAGAACATTAGGGCTCTCGCATCATTGAATGAACCGATTTGGGACACGATTATAATTTATATGATGTCAAATAAACTTGATAGTGTGACGGGTCGAGAGTGGGAAGAACATAGAAATACATTGACTTCGTCCCCAACCCTATCACAGTTCATAACATTTTTAAGTCAAAGAGCCAATATCTTAGAAACTTTAGAAGAAAATAGTAAAAATAATAAATTAAAATTAGAACCTGTAAAAGCAAAAAGTTTAGTAATAAATAATAATAATAATAGCACTAATAATAAAAATAAAAATTATAAACGTAAATCATGTCCATTGTGTGATGATGAGGCACATCAGCTGTTCAATTGCGAATCGTTTAGAAGTCTTCCTGTAGAATCTCGGATTTCAAAGGTAAAAGAGTATAAGGTGTGCTTAAACTGTTTGCGCTTTGGTCACGTAGCAAAGAAATGTTTTTTATCACACTGCAAATATTGCAATGAAAAGCACAACACTCTTTTACACTTGGAAAAATCTGAGCAATCTGCTTCTCGCGATTCGTCATCTACGTCTTCAAAAGACATTGTATTGAAGACTGATGTCGTACCGGTTACTACTCCGACGCGTGTTTTCCTTTCCACAGCGTTGGTGAGGGTGGTTGACGGCAAAGGCAACAAACACACCGCCAGGGTGATCTTGGACAACGGTAGTGGAATAAATATCGTTTCCGAAGCTTTCTGCAGTAAGCTGGGTTTGCCGAGGCGGAACGTGAGCTCCACGGTATCAGGTTTTAATAATCATGTATCCCATAGTACACAGTCTTGCAATCTCACAATTGAGTCAATGAATACTAGCTATAGGACTAACATTGATTGTTATGTGTTTACCAACGTAACCACAGCAGTACCGATCACATACATTGACACACGACATATTCAAATTCCAGCTGGCTTATGTTTATCTGACCCCACTTATAATATACCTTCTAAGGTTGATATTCTTATCGGGGCAGATATCTTTTGGGATATTCTAGGTGACAAAAGAATTAGCCTAGGCAAGCATCAACCTATGTTACGTAGTTCGGAGCTAGGATGGATAGTCACTGGTCACATCTCGAGCCCGAAAGGTACATTCAGTCAATGTCTTTTTACTCAAGGACAACTTGATATTGATCTCACTCGTTTTTGGGAAGTAGATAGTGTTTCTCTTGAGCATTCTCAATCCGCGGAGGAACGTGCGTGTGAGAACAGTTTTGCCGTTAACACGACTCGAAATAACGATGGTCGCTTTGTCGTCACCATTCCTCTCAAGCAAGATCCACAGGTCTTAGGCGATTCTTTTGAGATGGCGAAGCGACGGTTTTTATCGCTTGAACGAAAATTTGAACGAGAACCAATATTCAAAGAGAAATATTTGAACTTCATGAAAGAATACGAGCAATTAGGCCACATGACTGAAAATAAAGTTCTTTTTCCATACAGTGACAATGCCAACTACTACCTTCCTCATCATGGCGTACTTCGGGAGTCAAGTACAACGACAAAGTTGCGTACTGTCTTCGACGCTTCTGCCGTCACCACTTCAGGAATTTCCTTCAATGAAATTCAGATGGTCGGTCCTACAGTCCAAGACGATCTCTTATCGATTCTCCTCAGATTCCGCCAGCATAAAATCGTAGTATCGGCAGACATTGAAAAAATGTTTAGATGTATTGACATTGTACCTAGTCAACGCTCATTACAGCAAATTGTATTTAGGTTTGATCCATCGCATCGTTTAAAAACTTATACACTAAATACAGTTTGTCAAGGAACCGCTTCAGCGCCATACCTTGCGACAAAATGTCTGACTAGCCTGGCATCCACAGTCAGCGATAATAGCGTCAAATATAGTATAGCTCACGACTTCTATTGTGACGATTTATTAAGTGGGGCTAGTACTGTAAGCGAAGCTATAGATTTATGTAAAGGAATTACTGCCACCTTAAACTCGGCAAAATTTAATATTCGCAAGTGGAAATCGAATAACACATTAGTTATTAAAGAGCTATTTTCAGGTCAAATTATTGATTCAAATACAGTTTTAGATCTATCTGATAACAACATAAACACATCATCAAAAACATTAGGTTTGTATTGGCTTTGTCAGCAGGATACCTTATCTTTTTCAATTAATATTGAACTTCATAAGAAGGTTACCAAGCGCCATATTCTTTCTATTATAAGTCAAATCTTTGACCCATTAGGCCTTGTTGGGCCATGCGTTGTCGAAGCTAAGTTAATTATGCAGAAATTATGGGTCAATAAATGCTCTTGGGACGAAGAAGTGCCGTCAGATATTTTACATCTCTGGTCTTCTTTTGCTAACACATTATCCTGTCTTAATAAGTTAAAAATACCTCGTTGGGTTCTTAGTGATCTTTGTGTAAAGATTGAAATCCATATATTCACAGATGCTTCTCAAAGTGCGTATGGGGCATGCGTCTATATTAGGTCTGTGTGTAACTCAGGGATTGTGCGTGTTCAGCTCTTAGTCTCGAAAAACAAGGTTGCGCCGATTAAACCCACAACTATCCCACGTCTTGAGCTATGTGGGGCCTTATTAGGTGCAAGACTGTGTACGAAGGTGCAAAATTCACTTAAATTAAACATTAACATGTGTCGCTTTTGGTGCGATTCCACGATTGTACTGGGGTGGTTGTCCACTCCTTCACATCAACTTAATCTATTCGTACGTAATCGTGTTAATGAAATCAAGGAGAGCACCGGTGGTCACACGTGGAGCTACGTGCCGTCCAAGGAAAACCCGGCAGATCTCGTTTCTCGCGGGGTGAGGGCTGATGTAATCAGCGACGCCTCGTTATGGTGGTCCGGTCCATCGTTTCTACTCAAATCAGAGCATAGTTGGCCACAAATGCCTAATGAGACCCAGAAACGGGACCTACCGGATCTCCAACCTTGTCTTATTATAAATAATAATGTTAACAAAAACGATGACGATAAACTATTTACAAAACTTATACTTAAATATTCACAATTTACACGTTTACAAAGAGTCATAGCCTATATATACAGATTTATTCATAACTGCAAAACTAAAACAAACAGATTCCGCGATCATCTTTCTTGTGAAGAATTGCAACGGTCATTTAATTTTATTATACATATTGCTCAGTTAGAAATGTTTCCTAATGAATATCTTATCTTAAAATCAGGCCATTCATTACCGAAGAAAAATAAATTAATATCATTGACCCCATTCATCGATTCAAATGATATCTTGAGAGTAGGCGGTAGACTTGATAACTCACCTTATAGCTATGACACAAAGCATCCTATTTTATTATGTGGAAAACATCATTTAACGAAAATTATATTTCACATGCATCACTTGAAACTTCTACATGCTGGACCTCAGTTATTGCTGTCCAGTATTCGTCAAACTTATTGGCCTTTGGGAGGAAGGAATCTGTCTAAATCTATAACAAAGGGTTGCATAAAATGTTTCAGATTTAAAGCCAGCAATGTCCAGCCTATTATGGGGCAGTTACCTGAATCCAGAACTACACTGGAATTCCCTTTTTTACATTGTTCGGTGGATTATGCCGGCCCGATCATGATAGCTAACCGCAAAGGTCGAGGTTGCCAACTAATAAAATCTTACTTGTCCATTTTTGTCTGCTTAGCTACAAAGGCCGTTCATCTAGAACTTGTCACAGATCTGACTAAAGAGGGATACATGGCTGCTCTAAATCGGTTTGTGGCTCGTCGAGGGAAGCCTCAAAGTATAACCTCAGATAATGGGACTAATTTTGTAGGTACATGTAACGAGTTACACCGTTTCTTACAGGACTCAAGTTCCCAAATCAGTTCCGCATTCGCTCAAGAGGGTATAGAGTTCCTCTTCATTCCGAGTTACACACCCCATTTCAATGGTATGGCTGAATCTGCAGTCCGTTCCACTAAATATCATCTTCGTAGGCTACTCCAACTTACCCATTTCACGTATGAAGAAATGCACACTTGTCTGACTCAGGTGGAAGCCATTCTTAATTCACGTCCTATAACTGCTTTAAACTCTGATCCTACAGACTTCACACCTTTGACACCCGCACACTTCCTAATAGGACGATCACTTGTGTCAGTTCCACATTCACAGTTGATAGAAAGGATAACAAGTCTTGAGAGATACAAACGAATCGAGTTTGTCAAGCAACATTTTTGGAAACGATTCTCCAACGAGTATGTCACCACTCTACAGCAAAAGACAAAGTGGCCTACTGCATCTGGCGAACTCAAATTGGGTTCTTTAGTCCTTATAAAGGACAAAGCGCTTCCTCCCCTACGTTGGGCCCTGGGTCGCTGTGTGGCCGTTTTCCCAGGAACTCAGGATCAAGTCGCTCGAGTCGCCGATATAAGGATCAAAGGAGGAACCATTATTCGAAGGGCGTTTAATAACATTTGTCCCCTTCCAGAACCTGATTGTTGAACCAGCAGCCTTCCTACCTACTTCAACCCGGGGAGTATGTTGGTGACAAAACATATGAAAGAGGATACATATCGTGAGACGACAGAGGCTTGCGGGGAGCGGGGGATGAGGCGCAACGAGTTGCCCCGCGCGCGCAGTGACACATTGACTCATGGGACACGGAACAAAGCGCGCGTTCTTATTATCTTATTCTTATTATATGAACCTATACAGTAAATACAGTCCGCTATTTTATTTCGCCAACACTAGTAGCTAATAACATTTCCTCTTAATAGCTTTGAAATCAACTACAAAGACTATCCATATAAATGTCACCAACAGAAAATGATACAGAGAATCTATTACCGCAATACTGAATGAAAATGAAACCACTTTATATCTGATACCGCGGTTAACGCAGACCACAGACCCACCGCTAACTGTCTACAAGTTAAACTACTAGTAACAAATAGTTATAGCTCCTATATTATGTCATAGTTAGTCGTGGTTAGTGTAATGAATAACTGTAAGGCTAAAGTTAGTCAAGTAACTTGTTGATTTATTGATTTTGTTGTAACTTCTATATTGCAACGGTGCAATGTAACGTCACGCCTTTTGTCTGCGAAGGAGTAGGCAGAAGGTTTCGACTGCACGGTTGGTGCGGTGGCTGGGCAACTGGCTGCCGCGCAACGGGTAGCGGGTCCGATTCCCACACGGAGCAACTCTTTGTGTGATCCACAAATTGTTGTTTCGGGTCTGGGTGTCATGTGTATGTGAACTTGTATATTTGTAAACGCACCCACGACACAGGAGAAAATCCTATGGTGGGGCAACGTTAAAAAAAAAAATCTTGTTGATTTATTGATTTTGTTGTAACTTCTATAATGCAACGATGCAATAGAACGTCACGTCTTTTATCACCGAAGGGGTAGGCAGAGGTGAACGTGCATAGCCCAGAGGCAGGGGAAGTCATTGGATGATTTCCCCCCTCAAAAAAAGAGGTGCACGTTATGGCACGTAATGCCACTGTACAATGTACACCTATTTTTCACAATTTGTGTTATAAGTCCCATGTAATAGGGGGTGAGCCTATTGCCATATACTGGGCACAATTCCAGACTCCGTGCTATTACTGAGAAATTTTTGAAAATCCGAAAAAGATGAACGAACTTAAATAAATGTAGGTATGTAATATCGCAATTCTATTCGCGTGGTCATTGTGGGTATGATAAGGGTCATTCTCCAACCTCTTTTATGAAAAAATACAAATCTATCCCTAGGGAACACTACATTTTCCTAGAATTTTTCGATGTACTATTCTAGACACGGTGTAATTTATTTTTTTGGTACATAAATACAGGTACATCGTGGAAAAAAACATAGAAAATTTTGTTTCTTAGAAAAGTAAAAAAATAAATAGGAATGTTGAAGAAAAACATGGTCGTTGCCTTAAAAAAACTAAAAATAGAACTTGTCAACAAACGTCACTGTGACATTTCGTAACATTGACAGACACGAGCACTCACTTACGTAATGTCAATGTCAATCATATTCCTTTTTTGATCATTTTATAGCGCTTGCAGTTGACTGTTTTTGATGTTCTATTTTTCTACATCCTGTAATTTTGAATATACGTTTTAGTCTACATCCTGTATCGAAGTCGGATTTTTAATTTCTGTTTATGATTAGAGAAAATATAGGATAACATTATTTGGTAATTATTTATTGAGATTACTTACCAACTGTAATGTGCATGCGAACTTGTATGTTAAAATAATATTGTATTAGGGTACTTTTCCATCAGAGATGAGCTATGAAGATGCGCCGCCCACAAAGTAGCTGTGTGAGCACAGCTCGAGTATGCGAAGTATCGATAGTGGGAAAGCCAACATCACAGCAACGTAGTATAGCACATCTTTTATGAAGAAGCACTCATAGGCTAAAAAGAATAGAATAGAAGACAGCAGACAACTGAAAACTTAACACATTCCTTCATTAATTAAAATAAATCACACACTAAAATCCACTACAGAAAAATAGTAAAAACAAAGTCTTAACGAGTTCTTTCGCCCCCTAGTAATTTTCAACAATAATACCTAGGTAAGGTTCATCATATTTTTATGATTATTTTCGTTAAGAAAACCAAATCCCCCGCGGAGTTCTCGGTCACTCCCCCCTCCTTGTCCGTGAAATTTAATACAAAATCTTTTAATAAGACAAAGGGAGATCTTCCCACCTAAACGAAGTGCTAAATGCTACAGACGTTTTGACACCTCTGCAGATTAAATTAATTAGAATCAGTGATGTTTTTAATGTTTCTTAGCGTCGATTTTTAATGTTTCGTCTCGGAAATAGCATACAATGTGTGGAATTACCACTTTTTGACAATGAAGGAAATCATCGCGAGCAAACCAATATAGTTCGTAATTATAAGTATGTAAGAAGAGTTGGTCATCAATGGGCACTTATACAGTATGTAGATCACTCATATGATTTATGAAACTACAAATAGTACTCGATCACTGAAGTATAATTCAACTAAATAATATTTCAACGAGTTTCAAATTCGAATTTCAAATAATATTTAAATAAATCAAAGTATTCAATTCTGTGGGAACAGCTCCATGTACCTTAACTACAGACGAGCAGAAATGTTGTAGTTTGTCTAGAAATATAACGAACATGCGACACGGTTTTTATAATACGATTTTTAAAAGTGTCCTAATTAGCTTAAAGAGAATAATGCACTTTTTAGCTTATCTACCAGGCCTATTTCGCTATTTTTTCGTATATTGTCAGCCAAGACGATAACATATGTGGTTCAAATTGTGGTGTGGTTAGGGTTCCCAACTATACTGTTAAAAACAGTATTATACTGTTTTTCACTAAATTATACTTTTTACTGTTGAACAATAATAAAGTATACAAAATACTGTTTTCAAAATGCTTAACACTACACAGTGTTAAATGTTAGACGCTCACACATATTTTTTTTTTACCTATGCCTACGAAGCTTTTAAAAATGATTCTAAATTAATAAGTTGTGCGAGAAGCACTAAAAAGTATGTCTTTAAAACAATAAAAAAATAAAATACTGTTAATTTTTCTAAAATACTGTTTACTTTCCTTCTCAGACCTAAATATACTTTATTTCTTGTAAAAAAAGTTGGCAACCCTAGGTGTGGTGTAAGTTTAGTCATAAGAGGTGTCCCGATACGGTATATCGACACTTAAAACTATCCATCCTTCACACTTTACTATTCTTAATTATCATGTTATCGGCTTACTCACGTATTTGTTTGACGAGGAACTCGACTAGTTTCAAGCCATGCAAGAGGCTCATATTCATGAGCAGCATTCCGCGACACACGACGCGGCGATTGTCGCGCTGCTTCTGGTGAGTAAGCCGATAACATAATAATTAATTTAGTATGTCTCACGAAAGTTTCAATAAAATTCACAAATCTTACCTAAAATTCTGAATTTAGAGAGAATCGCCAGGCAATAACTAATTACTGTTTTAAATCCAACCACCATCCGTTCGTTGGTAACGGTGTACCCTTTGTGTTCATCATTGTACTCCTAATCAGACTAATTAGCCATTTTATGTTACAAACATGATTTATGAAGCTCCGACAGGTTTGTCCATTAGAATAATGAGGCGGTAATATTTCGTTCAAACATTTTCTAGTGACTAGTGACTAGGGTTGGGTTCAGCAATTTGTTTAGTGTTTATCGTGAATTCCCTGATCGATAGCTAGATAGTAATTTGCCTTGGTTGGTAATGGATTTTATCACTTAGGTGTTGTTTATTATGATATAATTTTTTTTGGCAGTACTGTTTATCAAGTATTTAATTTTAATAACTTAAGATGTCTGCCTTGCGACGACATGAAAAGCATGCTGTGTTTATTAGTTAGAATTTTATTATTACCTTTGTGAGATATACCCAATTATTATTATGTTATCGGCTTACTCATATAATTGTTTGACGTTTGACGAGGAACTCGAGTTTTAAGCCATCCTGAGGTGGAGGAAGAGGCTTATGTTCATGAGCAGCATTCCGCGACACACGACGCGGCAATTGTCGCGCTGCTACTGAAACTTCCTACTCTATCCTAGCTTGAAACTAGTCGAGTTCCTCGTCAAACATTTACGTAAGTAAACCGATAACATAATACAAAAAAAATATAACTAGGTAGTTAGTTAGCCTATTTATCAAAGTTTGAGAAAACCTTCTACAGGTTTAATGGTAATAACCTGATAACCTAAAAGAATTTATCTTTGACATCGCTAATTTTAAATTTTAAACCCCACTTAAAAGTTTTAAAAACTTTATTGATATTCCACTATCACTTTCCAACATGCATATGAGAAGCTCTGTATAGACGAACTTGTAACATAAATTCAGTAATATAAAGTTTGAATTCGTTAAAATTGCAAGTTTTAACAAGCTGAATTTGGTTGTGTAAATCGAAAGTGGATGCGTTTGGACCGATCCGATGCAGTGATACATATGAGATGGATTTAAGATGTTCTTTAACCGTATTTGTGATATATGTGTGTGTAACTTTCCCCTTCCCTCCGGACCTCTGAGCAGTTCAGACGCATTTTTAGTAATTTACACCTTATTTTTATTTGTAAAAACATAAATTCATTCACTTAAATTCAGTGCAAATATTAGGAGCGCATATTTACCAGAAGCTTACTTAACTGACTACGTGTGACACGATTCGGCTTCGTTTGTGTGCTGCAACGGATAAAACACAAGCAAGTTGTGAGTGAAGGATCCCCTTATATTTTTTTTACCGGAGGTCAACTTATATCAGACGGAAAGCAGTTTTGTTCAATTCTGTCGATTGCCACCAGAATAAGCTGACCCCTGCCGCATTAAGTTGCACTTTGCCTCTTCAATCTACTGGCAGCCTAGTGCTTTTTTCGAACATGCCGATCAACCGTTCTCCGCCGCCTCAGTCGACAACGTCTAAGACGTCTGCTGCAACATTGCCTATCTCAAACGAGCAGGCGCTAGCTACACCACTTAGTTCATCTGAACCTAACTTAAGCAGTGATACTCATTCACCAGAATCCTTGCCAAATATTACTTTTAGAAATACCAACTTAACCCATTTTATGTCTGAGATGCGGAAAATGTTTCACGAATTTAAGCAACAACAGGACGAGAAATATGATAAATTGTTTTCCGTTGTAAATGACATACGTGATTCCTTGGAATTCCTATCTAAACAACATGAGGATCTGAAATTAGAAGTAAAGGTTCTAGAAACGGAACGTGAAGGAAATTTGAAATATATAAATGAGCTTGAAAGAAAGCTTGACAGTATGGAGCAAAGCGCACGATCTACTTGTGTTGAGATACGTAATATTCCATGTTGTAAATCTGAAACGAAGTCCTTACTGTTGAATACTATCATAGAAACTGGTAAATTACTGAACCTTACAATTCAGCCGAGAGACGTCAAAGATGTATTTCGGATAAAAGCAAAGGACCCAGCAGTCAAGCCAATTATAGTAGATTTTACCTCAGTGTTGCTTAAGGAAGATTTTCTGCAAAAATTTCGTAACCATATTAAAAATAACTTCAAACTGACAACTGAACACCTTAAAATAAGTGGCCCTGCAAATCGTATCTATATATCAGAAAATTTGTCAGCCAAGAATAAAAGACTCTTCTTCCTAGCTAGGGATGCAGCTAAAACCAACCAGTTTGAATTCTGCTGGGTCTCACATGGGAGGATTTTTGTTCGCGAAAGACCTGGTAGTCCCCACTTACAGGTGAAGAACGAGTCAGACTTAGCAAGGATTACGAAAACAGCGTGACTAGTCATTATGATAGCAAAAGACGTCGCTGAATATCTAGCTCTTATATCATTTTTTCTATATTTCTTGCATGATTACCCTAGATTTTTTATTCATTGTAAAAATTCATTCAAATTATTCTTTGTTGCCACTCAAACTACACACTTCACACTCTACAGCCATTTCACACATCATCCACTTTATCCTACTCATACAATCCACTACCTTTATGTTACAAATACTCAGTCAGTTAAGTTGTTCGCGTATTCTAACACACTTTATAAGCGATATTTCATAAAAGACACTAGAAAGCCGTTTATTGCTTTCGTAAATAATGTAACTTATGTCCCATTTTTCTTTCCCCTGTTGTTTTTTAATATTCTGTGGAATGGATGACTTAACTTCTATAACAAGCGAAGTCGAAAATGTTTCTGTATCTAACTGCTACATGTGCTCACCGGAAATAAGTGGAAGATTTTTTAATAGTGCATTGCATGATTTTAAAGTTTTTCATACTAATATACGTAGTCTAAATTGTAATTTCAATAACCTATTAGTATACTTGAGTAGACTAACACACTTGCCTGATATTCTAGTTTTAAGTGAATGCTGGTTAAGTAAATGTCAAATAATTCCCTCTATAAAAGGCTTCACCTCTTACTCTTCATCATTTAAAAGTCAAAATGATGGTGTGGTTGTCTACATAAGCGACTGTTTAAATGTTATTGTTGACCAACCCATACTTAACGATGCTAACTGTTTAGTACTCAAGCTAAATGGTCACTCGGCCTTTGTCGCCGTATATCGGTCCCCGTCTAAAAGAGATTTGACACAGTTTTTAAATGGGCTCGATCTTTTGTTATCAAGCCTGTCACAATACAAAACAGTAGCCGTAATTGGCGATCTTAATATAAATATTATACCCAATTGCACTGATTCCTATGCTGATGAATACCTGACACTTTTGGCTTCTCATGCAATGCTCCCTGCTCATATCTTTCCAACGAGACTTTCAAACTGCCTGGATCATGTGATCCTTCGCTCCCATACCACTGCCACCACTCTTGTGCTTGACTCACTCATTACGGACCATTCACCAATTGTTATTTACTGTAACCTAAATATTAAAACGAATGCTCATAAACAGACTATTAATAAGATAGATTTCCCCGCGGTTGTCGAATGTATTAAAAAAACAAATTTTGCGTCAATTTTAGAATCTCAAGATCCGGACTCAGCTGCGAAATACTTCGTGTCAACTATGTCCTCTGTCATAAAATCTCACTCCCATGTCTCAATCATACCTAGTAAAAAACGTATTATTAAGCCGTGGATTACTCCTGGCCTTCTGAGATGTATACGACACCGTGACAAATTGTATCGTGTGTTTAAAAAAAACCCGGATAACGAATCATATAAGTTGGTTTTCCACCGTTATCGCAACTTTTGTAACAACCTTTTAAAAAAAGTTAGACGGGAATATGAACGCGCTGAGTTTCAGAGGGTTAGGAGTGATCCTAAAGATACGTGGCGGCTTATAAAACAAATCGCAAACCTTAGTCAGAGCAGCACAACGGCTTCGGAATTATTAAATTGCTGTGAAAATCCCTCTAAATCGGTGGATAGCGCGAATAACTATTTTGCCAACATAGGCAGACTATTAGCGGATAAAATTCAACAAACAGACTTCTTCAAGAACCTTGCCTCAAATAAGCATCCCATTTCTTCCCACTCTCCACCTCTGCATTCAATGACGTTGCTGGAAGTTGACAATACTGAGCTAGAAAACATTATTCTGGGTCTCAAAGAGAAAAGTTCTGCTGGTCTTGATGGTATTACTTCTGCTATTGTGAAAGCTACGAGACATACAATTATACCAATCCTTGTCCATATTTTTAACTTATGCCTGTCTACAGGCACCTTTCCTATTGTTTTTAAAACTGCGGTTGTTCATCCTATCTACAAAGCTGGAGACAGAGACAGTGTCTCAAACTATAGACCAATCTCAATACTCTCCACACTTTCAAAAATTTTTGAAAAAGTAATTAATATTAGACTTACTAAATACCTCGACAAATTTCAGATCTTAGCACCAAATCAGTTCGGCTTTAGACGTGGTAAATCTACAGATGATGCTGTCTTGGAACTTACCGACACAATTGTAGACAATTTCGAAAATAAACATAAAACTATTGGTATATTTTTAGATCTCTCTAAGGCTTTTGACACTGTCTCTGTCCCCATGCTTCTTTCAAAGCTAAATAACATAGGCATTCGCGGTACTGCATATGATTTGTTTTGTAGCTACCTGACGGGCCGTAAACAGTCCCTTAAGATAGGAAACTTCATAAGTGGCGAAGAATCTCTTACTTTTGGAGTACCACAGGGCAGTGTACTGGGCCCAACCCTATTCCTCATATATGTGAATGAGCTGTGTCAGTTAAACATACCGAACTGCAAAATTATTACTTATGCAGATGACACAGCTCTAATAATTCACGGTGTTGATTGGAGTGGGGTTCAAACAAACTCAGAACTGGCCCTAAATTCTGTAACGAAATGGTTAACCAAAAATCTCTTAACCCTAAATACTAGTAAAACGAAATTCATTGTATTTTCTCCAAATAGCTCTAGTCAGCCAGCAACTCCTTTTGTGATCCGCGCCCACACTTGTTCTACCTCTACGTCAAACACAAGCTGTGACTGTCCTAAACTTGATAGTACTCAGACTGTTAAATACTTGGGTATTTTAGTGGATAGTCATCTTAAATGGAAACAGCAAATTGATGCCACAGTTACACGACTGAGGAAACTTATTTATATTTTTAAGAAACTTAGATCCGTAGTTGATTTTGACAGCTTAATCAAAATATACTTCTCGCTGGCTCAGTCGGTGTTAGGTTATTGCCTTGTTGTATGGGGAGGAACTCATAAAACGACCATGCTACGAGTTGAACGCGGACAGCGTGCTATACTTAAGGTTCTGGCGAAGAAACCGATACGATACCCAACAAAGGCTCTGTATTCTCTATGTCAGGTTCTCACTGTAAGACAATTATTTGTACTTCAAGCCATACTTCGTAAACATTGCCAGCTTGCCTATGATCCTAGTATCTTCAGTACAAAACGCCGGTCTGATAGGGTATGTGGCATAGCAGTTCGCAGAACTGAAGCGGCACGCCGACACTTTAAACACATTAGCTGCAAAATATATAATAGAATAAATAAGGAAATAAATATCTATTCATTAACTAGAAATAAACTCAAAATCAAATTAAATATGTGGCTAAAACAATTAAATTATAACGAAACAGAAGAACTAGTGGAATTGTAACTCACACACATCCTTACACATACACTAACATACACACACACACACAGTCAGATGAATGTGTTACATACACAAATTATACAAGTACACATACACACAACCACTCATCTAATCACACAAAGACTTAATATACTTACATTAGATTCTTTTTAAATTGTTAATTAGACTAAAAAAATTCCGCATCTTTGGTTTTTGTTACTGGTACAATTTATTTTCTTAACTGGAAAGGGGCGCTGATAACTGCGACACAGTTTAATACTATTGCTGTTATCATCGTTTCAACTTGTTTGTTTTTGTATGTTTTTCTTGTTTCAAATAAAGAATTTTTAATTTTTTTTTAAAGAACTACTTCCTCGTTGGTCTTGTGATCGCAAGTTCGCACTTGCGGAAGATGAGTCTTGGCGTTTTTAGATATTTTGGAAATTTCTCAGTAGTAGCACGGGGCCTGGAATTGTGTCCGGTATATGGTAATAAGCTCCATTACATGGCACTTATAAAATCCATAGTACGCATCCATAGCACCCGTCCATAGCTCGCATCTTTCCATATGAAAAAACATAGCTTTGTTGAGTCCGCTTCCACCAGTGCTAAGCCAATTAGTGTATATGTGTACCAATTAGTATTATGGATGGAAGCCTATTACTTTCACAGGAAGTAGCCTAGCACATCTCTGATGCAAAAACACCCTTGAACTGCGATACTTCGCTAGGTACAAATTGCAACGATAACTAGTATACACCAACACATCGGCACAACTATCGCTACACAATATCCCTGTGTGGGTATTCCGTAGTAATGTGCATAAAAATGTTTGTTCATTACGCACACATTGGTATATACTATAAATTATTGTGTCGGTATATGTAAGAATTTCGTAAAAGATTTTATGAATAAAAACAAGGGTAGAGATAAAAATAATACTTAACAAACATTTAATAAATCGAACAACGAACGATCGAGCTACACAAATTATATCCATACAAATATATCTAAAGGAATCTTCTCGTCGTATATTTATGTTATTGAATCCATTACAATATTTCGTAACATTTATTAATTGCACGTTTGGCGTAATGGTTAACGCTTTGAGTTATCAGGCAAGGTGTCGCAGGATCGAACCCAGCAATAACTAGTTCTTTTTGTAGTGTTTATCAAATATTTTTTAAACAACATCTAATTCTAAATTTCTAATGATTCGATACTTGAGTATTAAATTTGTAATGTTTGTGGCGACCACGC
This sequence comes from Spodoptera frugiperda, assembly GCF_023101765.2. Classification (NCBI taxonomy): domain Eukaryota; kingdom Metazoa; phylum Arthropoda; class Insecta; order Lepidoptera; family Noctuidae; genus Spodoptera; species Spodoptera frugiperda. Next base: position 6,971,721 of record NC_064221.1, on the reverse strand, counting down.
AACTCTCGGGTCATTTTATTTAGCCCGTTTATAAAGTAACTACCGTCAATTCTTTAAATATTTTCCAAATCACCCAACTTACAAAATAAAATTATATTCTTAGTTGTCAATTTATGAGCATTTCATTTTCATAGTTTATTGCTACATAATTCGTGTGTAAAACTCAACATGTCTCAACACTTCACAAATTTGAAAAAGGCAGAAGTAATTATTTTGCACGAACAAAAGATAGATCTTTTGTTTTAGATAGTTCTTTTCTTTAGTGAAATAGAAAGGCGCTTAACGATATCGGTGAGTAAATAAGATAATTATTATGTTGATATTCTGGGTAATTGATTGAATTAATAATTTTATTTAAAGTTCTCTAAAATTATATTTTTAAATTATATTTATATTATATTTAATTATATTTAAATTATATTTAAAAATATAATTTTTATTATTTTTTAATATTTTATTATTAAAATAATGTTATTATTTTTTGTTTTATAAAATACAAAAAATAATAACATTAATGAATATTAATATTTGAATAATGAATACATTTTTATTATTATTGATGAATTTATTATTAAGAATAAACAATTATTGTTTAATAAATTTAAAACTTAATCTATTTTAATTTATATTAATAGGATACTAATAATAATATTTTCTTAAATATCCTTATAAATAATTTATTATTAATCCTGTTGTAGCTTAAAGGATTTTAGTAGCATTTTATTACTGTGTAAACCTATATATATGTTGATTATAAAATATTGTATAATTATTGTGTTTACAACTAAAGCTACTTGTAGTTATATTTTATTCCTATTGATAAGTAACTTTATAGATTTTCGTGGTATTTTAAATAATATATTTTTGTTTAATAGTATAAGTCCGTGCAGTTATGGGTGCGCAGATATGCGGAGACTGGTGATATTGAAAATTGCCAAGCTGGGCCGAAGCCGAAGGCAAATTCGTTAGCCCGGCACTACGACATCATAGCCAGGCATAAGGCTGATTCCTTTTTCAACGCGCACTGCAGCAACGGCACTCGATGTTTTCACGCAAACAATAAGGAGGCACCTGCATTCTGGTTTAAGGTGCAGGAAGCCACCCAAAAAGATATTACTGCCCACAATGCACCAGGAACAACGATAAAATTTTGCCAGAAGTTTTATAAATTTTGATAGGGCTAATAATGTGGTTATATTTAACGATGTAAATAATTAATTTCATGCTAGCAGCATAAAGTTTAAATTTATTTGTATTGATTTTTTTTTGCGTTAACGCTGAGTTATATCGATTTCTGAATCAGTTACTGAGCCATCAGCCAAATTATATATAGTCCAAATTAACTACAATGTTTATATTTTTAAAATAATATTAAAATGCAGTCTAGAAAATACGGTGAAGTGATGTTATTGTTATGCGGTTAGAAATTGTCATAATTTCTTTCTATTCAACATGTTGATTCACTTCACTTCTCATTTTTAATAACTTATGTAACTGCTGTTCAACTAATTTGAAACATTATATTTACGCTCATCCTTAACCAACTTAGAGTATGATTCGAAATGTTATAATGTTAAAAACTTATTTGTATTAATCGTCACATTTTTGCTAACATATTGCCCACTCAATATTGAATCTTATAGCAACCGCCTTAAAACACAAAATGGAGAATTCTAATAACAAAAATTTGCCAATTTCAAGAAATAACAATATTTACTGTGAAGCGGAAATTTGGAAAAAAATGTTTTAATTAAATTTTTATAATAATTTTATTTTTTAATACTTTTTCTAATTTTAAATTTTAATATTAAAAAAAATATATATATATATATATAATGTTTCTTATTGTTTAATAATAAGTAATAAACAATCTTAAAATTTTATTATTATTATTTAATTAATAATAAAAAATATTATTTAATAATATATATTTTTTTGTAATAATCATTAATAAATAAAAAAATGTCTATGAAAACAATTATTAACATTTTTTATTTGATTTATATCCAATATTTATACTTTATTTCTATAAAAATAAATTAAATGTAATAAAATAGATATCGTTTTATTTACCGACTTAAATGCTTCTTTTATAGTCTGATTTTATTATACAGAAAACAAAAATAAACTTAAAAAAGACAAACAACGAAATAAAATACATGTAAAAAATATGTTTTGCTGGTTTCGAACCCACATCGGCGTAGAGGGAGACGATTAGAGCAAGCTCATTAAACCACTCGTCTACGAGCACTACGTCTAGTTTAGTGAAAATGTTGAATCATATCATCAATTGTAAATATTTTTAACCTTACCCATCTATTAAATTATAAAAATACATATACCGACACAAAATTTATAATATATACCAATGTGTGCGTAATGGTCAAACGTTTTTATGCACATTACTACGGAATACCCACACAGGGATATTGTGTAGTGATAGTTGTGCCGATGTGTTGGTGTATACTAGTTACAGTAGCCGCGTGTACACTCACTAACAAAAATGGTACAACAAAACTCCATGAAATGTTTACATTTTCACAGCTAAATCAGTTCGATTGTTCACTTAATAGCTTGAGTAAACGATCAATAATAGAAGTATGATGTCTAAATTTAACACTTTTATTGCACATGACGTAAATGTTGACGTGTGTAGCTAAATTGTTGCATGACTGTACTTTCATGATGGGCCCTACAATGTATTGTGATTGGAGTTTCCCGTTTAATGGTTGAAGATATTTTTGTGTTTTATTTTTCTTTTTGTTTATGGAATAAGTTGGTAAATGAGCAGATCTCCTTAATGGTGAGCAATCCCCGCATGTGTCTACTCAAAACACCAGAGGTTTTGGGGGTTAGGAATTTAAGGGTTGTTGGGGAATCGGGAATTGGGAGTTTCCTCCCATTATTCAGATTATTGAGGCTCCGGTGAGCTCACTCGCAATTCGAAATACAACGCAAGCATGAGGTGAAATACACCTCAGATTTTTATGTAGCTGTGGTATACCTCCGGTCGAGCTGACCTATTCGTGCCACTGGCAGAAGCTAGTCTTAGATAATCTTAAATATGTTACAAAATCTATCAGCAGACATTAGCTATCAGCAAACCATTGCTTGAATCCCAAATATCAACCTCACCCAAAACAATAATCCACACACACATACATAACAGACTATCATTCATGTTTCACTCACGGACGAATGGCTAACATATTGCGCCCATGTCCGAGCCCCGCCCAGTGACCCTTTATTAAGGACCTCACGAGGATACAATGCCAAATATTGTCTGTTTTGTAAACATAATAATATACAATGCAATAATGTCTGAATTCTTTGGTATGAACGTGTAATTATTTTACAAAGCTCTTAATTTAAAATCTACGTTGTACCTGAAGTGTAATTTATTTGATCGCTTGTGATTTGAAATTTGTTTTTTTTTGTCTCTATATGGTGACTGGTAATTAGTGAACGATTTTTAAACACGTGATTGTACTCATGATTATGAACAACTTTCCCAAAGAAACTATTTTTGTATACTCGTTAATTTTATTTTTATCATAATAACTTAAACACAGTCACCCTATACAGATGTGTATATGAGCCTCTAGCGTGGCTTGAATCTAGTCGAGTTCCTCTGCAAATAGTTACGTGAAGTCAAAGTCTTTAATCATGATAATCCATTGCTGGAGTACGGATGGAACTTCTTAGTCACTATCCACTATTGGTTACTGTATTTGTACCTACTGAATCAACTTGAAGTTTCCTACCTGCATACCAAATTACTTGGCTGGCTCTACAGGTTATAGTGTGCTTTTCCACCAGAGATGGACTACGTTGCTGTGGATGCGTTTGGCTTCCACCATTCATATTCGTTGGTTCACATAACTTAGCACTGGTGAAAACGTACTCAGCTATGTTTTTTATATGGAAAAATGCGTGCTATGGATGTGTGCTATGGGTGGCTGCGCATCTTTCTCACACAGCTACTTTTTGTGGCGACGCATCTTTATAGCACATCTTACTCACACAGCTACATAGCTTAGTATCAGTGGAAACGGTCAAATAGTTTCACAGCTTAGCTATCACATCTTCGTAACATATTGTATAGGTGGAAACGGTCACATAGTTCAACAGCTTACCTATTACATCTTCATAGCATAGCTACATAGTGTCTCTGGTGGAAAAGCACCCACACGCTCAAGTATCAAGATAACACGGTCGTAATACACTTATTTCCTCACTCAGCTACCCTAATACTCGTACATTCCGGGTCGAATCCACAGGTAGCTGTGACGTCATTGTCAGGACAGGGACGTTTACCCTGGGGTCGCAAAGTTTCAGTTCATTTCTCTTGATGACATTGGAGTTTGTGTTTTAAGTGTGTTGTATAGAGTTTAATTTTGCTTTTGCTAATTGTGTACACGGTTTGTGCAAGGATTTCGGTTTGTGTTATTTTGGTAGCAGAAGCTGTTACGATCGTTAGTTCAAAGACTCTTTGGTTTTTTAGTGAGTACGATTGCTGAGGCCTGCTGAATTACGATATATGAGTTTGTCATACACTTTTCGACGCCTTTAGACGTAAAAATGACTGCTATCTATACGAGTTATAATAATTAGCTCCGTACATTAATTTGTTGTAAAGATTAAGTTGATGTATGATTGATGAGATGATTATTGCAATTAAATTACATTACCTAGAAACGCGGTTTACTCACGTATATTAATGGAGAAAAGCTTTACTAGTTTCGAGGCACAGAGGGACTCTCAATCAATTAAATTATAATACGAATGGAAGGCTATTATAATTGTATTATAACTTTCGTGAGTTATACTAAATTAATTATTATGTTATCGGTTTACTCACGTACGGTAACTGTTTGTTTGACGAGGAACTTGACTAGTTTCAAGCCATGCTAGAGGCTCATATTCATGAGCAGCATTCCGCAACAATCGTCGCGTCGTGTGTCATGGAAAGCGATTATTTTTCTCAGTTGTTGATAGCTACCAAGTTATAAGTTAACTTTATTTAATTTAATTCGTAATTTCATTACTCTAAATTGTACACGCGTCTTTAACCTAAAGTAGGTTGCTGAGTAAAAAGAAAAATGTGCGATGTTGAGACACGTATAGTATAATATAGATTATCGTTATACACTTAACCCTACTAAGCAAGAGGTCGCCAATTCAGTTTCCGTCAAAAAAATTGCCCCTAAAACTTCTCTTGTCAAGAAAACTCTCACGCATTCATAACGTAAACTTGGCAAGTTGGCAAGCTTTGCTTCACCATATTTCCAATTGGTTTAAGCTCCTCCAAATTGCAATGCTAACCAAGCAATATTAGCAAACAGTGTCTGTCCTCGTGTCCTGTCGGTTGCTGAGATTTATTGCATTAATATTGGAGCCGCAGATTTATGGAGCTTGTTAGAATAGCTGGTTTCTGCTTTTATCTATAACTTTACCATAAATTCTCTAACGTGGTTATCATTCCTTGAAGAGTTGGTAAAAATATCTACGTACTTACGTGGATTGTTTGATAAAATGAAGTCTGGGGATCGAACCTGAGAACGAGTATTTAATAGGTCAATCTATTCTATTAGTGACGTATTGTTGGTATGATCAGTAGTCAGATTTTTTTGGACATTTCGATGGTTTTATTTGTTTTTCTGAGCCTGAGTCCGTAGTCCTAATAGTAGAATTAATTTAAAAAATCATAAAACCTTCAAAAATATGACACATCACCTCAACAAGTTAACAGCAATTCACACCCCCAAAAGCGACAGCACCGCCATCTACACAAAGCAATTAAATGACAAATTAGAGTTGGAAGTTTGGTAACATGTCAAATTGATCATGCTTTCATACAGGGAGGGTTACGGCTGTCGCATTGTTTCACACGTGCCGTGGTTTCAATTGCCTGAGTTTCATGGAACAAATATTTGTCTGGTTCTCGTTAAGGAGATCCGGATTCATTTGTTTGTGATATATTGTTTGTAAATGGTCCTGTGATGTGGGGGAGTTTCGTGGCTTTGGAAACTGTGAAGATCTTAGTTTTTAACAACTTCGCTGCGGTAATAAAATGTTTTACTTTCGCCTAGTACGGTGGCGGTCCAAACAAGCCTGCCATAAACTTTCAGACATTGTGTGGCAGGTTTTTTGAGCCTGCCAATACTATAATGTCCTGTCATATCCGGTACCTACGGAAAGTTCTCACATTTCGCATCCGCACTAGCTGGAAGTCCCGCGGCGGGCCGATTATGGGTGATCCGCAGTGAACGTGTTATCTTAGCATGGGTGACCATGTCGATTTAAAAACTAATATAATGTAGTGTTAGTGATAACACTATCAATAGAACTTGAGACGGGATATTTACCATGTTTATTATCACAGATCTGATCATTTGTGATCATGGCGCGTGCAACAGTGGCAAAATATCGGAAACTCATAGACATGAATAAAGATGGTAAATATCCCGTCTCAACTTCTAATGATATGTGAAGATATTTGTGATTTTCGCTGTAGTTTCACTCAATACTATTCATTTTCTTACCCGCGGCTTCGCTCATGTGCCCGTAGGATAAAAATATATGTTTTAAGATATTCTTATTACTTTTACAAAGCAAGTTCTGAGTTGCTTTTTGTAGGCGTCGTCGTCAAGTAAACATAATTATGTCTGTATGTAATAACGCCCACTCGCCTCCTTTGGTAATTACCTATATTATCCTTAACCAAATAACCTTAGGCATGTTGTAAGAGTAAATTATCTAACATAATTATGCTTCTAGAACTTTTCGGAGACGCAGTCTTTTCTCCCAAGAGGTCGGCATTCATTGGTAACTACATTGGTCCATGGGTGGCGCTATTACCATCAACTGATTTGTTTGTTCATTTGTATCTTTATCCCATAAAGAAGTGGGCTGAATTTGGGTTTGAACATACATACCTATACCGTTTTTTTTTTTTTTTTAAATACCTATACCGTATATGGAGAGTAGTCGGTACTCGATTCTCGTTAAGTTGATATAAAAGAAATAGGTGCTTAATTTTTATAGCAATGTCTCTAAAAATAAGTGAAATTTGGATATTATAATCCCTAAGCTCGCCGCACTGTTTACAGTGTACAGTGTAGGTTACCTATGTATTCCGTATTGATAGCGCGCTGCGAGACCCGTACGTCCGCGCGGTGTCCTAGTGTTCCGCTGTTAAATACTGGACCCTCAGCGTACTGTGTACGAAGTTTACTAAGAAGTTATTTAATATTTCGTTTTTATGTTATTTTATTTCATGATATATGTTCGCATACTATCACGTTCTGAAATATCGAAGGTATCTCACCAGTCGACCTGTATAAATCATTCTCTATTTTCTTACCTGAGTACTAAATAACTTTGCTGACTGTACACGTAAATCCTTACTATGATCCTCTTGTGGAACTCATACATACATGTCAAGGAAAGTCAGTGCGAAAACGTTAGTATGTCAAGAAGCAACATTCAAATCCTTGACACTTTATGAATAAATCATGTCCTTAACACCATGCCTCGTTCTGTCATCTCTTCAGATGTTAATGGTAAAAACTAGGACACGGTGTTAATATTTAAATGTTTGGAAATGAGTTCATTTTGTTTGCATGTTGATAAACATGATAATGTTCGAGTGTGGGAGAGCCATGCTTCGGCACGAATGGGCCGGCTCGGCCAGAGTGATACCACGGCCTCACAGAAAACCGACGTGAAACAACGCTTGCGTTGCATTTCGTTGTGTGAGTGAGGTTATCGGAGGCCCAGTTACCTTCCCCATCCCCGATTCCGTAAGTTCCCCAACAACCTTTAAATCTAACCCAGGAAAGGCCGGCAATGCACTTGCAACGCCCGTGGTGTTTCGGATGTCCATGGGCGGCGGCGATTGCTTACCAGCAGGTGATACACTTGCTCGTGTACTAGCTTCATCATCCTCATCATCATCAGCCGAGAGACGTCCACTGTTGAACAAAGGCCCCCCCTTAGTCCACCACGTAGAACGACAAAGTGTACTAGCTTACACCATAAAAAAAAAGCAAACATTTCCAACTCGCCCGATTCGATAAATAAATTGTAATGTGCCTACATACATAAATAAGTTCATACTATGAATACTGATTACATTTCCTATTTAGCATATAATTAAAACGCGAGTACAAAGAGAAATATTTAAAGCAGGGCTTTGCAAGGGTTTATCTGCTAATACGTGTTACATTTATGTATGAAAACATTACGCCTCTTGTTCCTGCTCTCCTGGTAGGGATCAACAGAAATGTACCACAGACTGTAAGATATTTATTTTTATAGGTACTTTTTTCATTTTAATAGCAAACAAAGTCGCCTTCTCTGTCCCTATGTTGTATGCTTAAATCTTTAAAACTACGCAACGGATTTTGATGCCGTTTTTTAATAGATAAAGTGATTCATACGTTATGCAGGTATGAATCACTTTATCTATTAAAAAACCGAAAACTTTATCTATTATATAGCACAATAATAATTGCACCCATGCGAAGCTGAGGCGGGCGGCTAATAAATTATAAAATATTGAATATAATGTAACGTAACATTTTCACATACTTTACATACTCAGAATAATCAAACATATAATAAATCATTATTTCACGGAAATCTAAAATACATTAATCACTTTGAAATAGGTTCCACAGTTCAAACCATATCTAAACCAAATCAATACTACCAATCAAATCGAGTACCTACATACTAGCCGCTACCAAACTACGCGGCCGGTAGCATTTCATCAAAGCGTTGAAACAGCTACTTAATCAAAATACCACAAAATCGGACTACGGACCCGTAGCACGTAACGATGTAAATTGAATGTGTACCACATGGTATCGCCTACATACTTCGTAGCGGCTACCACATACCGCGTAGGTGTCTACCGGAGTCTACCCGCCGCAAATTCCCGGCGTAGCGGTGTAGCAGCGTAGTAGCGTAGAGCTATGAAATAAATGGCATTACTTTACCTTTGAACGCTTGGGATGGACTCGCACTGCAAAATTTTGTTTTCCTGTATATTATTAAAATGTGTATGGTTTACCTTTGTAAGTACTACCGTATTAAAGTTTTATGGAGTGTTATGTCGTGGTGTATATTTTTTTAACAACATGTATATTTATGAAATACTTTCTAGAAGTTTCTTTTTACTACTCTGCCTTCTAGAAGCGAACATTTATAAGCTCAAAAGATCGAGTAGTTTAGGAGATATCCGCCTACATTATTTCGGCATTTGGGCAGATTTTTTTGCAGTTAAATGCATTTCGGTGCAATTATAATTTTGAATCTTTGACCAATTTAATTACATATTCTATCTACATAATTATTATAAAAAACGTTTCAGTTCATAAGTTTTTCTCTACCGACAGCGTACTCTATTTCTGGCCGTGACAATGATTTGTAACACCTCTTTGTGTGAATTTATGTTTCCATTTGAATAAATACTAGAAAAATGGCGGCTTCGGTATTTTCCCTTAAGTTTCCGATCGTTTCAAGTGACAGATTCGATTTATTACGAACCAAACACAATTTTAGGTAAAACGATTTCTTAAAAGGAATTTGAGAAACTTGAACTTTAGTGAACTTAGTGTCTTAGTAAAAATTGACAGTGCTGGTGTTATGTTTAAAATAGGGTGCGATAGATAATTTATCCCTAAGTTTGAAAAAAAAAGAAACAAAAGGCGTTAGAAAAATAATAGAGGTGCTTTACAAACGACATTGAATCCAAAAATATAGATTTTAGTTTTTCTGTATGTATGTCTGGCCTCAACTCAAAACTACATGGATTTATTTCAAATTTCCATTAATGTATATGTTATCACGATATAGGAAAACATTCAAAGTCACTATTTCACGCTGACGAAGTCGCGGCGGCGCATCTTCATAGCACATCTTACTCGCACAGCTACATAGCTCAGTATCGGTGGAAACGGTCACACAGTTTCACAACTAAGCTATAATATCTTCATAGCATATCTACATGTCTGGTGAAAAATCACCATCATTATCATATACAGGGTGTCCCTGAAATCGACGTCCAACAGGCACCAGATGATCGGCAAAGTTTCAAATGTTATCAGAAAAATATAAAAAAAATTCTAAGTCCTACAGTTTTTAAATTACAGTGACTTATGTGTTATCCACGAAAAAGTACACCCTGTGCCAGTCTTTTGACTCTTGTTGCTACAAATCTTAATTTTTTCGTCTGCAGTCTTCCTTACATTATCCTGAATAGTGCTCCAGTAATATGGAATCATAAATTCTTAGCCAACTGCTTTAGATTGGAAAACATTGTTAGTTTTAGAGGAACCAAATACTCTGAATAAAATTTTCATCTTACTTTAAGTGAGTGTACTGAATAAATTATGTATGGCGCTAGTAGTGGCAAATTTCACCAAAGTTGGCGCATTTAATAAGGATTATAAAATGGTATAGCACTTTGCACATTATTTCTTAAATTCGACACAAAAAAAGATTTTTCAACGAAACTCCGTTTCGATGAATTTATTTGTACTTACTAATATTTCTTCTGGTGTACTCAAATCATACGTTACAACCTCGTATGCACTAGACAACACTGTGCACGCGATTTGTTATCATCATGTTGAAAATCAGCGAGGATCTCTTGTCAAAAAACATTGTCTGTCTACTCATGATTTCGCTTGCAGCATTCGTCGGCAATATTATCGCTAGACGAACTGGTGTTGTGCATCTCGAGCCATCGTACTCGGGCTTCGGCATTTTAGCTGAGCACTGGCTTTTTTGCGCCGTGTTGATTATTAATTTTTTAAATTATTTTTTGCTTTTCCTGCAATTCCTTGTAATAACTCTTTCTCAACAAACAAAAGAATATTTGATGCTACATCCCGCATTTGATCACAAGGCATGAACACGTAACTTAATCGGAGGATTCACACATTTCTTTTTTTTTTTTTTTGTTTCGATGGGGATATGACGAGTAATTGTGCGTAAGGGCTCATGTACACCATACCACTACCGCGTCGATACGCTGTGTACATGAATCTGCCGCGTCCGTTCCTTTTGATTTTACTACGGTACACATTTGATAATGTGTTTGATGCACTATGAACATCATATTGCAATTATTCATTATTATTTAGTGAAACATGATACACAACAACAGTTCCTCTAGTAAGTCTAGAGAGCACTAGCGAAATCATGAGTAGACAGACAATGCTTTTTGACAAGAGATCCTCGCTGATTTTCAACATGATGATAACAAATCGCGTGCACAGTGTTGTCTAGTGCATACGAGGTTGTAACGTATGATTTGAGTACACCAGAAGAAATATTAGTAAGTACAAATAAATTCATCGAAACGGAGTTTCGTTGAAAAATCTTTTTTTGTGTCGAATTTAAGAAATAATGTGCAAAGTGCTATACCATTTTATAATCCTTATTAAATGCGCCAACTTTGGTGAAATTTGCCACTACTAGCGCCATACATAATTTATTCAGTACACTCACTTAAAGTAAGATGAAAATTTTATTCAGAGTATTTGGTTCCTCTAAAACTAACAATGTTTTCCAATCTAAAGCAGTTGGCTAAGAATTTATGATTCCATATTACTGGAGCACTATTCAGGATAATGTAAGGAAGACTGCAGACGAAAAAATTAAGATTTGTAGCAACAAGAGTCAAAAGACTGGCACAGGGTGTACTTTTTCGTGGATAACACATAAGTCACTGTAATTTAAAAACTGTAGGACTTAGAATTTTTTTTATATTTTTCTGATAACAGTTGGAACCTTGCTGATCATCTAGTGCCCGTTGGACGTCGACTTCAGGGACACCCTGTATATTGATTTATAAATCAATTTATTGTCTCTGTATAATATGTATAAATACACTGAGTGTATAGTGTCTAGTCTAGTATCTTAAAGAAATTCACTATCACTTCAACACTATCTTACGTTCCTTCACGGAGTTCCCAGTATAGTCGTCGCTTCACCAGACTGCCTTTAATCTGAGATTAACTACGCGTCTTATGGCCGTTCCTGGGATAGATGACAGCATTCCTTACATTTCGAGATACCTTTGTGCCTTAAAACTGAAGGCTATATTTAGGCATTTGGTTATGTGCTGAACATCTACATTTGAGTAGTTTTGTTGATATAAAGATGATATTTATTTTATGAGTGTATTTAAATATACCTAGTTGATACCTACAATAAGGTTTTTTTTTGCGGCCAACGCAGAAAATTCTGCACGGAGAGCAGTGGATGGAGGAGTGAATGGAAGGTAGGGAGGCCTTTGCCCTGCAGTGGGACGATCACAGCTAAAAATAAATAAATAATATTTAAAAATATTAATGGTTTGTGGTTAGGATTTGTTATGATTGGAATCCAAAATAACTAAAAATTGTTTCAAACATTGAATGGTATGGAAATGGTATTTTTGATTAGCTTAAGTAAACGGTTCTTCATCATAATAATATAAGTAGGTACATATACGATATATCCATGCTTATAAACCAGGGCCAATGTAAATAGGGCCTTGTATACTTCCTTTATTTACTCACGTTTCATTACTTCAAAACAAAAATAAATGAAATCGTCTGACAACACGGTCAAGTGACTTCTGACACTGCAGCTCCTTTGACCCCAAAAGCCAGTCGAGGGTGCTCCAAAGACCACAGATGCTCATTAAAGGGTCTCCTTAAGGTCAAGGACCGTTTGCGCCATAGTTGCTTGATTGAAGAACCCCTGTTTTTTCGATTGCTCTTAGTTTTTATGACTCCGCTAATAAGGACCAGAATGCTTTGTCAAGTCTTTTGATTTCGACAAGTGGTCCTTTGGTACATAAAATAATGAAGGGTAGCTGACACATTGTTTTAGCTTCAAACAATGTTTTTGAAGGTTTTAATTAAAGTCGGCATGATGGGTCGTATTGATAAAGGTTCTACGGAGGCGGTGTAAAATAATAATTACAGAGGTCCGAGACTGCGCTCTGCTAGGGGGCGCTGGGCTGTGATGTTTGGTCCTTGTGGGAAATAATTATGAGAAAAAAATTTACGTGTTAATTTATTTAGTACAGAACTCTCCCCTTTACGTCTAATTAACGTATTTTTATTTAATTTGTTTGTCTGACTCTACTTCCTTGTAGAACATTCGTATTAAGAGTATACATAGTTACATATCTATGTATAACCAGTATAAACTGACCTTTGAATCTGCGGTAAGATCATACAAAGCGAGACCATTATAAACTGGTCTTCTATAGTATTCTACATGATGTGTATAATGTTTTTCTTGAGGCAGGCGAAACCAAAAAGCCAGCATATACCATGCTCCATGGCTTTCAACGTAATTATTTTATTAGCTCCGGATACCCGGGGCCGATTCGACAGGCCGAGGTCAACTGGGATCTGCGAAGGGTTAATTCAAAAGGGTCACATAACTATAAATGGATACAGACAATCAATTTGACTGCATAATCAACTTGAATGATACTTCGAGCGGAATTTTCTTGTCAGTATTCTGTTTTCTTGTAACTTACTTTTTGTCAGTTGATTATTTAAGTGTAGAAGAGCCATGCTTTGGCACGAATGGGCCGGCTCGACCGGAGTGATATTACGGCCTCACCGAAAACCGACGTGAAACAACGCTGCTAAAAAAATAAAAGAAAAAAATATATAGTTTGTCACGTCATGCCGCTGTTGCGTCGCCGACGGGCTTCGGTGCAGAAAATTTTTGCACCATTCAATTTTTCTAGTAAAAGCGAAAGAAAAAATGTGTGAAAAATATCAAAGTGATATGATAGAGAGATTTTGCTTTTTCTTCCCATTTGATTATGCCACATTGAATTTTTAGTCTTGTATAGATCTGATTTTGTTATTACGAGCAAAGATACGAGTGTGGTTCGGTTAGAATTATATATTTTGTCGTTGTCTTTATCATTGAAAAGTATGCAATTCACTTAATTAAAATTTAATAGTACTGAATAGGTGCCATTTTATTTTTTGTAAAAACACCTAAATTGAGCAACATTTTTTATAATAATGCTAGGTAGGTTTTTCTGACAATATTTAAGTCGTGGAAATTAGCATGTAAAAGATAATGACTACAGGGCTTTTGCACTTAGAAAAAACTCAATAAAAAAACGCAACACATATCCCTCCAACCAAATCCATTAGTTTTAAGGTAACAATCAATTACATATAACAAAACAGTTTAGTTTTGAGTATCTAATTTTATCGAGTTACTGTTTAGTATAAAGCCAGCTTTTAATCGATCTTTATTCTCTCTCGATTTAGAAAATTAATGTGTACGTTACTTTTACGTGGCAAGCCGAAAATACAATGAGGGAGTGTTTTATTTTTGGCTTTAAACGTAGGTACATCCCTAGGCCACTTTTTTATTGCGGCGTAACATGTAACTCTTGTGAATGTCTGTATTGTAATACACAACATTATAATGTAATAGAATCGCGCTATTACGTGTGGGAGAGCCATGCTTCGGCAAGAATAGGCCGACTCGATCGGAGTGATACCACGGCCTCACCGAAAACCGACGTGAAACACCGCTTGCGTTGTGTGAGTGAGGTTACCTGAGGCCCAATTCTCCCCTTCCCAATCATCCCAATCCCCGGTTCCCCAACAACCCTTAAATTCCTAACCACCAAAAGGCCGGCAACGTACTTGTAACGCCTCTGGTGTATCAGGTGTCCATGGGCGACGGCGATTGTTTACCATCAGGTGATCCGCCTGGTCGTTTACTGGCTTATTCCAGAAAAATAACTACTACTACTACTACTACAGGGGATTACTCGGCCGGAGTACTACAGCTAGAAATCTGTCGTGTAACAACGTCTACATTGTGTTTCGTCGTAAGAGTGAAGTTTTAGGAAGCCCAATCACCCTTCCCTCTAATAGGTTGGTTCGACAAATAACTCTTCCATCAGGTGATTCGTCTGATCGTTGGCTGCTCTGCTGAAAAAAAACCAGGTCAATGTTATTATCTCCGAACGAACATAATAATACGTTTACACAATTTGCGAAATTGCAAATATGTCTCGTTACCTCATTATCCTTATAAACCTGATTTTTGTAATGAAGTGACTCACGCTGAATATTTATGTCGGAGGATTACATTTTCGTTACGTTTTATTATAATACCAGTAGGGTATATGACTAATTTTTATTCTAATGTCTGTCGTGTAGATTTTATTATTTACTTTCGAGAATATATTGATTTGAAATATCGTCAATATGGCGATATTTCAAATTTGTTAAATTGGTAGAAATGACGTATTTGCTCCCACTTCTAAACTTGGATTCGTTTTATTAGTATTTTTATCTTATATCTTATGTGACTGCCTCGTTGGTCGAGTGGTCGCAAGTGAGACTGCCGAACAAGGGGTCTCGGGTTCGATTCCCGGGTCATGCAAAGTATTACTGGGCTTTTTTCGAATTTTCGAAAATTTCTCGGTAGTAGCACAGAGTCTGGAATTGTGTCCAGGATATGGCAATAGGCTCACTCCCTATTACATGGGACTTATAACACAAATGGTGAAAAGTGGGTGTACATTGTATAGCGGCATTACGTGCCGTAATGTGCACCTCTGCCTACCCCTTCGGGGATAAAAGGCGTGACGTTGTGTGTGTGTGTGTATGATAAAATAAAAAAATACGTGTCTTATACTTTTTCATTACCTAACTGATAGCCTAAATAGATTTTTAATTTTCATACCCTGTCTAAATCCCTATTTGGATATATTTAACATGTTTTTAAAGTATTTTGGGACTTTCGACAAGATGAATTTTCAGGATTATAATAATTGGAACTATGACTGGACCACCAGTTAGGCTCATTTCCACAGGATGTCATACTACAAATCACTTAAAAAATACTGGTCTAATATTTTAACACCAAAAACAAAACTTCAAAATCACCTGCAGCTAAGGCAAGTTTCTCTATAATACTAGGATCATTCTCACCTTTATAAAATCACAAAAACATCACAACTATCTACAACCTTTAAACAAAAATACACCTTACACTTAAGATAAAGAGTTAATTTTCCCTTACCTTCTCTCACCTTTCTACAAGCGATACCGAACTTCCTTTAATACAAAGTTAATCAAATTCCAAGTGAATAACGTCGCTTGTTTACAACATTGTTAATTACTTGGACATACTTCGAGTCCGCCATCTTGGAAATTCAAACTATTAACTGTCAAAGCGTACGCCATCTTGGTTTTAAACTATAAACTGTCAAGTGATATTCTGTCTCTGTCTTTTATAGGTTGTGTGGTGAGATAGGGATATTTTTAATGAATGCTTGTGTAAATTAATTATTGTTGTCTTGTTAGTTAGTAGTTTCTCAAAAGTGGTTCCTATTTAAAGTATTGCAATTTCAATAATTATCGTTTGAGGTAAAATAAAATGTAGGTACGAGTTCTTTGTTATGTGACTGCAAACGAAACAAACAAATTAAAGTTGGCATTTACGATTTAGGAATTTCACAGAAATCAGCTATGAATAGATTTGACTTTTAAGGTAATTTTGGAAAAGTGAGTGTTTTAAAATTAAAACACACCTACACCAGTCTCCTTCTGGAAATTTAAAATAAGTCTTTCTATAAACAATTACAGTATTATTTTCATTTTGTAATGAAATTCCTCTAATAATGAGCTTTAACTAAAGATACGCCCACTAAATAAATAAACTTCTTATTAATACTGGGTACCAACCCTAGCTGTGTTATTTTTTTAAAAGTAATCTTCCACGTGCAAATTTCTAGGATAAATTCTAGGAAAATAGGTGCGGTTTACACAGCATGATGTTGCTGCAAGATAGCACTGAGATTAAGACATCTTGTGTAGACACTGTTTTATTAACCCACATTTCACAATTTGTGTTACAAGTCCCATGTAATAGGGGGTGAGCCTATTGCCATATACTGGGCACAATACCAGAATCCGTGCTACTACTGAAAATTTTTCGAAATACCAAAAAACCCAAGTAATGCTTTGCCCGACCCGGGAATCGAAGCCGAGACTCCTTGTCTGGCTGTGGCACTTGCGACCATTCGACCAACGAGGCAACGTTACGATGAAACTGTGGCTAATACTTATAGACACATTGCAATAGGTTCACTCCTTATTATAAGGGACTTTCAACAAAACTGGTGCTCCTTCTTACTATAGCCTAACCATTTGAGGATTATAAGTTGTGATATAATGTAATATATGCAACGTCTCGCCTTTTATCCCCAAAGGGGTAGGCAGAGAAGCACATTGCGGCATTTTAGTTATTAATTGTATTTTATATAGGGACCATTTATTTCATAGGACCAAAAATCTGGTCATGTGTACCAAGTCTCATTTAAACGAAATCCTTCAACAAAACAGTATCTATACCGGTACTTATTTATTAAATATTACGAGTATGAAAATAGTTCATATCTATCGTGAAATACGTCGCGTCGTGCGTATCATCGATAGTACTGACGTATCATCCGTTGAGTGTGAACGGTCAATTGTTTTTCTATACATTTGTCTGTTCTGGCGTTACGCGACCAATGATACGCGATGCATGTTCCGTCAGATATGAACAGAACCCTTCCTTGTAAGTTATTACATTTTCCATTCAATAAACTACTGCAAAGTAGTGTTTGACACTTTAAGAGTTGCTAACAATGTTTTTCCTTTGTATTAAATTGTTCAGGCGACTTTGTACTAGATAAGGCTGTGCTTAAAGTTGCGGATCATCGTTTAAAGTACTCTTTTGTTTTCTGGAAACCTAGTACCCTGGTACCTCAGGGCTTTTTAAGTTCAGTAAATAAATATTCATATATTTCAATGTTTACTGACTTTACTTCTTTAAGTATTCTACTGACATTTCTTTATATTTGACGCAATGACAAACGTCGTAATCAAAACTTTAAGAGTGGGAGAGCCATGCTTCGGCACGAACGGACCGATACCAAGGTCTCACAGAAAACCGACATGAAACAACTTTTGGGTTGTGTGAGGGAGGTTACCGAAGGCCAAATTTCCAATCTTCCCAATCCCTGATTCCCAAACAACGCTTCAATTTTTCACCTCCACTTTCTATTAGTGCATTGCCTTTTGCAACGCACTTGTAACCAATCTGGTGACCATGGGCGGCGGCGATTGCATACCATCAGGTGATCCGTCGATAAGTTTATCGGCTTATACCATAAACAAATTCAGTCTTGCATTGTAATTTGACTCTGTTCATTGTAGAAAAGGTTTATAATAAACTAAACCTATTAATGTGACACTCAGGTTTTTTTCAATTATCTGTGTTGTTCAGATATAGTTGATCGAAGACTGCTTTTTTATAGTTGAGGTATTTCTGAATACATGATATTACTTTCTACGAAAACTTAAAACCGTAAAGGAGTAAGTTTTAATGTAACAGCTTGCCCCTTTTCGGATTTGCTATTCAATTTGGCAGATTTTACCATTCTTAAAAACGCCTGACACCACAACCCTACATTTTTGTTTGAAGTACCAGGCTCTCATAAAAGGTAAGCGTTGTATTTTCATTCATGATGTTTCTATTCATCGGTCCACTCGTTTTGTTTGTCCTCACAGATTTACCTGAACAAAAGGTAAACCCTAGGGAAGATTTGAATCGGAATACGGACCGCGATCTCGTCACAAGGCCGTATAAAATGGGAGCTGTTATTCCAACGAACAAATCGATACGTGTTTCGCGTACGAGTACTAGGATATCATAAAATTGGTGGAGATTGGAAGAACTGATGAATATCCAACGCGTACTACATCCATTGTCATATATTTTATGTTTGTTTGTGTAAGCCCCATTATAAATGTTTGGATTGTGTACTAGTAATCGTTTTTATAATTTGTTGAATGTTAGTCTACATAGTGTTTACATAGAAAGCTCAGAAAATGTGTCGTACAAGCTGTTATGTAGTCTCATAGAAACAAAGGTTCATTCAACTCTTCAAAATTCATATAAAGCTACGGTTTAACGTGATATATTCGCGTAATCTCTTTGTTTTTGTAGATTAAAACAGGGATTAATGGTGAATGGTAATTTAAATCGTATACTCATTACATTAAAGCACATTTTGAGTTTGTCTTTAAGCTTAAACAATGAGTACAACGCATGTACCTCGCACAATTTTCCCGGAATCATCTAAAACACGATAAGCCTGGTTTCCACGCGAGTAATCAATAATTTTATCAGTAGATAAGTTCACTCAACGATACGGGCGGAATTAGGACGCATCCACTAAGCTATGCGCGGTTCTCAATAAAATGAATAGCCATATTTACTTGAATCTTCAAAAATGATGGCTTAATTCGGAGCTTTGGTAAAGATAAATTACTTTTTCTTTGAAATGTTATATTTTAGGAAATTTTTGTTTGATACTTTGATGGGAACTTGTGGGTGTTTTATAAGTAATCGATTATTTTTAAGTCACTGGGTAGGTTAAGTTTAAATGTTCTTTCCTGTTTAGCTATTTGTGAACGATCTTTGGTTAAAGGTTTGGCTCATAACAAGGTATTAAGATATGCATAAAAGTTATTGGGGAAGTCTATCGTTTTGATTGTGACTAGTATGATGACATGATTGAAAAATAAAGTAAAAAAGTATAATAGAAACACAATATGTATTACTTTTTTTGACTAATTTTCTCACACTACTCATTTACACAACGAAACATAACGCAAGCGTTGTTTCACGCCGATTTTTTATAAAGCCGTGGTAACACTCCGGTCGGTCCACTCGTGTCGAAGGAAGGCTCTCCCACATTAAAAACTAAAACTACTATGTACATTCTACATAGACTTTATAAACTGACAATAACTAAATATCTAATTATGAGCACGAGAGAGTGATGGTAAATCACTCAACGTGAACATTCATTCAATAGGTTATATTACTCTATAGCCTTATAAAATAGCCATCGTTCCTTCAATAGAATAAAAATGTCACCTCCATTTTCCTAGACAATCGCTTACTAGAGCCATTAGCGTAATTAATTTACTCACAACTCCTGTTTAATCTCGTTACTTAATGTCCTTTGACAATATAAAAAAGTTAAAACAAACACACTTTAGATAATAGAGGTTTGCTCTTGGCTTGGATACAGTACCTACTGTTTAATTAGAGGTTAAGTTTAACCTATTTGATGGTGGGTGGTTATTCTGCATGATTTTTATGGGACTAGCTTGCTATAACAAGAATTGGAAGCTAAGAGCTATAGTAGAGACCAACGGAAAATACAGCGAATAACCTTTTTTTTTTTTGAGGGGGGAAAGTCGTCCAATGACTTTTTCTTGGGTGAGGCGGGAGGGAGTGTCAGACTAAAAACCACCCTGTTCCTTCTCCTGCTTTGAGCCGGAGCCCAGGTAACCTTTTACGTTGTCCGCAGCTACGGAACACCGAATAACCTTATTTCCAAATACCGGGAGCAATTCTAGAAAAGAAATAAGATAGACACCTGAACCAAAGAGGTTTCTTATTAAGTAATAATAATTAAAACAAAAATCGATCGTAATTTTTATGGTATAAGCTGGTAAAGGAGCAGATGGTCTCCTTCAACAAGTGATCCCCTGTTGGTAAGCAATCGCCGCCGCCCAAAGACACCCGAAACCCCAGAGGCGTTACTAGTGCGTTGCCGGTCTTTTGATTTAGGAATTTAAGAGTTATTGGGGAAACGGGGATTAGGAAGATTGGGAAGCGGGAAATTGGGCCTCCGGTAACCTCACTCACACAATGAAATACGCTAACGTTGTTTCACGTCGGTTTTCTGTGTGGCCGTGGTATCACTCCGGTCGAGCCGGCCCATTCGTGCCGAAGTATCATTCAGCAAAACAACCAAACCTGCCCTGTATCTATATATATGTAAACCTACCTTTTCACGTCCAATCCTTCATAGAGGTAAGTTAATATTTACCTGATCTAATACGTAAATATATAATAGGTAAATAGACTCAATGTAATATCGTATCATATCAATATAATAAATTGTATGAACCCAATGTAATAAAGTTCCATATATTTCCATTAGGTAATGAATGGCCGACCACGTTTTTATTATAAAATACGAACGAAATAGGACTACAATATGTTGACCAGTGGAGGTACAAAAACTTCTCTAATATGTTATTAGAATTAATGTTTGAGTATGAATTATCTATGGAGCGAGATGTAATAGGTGATGAACGCTCAATTACGTGTGTTGTGTAATTCTAAAGTTATTGTAATCGGCTTGTTTTGTTGTTCTTTCTTATGTTTTTTAAATATTAGCCAGGGACAATCTTTTACTGGGTATAGGTCTCCGCTACTTAACAGAAGTAGTGTTCGTTTACCGGTTTATTCCATAAAATAAACCACACACTACAATCTTAAAGAATACTAGTACAAGCTAAACTAAGCAAGCTAGCTTTTGACTGTTTTATTGTCATTTCGACCATTACTCGTGTATACCTACTACACTATTCACTATAAAAAGCGCTCTACAAACATTCCATACTCTAACACACAACTTTATGTACTTATTTACGTATCGAGGAAAATGAAATACTCCAGGGAAGGGTAGGAACGATCAGGGTCTGTCAGTTTCTCTCATACTCGTAGGTACGGACCCTTGGAGTCCCCGGGGTGTCGTGAACCGATTGTAAACGTCCACAAATAATATCATAAGAGATATCTTTGTGACATTTCTATTAATTGTTGTTATTGTAGATAGATTTTCGGGTATAGTTTTTGGAGTGAAATATATGAATTATATAACGAGAGAAAATAAAACACACACAACGTCACGCCTTTTTTCTCCGAAGCGGTATGCAGAGGTGCACATTACGGCATGTAATGCCGTTATACAATATAGACCTACTTTTCACCATTTGTGTTATAAGTCCTATGTAATAGAGGATGAGCCTATTGCCATATACTGGGCACAATTCCAGGCTCCGTGTTACTACTAGTGAATCGAAAATTATTAGAAAAAGTCTGTGCAATGTCACAGCAGCCAGTCACCAAACCGCAGTGCAGTCATAGTTGGAGATAGTATAATAATGCTGAGATTGGTATTCACTTTTTACTTTTATTTACACTTCTAGTTTACTCAAGTTTTCATCGGATTGAACAGAAGACCACACGCTTATGGTAAGCATCCACAGATCCGCATCGTACGCATCGCACGCAACGGATTTTAGTTTGTCTTGTATAGAAACTCATACAACTGCGTCCACTAATCCGCATCGTACGGACCGCATCATCAACAATGCCTACATACGATGCGTACTGATGACGTCATACGGAATGCGTGCGATGCGTACGATGCGGGCCTGTGGTCGTTTACCTGTAACAGCCATAATAGCAATATCTGATCCAACGAGGCATATAAATCCTTTTCTTATTATGACAGTAAATGAAAGCTTATTTTCTCTTCGTAGCTCGGGGCCCTATTCAAATTCCGCCCTGTAATCCTGTATAGTATTATCTCGCTCAATTACATTGACTTGACGCTACATGATGTAAGTACTTACCTAAAGGTATATTTGAAATGGTAGGATTATCTTTTTGGGAGTTTTTAATTAGGTTAGGTTTTTAATTGAAATAAAAGTTTAATTATTGTTCCGATCGAATTTTAAATTTTATTTTATTTTCTAGTGGTCGATTCATTAATCGAACTACATATTTGATAATGATTTAATTTATTATCGTGTCTTGCCACACAAGACACGTATGTTAAAATCATAGACTTAAACAATATGTCATGAGGATTCTCCTCTCCAAAGTCAAGAAACAAATCTAAGGACCGTTAACATTTTAAACTGCACAACGGCGGCCTGCAATCCGCATAACAAATCCTCGCGCTTTGTTTTTTGAAGGGAGAAAATCATCTATTGTGTACTCCCGCCTTGGGCGAAGCGAGAGGGAGTCAGACTCTTACTGACTAAAAATCTTAGGGGCTCTGGCTCGAAAAGCTGGAGTAAGAACCGGGTGGTTTTTAGTCAGTAAAAGTCTCCCTCTCGCCTCGCCTGGCGAGAGAAGCCATTGGATGATTTTCCCCCTTTAAAAAAAGCCCCGGTAAACTAGCTAGGTTGCCCGCAGCTCCTAAAGGCTATATAGCCTACCAGTGACCTATTACAACATAAGTAAATATTTTTTACAGTACCCAAAACAATTAATAGAAGCGAATAATCAACATAAAACGTTAAAAAACTAACTATAACAAACAAAATCTCAGTTCATTAAAATTCAATATCCATTTTAACCAAAATAAGACCC
The DNA here is from genome assembly GCF_023101765.2 of Spodoptera frugiperda. Classification (NCBI taxonomy): domain Eukaryota; kingdom Metazoa; phylum Arthropoda; class Insecta; order Lepidoptera; family Noctuidae; genus Spodoptera; species Spodoptera frugiperda. The sequence continues at coordinate 6,948,417 of NC_064221.1, read as the reverse complement.
AATAACAAAATGGTTGGTGATCTAAAAGGGTGCAGATTAGCCTGAGTGGGAATTAAAGCCCGTTTTAAAGGTAACAGCTGATAGCCGTGGGCGTTATTAGTGTAAGGCTGAATACCATTAACTCGCTACGGTTCGCTTCACCTAACTAAATTTAGACTTCGTGACACAAATGATTATCAGTGCCTGCTTCATTAGTCTTGTCACCGTTGAAGAACTTGGCTTTTGTGTTGGTAGATTTATGTAGTGTCTTTAAATGTTTTTATATTGGGGAGTTTTGATGTGTAAATGGGTGCTTATATTTCGTTGTTGCCTTGCCCGGAGGTTTAAGACGCCTGCTTCTCATCTTCCCGATTACTTTAAACGTAAAACAAACGTACAAAGGGTACATATTATGCTATGATATTAGATTTTGACATATACAAAGGTATTTACCAAGAAGTGAAATAAGAAGACACTTTAGAATCACACCTTGTTTTATAACAAAACAAAACCCACACGACATTCTTATACTTTCAGCAAATGTTTTTGTTACACCTTTGCATACACGAAACGAAGCGAAACCATCCTTTACACACCATCTATACTTATTATGTAAAACAAGCAACAACACTTCACATGGAAAAATAAAATAACCAAGAAAAAAAAAACAGTATTAATTTTATTACCGAAATGATAAAGAGAATGGCAACATATTTTTCGCAAAAGTTTCTCTCTCATACAAAAATACAATTTAATTTTCGTCAATGTTCAACGAGTGGAACTGGAAAGCTGTTGGTGAAATCGCGGAAAGAAATAATAAAAAACAAAATATCAAGTGGATTTTAGCGGTTGCTTCCCACTTGAGTGAGAATGATTTTAAGCATTATTATGTTGTGTCTCGGTTTATTTTTGCGTGAGATTACATAGAATGTAGAAGTGTATGTTTTAATTAATTTGAGTCCCAATTTGTCCCTGCTATAGTATGAGTATATACCATTTGTTTATGGTATAAGCAGGTAATTGAGCTGACGGATCACCTGATGGTAAGCAATTGCCGCCGACCATCAGAGACGTTACAAGTGTGTTGCCAGCATTTTGGGTGTTGGGAATTTAAGTGTTATTGGGGAATTGAGATTTGGATAGATTGAGCAGGGGGCTAATTTGGCCCCCGGTAACCTCACTTACACAACGAAACACAACCTAAGCGTTGTTTCACGTCGGTTTTCTGTGAGGCCGTGGTATCACTTCGGTCGAGCCAGCCCATTCGTGCCGAAACATTGATCTCTGTAGTTTTTGTTTCTACAAAATTAATTACACTCAAAATATTCCATCTAAACATAGATAGAACCCATTAAATCCTAAGAACTTCAGTCCTTAATTTCCCACCTTCACCCAACAAAAATACCAGGCTACCAGGGCCGCAGACAACGAAGGAGGTATACGAGTAATCAACAATCAAAACCAAGGCCAAAAGAACAATACGAAATTAATTTACTCAAAGAACAATTCTTCCCACATAAGGATCTACTTGAACGAACTGAATTGAATGTAGTTCGCGAACTAACCCTTGAACTAGTGAATGAATGATTTGAATGCGATCGACGACCTACCAAACTGTAGTTGTGTTGAGAATCTTGTGCTAACAATAGATTGTTCGTTTTATATGGATACGTATATACAGAACTACTGTTTTTAGTTTTATGTATCGAACTAGCTTTTATCCGCGGCTTCGCTCGCGTTAAGAAGTATTATTATTACTTAATGGTATTTTATCAAAATTCTTAGGGGGTGCTTACCTCATAATTGCTTTATGCATTAATAGGAAAGTCTCAGTCTGATCGGTTTAAAATTGATAAAGTTTCATACAAACTTTCATCTCTTATTTTATTCCCTTGGGGGTAGAATTGATCAAAATCCTTTCTTAGCAGATGCCTACGTCATAAAATCTATCTGCATGCTGCATTTCAGCCCGATTAGTCCAGTGGTTTGGCCTGTGCGTTGATAGATCACTATGTCAGTCAGTCAGTCACCTTTGAGTTTTATAGATTTAATAAATATTATCTAAAAGTGAATTTATATGATTTCAGTGCTACAAATATAATATTTGGTCTAGTGCGTGGAGCAAGGTCATGGATATCTATCTTCGAGTTGAAAGATAGTTTTTATTATTTCTGTATAGCACATGTATGTAGAGACTGCAAGAATGGACCACCCACTAGGTGGGCCGACGACATCGTCAGAGTCGCAGGGAGCCAGTGGATGCAGAGCGTCTTGTGGTTCTTTTTTTCTTTTAAAAAAAGTTGCCCCACACTAGGATTTTCTCCTGTGTCGTGGGTGCGTTTACAAACATACAAGTTCACATACACATGACACCCAGACTCGAAACAATACGTGGAGGACTAAGGAGAAGGCCTATGTTCAACAATGGACGTCTTCCGGCTGATACAGCATAATAAAAATTATGACCAATTTGATCAATTAAAAGAGGTTCATCCGCAGCATCATCTTCATATCAGCCACAGAACGTCCACTACTGAACATAGGCCTCCTCAAATGACTTCTGGATATGCCAGTTGTAAGCGAACCGCATCCAGCAAAAAAGCGTAGGATTTGTTTTTCTTAAATTTAAACTTTATTTTTAACTTTATCCGGAGCTGCGGACTACCTAGCTGGTTAACCGGGCTCGACAAGCAGGAGTAGGAAAGAGCCGATTTTTAGTCAGTAAGAGTCTATCACTCCCTCTCACCTCGCCAAAGGCGAGAGAAGTAATTGGATGATTTTCCTCCGTCTCGCCTCTCTAGGGCGGGTTTAGTCATGGATGATTTTCCCCCATTAAAATAAAATATAGTCTAAATTAGTGCTTAATAAAACGTTTTGCTATAAATGTATCAAAATGTTGCCAGTTCCAACGTAAATAAACTTTGTACACGCGTCTCAGGCTAAAACGCGTCGATTTCGATCAATCACTAGATTTGTTGTGGTTACGCAATACTGAGATGTAAGGGCTAGATTATAAGATTTATATTGGATTGATTTTATTGATAGAAGTGTTAGGCTGCGTTCACAAAGTGGTGTAGTAGCAACTATCGACTAAATTTTTTGATAAGGCTTAGGCTAGGAATCGTAATACATTCTTTCGTGTCAGTGTCGGTTATCAATTACTTAAATTGTAAATTAATTAAATTGTTATAATCAAGATCAAGATTATTAAGTTGGAAAAACTATACACCTAGACTTACTCGCGCACTCAGAGTTATTTAATGGTTACTTAATCCAGTCCTTAGCAATTGTTTTCCATACAAAATCGTTACTATAGAATAGTTTAAGTAAGCATTCAATGACTCTGAGTGTGGCAGTTAAGCAAAGATTCTAGTTTTAATGAAAACACATTTGTGGTAGGGTGTACCTATGTTCTGGTGCTTGCCATCAACAAAAATATTTTGAGTCAAGTTGTAAAAAAAATGATAACTAAGTTTATACAAATAGTGATTGTATTGCAATAACACTCATCTGTGACGAGTTAGTACTGCCTAGGTCTTTTTATGTTTTGATGTAAATGTTTTTTTAGCGTTGATATGTCTGTGTTTGACCACCACAAACCTGAAACATGTCTGTAACATTAAAAAATCTTTAACTTTGACTTTGAACACTAATATGTCCACCTCTTTACGAAACATTCTTTCCTCCGCCGTTACACCAATCCGTCTTTCTCCCTGATTTATAGTCCCGACAGTTTTCCCCAACTTTGCAGCCGACTATTGGTCCGACAGGTTATTTTGTAACTTCTCAAAGGCCAAGGGGCATTTACGATGGATATTTAACATTGCTATTTGACATGTCTGGCATTTAGAGTATTCGGGTCAATCTTATTAATGGAGAATGTGATTTTGGATGACAGATGACTGTGTGAAGTCTCTGGTTAATTTACCGGCTATGTGTCTTGTTAGTTTTAGAAATATGTGTTAATGTCTGCCAAGTTATCGCGGTGGCTGAGCAACTGGCTGCCGTGTAACGTGTAGCGGGTTCGATTCCCACACGGAGCAACTCTTTGTGTGATCCACAAATTGTTGTTTCGGTTCTGGGTGTCATGTGTATGTGAACTTGTATGTTTGTAGACGCACTCACGGCACAGGAGAAAATCCTAATGTCCCCACACTAGGACTTTCTACGATTTATAAAAAAAAAACTTCCACTCCTAAACTTTAATTCATTTTATCTAGGTATTTTTATCTTGTATGACAAAATAAAAAAACCCCTGACGGACTTAATAGATTTTTAATTTTCATACCCTGTCATCATCCCTATTGTTTTCGGAACAAAATCGTTACTAAGGAAGTGTTTAAGTATTCATTAAGTGTCTCTGAGTTCGACAGTTGACGTTTATTAAATTTTGTTGGAATTCAGTAGCCTCACTTTGTAAAAGTGACGTAGCTTATCATCTTTTGAGTTAAGCATCTGTTGATTTTCAGAATCTTTTTAATTAGGTCAGAATATGTTATCCTGAAATAGTTTCCACTAACAACCTATTTGTAATCCTGACTCCTCCGACCCCTCGTTTTCTCATTGTTATCAAAGCATTAGGAGCTATTTATTACTAGCTTCTGCCCGCGACTCCGTCCGCGCGGATGTCGGTCTTCGCGTGGAAGTTTTATTTCTCCATTTTGAGTAACTGTGAAAATGACATCTTATAAATATCTATTGGACCCAAATACGGCGAGACCCATAATAATTAAGGAGATCCCTCTATTGAGCTACTGCTTTATGTCCAGGATAATAAGTTAATTATACCAAGTTTCATCGAAATCAAACCGTTAGTTTTCACGTGATGCCTGAACATATATAGACAGACAGACAAAAAAATAATAATCACATATTTGGGTTTGGTATCGATCCAGTAACACCCTGCTATTTATTTTTTCTATATTTTCAATGAACAGAATTGACCCTTCTACAGATTTATTATAGCCCGCGACTTCGTTCGTGTGGAATAGTGACTTCCGGCAAATTTTGGTTTTAACCACACGTTCCCGATTTCGCGGGATCTCTTCAAAAATGAGATGTGGAAGATATTCTAGGGAACTCCTCAAAAATCAACATAATGAGCTCTGCGTTTAAATTTAATAGATGTATACTCACTTAGGCCATTGAAAAAATAGTTTAAAAACGGACTTAAACTAACGAAATATTATAATCTTTCCGAACTTAAGATGAAAACTAACTTAAAACTAAAGAATTAAAGAAAGCTACGAATTACGAATTTATAACAATTAAAAAAGAAATTATATTACAACCTATCCTCAATGCTATAATACCAAGCCAAACCAAGCTTAAACTAAATAATTTAAAAGAAACGACTTAAATCTAATTAATTTATAAATTATAGACTTACAATTTTATTAAACAAACTAACTACAGTAACTACTAATAATCGATATCACACTAAACCTACGTTAAATAATTTAACCAGGAAAACCCAACAAATAAACTTTTTAATAGAAAAATACAACGAAACCAATTTAGAATATACGAAACAGCAGGACCACTGCAGACAAATAAATAATCATACGACTTATAGCACACTATTTCCACAACAGTACCGAAGCGCTCGGCCGATACCCAACAAATACTAATAATAAAAACGATAGAAAACAAATAAAAACTATCCTATGTCCTTTCTAAGGTTCTAAACTATATCTGTACCAAATTTCAACCAAATCCGTCAAATAGTTCCGGAGATTAATGGTATAAGCATAGAATAGTGTTCGACGTGATTCTTTAATTTGACATAACTTTTTTATTTATGAACCGATTGACATGAAACAAACACTAAATGTAAATTGAAGCATACCACAATATATTCGTGAAAACATCATCCAACTCGGATCAGCCGTTTCTGAGATTAGCGCGCATAGACACACAGACAAACAGACAAACAGACAAAAAAAAGTTAATTACATTTTTGGGTTCGACATCGACATAACAATAACCCCTGCTATTTTTTTTATTTTTATTTTCAATGTACAGACAGCACTTTTCTACAATTTTATTATATGTATAGATTTACTAGATTTTGTCCAAGAAAATACTTTCAACATCTCAGTATACTATCTAATAAAGAATTCCATAATACTGCCACATGTCTTCCATCACTGAAAACCAAACTCTATTTTAAGTTAAGAAAGACTCAAAGTCAAATAACAAGTTTGTGACATGCGAGGCTGACAAATTGAAGTTGATGCGAATAAAAATACATCAGGCAATGTTACTTTCATATGAAACGAAGATGGAAGTCGTGACAGTTCAATATATGAAGCGGCACTACGCGGGACTATGTGGGACTACGTGCCACTACGCCACACTACGCCGTAGCACGACCGATGTCTCTGCTCAGGGTTGACACTAAAAATAGTAGGACTAAAAATATTGTCCTTTTATATAACTCTTTATGAATACATAGTTATTGATAGACAGTTTTATTATTAGAAATTAAATGTAGGTGTTTTTACCATTTTAATAATAAAATGAGAATGGTATATATTATTTTCTTTACTTACTATTATTATAAATGCGAAAGTTTATACGAGTATGTTTGTTGCTCAATCACGATAAAATAACTGAAGGGATCGGGATGAACTTTGGAACAGAGGTAAATTATGGTCTGTAATAACACATAGGCTACTTTTTATCCAACGGGACCGCAAAAATTAGTAATTATTTAAGATTCTTTAGAGTTACAATCATTCTTAAGTTAACTTTCTCTTTAGAATTGTAATAACCTTGATTAATCCTCTAAATTATTTAAAAACAATCTCATTTCGTTACGGATAAAACAATAAAAATACATATAAATTAGGGAAGACATTTGCAACCTCATAAAATCCAAATTAAAACGAATAATAAGGTAACCTAACCAAATAAGGCCTACCTTATTTTTATTACCGCCTAGCTCGTAGGTTTAAAATGACAATGGGCTGATAATTTCAAAATCTTATATTTATTTATTAAACTTTGTAATAATGGAATCAAAATGGCTTTAGAAACAAAAATTACAATTTTGTAAACACAAATAACTAAAGTGTCACTTTGGCCTTATTGGGAACCCTATGTCTTAATAAGGCCTCAATAAAAACTAGTAAGTATTCAACTTCTTAATTATAACAAAACTTTGTCAATGCTTATAATAAATGTAATGAGATCTTATTAATTAATTTTGGTCATTATACATCAGGCTAAACGAGTTTCTCATCATGTAATACCCAAGTAACATCTTTGAAGTCATCGGCACCCCAGCATCAGTTAAACAAATGAGAATAACTTCTTGTTCTGTAGCCAACTTAGCGACCGACCTAGCTTTCGTGTAGTGGAAACCACTCTTTAGGTGGTGCGTACTTCTTTGGAAGTTATATCTGGCTGCAGCAGCCTACCGGGTAAAACAGGGTGCATAAAATTCGAAGGGTGAATAGATACTATGAAGAATTTCCCGATATCCATTCACCCCTTTTCTGTATCTATTCACCCCGTTTACCCCTTTCTACCATTTTAACAGCGTTTTCCATCTTTTGCAAAATCCATTGGCTTTCTTTTTGACAGTAGCTGGTGATCCGTTTTCTATGAAATTACTGAAAAACAACTATGCCGTAATAAGGCCTACACGTTTTTTTTGTAGGCTTTATTAGGGCATAGCACATAGGTAAACAAAACAACGATTATATGAAATACACCGATATTATAGCTATTTCACTAATGTGAGGAGATGGCTAAATGTATAATTGTCATATAGACAAAACACGGCACGTCGTATACTGATAAATATAAAAATACTAACAGTTTACGCTACTCGAATTTTATAAAAACTAAAGTGCGCTCCACGTCTTGATTGTTTTCGTCTGTAGGTGCCAACATAATCGCGGCACGGGTTGCTTGCTGTGCTCAAATTAGTTAAGTAATGTGCATGCACACTTCTACACCTTTGGCGACCATTTGACATCGGGAAGAGGGAAATTTTCAAAATAGGCTTTATTGGGGCATAGGCCTTATTTGGTTAGGTTACTATAGATCCATTGTTTGGCCAACCCTGACCTTCTTTAGGGTAATGAAACTATTTCAAGTGCATGGAATAAATGTTTTAGTGTACAATTTGTATCGGTAAATCGGATTTACTATATTCTCTGAATGTATCAGCAAAACCTATGTATGAGAATCCACATTCATGTGTAATAAGTCGGTAAACGAACAAACGGATCACGGAAATGGACACCCGAAACACCAGAGGCGTTACAAGTGCGTTGCTGGCTTTTTGGAGGTTAGGAATTTAAAGGTTTTTGGGGAATTGAGGATTGGGAAAATTGGGTAAAGGAAAACAATAACATAATTGGATTAACGTAAAAAGTTACGTGTACGTGCAAACTTTTCATTTTGATTTTTATTATTTAATTCAACTAAAAAAAATAGATGGTGTAATAGGACATTTAACATCACTTACCAACATGAGGTAGCAGCAAGCTAAAGGAAAAATCAAAAACGTAGTAAATAAAAAAAATCATTTCTTTTTACGAGTAGCTCACATACAATGAGTCTAATTACATAACCCAGCACACACACAGACAAACAATCCAATTTAACATTACGATTCTAAATTTAAACTTACGCATAAACAAACTATTTGTAAGATTCTCAGCCACATAAACCGAAGTTTAAAATAAGAACAGAAGAACGGAACAACCCTGACCTCCATTGCCTTTCAAAGCTTTCACAGTCAAGTGCATAGCACACATTTTGCCGTGGCGTAGCCATTACTTCAAACCCTCTTTTAGCAATAAAATGCATAAAATGTTTATATAGGAAAATATGCCTTAAAGGTCTCGGGTATTTTTTGGACGGTCTTTTTTCGTATTGATGGATGAAATTGGAATTTTCGGGTTCGAATTTCTTGGTAATATTACAAAGTTTGGAGTGTACGGTGCGATGTTTTGATTTTGGTAGAAAAATATTGAAAAAGAAAATACAGGGTGACTTGTAATTCGACGTATTCCTCTCGGGAGGTGATAATACAAATAATTTCCTACAAAATTAGCCCTGAGGTCCCTGGTCCGAAAGTAGCTAGTTTCTGAGATATTCCACAAAAATTTCCGCACTGATTATAAAAACATCAATAAATTTAAAAAATACTGGATTAATTTAAGTTTGTTTTCGTTTTTATCAGTTGCCAATATGCACAGTTTTCAGTTAAAGGGTGACCGTTACAGAGATAAGGAAGCGTGTAAATGTATTTATTGTAGGGGAAGTCACTTTTTTATTTTTTGAGGGGGGAAAATCATCCAATGGCTTCTCCCGCTCTACCCCGTTCCTATTCCTGATACTCCGGTACTTGTCGAGCCGGAGCCCCGGAAAACCCGCTAGGTAGTCCGCAGCTCCGGGGGTAGTCCGCAGCTTCGGAGGGGAGGCACAAAGAACATTTTTTTATTAACCTGTAGCTGGTATAACACTAAAAATAGTTGAGCATTTGTTTTTGTAAACCGTAATTTTATTTGGTTTATGTTCGTAAAATGTTAATTGAGGTCGTGGTTGCGTTGAGTACTATTTGATTTTCAATGTTAAATACTCGTAGTTTATTTTTGAAGACTTTTGTTTACACAACATTTTAGTTTTTCGATAAAAACGCATTCAAGTAAGAGTACATAGTGTTATTAGTCATGTTTGTTTGTGTATTTTAAATATTATTTAAGAAAAATATACGGTAGATATGAATGGAGCGGTGGGTAGAGGGCGCCCTAGACGGACATACAGAGATAGGCGATGTATTAAATAAGGGCCAAATTTAACGTTACCGACGAGCATTCAGGAAAAAATGTAGTAAACTATTGATGAAGCGAAAGAGGTATGCAAGATTCGTAGCAATTGGCGTTCCATTGTCTCTGCCTACCCCCATGGGAGATAGGCCAAACATCTCCTCCCTTAAAACTTTGCCTAGGAAACAAGTGCAAACTTCAACACTCGCAATCACTGAATACTTAGTTAATACTTTAACTATAAACTATTGCTAGAGCCCTCAAATTGAGAATGAAAGACCTTCGTTCCAAGTAAATCGGTTTTCCCTTTCGACGGTTCAAGGCTGAGCAATCGTTTCCTCAAGTTAATCCCCTATTACACTTCCCTTTGACGCCCACTGGGAACAGTGTGTGGGTTCTGTACTTCTAATAGGGATGCTGACGGGGTATGAAAATTAAAAATCTATTTAGTCCGTCAGTTAGGTAATGAAAAAAAATTTGGACACGTATTTTTTGTTTCGTCTTATAAGATAACGATACTTAGATAAAACGAATCAGAATTTGTAAGTGGGAGCAAATACGTGATCTCTACGTTTAAAATGTACCTAAAAGTGACGTCAAGCGATACGTCAAATCGATATTATATTCAAAAATATTTGTTGTCACTAGTAATTTTGATGCTACATTCATTACTACAAGTCTTAACTACAAAAGGTGCAATAATTTAAATCACTGAATAATATGTCGACATATAAATACCCGAATGGTAGATAAAAAGCCCCCAACCAAGCCATTCAATTTGAAATCCAACTTCAATTGAATTGCAATTTGCAACAGAATAAACAGTCAATGTAAGGGTTATCAATGAAGGATCTGCAATCAGATGCTCGTTGTGTACCAATATTGCAGAATCCATTAGGTCTTTCATCTGGCAAAAGTAGATTCTTATCAGTCCATAACGTAAAAGGATTTATGAAAACAGATTTTTGTTTCTGTTTTGTAGAGGTACTTTTAATGAAATTGAAGTGTAGTTTTGTTATCTGATTTTGGTGTTAGGGATATTTTTAACCGACTTCAAAAAAAGGAGGAGGTTCTCAATTCGACCGTATTTTTTTTTTTTTTATGTATGTTAATCGATATCTCCGGCAGTTATAGACCGATTTGAGAAATTCTTTTTGTGTTTGAAAGAGTACGATGTCAGTGTGGTCCCATATAAGTTTTTTTAAAGTCTGACCATAAATGTGGAAGATAATCCAGGGAACTCCTCAAAAATGAACAGAATGTGCTCTGCGTTTGAGTTTAAGTGATGTATATTAGCTTATCTTTCTGAGTAATCATACAATTCAGGACAGATAGTAGCATATCTGGTATAAAATGATGGGTAGCTTGATGTGCTGTCTGATTTACATGTGTATGTAGGTACCTAATCTGTTTGTGTTTGACAAATGCATATCTCTGGCAGTTATAGTCCGATTTGAGAAATTCTTTTTGTGTTTGAAAGAGTACGATGGCAGTGTGGTTCCATATAATTGTTTTTAAAGTCTGACCATAAATGTGGAAGATAATCCAGGGAACTCCTTAAAAATGAGCAGAATGAGCTCTGCGTTTACGTTGAAGTGATGCATACTAGCTTATCTTTCTCAGTAGCCATAAAATTCAGGACAGATAGTAGCATATCTGGTATAGAATGATGGGTAGCTTGATGTGCTGTCTGAGTTACATGACTGTATACCTATGTGGGTATCTAATCTGTTTGTGTGTTTGACAACTGACTATGTATGTAGCTTATGAACAGGTTACTGTTAGCTGTCGGCTCAGCAGACCATAAGTAAGGGTATCAGGTTAATATACATTTGAAAATAATATGTAATTATGCGTCAATATGGATAGATATCTTATAATATAATATTATTCATTTAAATGGCGTTGTCTCATATGAGCAGCGCGTTTAATAGGTCGACCCATACTCAAATAAGTTATTCACTAAAAATCAAGAAATAAAAAACAATTTTAACAAAAAAAACCGACTTCAAAAAATAAATATACCAAAACAAATTAATATGCACTAAAAAGTAAAAGAAATAATTGCGTATTTTTCAACAACTTAATAGATCAACTAACTTTACTAACTCATCACACACATTATAATGTAAGTAGGTACAATTATTGTTATTTTTGGAGTCGGTATCAGCCTAAGAAACGCCAACAACTAGCACGGCACGGGCACGGCACGGGCGGAGTGGTGGTTAAGTACCTACTTACAACTGGTGTAAAACTGTAATGTTTTGTTGTGATAATAGGTAAATAACAAATCTATCTTAGTTGGCTGACACCGACTCCAGAAATAACAATAATTGTACTTACATTATAATGTGTGTGATGAGTTAGTAAAGTTAGTTGATCTATTAAGTTGTTGAAAAATACGCAATTATTTCTTTTACTTTTTAGTGCATATTAATTTGTTTTGGTATATTTATTTTTTGAAGTCGGTTTTTTTTTTGTTAAAATTGTTTTTTATATTATTATGATTTTTGAAGCTAGGTTAGTCTTGTAGAAAACTTTTCGTGTTGATGTGAAATAATTTGAGAAATGAGAGAAGAAGAAATATTTCCTATTTTATTAGGATATTTTTAAACTTTTTCCGTGGTATTTCATGGACAGAGGTGTTGTCTTATGTATTTTTTTTTCATTTCACGAACCATATTTTTTCTTCTGCGAACCAATGATGGTTCACGGGCCACCAGTTAAGCACCACTAAACTAGAACGTTGTACATCGAAATTGTAGGTAAAAAATCGTCTATCGATGAAGTAGACAAAGAGTCACTCTTTAGAAAATTAGTTTTCATTCAAAACATTGCAGTACTTTAAATAACAGAACATTCAAATCACGTACAAATGTATGGAGTACTGTTCTCACCTTTGGGACGGCTCGGCTAAATACCAGCTGGATGAGCTCGAACACATTGAAAGGCGTGCCAAGAAGCTCATCAATGACGATGCGCTTGTGGAGGCCCGGCTTCAAAGTCTTGAACACAGGCGCAAGGTCGTAAGCCTTTCCGTTTTTTACCGGATACATTTCGGTGTGCGGGGGAATTGCACAACTTGATTCCTCCTAGTCCTTTCCATCATCGATCCACAAGACAATCGGCGAGGCGTCACCGATTCATGGTGGATATCCCACCCACACGCACGAAGCGCTTCGCTTCAAGCTTCCTTGTGCGAACTGCTAGGAAGTGGAACTCCTTGCCGGAGTCTGTGTTTCCTGATGGGTATAACCTGGGTGTCTTCAAAGCCCGAGTGAATAGGTTGCTTATGGGCAGACGTGCTCCATCGTAGGCCACATCATCACTTACCATCAGGTGAGATAACGTCGTCCCATTTAACAATAAAAAAAAAACATACTACATATTCTTTAGTAAATATATTTCGTTAAATAAAAATTCCCTGCCAATACTCTTAATTACTTTCACTCTATTATTGTTCGAGGATTAAAAAGACAATATTTAAACACACTACACCATGAACGTAAATAAATAAATACGCCATTCATTCCAATATGGACTATAACTTAATTGAAATAAGAACGACAATGGAACTGTGAAACGATTTAATTAAAAACAGAAAGAAGCGGCCATTTTGAATTTCGTTTTTGTTTTCTATTTGAAAGGAGTTTGCATTTCAACTCTTTACTCTTTTATGAGTTGGTAAGACTGGCTGGATTAGTAGAAGCTAGGCAATATGCTGGCTATATACGTTGTTGGTGCAAATATTGGCGCCAACGATATTGGACCAATGTGTGTAGATAGAACAGAATTGGCCTTAACGCCAAGAAAACATCCTAATAGTTACCCCACGGTAACTATTAGGATGTTTTCTTAATCAAAAATAAATAATAATGTTTTATTTATGGTATAAGCCGATAAAGAACACCTGATGGTAAGCAATCACCGCCACCCATAGACACCCCCCACACCAGAGGCGTCACAAGTGCGTTGCCAGGGCTGTTGAGGAAACGCGGATTGTGAAGATTGGCAAGCGGTACCCCCCTTCCCAATCTTCCATCTAATGGTGGAAAATACCCTTTTTCCACCATTTGTATATAGGCCAGTGGCATTACATCCCGTAATGTGCACCTCTGCCTAACCTTTTGGGGATAAAAGGCGTGACGATACGCTATAGTTAGACTCTCAAGTTGAAACTACCGTGTATTCTACGCTTGGGACCAACGTTTGGGCCAACATAAGCCAACATGTAGAGCCAGTGTTAATGAAAGAATAATGCTTTATTATTAAAGTTTTTAGTATCAGCCTGATCTTTATAGGTATAACAGACGATTCGTTTTATGGCAGTCTTCTCGATCGTAAGCAGTAATATAAAGCTGAAGGATTCTTTTATTTCTTGATTTTTTTTTGCGTCTGATCGGGTAATAAAGATTTGAGTATAGGTTTTTATACAAATATGTACATATATTAACGATATTAAGTATAAGCTTTGAACAGTTGCAATCGCCAGTTAAAATCGCAAAGTAAAAATAGAGATTATTTGGAACAAACAGACAGACGGACAAAAATTTAATACGTCAATAGACGTCGCGGCAGGCCCAGAAGAAGATAGCGGGATGAACTCGACTCGTATGAAAAGGATTGGCTACAGAAAGGTCTACAAAGAGATGAGTGGAATGAGGGTAAGGAGGCCTTTGCTCTGCAGTGGGATGACCATTGCAGAAAAAAAGCGGTTATATAAATATTACAAACGGACACTTTTTGGTCAATTGATTAGATAAGAAAGTCGACTTGCAAACATTAAAAATTTTCATCACCACACCACAATTTCATCCACAATCCCCCAAACAGATCCACAGAATCAACACAAAAATCTGACATTCAGTATAATACCTTTACATGTCGTAAAGAAAATGACACCCATCCATATTGCGTTGAAATGCTGACGCTGTGACGTCACAAAGTGGCAAATAGACACCGATTACTTTGATGTGAGTGTTCGCCATTGAAAAGTAACGGTTCAGCTGAAAGGACAAATTACGAACACCCTTTGGCCTTCGAGGGTTACAGTTTACGATGGATAGAGAATAATCAACCTTATTTTACTGGGAAGAGAGGTGCAGAAGGTTTGTTTGTTTGGTTTGTATAGGGTGTTGTAATGTGATGTGAGGATGTAATGCATTGGTAAAGTGATTGCAAGTCTTTTAAGTGTCTTTCGGTTCAGTTTGTCTCAAGTTTGATTCATGGATTAGGTTTTTTGTCTAGGTCAGAAAAGAAGTAGAAAAGGTATTACTTACTCTAGGTCACCACAACCTCCTATACCGCTGCAATTCCTGTAAGCCAGAATCTACAGTAGATACAACCGTGAAAGCACCGCAACACTGAAGTCTGGCGCGTCCCAGGGATATGAATAATCTTGTATTCCATCAGAATAGTGTCTTGAATCCTATCAGATCATCATCAGAGGTTTTGTGCACTTGAAAAATTACAACGATATTGATAAGACGATCCGCTCCTCTAATTCTTTTTCTTCTCCTCTAATAATATCTTCTGATTTATTTCGTTGCGGGATCTAAGACAGTCATTCATGTCCCTGGAACTTCAGTGTTCCGATGTTTTCATGGTTGTATCTACTGTAGATCCTGGCTTACAGGAGTTGCAGCGGTATGGGAGGTTGTGTCGGGCTTTTGCCATAAAAAAGACGATCCTTCTGCAATTACCTCCACCACGTTCAGAAGCCGAGAGGTGATAAAAATTGCATAATAAATGTATTGTATGGGCTGACGATACGAGTATACGAGTAGGCTTCTCTTTTATTCCCTAAGTTGTAAAGCCCTGTGTAAAAGCCGATGTAATTTTAAGAGCCGCCCGTTTCGTTGTACTGAAACTTGCGTTCCGAGTTTCAAGGACGGGAAGTCAACTTTGAGGTATTAATTACTTGGGCATGTTTACAAGTAATTGTGTGTTTACTACGAAGGTTTGTGTATAGTAATTACATAATATTATTTATCTTTGTAATGAGATAAAGGATATTTTGTTACATGTCCTATTTAAATACCGTAGTAGAGCCTGTTCACACAACGTAGTGAAGTAAGATTCGTGCGGTTTTGGTCAAATATGGTTTTAAGATCTCTCGGGTTGATCCGAATCAGGAGCAGGAACGGAGTGATTTTAAGTCAATAAGAGTCTGACACTCACTCTCGCTTCGCTCAAGGCCGGAGAAGGCATTGGATGATTATCCCCTCTAAAAAAAGATCATTTGGGTTTAATTTCAAGGTCCCATAAAGTTTCTTAAAACTTTGTTAATAATAAGTTGAAGAACTTTGTCTTAGTGAGCATTTTTAATAATAAGAAATGTAAACTTTAACATCTGACTTCGCAATAAATGATTAAAATATTAAAAATCCTTCTGCCAAGCACCTGTATAAGGTACCTAGGACTCATCCTCGACAGTCGATGGAACTTCGTGGAGCATTTCCGACGTTTGGCTCCTAAGTTGGAACGGACGGGGGCTGCGCTTAAGCGGCTCCTGCCCAACCTCGGGGGGCCAAATGCCTCCTGCCGGAGGTTGTACGCGGGGATCGTGCGGTCCATGGCCCTCTACGGAGCCCCTGTGTGGGCGCCGAACCTGATGCGGCGGCCAGCTCGGGCGCTGCTCACGTCCCAGAGGGTCATGGCCATTCGAGTGATCCGCGGATATCGCACGATCTCCGGAGAGGCGGCCGACCTCCTTGCCGGACTCCCGCCGTGGGATTTGGAGGCGAAGGTGCTCGCGCGCGTCTTTAGTTTGCGCGCCGACGCGCGTCGCCGGGGCGAAACTCCACTGCCGCGCCAAATTAATGCGTGGCGGGATGAGCTCCGGCGCGATCTCATGGCGGAATGGCAGCAGCGACTGTCGCAACCAAGGGCTGGGCTCGCTGTCATTGCAGCGGTAAGTCCCCTCTTTGAGGAGTGGCTAGAGAGGCGCCACGGTGTCCTCACCTACCGCCTGACGCAGGTGCTTACCGGACATGGAAGCTTCGGTAGGTTCCTGTTTCTGATTGGGCGGGAAGAAACGCCCGGGTGTCATCACTGCGAAGACCGCCCGGAGGACACGGTGGAACATACGCTTGCGGTCTGCCCTGCGTGGGCTGAGCACCGCCGTGTCCTCAGGGATGTGGTCGGCGACGGCGCCCTCTCGCGTCCGGCACTGATACAAGCCATGGTGCGGAGCGAGGGGGACTGGGATGCCGTCTCCTCCTTCTGCGAAGCAGTCATGCTAGCTAAGGAGGAGGCGGGGCGCGTGAGAGAACGAACCTCCTCACGCCCCAGCCGTCGCGAGAGACACTCCGGGCGTCGGGGATCGCGCGACGATCTCCGGCCACCGTAAGTGCGGGTCTGCGGACGGTGAGCAAGGGTAGCTCGCCGCCCGACCAGAACCAGACCCGTGCGTGCGGCGCGTCGCGTTCTGCGCGCGCCTCAAAGAGCCATCAGACCACCACAGATGGGGCCCAGTAGGGCTGATGCCTAATCCGGAGCTGCGGACTACCTAGCGGGTTTACCGGGGCTCCGGCTCGACGGGCAGGAGTAGGAACGGGGTGGTTTTTAGTCAGTAAGAGTCTGACACTCCCTCTCGCCTCGCCCAAGGCGGGAGAAGTCATTGGATGATTTTCCACTCTCAAAAAAAAAAAAAAAAAGCACCTGTATAAGAGGTTGTAGTACTCTGTACTAGGTGTTCATTAAGGAAGGCAACGGGATACGTCGAAACAGTCTCAGATTACATCCTCCTTAGAGAACTTGATGCTTACAGCTCGCTCACTTTACTTGAAAATCGTGATGCAAATTATAAACTTAACTGGACTTAAAACAAACATAATAATAACTTCACGTCTTATGATTACTGAAAGGAAAAGGAGTAACTTTAATAATGTAAAATTCATGTAATAGGGTGTCTTCAAAGAAATTAAACAGATGAAGATAATGTGTTTGTTAAAACTACTTTCATTCGATTCCCACATGGAACAAGTCTTTGTGTGATTCACAGATTCTTATTCCTGGATTGGACGTCATGTGTATGTGAAATAGTATGTTTGGAAACGCACCCACGACACAGGAGAAAATAGTGTGTGACAACGTTTTTATTTAAGAAAAAAAAAAACAAAACATTTCATAAGTTGTCGCCCTTTTTTTTTTTTTTTTTTTTTTTTGAGGGGGGAAAATCATCCAATGACTTTTCCCGCCTTGGGCGAGGCGAGAAGGAGTGTCAGACTCTTACTGACTAAAAACCACCCCGTTCCTTCTCCTGCTTTTTGAGCCGGAGCCCCGGTAAACCCGCTAGGTAGTCCGCAGCTCCGGATCAGGCATCAGCCCTGCTGGGCCCCATCTGTGGTGGTCTGATGGCTCTTTGAGGCGCGCGCGGAACGCTACGCGCCGTACGCACGGGTCTGGTTCTGTTCGGGCGGTGAGCTACCCTTGCTCGCCGTCCGCAGGCCCGCACTTACGGTGGCCGGAGATCGTCTCGCGATCCCCGACGCCCGGAGTGTCTCTCGCGACGGCTGGGGCGTGAGGAGGTTTGTTCTCTCACGCGCCCCGCCTCCTCCTTAGCTAGCATGACTACTTCGCAGAAGGAGGAGACGGCATCCCAGTCCCTCTCGCTCCGCACCATGGCCTGAACCAGTGCTGGGCGCGAGAGGTCGCCGTCGCCGACCACATCCCTGAGGACTTGGCGGTGCTCAGCCCACGCAGGGCACACCGCCACCGTATGTTCTACCGTGTCCTCCGGGCGGTCCTCACAGTGATGACACCCGGGCGTTTCCTCCCGCCCAATAAGGAACAGGAACCTACCGAAACTCCCATGTCCGGTAAGCACCTGCGTCAGGCGGTAGGTGAGGACGCCGTGGCGCCTCTCTAGCCACTCCTCAAAGAGGGGACTTACCGCTGCGATGACAGCGAGCCCAGCCCTCGGTTGCGACAGTCGTTGCTGCCATTCCGCCATGAGATCGCGCCGGAGCTCGTCCCGCCACGCACTGATCTGGCGCGGCAGTGGGGTTTCGCCCCGGCGACACGCGTCGGCGCGCAAACTAAACACGCGCGCGAGCACCTTCGCCTCCAAATCCCACGGCGGTAATCCGGCAAGGAGGTTCGCTGCCTCCCCGGAGATCGTGCGATATCCACGGATCACCCGGATGGCCATGACCCTCTGAGACGTGAGCAGCGCCCGAGCTGGCCGCCGCATCAGGTTCGGCGCCCACACAGGGGCGCCGTAGAGGGCCATGGACCGCACGATCCCCGCGTACAACCTCCGGCAGGAGGCATTTGGCCCCCGAGGTTTGGCAGGAGCCGCTTAAGCGCAGCCCCCGTCCGTTCCAACTTAGGAGCCAAACGTCGAAAGTGTTCCACGAAGTTCCATCGACTGTCGAGGACGAGACCTAGATACTTCATCGTCGTCTCGACGCCGATGGAAACTCCTCCCGCCGTTATTTGGAACCCACCCGGAGGTGGCGCGTTCCCGCGGCCATGAAAGCACATGGCCTCGGACTTGTGGAGCGCCACCTCGAGTCCCAATTGCCGGATCCTATCAACAACTGTCGCAACCGCTCTCGCCATTAAGTTGGCCGCCGCCTGGTGCGACCTCCCGTGCGCTAACACTAGCGTATCGTCGGCGTAACAAATTACACCAACGCCGTTCGGGAGGTCGGTGCGCAGCACCCAGTCGTAACCGATATCCCACAGGAGCGGTCCCAAAACCGAACCCTGTGGAACACCGCGCGACATCTCTCGCCGTTTCCATTCGCCCTGGTGACCGGGGTATATGACATACCTGTCTGTCAGGTAGGCCTCGATTATATGACGGAGGTAGGTAGGAACCCGGTGATACCGGAGTGCCTCCAGTATGCAGCTCCAGGGTAGGGAGTTGAAGGCGTTGGCGATGTCCAGAGACACCGCTACAACGACCTTACCCCTGGACACTGCAGTCCCCGTCGTGAGGTCCCTTACGCGCATGATGGCGTCCACCGTGGAGCGCCCTCTGCGGAAGCCGAACTGGCCATCCGCGAGGTCCGGCCCAAATCCGGACAAGTGCGCGACGAGGCGGTTCGAAATTATCCTTTCGAAGACTTTTCCCACCTCGTCGAGCAGCACAATGGGCCGGTATGCGGATGGAGAGTCCGCAGGGCGCCCCGGCTTCTTCACGAGGACCAGTTTTCCCGTCTTCCACTGAAGTGGGAACTGGCCCCTCTCCAAGCATGCGCTGTAGAGACCTATTAATCGAGGCCCGAGAGCCTCCGAGGCCAGGACCCACGCCTTGCCATGTAGGCCATCGGGTCCTGGGGCGGTGTTCTTGGCGCCCATTCGGCGCACCGCCGCTCTCAGTTCTGCCTCGGTCACCTCCGGAACGATGTCGTCGTCGTCGTCACTGTGGCCCGCATTGGGCACCGCAGGGGGCGGAGTCATGGATGGAGGGGTGAAACCCCTCCGTAGTCGGGGAAACAAGGTGCCGACTACTTCCTCTACGACCTCTGGCCGGAGACTCTGAGTCAGTGGGGGAGCCCACGTGCGGAGCTTATCACGCACCATCCGATAGGGGCGCCCCCATGGATCTCTGTTCAGAGCCTCCAGCATCTCCCGGCGGGCTTCCTCCTTAGCCCGCCAAATCTCCGCTTTGAGGGCGGCCTTCGCCACCTTGTACCCCTCGTATAACTCCGCCTCTCTTACCTCCGCGTCTGAAGCGCGGATACGGAGCCTGCGGTGCCTCGTGTACCGGCGGCGCGCAGCTACGCACGCATTGCGCAGAGCAGCCAGCTCTTGCGACCACCAGTACACCTGGCGCTTGCGCTGACCTGGCCGGACCCGGGGCATCGCCACGTCACATATTCTGGACATGGCGTCCTGGAACCATCTTGCCTCTTCGTCGATGTCGGCAGGCCTGTCCGGTGGTATCACCCAGGCCTGCACGATTGCGGCTTCCAGGAAAAGCTCCCGGTCCAACTGTCTTAGCGCCCAACGCGGGCCACATGGGGCCTGTCTGACTGGCGGGTCCGCGGACTCGGCGGAGACGTTGAACCGGATATACCGGTGATCAGAAAACGTCTCCACCTCCTCCATAACGCGCCAGTCAACAACACGCGGTGACAGAGCAGGGCTGGCGAACGAGATGTCCACCACCGATTCACCCTGCATCCGCACACACGTGGGGACAGAACCCCGGTTCAGGACGACTAGGCCTGTCTCCAGAGCCCAGTCTTCCACCATCCTACCCCGAACATCGGTGAACCGGGAACCCCAAGCCAAGTTTTTGGCATTGAAGTCCCCGAGGACAAGTACAGGGAGGGAACGGAACCCGACGACGACGGCGACCAACTCCCTAAGGGAGTTGTGGAACTCGGCGAGAGTTCGGTTCGGAGAGAAATACACGCCCACCACAGCGATCTCTCCGAACCGTGCTGCGACACAACCCCGGCCTCTCCGAGCGCTCTCGAGAGTCGGGGTACCGGCGGCGGCCGACGAGATGATGGTCACCGAGCCGTCCAAGTCCGCCACCCAGTGCTCCCTGGGAGGGACGAAATACGGCTCGGAGACTACGGCGACATTGATCGACCACTGCGCCATGCTCTGGAGCAGGAGATCCTGAGCAGCGGCGCAGTGGTTAATGTTCGCCTGGAGGAGGCGGAATGGTTGCATTAATGGCAATCCATTACAACCTCCTCCCTGGCGGCATTACAGCCGGCGCTGACCGCGGCGGCGGTGGCAGTGGCGACTGCTACGGTGGCGGCGGTGGAAACGACGGGGGCGGCGGAGGGCCTGCCCTTGCCCCTGGGTTTGGTAGGCGGGGAACAGGCCTTGCTCCCGACCCGGTGATTGGCCGGCTTGCCAGCCGCCGCACATGCATCGCAATGCAGCGGGGCGGTGCACGTACCGGCCTTGTGACCGGGCTGACCGCAGCGGAAGCAGCGGTCGCTGCGGTCAACCTCCGAGGTGCATTTAACGCTCACGTGGTGGCCCACGTGGCAGCGGTAGCACCTCAGAGGCCGGACCTCGAGCAGCTTAACCTGCGCCGAGACCCAACCCACCAGGAGCCTTTTGCCCTCCTTAATTTTTTTGGCCGCTGTGACGGGGCAACTCACGACTACCGTTCGTAGACCCGAGTTGTCCGGACGGATGGTGCCTGCCTTGACCTGATCAGCAGGGCACCCACCCGTCCTGGCGACAGCGGCCACCACCTCATGCTCCGTCACGGAGTCATCCAGGCCCATTATTCGCAGATCCAAGCACTTAATGGGCCTGGACACGCGAACCTCGTCCGCACTGAGACACGCCCGAAGCCTTTCAGCTAAGGCGTCAGCGGACGGGCTGCTGGTTGCGCCGGGGACCTCCAATAAACGGGCTCCTGTTGCGGTCGCTTTAATAGCGAACCCGTTAGGGGCCCCGAACTCCGCGGGAGTCACCGCCCCCTTCAATTTGGCGAGGACGTCGCCATATGTTACGCCCCTTTTCACCGCATCGGGCTGTAATGTTATCACTACAGCCGCAGTTTTAGGGGCGAGAAGCAAGGCCGCAGCGCGCTTTTCTTTGCGCTGCTGCTGCCGCCGCTGCCGTTGCGCTTTCTTGCGGCGCTTTCTTGCTTCTTTGGCGACTCTCCTCGCCTCGCCGACGACCTGCCACTCACTGCCGTCTGGGCCCCTTGCTGTCGGGGTAGGCGCACCTGTGGCTAGGGCTTCAGCCTGCTGAACCGCAGCACCCTTTCTCCTTTTTGTGCGTCCTGAAGACGCGTTCGCCGCCGGTGTAGCTTGTGCCTGCACCGCTGGGGGTGCTGGGGTCCTCGTTGGAGGAGCCGCTCGTGGCCTCGCCACCGTTTGAGCACCGCAGCCAGTCTGACCAGAGGAGGTCGAGGACCTGGCCGCAACAGCCGCGTATGACCTCGAGGTCGCTAAGCTCGAGGCCGCTAGCGAGGGACGAAGGAGTCTGCCCTCCAGCACATTAAAACGCTGCTGGAAGGCAGCCATCTCCCTGCGCATCAGACCGAGCATATCGGGCTCCGCCGAGGTTTGAGGATGGCTTCCTCGGCAAGCGGCTAGCTCGGCCTTGGTGGACCGGAGCTCGGTCTCCAGAGCCGCGTTGGAGGCGGATAAGCGCGCCAGCTCTTGCCGCATTTCGGCCAGCTCCTGGTGCACTTTTCCCGCTGAGGGGACTTTGCACACATCAAACACCGCCGCCATTATTTCAGCCTCCATTGACTTTATCTGAGCGGCTTTGGTAGACTGGGATTTCTTCCCAGCTACCTGGCGGAGCGCTTCTCTGAAAGTTGTCGCCCTTAAGTTGTCAATAATAATCAACAACTTAACTACAAACCAAACGTCAATCGCAAAATCCAAAAACGCAAATTCCCCCAACAAGCTAAATACCGTGTCCATATGAAAAAGGTGTCCAGGAAATGAAAACAGATGATATGGAAAACTGACGTGTCCACCTCCAGCCGTGCGGACTCATTTCACATCGAGCCATCGAACCGACAACTCCGCCATTGCATTTGCATTCATATTATAGAGCAGGTATACACAGAAGGTCTGATCAAATGTGAATGAAGTTGTGGTAGAACTTTTACAACCACAACACATCAACAGCCTATAAGTGGCTACTGCTGACCAAATGCCTCTTTACGCACGGAGAAGGTTTTGAGTATTAATCACCACGCTTGCTCAATGCGGGTTGGCGATAAAGCTTTAAAATGGTATAAAAGCTTTAAGAAAGGAGTTTTACGAAATACCAAGTACGCATTTAATACATCTGGTATTGCAGGCGTGGGTGGTGGTAATGTCTTACCACCAGCACAGCGTTGTTTATACTTAGGTATTCGTTTGTGCTGTACGAAAATTAGCAAACAAAACAGGTTGTCAGCAATGTTTTTTTTTTTATTTAATCCCACACTGGGATTTTATTATGTCGTGGACGCAGACTATTGTCCAGACTTAGTCCAAATTGACTGCATTTTTTAAAAGAGGGGGAAATTATCCATGCTTCTCTCGCCTTAGGCGAGGCGAGAGGAAGTGTAAGAATCTTACTAACTAAAAACCACCCTGTTCCTACTCCTGCTTTTCGATCCGGAGCCCCGGTATACTCGCTAGGTAGTCCGCAGCTCTGAATAGATTGACTACATGGAAGCAGTCATACTGTAAATCAAAATTTCATTTTCTAAAGTGCAGCGTACAAAATCATACAAAATAAAACAAAAAGAACCTTCTGTATTAATCTGCTCCCTGGCTACGATAACAAAGTTTTTGTAAAAGCGATGTTTAAATCCCAGTAAAAATCCCGCAGCGAGGATTCCATCGGTGGCTGCAAGCTGGTTCGATTTTTTGTCCATCCACGAGTTACTTTTTGCACTTTTTGTGCAGCGAATGTAACGAGTATTCGTGAAAACGAGATTGGATCAGGTTGGAGGTCGATTTTCTTATGTCGAACTGTATATACTGTTGTTAATTTGAGTAGAACAGTTAGTTAAATACTTTTTATTGTTTTAGTACACTGATTGTTATAATAACTGAGATCTGTTTATTCTGAAATGTTCGATAATTTCAAATCTAAGTCAATAATGGATGACTGTTTATAATTGACTGCACGGTTGGTGCGGTGGCTGGGCTGTCGTGGAGTGACTTAAGGGTTTGATTCTCGCACAGAGCAACTCTTTGTGTGATCTACAAATTGTTATTCCTGGTCTGGGTGTCATGTGTATGTGAACTTGTATGTTTGTAAACGCACCAACGATATAAGAGAAAATCCTAGTGTGGAGTAAAGTTAAAACAAATCGTCCTTATAGATGTGACACAGAATACCAGAGCACGCATGTTGAATTACAAATTAGTATTTGTTTAGATAGAAACAATGCATCTTTCACCAATTGATTAACTGATCAAGGTTTAGGTTATAAATCTCTTAACACATCTCTCAGTCTACAGCCCAATGTTTGGAAACAAAATGGCACTTATTTACTTTTTTTATACAATCACAATATAAACAAACGTCCAATATAGTTCGGCCTACTCATGCAATAAGTTGAACCATTCCATATCAATCAATACTTATCGCAAAAAGTTATTTTTGGTTGTGAGTAGGTAGTTGATAACGTATTTCCGACATTATGGCCGAAGCGTGAAATGAAAATCGCTAGTAACGTGCAAACACCACTAGAGCGGGCCTCAAGGCCGTACATTCAGCCGAAAGCCGAAACCGACTAACCTAACATTTAGTTTTCGTCGAAACCATGTGTTCTGTGTTAAACGTATATGCCTTTAATAACATTATGAAGAGGCTACTGTTTGCAAAGGATCTCGCAAACATTGAGTTGAATGGGTTATAATTACTAGGTCATACATAAGACTTGGGAATTGAAGTGCTGATTCGTGCAAGTGTGTGAATTAAATTAATCTAAATAATAGGGGTCTTGGTTGGTTCTCGTATTCTTGCTTTAGCAAGCCATTATCACTGCTTTATATAAATTGATTGTTATATAGAATATATAACAATATTACTAACTTAAATTTGTTGGTGGTTTAAACATCTGCCTTTAGACAATTTGAAAATTATTTTCATTTAAAGATATTAGATATTTACCGACGACCAGATACAGTACCGATGTGTACCTAATGTGTAAATTTTATCATAGGGGGTGGGTGCACCACGTTAAAAAAAATCGGCCAAATTCGTTTTAGGCCGAACATTTAGAGATGGCCTTTTTACTCTCCAGTCGGACACTAGACATCGTAAATACGAACTTAAATTTACCGTGAAGTAATGACAATGGGCATTGTCGTAAAAATAAACGGGTGTCAAGATCACTGACGGTAAACAACTAGGGAGTGGAATGATGATAAAACTGAATACTTCTTTCTTCTATGTGCGTTAGTATTCGGCCTCTGAATACCAGCTTTTATTGGCTGTCCTATTTTGGATGAATGGTTTGTCTATATGTCTGTCTGATGTTTTTTGTTCAAGTACTTTTACAGTAGCCCATATTTTATACCGTGCGTACAAAGAGCCTCAAGGGGCCATCAGACCACCACGGATGGGCCCCAGTATAGCTGATGCCTGATACAAAGCTGCTGACTTCCTAGGGGGTTTACCAGGGCTCCGGCACGAAAACTCGGAGTAGGAATGCTGTGGTTTTTAGTTAGTAAGAGTCTGACTCTCTCTCGCCTTGCCCAAGGCGGTAGAAGACAGTGGATGATTTTTCCCCCTCAAAAGAAAAAACCTGGCATAGTAGAAGTCATATTAATGTTATTTATTTTTAATCATACTTTTTCAGTTTGTTAAAATAGCCGACTATAAAATTTAAATTTACTAATTACAAATTGTACTTAACATCTAGATAAACAAATTAACACTAGTAAAAAAACAAATCTGTGACTTAAAAATAAAGTGGAGGGGGGTGCACTACATTTATAAATGGCATTAGCTGTCGGAACGTTGAAGCGGCCGGTCGTGTCGAGCGTGTGTGAAGATTATCACTTAGATTAGCTAGCAGCCGACAGCTGACGTTTATTAGAAACAGGAAGCCGTGATAACTGACACACTGATCTGGCTTCTTTGCACTATGAAGTTAAGACCCAATTTTGCTTGAATTGTAAACTAACGTGTTGTGTTGAGTAAACACCTTTGTTGATTTTGTTCTATTTTATATATTCTTCCACTAGACACCATGAACAGCTCATGGTGTCTAGTGGAAGAGCTTCTCATTGACATTAAAAGGGGAGTTTATGATGAAATGATATCTGTTAAATAAAGAAGAATGGAAAACAATATGTATATCGAAATAAAAAATCTAGAAATAGCGGCAGAATCTTCTTCTGGTTTATTTTGTTGCGGGATTCAAGACAATTATTTATTTCATTTAGACTTCAGTGTTGTTATTTCATGCTTGTATTTACTGTACCTATAGATCTGGGCTTACACTAGTTATATCAATTCTGAGACGTTGTGGCGGGCTTGTCCTATAAAAAAGATTCAAACCAGGGTGGGGCAATGTTTTTCAAAAAAGAAAATGACTCAAATCAGTGTGGGGCAATGTTTTTTAAAAAAGAAAAGAAAAAATAATAATTTACCAAAATTTTCTATGGAAACCAGGCACAAACAATCGAACGTAAAATCAACTGCGCAATTCGTCAGTCATCGTGATTTTCTAAAGGCGAACCGAAGCTTTATTTGAGCTAATCCATCAACTGAGACTATCCATCATGCGTGCCTTAGTATCAGATTGGCTTTCAATCTTAAGCGAATATTTCTATTGTGGCTATAATGAGATTAAACCTTAATAATATGTAAATACGTTGTTTATTACTTTAACTTATTTTCGAGTGAAATTGACGGATGACGGATGTTTTTTGGTTAGAAGTGAGTTTTGAATTTTTGGTTGAAATTGTTTTGATGTGTTAAATGCACAGTTATGTATAAAGACGATGTATTAAATCGGTTGAGAAGTTATTGATTATCGTGTGAAACTATAATAACTTATTTGAAGCCGAAACCAAAATTTTGGACAGAAATTAAATAAAACGTCAGATACCGACATCAATTGATAAATTGAGAACGTTTATCAATTTCAGCTGTTATTTTTTTATGTGTAATAAGGGGCAAACAGGTCACCTGATGGTAAGCGATCAGCACCGCCCATAGTTATCCTCAATACCAGAGGAGGCACAGGTGCGTTGCCGGCCCGGAAGTCGAACCCGAGACCCCTTGCATGGCAGTCGCACGCAATCAACCACTCTGCTAACGAGGCAAGGAAAATAATATATCAAAAAGTATTGTTATAAAAAAATATAACTTGTACAAAACAGAATAACTCCGCTTAGGAATATGACAAACAAGAAAGAAAACAAAAGAAAAAACACAATGATCTCGTAAACTTGTCCTTTGAAAATAAGTTTTATTTGATCCGAGTTGTCCCTCCTGGAGTTTTGTTGTAAAGCCGCTGTTTTAGTTACGCGCAACTGGAGCGTAAATACTTAAATTTCTTTATTTATGTATTTATTCTTCATGCGGACTTAATGTTAGTGGTATTCTTACATGTCAACTTCTGCGTGTAGGGAAAGTTAATGGTTTTTGAAATTTTGGCGCTGACTAGCTAACCCGGCAAACTTTGTATCGTCACTTCTTCTTACCTTTTAAACCTGCCCTGGACTTCTCCAAATAATTCAAGATAAATTAGCCAAATCTGTTCAGATCTGATCTCGAGTTTTAGCGAGACAAAAGAATTCAATAATTCCCAAGGTCTTTTCATACCGAAAATATAAGACATTATGTTCACAAATTTTAAACTCTTACACAATTATCTATCAAAATAGAATAATCCCGCGTAAATCGACACACACCTTAATCCCTCCACGGAGAGAGAGACACAGGCCAAGTTTAATACAGTTCACTGTTTGTTCAAGTGTGTGCTATATATACAGACATGACGAAAGCATTTGATTTCGTCGATCATAAGATTTTGCTGGAAAAATTATATTGCTATGGAGTAAGAGGGAATATTCTTAAACTTATAGAATCCTACCTAAGTAACAGGCAACAATGTACAGAAATTGCTAGAATTTGTCCAGTCACTAAACTAGAAACAATATATACCTCGACATCAAGACCAATTAAATATGGTGTGCCTCAAGGTAGTGTTTTGGGGCCCCTGTTGTTTCTAATTTATATAAATGATTTACCAAAAATAACAGAACATGAAATGGTACTTTTTGCTGATGACAGCACAGTGATAATAAAATGCAAAAATCCAAATACCTACCAAATGGACATAAATAACACCCTCTCTAAAATAATTAACTGGCTAAATGATAATAATCTCATTATAAACCTCAATAAAACTAAAATAATGCACTTCCATCAGCGAGTGGAAAATACTCCAATTAATATCACGTACAACAATTCGAAAATAGAAGAAGCCAACATGACAAAATTCTTAGGTATTACTATAGATAAAAATTTAACTTGGAAACCACACTTAGATGAAGTTCGTAAACGATTGAGCAAGTCAGCATATCTTCTGTTTCAATTGTCAAAAAAAGTTAACGTTGAGACGCTTCTAATGGCGTATCATGGATTGGTATCCTCGGTTTTAAGGTATGGCGTTGTTTTTTGGGGCCAGTCAACAAATAGAGAATTTGTATTTAAATTGCAAAAGAGATGTATACGGGCGATATATGGGATAAAAAAAACTGACAGCTGTGTTCCATATTTTAAAAAATCAAAAATTTTAACTCTCCCAGCTTTGTATATTTTAGAAACCGCAATTTTTGTCAAAAATAATCTTAATTTATTTAAAAAAATGGCTGATGTCAAAAAAATACCCATTCGCTCTCAATACCTAAACACTTTATGTAATTTAAGATGTAAAACATCATTATATAAAAAAAGTTTTTTCGGTGTTGCTCCTCAAGTATATAATAAAATACCAGATACAATAAAAAAAATGCCCTTATCTAAATTTAAAACTACATTACAAAAATTACTTATTGAAAAGTGCTATTACACTTTGGACGAATTTCTTAAGGATAAATTTGACAAACAATAAGAATGCAATAGTTATACCTACTTTATTTGACTTATTATTGCGCTCTGTTAATCCGTACGACCTTTGTTATGTGTGTATGTAGGTACCTATGTTTAACAAATAAATTTCTGAATGTAATAGGCAATAATAACCTACGACTACGACTTATAAGGCTTGACATTTAATTTGGATGTTATTTATAATTTGGAATATTAATAATGTATAATTTTATTGTTTTTTTTTAATTCTGATGTATATTTTATTATTGTGTGCCTCAACGGCGGGACATAGCTGAACTAATTTTAATTATTTAAGATCTGTATTTATAATGCATACCTATGGTCCACAATAAAGCTGATTTGATTTGATTTGATTTGATTTGACAGGCACAGTTTATGCGAACCGACACGTTAACTGTGCAATGTGTATGCGTGTGTATATATGTGTGTGTGTGTGTGTATGTACATCTCCTGTGATGTTTTATGTTCCCTGTCCGTTTTGTTTTTGTTTTGACAGCACGTCTGCTGTGTTTCACTGTCTTACGAGTTACGATTCATGGTCAGGGACAATAGTGTTTCGTTTTACATTATTATGTGTTCAAGTTTTAGCTGGCGAAATACATAATACGAAATTGTTTTGTAATATTTTCTGAACTCCTCTTGATACATTACTTCAAATAAAAGCATGACTAAAATTTTTCAGGTACTGTATAAGTAACTCTTTAACTTTGAAATTGAGTGTAACTTTATTAATGTTTATCGTTTCTTTCTTTACAGATGGACAGTGAAATGAGCCAGTGATAGTGTTCAGTGATCAAGATGGCGGTGAACAGCCCCGGAGGTTATCCGCCCGTTTCTCCTAAACCACACACCCCAAAAAGCCCACGACACTTCATATTTCCCCAGAAAAGTCCTTCCATAGCATCTAGCACGTCTTCGTCCGGATACTACACCCCCCAGTCTGGCTGCAGCTATGACAAGCACAACCAGCCCCCCAAATCTCCAATAGCTCACGGACACAGAAGTCCGATGTCTCCAAGGCACTTCAATTTCCCCCAAAAGTCCCCATCCGGCCGATCGAGTCCTTGCGTCGAGCGCGCCAGCCTGCACTACACCACATCTCTCAAGCACAGTCGCCGAGAGAAGTCCAGGTCGCCAAAACCGCCTCCCGTGCACATCCACACGAACCCTGGCTACGTGTCCCCCAACCGTACGAGGAAACTATACAGTTCTACTTCCACAGTGAGCTCGCCGCGACTCGTGACGTCACCGAGCATAGTGTCCAGTCACACGGATGACTCCACTGATGCAATGCCGGGCACTCCGTCTGCGATCCTTCACGACGCAGATGACGAGGCTACGACGATATCCTCAAAGATCTGTCGAAAGTCGACGTCAGATTTGACGGATATGACGGATGATACGCCCCATACTCGGTCGACGAGCATCAGTAGACCATGTTCTCCGATGCGTAGAGGGTCTATGAAGGGCGGTTTGGCGTATTTGGCGAGTAGACGAGGGTCAAGAGAGTCTACTATGTCAAACTGCGACTCTGTGGAAGACATAGGTCCTCTGAACTTCCAGAACACTATGAGGGGCCGTCAGAGGAGGACGTCAAACTTTTTGGAGTTACCAGGTGAGTTTGTCTAATCTGTCCGCTCGTATCTGTATCGATTGACGAGAGCTGCTCGTGACGCACAGATATGACTTTGATGAGGGTTCGCATTGATTCGAACTGATTAATTATTCAATTTTATCCTTAACGTGCTCAGGTTTCGTTAATTTTGTATCGCATTCGGTTTTCACCACTTTAAGTTTGAGTATACTGTGGTCTTAGTATTAATAGATAATGAGAGTTTTTGGGATAGCAACCGCCTAGCAATGATTATTGACATTAATTTGAAAGCAAAACTTGACGTCAGAGCATTAATATAAAACACCAATATATTGAAGATTTTAAAAATAAAGACGCCAAGAAATGATGACTGAAATGACACCAGACAAAGTGAACAAAAGTGACAAAAGATGAAGGTTACATTAATAAAAGAAAAGAAAGAAAACTAATAAAATCGACCACCGGAATAATTTTAAGTCAAATAATAAGGCCATTTATCTCATTATCGCAGGCAACACTCCCATTTTATTGAAGACCAATTTTTTTATAGACAGAAACCGATTCGTTACGGAATTTCTAGCAATCACAAGTACTCGTACCAATCCGATTTTCATAATTTATAATAACACAAAAAGTTTCAAAAAGGGCTCCGTTCCGATCTTTACAATTCCAAATTGTAAATCAATATTGAAATGAGATTTAAGGTTTAAATTGGATTACAGATTTATTGAGAATCTCATTAATAATTTACGTTTCATACTGTTATTGTTTTGTTTAAATATGAATTCTATAGCTTTGACTGTAGTTAAGAGGAATCGATCAATTCTACGCTCTTTGGATTATGTTACGTTTGCTTGTCGGTGCGTGGGTGGCTGTGAAATGGCGAGGTTGTTCCTTTTGTAACTCATATTCTTGTATCTTGCTAGGGATGCTTATGGGTATAAGAGTTTTATGGTTAGCACCTAGTACGTAATTGTGTTTGATTTAGTAGACTTATTTTAAAGGGAAAAATCATCCATTGACTTTGATTTAAGAGACTTATCGTCGGTTCATATCTGAGGGAAAATACGTCGAGCGTATCATCGGTAGCACTAACGTATCATCGGTTGAGTGTGAACGGTCAATTGTTATTTTATACATTTGTCTGTTCTGGCGTTAAGCGACGCATGCTCCTTCAAATATTAACCGAGTCATTAATAGATAATAATATTATCAGCCCATAACCACCCATGCATTGTCAAATTTTGCATTTTCTCAACATTAGAGATAGTTTGTCATAATCTTTAATGTGATAACATAAAACCAGCAGATTACGATTTAATTGAGAGGGAGAAATGATCGAGTTGTAGAAGGAACGAACCAGATATCGAACATAGATTTGGGAATCAAGTTAATCCATTGGCTTCGGTTGTCTTATCATCTGAGAGGTAGTCGTACCTACATTTGTGTTATGTTATTCTTTAGTAAATTGCTTTACATGTGGATAAAAGGGAGATTTGCTGGCATTGTTTGACTTATTTTAGTACCTGTTAAGTTGACAAAGAACAATGCAAAGATATTTCTTTAATTAATTATATAATTGTAATAAACAATAGTTTTAAAGGTATTCCTTTAAAAATATTGTTTACTAGGGAAGGAAAAAAAATGAATTATATATTTATTCCTAAAAAATATCACAAGTGCCTATCATTTATTCGAGGCGGCCAATCAGCGCGCTAAACGCGTTTTCGTTTCGAATACTTTAAACGTAAAGTAAACCGATATTAATGTACGGTACAAGCCAACTTTAAAAAAAAAATCAAAAAGAAAATCCTTATCATAAACATATCACTTAGAACGCTTTTACAAGAGATTACTGTCACGCCACACTACATGATATTTTTATGAGCACTTTTATTTCACACCTGCGTCGCGGTAATAACGTACAACGGAGCTAAATGACATCACCCGGGAACGACCTGTTGCTCTAGACACGAACACGACATAAATGGAAGAAAAACTACGATTGCGAACGGTAGGATTTCAATTCGTGTGTACCTGTCTCAATTTGAGTATTTGTATTCCAATATCTGCGTCTAAGTTTTGTTTCGATTTCTTTTGTGTGATTAGGCACTGATATGTCTTGACATTATATGTTAATAATTGTCTGTCAGTCTATCGATCAATGAAGCTAGGTGCTGCTATCAGTCGTAAAATGTATACTACTGACCACAAGCCTCACTTCATCCGGAGCTGCGGATGACCTAGCAGGAGTATGAACGGCGTGGTCTTTAGTCAGTAAGAATCTGACGCTACCTCTCGCCTTGTCTAAGGCTTTCGCCTCTTCAAGTCAAAAAGCCTCAATTTATAACTTGTCAAAAAGCCTCAATTTGTGTCTTGGGGGGGAAACACTCAAAAGGTGCCTAGCTTTTTGGGGAGAAAGACTAGGGATTGTGGGATTTTCAGCACCGATGTCAGGGGCATCGAGTCTTCTAATTACACCTGCTCCAGAGCCCCTATTTTATGCCACGTCCCTACAAATACACACATAAAGAGTTACTAGTCGACTACTTAATATCATAACTTACCTACTCACGCAGCATTTGACTGCACACGACCTAAATGAGCTAAGTTCTATTTGCACAAACTTCGACGCCGGTACAACTTACGAGTTTAATCCGTCTTCAAAGACCAACTTCTGTGTGTACTTAGGCACGTTTTGATGTCCCTGTTTTGAGAAAAATACTTAGAAACACGTGCCGTTCTATACTAACATCAGAGAAGAATATCTTTTATTTTTTTTAAAACTTTGCCCCACTCTACGATTTTCTTCTGTGTCGTGGGTGCGTTTACAAACATACAATTTCACATGCACATGACATCCAGACCCGAAACAACAATTTGTGAATCACACAAAGAGTTGCTTCGTCCGTGGCAGTCGGTTGCTTAGCCATCGCGCCAACCGTGCAGTCGAATATTGAATATTGAATATTATTGCCACCACGCTAGCTCTTTCCGTGGGTTTTATAAGAGTCGACTAAGGGATCTCCACACACAACGTGGACAGACGACCTGATTAAGGTCGCAGGGAGTCGCTGGATGATGTACCCTTAATACAAGTTTGCTTTACGTTGAAGAAAAACGAAACAAGATTGCGTTCGGAGAGGAATCAGAGCGCCAAACGCGCTACAGGTCGCTTTTAACCGGCCTATCTTGAAAGTTATTGGGGGATGCCAATGTTCAGTCGTCTCATGGCTGATATGATGATGATGAAGGGACTTTAAATTTAAGTATGTGCATTGTGCTTCTTGAAAAAGATAGTCATAACTTATGACTTGCTTATGACTCATAAGCAATTATGACCATTTTAACCATCAGAACTCGACCTCATTATATGAAATTTCAAAACCATATAATTCCAAAAATTTCACTTCCTATACTTCCTAAGTAATTAAAAACAATAAAAAATGTTTTTGTACATTTTAAGTGGATAACTGAGCAACCCACTTTAGGATGTTCATTGTATGGTATAGATACGCAACCGTTTTCTCTTAATCGATTTTCAACCTTACCCTTTCGTAATAAGGTTGACGGTGTAAGCGGGTATACCTTGATGTGCTTTAAAAATTTAGCACTGTCATACTTTAAGAGTAAAGTTTTCCAATCATTTAACTTTTCAGACGAGTTGTTTAGTTTGTTTGTATCGCGTCTTTATATTTGTTTTCTTTTGTTTATAAAGATCGACGGCTGAAGGGTTAGTGATGGCTGGGGAATTCTCTTTTTAGTTTTATGAGAGACATATTTAAATTAAGACGTTTTATTTGGGTACTTACTTGGAAAATAATAATGAATTTTTGATTGGATGCGGAGGTGAATGAGCAGACAGATCTCCTGGGGCCATAAGGACATATCACACTTTAACGGCCCCGCTCCAACACAGCAATAAACTGGTCATTTGAAGAACATTAAATCTTATGACGTATGATATACCTATTTCATAACGTCAATACAAAAAGGTTGTAAGCGCGCGGTCCACTCGCTGACTGCGTGCTATAAGCATTTTCGTATTTTTTCCAAGGCAAAAAACACCGAGGCGCAGCCGTGCCATGTCCGTGCTCTTTATGTATGTGGATAGTAATTAGTAGTTTTACAATTGTATAAAATTGATGACATAATTGATGTAATAAAACTATTCAGAAACTGTAATTATGAAATTAATGTTAAACAATTTAACAAGTTTTGTAATAGCTGACTAAGTCTCCTGTTGGTAAGCATTCGGTGTCATTAATGGGCATTAGTTTGCAACACCAGAGGAGCTACAATTCCAGTACCGGCCTCTTTGGTAGTCACGTCAGTCTCTTTCTTACACATAGAAGGTTTTATTTCATTTATACAATTTTAGAAGATGGTAGTTAGCTTCCTAACCTCTAAAACGACACTAAGGATCTCCTGTCTTATGACATAAACCAGTATTTTGTTACACTTTGTTGTTTTTTTACATCAACATTTAGAAATTACGGGAATAAATCTCAAAGTCGTTTTATATTTCAAAGGCCTTAAAATTCTTTAGAGGTGTATTAAAGGGGAATGTCTTTTAAGATTGTAACGATAAAATTTTTGTTCTTACAAATAAAATTGAAGGTGATTTGGATAAATGCTTTCTTTGGATTATTTTTTCAGTAAAAAGTCTTTAGAGCAGGATATTTCCCACACGAATAGAAATGGATCTTTTGTTTTCATATTTCGGTAATATTTGCACCTCCTTGATAGATTTACAGCTGTGCTATTCTAAAAAAAATACTTTAAACACATCAATTTGTACAACATTTTTGCCTTATCACAAATTGAAAAAGCAATAATTCTAAAGTTAATTTGCATAGTTATTTCTGATTCTGTGTTAAGATTAGTTAAGTTTATTGAAAATAAATAGCTTTGACACTAACGCCATCAAGTGATTAGGGAAGTGAGTGGAATTTCGTCAGTTGAGTCAGATTTTCACGTTTTGGTTTAGACGTTTTGACCTTTTGAATGGATTTTTTTACAGCGTGACTTGCCAGGTGACTAATAAGAAATGGATATCAGAATAAGTAAATAGGTATAAATAAACTTCAATATTATATCAACGTTATTTATAATAACTGATATATTTTACATCCTCACTCAACCATTTTTACCCAACCCTATATCTACGAAGCAGTCTTGCGATAATTCGATCAACGCTTCAGCTACAACGTAATTAATAAAATACTGAAATATTCAGATATTTCAGTAAATATTTACATATTTTGACGCCTCCACTGATTAAGTCTTGGAAACTAAATTTAAACTGACATTAAAGTTTTTCTTGTCGTTATTTAAAATACGTCATACCTGAAAACGTCTAGACAAGAGAACGCTCAGTGTCTTGAAATAACAGGGGAGAATATTTAATTTTATCTTTATGAGAATTTGCTGGTATTCATTTAGAGTATATTGATATTTTGACTTAATGTTTGTTGACTTCTAATTAAATTTACATGGGCCATAATAGGTACTAAAAACAAAGCTACTTTATAATAAATAATCCTTTAACATGTTTATATCTATGTATGTATGTACGCGTGTAACTTTGGAAAGACTGCTTTAATTGAAACAAGAATTGTATTGTGAATCTTATTGAAAAATAGTAACCTATGGAGTTTCTTGCCCATACTTCTCCATAGGTATCTCCACGAGCAAATAGCTTCACTAGAGGATTGACCGACAGACAAACGTTGTTATTATTATTTTATTTGCTTTAACTTTCAAAAGTGCCTTCCTGGTCTATTTGAAGTAAATAATTTTGACTTTGATTTACAAAGATAATTAATTTTCTCTCTCTCTCTAATGAAGATTGTTTACATACTATACAAAAAGCTAAAAATAGAAACATCATAATAATATTTTAACAAAATACTTATTAGATGATGTATTATAAAAACATCATCTTCTATACATATAATAAAATCGTAGAAAAGTGCTGTCTGTACATTGAAAATAAAAATAAAAAAAATAGCAGGGGTTATTGTTATGTCGATGTCGAACCCAAAACTGTAATTAACTTTTTTTTGTCTGTTTGTCTGTGTGTCTGTTTGTCTGTTTGTCTGTGTGTCTATGCGCGCTAATCTCAGAAACGGCTGATCCGAGTTGGATGCGGTTTTCACAAATATATTGTGGTATGCTTCAATTTACATTTAGTGTTTGTTTCATGTCAATCGGTTCATAAATAAAAAAGTTATGTCAAATTAAAGAATCACGTCGAACACTATTCTATGCTTATACCATTAATCTCCGCAACTATTTGACGGATTTGGTTGAAATTTGGTACAGATATAGCTTAGAACCTTAGAAAGGACATAGGATAGTTACATTCATTTGGTTGGGTATCGGCCGAGCGCTTCGGTACTATCGTAAAAGAAGTGTATTATCAGTCGTATGATTATTTGTCTGTAGTGGTCCTGCTGTTTCGTATACCTATCTATACATATAATAAAATCGTAGAAAAGTGCTGTCTGTACATTGAAAATAAAAATAAAAAAAATAGCAGGGGTTATTGTTATGTCGATGTCGAACCCAAAAATGTAATTAACTTTTTTTTTGTCTGTTTGTCTGTTTGTCTGTTTGTCTGTTCGTCTGTGCGCGCTAATCTCAGAAACGGCTGATCCGAGTTGGATGCGGTTTTCACGAATATATTGTGGGATGCTTAAATTTACATTTAGTGTTTGTTTCATGTCAATCGGTTCATAAATAAAAAAGTTATGTCAAATTAAAGAATCACGTCGAACATTCTATGCTTATACCATTAATCTCCGCAACTATTTGACGGATTTGGTTGAAATTTGGTACAGATATAGTTTAGAACCTTAGAAAGGACATATATATATTTTTATTTCAAAAATCAAAAAATAAAAATAAGAAATAAATTATTTATAAATAATTCTATGTCGATCGTTACACGACTTCGGTTCATGTTATTGTTTTAATTTATCGAAAAAAAGTAAATAAAATAATAGTAAAAAGGTATGAAAAAAAATAATATCAATATAATAAAACATTTAGTACAAAGAAAATGCTCTAACGGAGTATAGATAATTCTATGTCGATCGTTACACGACTTCGGTTCATGTTATTGTTTTAATTCATCGAAAAAAAGTAAATAAATAGTAAAAAGGTATGAAAAAAATAATATCAATATAATTAAACTTTTAGTACAAAGAAAATGCCCGAACGGAGTATAAATAAATCCCACCCAAAACATAAATGTGAAAGGCTGCCAAGTTCGATAATATTGAAATGCTTCGCCTATAAAAGAAGTGAGATCTAAATAAGTACCAAGTTCCATACACAGACCTCAGTTAAAAATGATATAACAAGTTGGCAAGTTTTCACACACTTTGTTATAAACCTACTAAACGCAATGAGTCAAGTATATAATTTTCTATTAAAACTTGCCAACTTATCGAACTTGGCAGCCTTTCACATTTATGTTTTGGGTGGGATTTCATTTATTTTTGTAAGGTTTATTTTCTTTTTTTCTTATTTTACTTCACTTTGACTAACCTTCGTAACGAATTTTAGGTCGGTACGACCATTGGAAGATATAGATAATTTTTTGTTTTAGTTCCTTAGGGATAAAAATTTACACCTTCATTATTTTTAAAACCGACTCACACTTGGCCATTTTCAGATTTTTTCCTTTACCTTGACCTAAAGACCTACCTCCATGCCAAATTTCAAGTCAATACGACCATTGGAAGTGGTCTAGGTTTTTGATGAGTGAGTGAGTGAGTCAGTCAGTCAGTCAGTGAGTGTATAGTAAAATTAGCGATTTTCTGACGTCAATATCTCAAGACCTACAATAGGTACATTAATGAAATTTTGTATTTTAGATAAGTAAGTAGATCTCGACAGATACTAGAAATTTCATATGCGTAGATAAAATAGATTTTGAGTTATAGGTGGGTCGAACTTGGCCCGAAATGGTTCGTGTAATATAACCCACGGCCGGTGTGTCGGTTTTTTTGCTCGAACTTGGCGGACACACTGCCGTGTGTCTAGATAATCCAAGTTGTCTTTATCCTCGATAGATGGCGTTGGGATCGAAATAGATCGCGCTATGGTTTCGTTACATTCATTTAGTTGGGTATCGGCCGAGCGCTTCGGTACTATCGTAGAAAAAGTGTATTATCAGTCGTATGATTATTTGTCTGTAGTGGTCCTGCTGTTTCGTATATTCTAAATTGGTTTCGTTGTATTTGTCAATTAATAAGTTTATTTGTTGGGTTTTCCTGGTTTTTTGGTTAAACTATTTAACGTAGGTTTAGTTTGATATCGATTATTAGTAGTTACTGTAGTTAGTTTTTTTAATAAAATTGTAAGTCTATTTTTTTTTTAATTAGATTAGATTTAAGTCGTTTCTTTTAAATTATTTAGTTTAAGCTTGGTTATTATAGCATAGAGGATAGGTTGTAATATAGTTTCTTTTTTAATTGTTATAAATTCGTAATTCGTAGCTTTCTTTAGTTTTAAGTTAGTTTAAGTCCGTTTTTAAACTATTTTTTCAATGCCCTAAGTGAGTATACATCTATTAAATTCAAACGCAGAGCTCATTATATTGATTTTTGAAGAGTTCCCTGGAATATCTTCCACATCTCATTTTTGAAGAGATCCCGCGAGATCGGGAACTATGTGGTTAAAACCAAAAATTTGCCGGAAGTCACTATTCCACGCGAACAAAGTCGCGGGCAAAAGCTAGTTCTAAATAAATTGGTTTCGTTGTATTTGTCAATTAATAAGTTTATTTGTTGGGTTTTCCTGGTTTTCTGGTTAAATTATTTAACGTAGGTTTAGTTTGATATCGATTATTAGTAGTTACTGTAGTTAGTTTTTTTAATAAAATTGTAAGTCTAATTTATTAATTAATTAGATAGATTAGATTTAAGTCGTTTCTTTTAAATTATTTAGTTTAAGCTTGGTTATTATAGCATAGAGGATAGGTTGTAATATAATTTCTTTTTTTAGGGTTCCGTAGCCAAATGGCAAAAAACGGAACCCTTATAGATTCGTCATGTCTGTCTGTCTGTCTGTCTGTCCGTCCGTCCGTATGTCACAGCCATTTATTTCCGAAACTGTTGGGCCTACATAGTTGAAACTTTGTATGATGATGTATATCGTTAACCGCTATTCGAATTTTGAATAAAAATGAATAAATTTAAAAATTAAAGGGGGGCACTCCATACATGGAACTGATTAAAAAAAAAAATGTAAAACCAAGTTATTTTACAACTTTTATATTATGTCATCTACTTGCTGCTACGGAACCCTTCATGGGCGAGTCCGACTCGCACTTGGCCGGTTTTAATTGTTATAAATTCGTAATTCGTAGCTTTCTTTAGTTTTAAGTTAGTTTTCACCTTAAGTTCGGAAAGATTATAATATTTCTTTAGTTTAAGTCCGTTTTTAAACTATTTTTTTCAATGCCCTAAGTGAGTATACATCTATTAAATTCAAACGCAGAGCTCATTATGTTGATTTTTGAAGAGTTCCCTGGAATATCTTCTACATCTCATTTTTGAAGA
This sequence comes from Spodoptera frugiperda, assembly GCF_023101765.2. NCBI lineage: Eukaryota > Metazoa > Arthropoda > Insecta > Lepidoptera > Noctuidae > Spodoptera > Spodoptera frugiperda. The sequence goes on along the minus strand of NC_064221.1, from coordinate 6,907,954 downwards.
GATTCCGCGAGATCGGGAACTATGTGGTTAAAACCAAAAAATTGCCGGAAGTCAATATTCCACGCGAACGAAGTCGCGGGCAAAAGCTAGTTGAAAAATAAAACACGTGAAGGTTTTAATTTTTTAAACGATGATTCTATTGTTTGTTTCAAGGATCAGTTTAGCGTACACATTTCTCATAAATGAAACACATTCAGCCTAAAACAACAGCCTGTAGATTACGCAAATATTTGTAGCGTGCCGTCAAAATCTGTTTGGTATGTAAAATAGGTCAATATTTAGATTTTTCGCTGTGAACTGGTGTAGTAGACTGAGGGTTTGATATCCGTATCACGGTACTTTTCTACCAAATATGTGTATGATGCGTTTGGCTTCCACCAATCATATTCATAGCTTAGAACGGTGGTCAGCTTAGATATTATTATGTTTTTTATATGGAAAGACGTGCTATGGATGCGTGTTATAGATGTGTGCTATGGATGGCTTCCTAACTATCGATACATCGCATACTCGAGCTGCACATCTTACTCGCACAGCTACAAAGTTTCAGTTGAAACGGTTATACATATATAGTTTCACAGCTTAGCTATTACATCTTCGTGGCATAGTTACATAGCACATCTCTGGTCTTTCTGGTTATTTTGTTTAGACCTACATTTTAATCTTTTCTATATAAAAAACATCAAGAGTATCATCTAAAATGTATTCCAAAGGAAACCAAACAAAATACATACTCTAATAAAATATAATAGATTTCTTCATAAAACCCTGCCTTTTGTCACTTCAGGTACTATACAGAAGCACATCCAACTCAACCATCTCACCAAAGTCATTCTCAACTTTAATTCTAAGATATTAAAGCTGAGAATTGGCTGCGGTATTTGGAAAGTTAAGGGTAGTTTGATGTGCTGGTGTGCGTACAATTGGTGACAGATTATGAAGCCCTATCGCGTGATACCTGATGCGATTCATTCGTCCCTTTGCCAAAGATATTGATCGAAGCTCAATGGAGTATTAGAGTTATTGTTATTGAAATTTGATGTAGTTGAGGGGTTTTGGTTTAGATAAAATGGGTCCAGAGAGGGTTTCAGATGGGTTTCAAGGTCATTTAAGGCATGGCGTATTTGAACTGTAATAGTAATGGTTTTTGAATGCAATTAAACCTGAGTAAAACACTTTGGTCACCACGTTACTCTTCTTTCGATTGCGGTAAAAGCAGACTAAGCAACTAAATATTAAATAGAGACCTGGGCCAGAATAGTGCTTTCTCTGATCCTTTTTAAATTATGTTCACCAACCCGCTTGCTAAGCGTGGATATTATGGCAAACTTTTTTATGGTGCTTCCAGAGATGTGCTATGTTACGTTACTGGAGATGCATTTTGGATTTCACCAATTATAATCATTGATCCACATAGGTTACTTGGCACTTAGCTAGTGGAAACGAACTCAGCTAAGCTATGTTTTTTAAACTTTTCATAAAAACTACCTATACAACTACAAACCCTTATCTTCATTATTCTTTAACAACAAAATTAGAACACAATTATTAACTGGACCCTTTGTCAGATGTTACAGATTAGCTCTAAAATGGTGACAGATTTTCTTAGATATTTCGAAGAAAATAGAAAATGAATATCTTATTTTGTTTTATATAACCGTGGGCAGTGACCGTGGGTGAAGGAAATGTTAAAGGTATCGTTTGGTAACTTGTTTGTCTCAGAATTATGTATACAGGGTGTCCCTGAAGTCGACGTCCAATAGGCACCAGATGATCGGCAAGGTTCCAAATGTTATCAGAAAAATATTAAAAAAATTCTAAGTCCTACAGTTTTTAAATTACAGTGACTTATGTGTTATCCACGAAAAAGTACACCCTGTGCCAGTCTTTTGACTCTTGTTGCTACAAATCTTTATTTTTTCGTCTGCAGTCTTCCTTACATTATCCTGAATAGTGATCCAGTAATATGGAATCATAAATTCTTAGCCAACTGCTTTAGATTGGAAAACATTGTTAGTTTTAGAGGAACCAAATACTCTGAATAAAATTTTTACCTTACTTTAAGTGACTGTACTGAATAAATTATGTATGGCGCTAGTAGTGGCAAATTTCACCAAAGTTGGCGCATTTAATAAGGATTATAAAATGGTATAGCACTTTGCACATTATTTCTTAAATTCGACACAAAAAAATATTTTTCAACGAAACTCCGTTTCGATGAATTTATTTGAACTTACTAAAAATTCTTCTAGTGTACTCAAATCATACGTTACAACCTCGTATGCACTAGACAGCACTTTGCACGCTATTTGTTATCATCATGTTGAAAATCAGCGAGGATCTCTTGTCAAACAACATTGTCTGATTACCCGTGATTTCACTTGCAGCATTCGTCGGCAATATTATCGCTAGACGAACTGGTGTTGTGCATCTCGAGCCATCGTACCCGGGCTTCGGCATTTTAGCTGAGCACTGGCTTTTTTGCGCCGTGTTGATTATTTATTTTTTAAATTATTTTTTGCTTTACCTGCAATTCCTTGTAACGGTGCAAATAACTCTTTCTTGACAAACTAAAGAATATTTGATGCTTCATCCCGCATTTGATCACAAGGCATGAACACGTAACTTAATCGGAGGATACACCCATCTCTTTTTTTTTTTTTTTGATGGGGATATGACGAGTGATTGTGCGTAAGGGCTCATGTATACCATACCACTACCGCGTCGATATGCTGTGTACATGAATCTGCCCCGTCCGTTCCTTTTAATTTTACTACACATTTGATAATGTGTTTGATGCAATAATATTTATTGTCAATATTATTTAGTGAAACATGATACACAACATCAGTTTCCTAGTAAGTCTAGTAATATTGCCGACGAAAGCTGCAAGCGAAATCATGAGTAGACAGACAATGTTGTTTGACAAGAGATCCTCGCTGATTTTCAACATGATGATAACAAATCGCGTGCAAAGTGTTGTCTAGTGCATACGAGGTAACGTATGATTTGAGTACACTAGAAGAAATATTAGTAAGTTCAAACAAATTCATCGAAACGGAGTTTCGTTGAAAAATCTTTTTTTGGTGTCGAATTTATGAAATAATTTGCAAAGTGCTATACCATTTTATAATCCTCATTAAATGCGCCAACTTTGGTGAAATTTGCCACTATTAGCGCAATACATAATTTATTCAGTACAGTCACTTAAAGTAAGGTAAAAATTTTATTCAGAGTATTTGGTTCCTCTAAAACTAACAATGTTTTCCAATCTAAAGCAGTTGGCTAAGAATTTATGATTCCATATTACTGGAGCACTATTCAGGATAATGTAAGGAAGACTGCAGACGAAAAAATAAAGATTTGTAGCAACAAGAGTCAAAAGACTGGCACAGGGTGTACTTTTTCGTGGATAACACATAAGTCACTGTAATTTAAAAACTGTAGGACTTAGAATTTTTTTTATATTTTTCTGATAACAGTTGGAACCTTGCTGATCATCTAGTGCCCGTTGGACGTCGATTTCAGGGACACCCTGTATAGTGTAATATTTTATTGAACTAGTCGTTCTTTTTTTAGTTTTAGAAACTTACTGCCTACTCAGAGGCATTTAATAACTCGAACTCGGACAACGGTGACCGACGCTAGTAGAGGAGTAGCTTTAAAGAGTGTTTTGTTCGCAGTGAAAGGCTTAAACTATTACTTAGTAACAATTTTGTTCGGAAAACTGAGTATTATAATTTAAAGTTTTTTACATACAATTATATCGTCATGCCTTTAATCCCCGAAGGGGTAGGCAGAGGTGCATGAGGTTTAAAGTTTTTTATAGAAGAATAATTAGTGTAGGATTGTCGTTTGAAATAAAACTGCCATGGTAACTGACCACGACGTCTCTATGTAGTGTGTGATGTGAATAGTGTGTATGTTTGTCAATCGCATCCACGACACAAGAGGAAATCCTGTGGGGTGAACTGTTTAAATAAGGCTTTCAAGTTAAGAATTTAGAGCTATTGGCTAGGTATTTAATCACTAAAGTGTTTCAATGTAAAACAATACGCTTATTATTATTGCAGAGCACTCATTGAGTTATCGAAATAAAAAACAATCAAATAATGAGTTTAATTAATCAATAATAATAAATAATTTTATTATAACTTTCGTGAAACATACTAAATTAATTTACTCACGTATTTGTTTGACTAGGAGTTCCTAGTCAAGCAGTTACTGGACAGCGCGACACATGACGCGGTGATTGTCGCGGAATACTGCTTATGAATATGAGCTTCTAGCATGGATTGAGACTAGTCGAGTAAGCCGATAACATAATAATTAATACAACTCGTTAGCTAGTTCTCACTTAGCTAACGGAGAGTACTTGCATAGACACAATCTTGTAGCCAGGATTATTCATCAACAACTTGCTTTAAAATACAAACTTGTTGAATCTGAAGTACCGTATTATAAGTATCTGCCTGACCCAGTTCTTGAAAATGGAGATGTCACACTGTATTGGGATCGAACTATCATCACAGACAGGGCAATTGTTGCTAACAAACCTGACATTGTGGTGATAGATCGACCAAGCCGTCGCACAATGATAATTGATATAACAATCCCACATGATGAGAATCTTGTGAAAGCTGAAAAAGATAAAGCTAGTAAATATCTTGATTTAGCTCATGAGGTTGTCGACATGTGGGATGTAGATTCAGCAATCATTGTGCCGATAGTCGTATCTGCCAATGGCCTTATAGCCAAAAGCCTCGACCAACACCTGAGTAGGCTAACGTTAGACGGTTGGATCAAGAGCCTGATGCAGAAGGCAGTACTTCTGGACACGGCGCGTATTGTCCGGAAATTCCTCTCTCTTGAGCCCTGACCACCGGTAGCTTGGATTTATCCCGTTACTGGTGGGCTACTGCTTTTTATATTTTTAAATGTTTTTTTTTTCTTTTTAATTTAATATTTAAAAATGTAACAAACAAGTATAAGAAATAAATGAATGATAAAACATACAACTAAATAGTTAAAATAAGGATTAATTGAGAAAATTAATACATAAAACACGAGTAAAACCACAATTAGCCATTTGTGGAACCTACACCTACGTACGACATTGAAAACAATTTATTTATACGTTAGAATATGGCTTGAAATAAATGGATCTTGGTAAACGATGAAACATGATAGCAGGAAATGAAATACTCTCAGTGTTTCCTGCGACTGTTTGTTATATATACATATATGTATTGTACACGCGTATATGTGTATGTATCACAATAAATATCCATAAGGTTGGCTCGCCCACGACCAACAAATCGGTGAACGATTTTTACGGTGAAATACAGGCAGGATATTGTACCGAGTTTTTTTTAAATGGGTAGGTGTTACAGTACAACTTCTAAGCAAAAGATACCAGGTTAGAAGCTAGAAATTGGATAATATTAAAAATACTAAAACTGTAATATGTGTTGTTACTTTACCGGCTCTTACAGCACTGCAGGAAGGTGTAGGAGTTGTGATGCAATTACTAAGATTAAAACAAACTTAACGTGCACTACTCCAACTCAGCAATTAACTTGTCATTTAAATTAGATCTTTAAATCGTACGTCGTATGATAAATTTCATAACATCAATTTAAAAAGGCTGATAGCTGACTTTTGCTTACTGATCGCCGACAGCGAACCACCCGCTAGGCGAAAGTGAAACAACGTCGCATAGTATTCGTTACCTGCGGTGATAACAAGTTTCAACTTCGCGCTCGGTACACCGTCCGCGCGCTTGCACCTCAAGGGCGACGCGCCGTAGGCACGCTGGCAGCTAGCGGTAACCACATTTCATTTCGGAGCCGTGGTCGTTAAGTGTATGTTACGTATACTTTGTAGTTACCACACAGCAAAACTAGACATTTTTCAATTCGTGAATCGGATCTTAGATTCTGTACTCGGCAGTTAATTCTGTTCCTTAGATTGGATAGTCAATAAAGTCTAAAGAAGCTTCAAAATTATTCAACATTAATACATAAAACATAAAAAGAACTGATTTTTAGATTGTAGTGTGTGTGATACCTCGTCCTTATAAGTAGGGTAGGTTAAATGTATTAGTACTTAAAGGTAATTGACTTTTGACTGCTCGGTTGGCGCGGTAGCTAGGCAACTGGCTATCGCGCAACGTGTAGCGGGTTCGATTCCCGCACGGAGCAACTCTTTGTGCGATACACAAATTGTTGTTTTGGGTCTGGGTGTCATGTGCATGTGAAATTGTATGTTTGTAAACGCACCCACGACACAGGAGAAAATCCTAGTCATATAAGAGTCAGACGTCTCCTCATTTGCTCTCTAAGTCTACATTACATTTATTAGCAATAAGAGTATTATTATCTTAAGAACTTATTTATAGGACATAGACCAAGCTATTATTATAATATTCTAAGTATACGGCCATTCTAGTGTGCTCCATTAACATGAGAAGCGAGACGTTGATGGCATCGCGTTATTTGCATACGAGCCTTGTTATTATGTGCATCGACTCTACTAATGACTGCGCGGTTGGTGCGCTGGCTGGGTAACCGGCTACCGTGCTACGTGTAGCGGGTTCGATTTCCGCATGGAGTAACTCTTTGTGTGATCCACATATTGTTGTTTTGAGTTTGGGTGTCATGTGTATGTGAAATTGTAAGTTTGATGAAATTATTAAACACACTCACGACACAGGAGAAACACCCAGCGTGGGGCGACATTAAAAAAATATACATATTAGTATCAGTGGGAATCAAAACTGGCTGAGACTTATTAAGATAAATTAAAAAAACTTACCAATTATCCTTAATAGATTAGAATACTGCTTAATTATATTGCTAAGTATAAAAATTCTTGGCAATTTTATTAAACAAACAAACATAGCAACAATTTTCTAACTAAACTCATCAGATTTATCAATCACTAAAGAGTACATTACAGGGCAATACTTTTACTCGTATTAAAGATTCTACTCGTATTAAAGAACACAAAACTTTACAACTATAGTAAAAACTTCTTTAAACAAAATTTATAATCGAACCACGAAACAATTTCAATTTTAATACAAATATTTACTCAGTACGAAGTTTATTAATAATCTCTTAAGCTGTTTAATACGTTTTATCTAATATGAAACCCGCAGCAGCCTTAGATATACATATACGTATGTACATATAAGCTACCCTTATCAAAACCTCTAATTCTGAGAAGTACAATATGACATTTAGTTGTGTTATTGTGACCTATAGATTATAATAATATCATCTGGATTATTAATTAATTGTATTTCGTAATTATTTTGTCTGTAGTCGTAATGGCTTAGGGCTAGTGTTAATTTATAGGTATATAAATTGATCCGGAGCTGCAGACTACCTAGCGGGTCATTGGGGCTTCATCTCGAAAATTAGGGGTAGGAACGGAGTGGTTTTTAGTCAGTAAGAGTTCTGAGTTATAGAATGATTTTCTTCTCTAATAAAATAGATGAAATATATTAAAATTTTAATGATAAAAGAAAAGATTAAAGAAATCTATACTAACATACATACATTCATAAATTCACGCCTGTCTCCCATGGAGGTAGGCAGATACTATGGAATATAATTACTACTATTCTGGAATACCTTATTCGCTGTTTGTTTAAATAATTGTAGTTTCTGTTAAGTTAATTTCATTCAAATTGTTTTACTAAGATAACAAAATTGGCGTAGCTAAGTATAACATCGTAGGTCAATTACTACGAAATTACTACGGCGTAGCAAACGCCTACGAAATTTATCTTTGTTAGTGGATGCCGAAGATTGTTGCATGCTCTATGTGTTAGAGATTACCATTATCATAAACCTTCTCAATGACTTCCAGATCAGCAGAAAATATATTAAATTGGTGGAAGTAGAATTGTATATTATCCCTAGCATTTGATCAATATGAACGGTTAAAATAAATCTAATGCGAATGGGGCCAAAGTTAAGACAATCAAAATATTATTAACCCATCTGACTCACGACATAGTCTACATCTTTTACATAGTATATTGAGGTTTACATCCATAGAATTATTCATACATACATATCGAAGTTACCTAAACACTAATTCCTTTCTCGTCCCAATGTATTGAGTACAGTGTGTGTCTGAAATATTAAATAACATGTTCAGCATTGTTGTAATTACTGAACGTAACCCCAATAATAACGATTTTGTCTTTATTCGTCTATGTCCTAGCTCGGCACTACTTGTCTCTAACTTTCGTGAGACATACTAAATTAATTATTATGTTATAGAAATATTCACGTAACTGTTTGACAAGGACCACGATTAGTTGACTGACAAAAAACCACCCCGTTACTACTCCTGTTTTTCGAGCTGGAGCCCCGGTAAACCCGCTATGTAGTCCGGATTTAGTCACACCTGTGAATGTAGCACATAGGGTTGGCCCTAAAATGTTTTATGAACGACCAGTCTCTGCTGTGATATAAAAAGTAACCTACGTGTTTAAAGATCATTATCTACCATTGTTCCAAATTTCATCCCAATCCTTTCACTCATTTTAACGTGATTGAGTATCAAGCATACACACACAAACTCACAAACCTTTGCATTTATGATATTAATAAGATTCTCTCTTTTCTAATGATAACAACATTTTAAATTGTTTACTAGGCAAAGTTAAAGTTTTAGTGGTATGCTTCAACGACATAGTAATAATTATTTCATAATATAACACATAAAGTTATATATATTATACTTAATTAACGTTGTACGCTTCTCTGAGTTCGAGTATATCAAATGTGAGAGGTCGACGTATAGCAAAATATTTTGAAGATGATTCTTAAGAGTTTTACAAACTTTGTTGTTTACTTGTAAAGTTGTAGTTAGTTTTCTAAGACGTAGGGAGCAAAATGTTAAAAGTCAAAGGTTTCTATTTGGTAAATAATATGTAACTTATGAAGTCTTTCAATCGCCTAAGTCAAGGTGCTTATAAATCTATATCTTTACTTATATATGTATAAAGCTGAAGAGTTTGTGTGTTTGTTCGAACGCGCTAATTTAAAGAACTACTGGTCCGATTTGTATTATTATTTTAGTGTTAGATATTCCATATATCATAAATTAATGTGAAAGCTTGTGTGTTCGTCTATTTGTCCATCTTTCACGACAAAAGCTAAACACTAACATGCTAACACTGGTATTTCGAAGTAATATAAAAAAACCTTATCTTTTGTAAAGCAACCCAAGCCCTTAAAAGCGAGTGAAGGTGCGAGCAAAAGTTATTGTTAGATATCGCGATGAACGAATAGTCACAAAGAGAACTTCGAGGCTCCCAATTGGACATCACTAGTTCAAATTAGTTGGACCAATGTTAAACTAAACAAAGTTTCCAAAGGGATTCATAAGCGAAAACTTACTAATTATATTATATTACTTGTTTCTTACAAATTATTCAAGATGAGGGTACTGTTTCTGATAACTTTGGGATACATAAAGTTGCTGAGGAATTCTGTGGTTCAATATTCTAGTTTGTATAAGATTATGTAATATGTTAAACTAATAATAACGGTTTACTCATGTAAATATATTGAAAAAAGGTCTACTAGTTTCGAATCACAGAGGGACTCTTCATCATGAGTAGCGTGATATTATTTATAAAATTATTATTTATTTAGAATCAACACATCAACAACCCAATGCGATAATATTGTCACTCAATATACAAACTTTCTTGAATAATAACCATAGGGCTTATAATTTCTAATTATAAGTTTAAAATCGCCAACTCACATTAAGCAGGCGTGAACCTTCCCCGTGATAGAGGACTTTGGTTAGCAGTGGACACTAAAAGGATGTTCATGTGATGTGTATGGATACTTAGTATTACAATAAAATTAAAAGTTAATTAAAGTAACGCCTGTGGTGTTGTGGGTGTCTTGGAAAGCGCTGATTGCTTACCATCAGGTGATTATCCTGCTCGTTTGCCTCCTATTCCATAAAAAAACAAATACCTACACAATATATTAACATAATGTACAATATATTATAGAGCGAGAGCCAGTGACTTCCAGACCTTCCTTAAAGTATAAAAGATGTTTTTTTCTACACATACCTCTGATCCCTAGGTAGTAGGCAAACCCAAAATATAGATCCTGTTCGCGATGACTTTGGGATATAACGGGCAGTAAAGGTGAGTAAAATTATGGCTCAAATTCGACATAGTATAAAGATTAGTTTTCATAAATTTTAGCTTACAATCATATTAGAAACCACCTAGTCCTCAATAGACTCGGGACGGGAACAACCCTTTCTCAGACACCCTTAAACTCAAATAATTTATAAAGCATTTACTCTTTAAGGAAAGGTAATATCTGGGAGTCGCAGGCTCTTAGTCTATTCTTGTTTTTGATCAAAGTATCACTGTTCCACCATTACGAAAGGTCACGACAGGTCATATACTAGTCTAGACAACGTCAAATTATTGTCACATTACTGAAAGAGAGACTCTTTCATATATATTTTTTATTATAACAAAAGATAATATACAAAGGTTCCGCAGCAATAGAAAATATTATAAAAGGGGTTGACCTATATTGAGTTACCAAAAGCCACGCAATGGAAAAATAATTTCACATTTTTAGGGAACAGTGAGTAAAGTTCCCTAAGAAAAGGAAGATCCGCTGATCAGGCGAGGTGATCGTGTCTGGCAGGCTTTCTGCCCAACTGTTTATCATTGGGATTTTCTATTCATGTAGAAGCCGGTAAACCACACCATCTGATGTCATAAGTATGTAAGCAATGGCCGTCGCCCTTGGACACCCGAAACATCAGTGGCGTTTGAAATGCGTTGCCGACCTTCGGGGGATTAGGAATTTAAGGGTTGTTGGGGAATCGGGGATTGGGAAGGGGGTAATTGGGCCTTCGGTAACCTCACTCACACAAAGAAACACAACAGAAAACCGATGTGAACATAATCTGTATCACTCTGGTCGAGTCGGCGCATTCGTGCCAAAGTATGGCTCTCCCACACTTAAATCTTTGTCAACTTTTTGGTGCCTCAACTATATATGAGACTATTTAGTGACAGTACCTTAAGGAAACTTAATGTTCCTTCGTGTAAACAAATTAACAAGCACAAAGAATACTTACAAAAGGTATACAACACAATACAAAAACTTATTTGTTATCAAAACAGTGTCTCCTGTAAACATTTTTTCTTCATAACACAAAATGTTTGACAAAAGAAACTTTAACGAAAAGATATTGGTGATGAATGAAAGAAGCCTTAGCCCTTATTTGTTACTTGAAAAGAATATGTAATACATTGACATGTTCTCGTTTTGTTAAAGAAATGTGTCAGTGGTGTCTTGTCTTCATTTTTACCCAGTGTTCACAGTGTGTCACACCTTTTTTTTTTTTTTGAGGGGGGATAATCATCCAATGACTTCTCCCGCCTTGGGTAAGGCGAGAGGGAGTGTCAGACTCTTACTGACTAAAAACCACCCCGTTCCTTCTCCTGCTTTTCGACCCGGAGCCCCGGTAAACCCGCTAGGTAGTCCGCAGCTCCGGATCAGAGGTAGTCCGCAGCTCCGGATCAGAGTGTGTCACACCTAAGAATGGTTTTATTACGATAAAATAAGTGCACGCCTTTTATCCACTTTTGCCTACCTCGGGTGAAAACGCGTGCATTTATTTTATCCCCGAGGTAGGCAAAAGTGCACATTACCTACGACACGTAATTACACTGTACAATGTTCACACGCTTTTCGCCATTTATAAGTCCCATATAATAGGAGCAAAACCAGAAAAAGGTTAGGATTACTAATTTGCCCGATCCGGGAATCGAGAATCCTATCGCATTGAAAGAGGCTTAGATTATACAACGTGTAACAAAATACCCATATACATCAAGAAGCGCTGATGAATACAGGTTGAATAGAATCTCTACACAAAGTTTCAGCTTAAAATACGTTTAAAAAAAATAGTACTAAATACTTGGCATACGGATCACCTGATGGTAAGCGACCAGCGACGTTCATAGCGCAGTGCTTTAATTGCAACTTATTTTTACCGAAGTGTCCTATTCGATGCTGTGTTTAGTATTTATACGATTTACTGGATGGAGTATGAAAACCTGGGTTACGTTACTTAAGTGAAATAGGTACACTATATTTAGTTATATTTTTATAATAACTATCGTGAGACATAATAAATTAACTAAAAAATCACGGTTTACTCATGTATAAGTACATTTATGGAGAAAAGCTCTACTAGTAGCAGCATGATGAAGTCTCCCTCTAAGACTCGAAACCAGTAGAACTCTTCTACATTAATATGTGTGAGTAAACCGTGATTTTTTAGTTAATTTGTTATGTCTCACGATAGTTATTATAGAAATAGAACTACATATATACGGTAGTGTACCCATTTCACTAAAGAGATTTATCGCATGATTTTTTAGATAATATTAAGTTCTGTAGTAAAACTTTAATTCTTCTCCCCCAGTTGTGGAACACTCCCGGCCTCGCGTCTGCTCGCTGCCAGAGAAGCCATACAACCCTCGAGTATCAGACGACCTGTACCGGCTCCGCACCTTCAGCATCACCACCAAAGGAGGTGTCGTCAACTGCGGGGACTCCATCTGCAACCGCAGGAGTCGGTCCAATACTTCTGTTAATTCTACTAATAGCAGGTAAGAAGAGGATTATGTTTTGACTGCACAGTTGGCGCAGTGGCTGGGCAACTGGCTGCCGTTCAATGAATGTATCGCGGGTTGTGTGTTCCACAGTATGTTGTTCCGGATCTGGGTGTCATGTGTATGTGAACCTGTATGTTTGTAAACGCAATCACGATACTGGAGAAAATGTGGGGTTAAAAAAAATTGGTCTGATTGAAATTTTTGATATCAAGACGATCTTAGGACCAAAATCAATAAGCAAAGTCTTGGTGTTGCATTCGTAAATACACGATAGGAATTAAAAACCCTATCGTGTAAGGGATAAGCGTTGACTTCGCGTGTATTCTTCATCTCTATTTACCTACTTACTCCAATTACTTTATTACGGAGTTTCTTATATTCTTTATATTATTCATCAGGTTACGACAAAAAATCTAGTAAAAAGACAATGTAAACACATTGTCTTCAATATTTTCTACATCAAAAACAAGGTTGCGTGCAACAACCAATCATCAGTCACTGCCACCATGTACCTTATACATATAATGACAGACATTCCACAGTATAACACAGATTGAGTTGTTAACGAATCAGAGTGTCAGTCCACGGGGGCAATCATACATATTATATTATTGCCGGAAACATTACTCAAACGATACGTCTGTATATTGTAATGTGTCACAGTCTATTATATTGTGGCATCGTAAAAATATGTGCGTGATTTGTTTAAGCTTGTTGTGTATGTACATAGATTGTAGATAGTTAGTCTAGTTGTATTTGAGATTACTTTAGTTCTGTCTAATGGTAGCTATACTTATAGCTTTCTCACACGCTTCTTAAGGCAGTTGTCCCACCAACGGCGAGAAAACGACTAACTATCGGCTATTTTCTCGCTCAAGAAACGTACAATACATATACTTTCCGTGTAAACAAAAGAGATGCATATACAAACAGTTGATCGCTGACTGTTCACACTGCCGGCGAGTGCTCGCTTCACTAGCTTGTCGCTGAGCGACAAGAGCTATGAAAGATAACACTCGCTCGGCGACACTCGATTAGAACTTACGCCAGAGAACAACCAGTGGTCATTTTTCTACAGTGCGTATCGTACTGATGCGAGTAATCGCCCGCCTCACTCGCACACTCGCTTATAGCTGAGCTACACAAATATCGGAACTATGCACTCGCGCCACGCGTCTCGCTAACTCGTTGCTAGTTCTAGCTCTACTCGTTACTCGTTAATCGTTGCCGGTGGGACAACTGCCTAAGGCTCTTGAAAGTTTTTTGAAAATAAACTTGCTGAAGACTTAACTAAGAGTACAAACGGGGTGTTTCTTAGTCAGTAAGAGTCTGACACCCCCTCTCGCCTTACCCAAGGTGGGAGAAGTCATCACCCTCAAACAAAGACATTTTAGTAATGTCTTGGCAGGATTCCATACATTAGGATTCAATGTATTATAATATTGCCCAAAAATGGGAGTCCCTTTCTTCATAACCCTTCCTGACATTTTGCTAAGTCCTTAGTGTCTATTAAATCAAGCTAAAAAAGATAAACAGTCAAGAAAGTCCAGCAAATCACAATTAGACTATACTATTATATCAATATATAGGTCGTGGTGGCTGTCAGTGAGATAGACTACATTGCAGGCGGCGACCAACAAAGAAAGTGACGCCGGCGGCAGGTAATCAGATTAGTAGAGATTTGTTACTGATTACCGTATTGCGTGACTTGACTAAGGTTGCCACTCTACTCCTTGACAGATATTATTTAGATTAGACTAGGTTCTGTCAGCGACTTCGCTCTCATTCCCGAGCGATAAAAATCATCGTCTGTATACCGAATTGCATCAAATTCCGTTCAGTAGTTTCAGCGTAATTGACGGACAAATATCCAAACATCCAAACTTTCGCATTTTTAATTTTAGTGTGATATATTTTTGTAAATGTATAGAGAAGCTGTGCAATTGGATTGCCATTAGTGATTTGCACCGTCACTTCGCTAGAAAAGTAGCAAAACGCCATTGCTTAGATAGATATTTCACCAACTGCATTCTCTTCAGTTTTCACTACCCCATCACCAGATGAGTAGCGGGGCTCCATTGCTTAGGGGTGATAGTGATTCCCTTCAGTTGTGTGATAGATTAGAAGATTCATAGAGAGCGTTTCCACCCACGCGAAAAAGTGCGTCTGTAGAAAGATGCAATTTTTTTTAGATGACTTGTTATTAGTCTGCGTTAGGGTGTTTGTCTGCCCTATTATTAAAAATATTGAAACCCCGAAAAAAAATCCAGCAGTCACCCGTAACATTAATCTAAGGAGTCAGCCTCGAACCAAATTATATAAATTCGCAATTTGTGACACCCCTAACTCCGACCTACTTTTCGCACCCCTAGTTGATTACCACGGTCACTGAAGCAGTGCGTCTTGTATGACGACTTGTAATGGACTACATTAGTGCGAGCCATTAGCGCACTAATGCCACT
The DNA here is from genome assembly GCF_023101765.2 of Spodoptera frugiperda. Lineage (NCBI taxonomy): Eukaryota > Metazoa > Arthropoda > Insecta > Lepidoptera > Noctuidae > Spodoptera > Spodoptera frugiperda. The sequence goes on along the minus strand of NC_064221.1, from coordinate 6,892,789 downwards.
GTGTTATGAGCTATATCCGTAAATCAACATAATAAGTGGTGCGTTTTTTGCTGTTTTAAGGAGACATTGCCCCTTAGTTTTTAGATGGAGGTTAAAAGCGTTTGTAGACAAAAAAAAAACGATGTCATAAGTTGTTTGAGTTGTTTAACTAGTTAATTGACTGGTTTTGGTAGATTGCCTTGTTGATTGAGTCATAAGGAGTATGACTGTCAAGCAAGTCTCAAGTTTGATTCCCGGGTTAGGTAATGTTATAGTTTTTTATTTTCCGTTTTTGTTTGGTTGGGTTAGGTAAAGTTATATTGGTTTTCTGAAAACTATTTAAAATTCTACTTCTTCTACTATCTAATTATCTTTGTAATATCATGGATTTTGGAGTTGTGTCCGGTGAATGGCAATTGCTGACTGCTATTATTATATTATCACAATACCACGCTTCACACTAATATTATAATTGTAAAAGTTTGTTTGTTTGAACGTTTATCCGTCAATCACACTGAAACTACTGAACAGATTTCGATAAAATTTGGTACACAAACAGGGTGTGAGCTAACTTGGATGACAGTATACACTTATAATCCCACAGAAACGCGGGCGAAGCCGCTAACAGAAGCTAGTATCACATAAGACTTTAAACAGCCAATGAAGGGTTTTTCTCAAAAAGGTGGCACAATAAATTTATTTTATTTACTTAAATCACAGGAAATTAAAAAATATAACCCTCCAGGGATTAAAAGCCGTGACCTTTTAACTAATGGTCAATTGGTCATAGCAATAAAAAAATCCTCTGGACTCTACGTGGGTGTTGCAATGAACGGTATGACAATATTTTATACCCACACTGTATATGGAACCTCCCTTAATAAGAGAGTAACCACATTATAAGGTAATCTGATTTATGTGGATATATTGGACGTGTGATATTGGTTTAAGTATATCGCACACCTAGTAATACATTGGCACATTTGCGGTTTTCATAGTTTACCTGACTTGTTTAGTTTTTAGTTTACTGACTAATGAACCGTTGTTTTACGTGCGTGAGGGGGGAAACTACAATAATGGTATAGTGACACTTACGACCTCTCTCGATGAATATGGAAACAAATAGATTATTATGCACTTTTAAGCACGTAAACCATATAAAGTCAATTTCGCATTTTTTGCAGATGTGCCAATATATTACTAGGTGAGCGATATTATTATACTTCTTGTTATTGTAGGTAAGGATCGATGGATGTGTGTGTGGTAAAAAATTTGATTGATAAATATATAGTAGACTAGCGACCCACCCCAACTTTGCTTGGGTGTAATAATTATAGACCTTCCTCTTGAATCACTCTATGTATTAAAAAAAAACCGCATTAAAATCCGTTGCGTAGTTTTACAGATTTAAGCATACAAAGGGACATAGGGACAGAGAAAGCGACTGTTTTTATACTGTGTAGTGATGACAGTTTTCACGTCACTTCAACAGCCTATAAGTGGCCAATGCTGACCTCTCAGCTGACTCTTTCTCACACGGAGAAGGTTTGAGAATTAACCGCCAAATTAAGCCATTTTCAATAGAAAAAAATACAATTCTTCAAAAAAGGCCAATTGATGTATGTTTAAAGTATTTCACGTCAATCAAAGTAACTTAATTTAATATGACGGATTTTAAAACGATTATATTATGAACAGTAAACAACATTAAAATTGAATTCGTTACGCTTCATCAAGTGGCATTCGAGGAACGAATGTCAATCAAGCGAATATTTTGATTAATGATATAAATCGACCAGAATTACAGAATTACAGAAATACAAATTAATTGGAGCTCTTGGGATGAAACCATTTCAAATAGGGATTATGATGGGGTATGAAAATAGAAAAAAAAAATACTATTTGGGCCGTCTGTTAGGTAAAGAAAAAAAGAATAGACACGTATTTATTTCTATTTCATCGTATAAGATAACAATACTTAGATAAAAGGAATCAAAAGTTTAGGAGTGGGAGCAAATACGTCATTTCTACGGATAAAACGTACATAGAAGTGTCGTCATGCGATATTTCAAATCAATATAATATCTTCGAAAGTATTTGTTTACGTAAGAAAATAAAAAATACGTGTCTAATATTTTAAAATAATCTACATGACGGACATTACACTAAAAAATTGGTCATCACCCTATTGGGACCCCAGATTTGGACCCAATAACTCAAAAGTTAACTCTGATTCTGCAATCTGCTCCAAAAACAATAAATTCGCACCTGAACGTAATTCCAAATTCAAACTTGTACAATAAACAGGAAGTTGGAAACTCAAAGTGAAACCATTCATTCAATAAGGTGCGAACCTGTGAAGGTAAGATTGGTCGTTCACTCGTTCATTAGTTCACCGGTCGCCGGTCAATATTTGGGAGTTCAGGTTTTAGTGAGAATGAAGTTTAGATTAGCTTCTGTGGGTAACTAATAGATTAAATTACTTTATATATGTAGCGAGATATACTGTGTATATACTAAAGTGTTAAGAAAAACGCCAATAGCTGAGAAAGGTGTATCAGGTCAGGGCTGATTCCCAAGTCCCAATTATCCCGCAACGTAGGGGAAAGTGGGGTAAACGCGAACGCGGGGTAAACCCGAACCCAATAGTTTTAATATGTTAGAAAGATATAGCCGTATATCACTCGTCGGTAACTCAGAGATCACGCCACCACCAGCGCCAGTCAATGAAACGGGAGACGCGGGCGCACGTACTTTTCAAGGTATGTCAATTTTAATATTTTCAATGTTTTCGATGTAAGTTTTTGATAAGTTGAACTTAGTATAGCTTTATTTCTATTGAGAATAGTTATTTAACCTTTACATAGTGGGAAACTTACATACTAAACCATTCAAATCACAGTGACGCATTTGGTAAAAGTTTTATAATCTAAAATATTTTTTCCATTTTATTTTTTTCGACCCGGTGGGGTAAAGGCGAACGCTGCATGTCGGGTAATCTCGAACGTTCGGCATTACTCCTCTCTCCTTTTTTTGTTAGTTCCCTGTTCATATTTTTTTTCCAACTAGCCACTGGCAAATAGGGTATAGTGTTTTCCAGTCTATGTTGATTTCCTTGTTGCACTAAATTATGTTGTCGGGTGATTTTAATGATGCTAAACATCAAATAAATTGTTTCAGATGCCCCGTAATTATAAAAGAAAAACTGAAACTAAATACAGTTTAGAGGATCTCAAATAGGCTATAGTCGATGTCCAAACCAAGAAACTCAGCATTGGCAGAGCAGCAAATACTTGTGTTCCAAAAACTACAATTTACCTTACTAATGTTAGTACGTGATTACCCCACTTGGTGTTCGGCTTTACCCGACATCAGTTGGGTAAAACCGAACACTAAGGGTTTTGTTTTTCGGTCATTTTGTTATATTTTATTAAAAAAAATAATGATGTTGATTAGTAATACGTTAGCTAGATAAGTAAAGTTTATAATTCAATAATTAAAGAAACTCTGTGATTTGATTCCACTGTTTTATTTATATTTTCCCTTAGGTGTTCGTGTTTCCCCCACTTTCCCCTACTTGTAACACCTCTGGCGTTTCGGGTGTTCATGGGCGATACCGATTGCTTACCATCAGCTATTCCGTATTCTTGTTTACCGGCTTATCACATAAAAAACGAGTGTTACATTGTGGTACATCCGTTTATTCGGGGATTAGAAGACATATTAATACCTATATTTTAATGTAAACTAATAATTGGAAATGTCCTTCAATTATCTTCATACAATTTTAAGTATTAAATCTGTGTAAAGAGAGTACGCCATTGTGTTGTCAGGATTGTAATGTAATCGTTTGATCTCGTGCCGTTTGTTGTTTCTTAATTAACTTGTGACTCACCTGCTCCTGCTATCTATATTTAAGCCACGCCCATAGACAGGAGGAAGATTCGTTGATAGTACTTTTGGGGCAGTAGGCCAATGACCTTGGGCATCTGTACTGTAATCTATATTGCTTTTGACCATCTTTTCATCAAGTTGTAAGGATAGCTGTTACCGAAAAAGAGGCTGCCCTCGTCTAGATTTTTTTATAATAATTTTGACGTATAAATGTGCTCTTTTGTAGCCTACTTACAAAAATAAATGCATTGTTTCATTGATTTTTTGTTCGGGCAAATGAATACTGAATTTTTAGGGATGTTTGGACCACCTTATTATTATTTTACTTCGAGTTCAAACTAAAAATATCCCATCACACCCAAGCCATTCCAAAAGTTCGGATCAGCAGTGGCTTTTACCCTCTTTCGGACAAAGAAACAATAGGTAATAATTTTCTTAAGATTACAGAAATATTTTCTAACATGACATTTCGCACTTCAATAAGCGCGTCACTCAAATACAACCAAATTCTCAGATTGATTTTAGTTTGTAACCTTGTTTCTAACCGTTCATTACTCAATATAGCCTAGCCCTACCACCCACGCAACCGATACCTCTTAAATTATTCCTCTCACAAACGCAAAGAAAAATCTGTGTACCTCAAATCTTTTAATTTACTCTCTTTTGGTTTTCAAGGAAATTCTGTAAAAATATCACCTTTTTCCAATGTTGTGTTTTCCTTTAGCGATCTTTAAAATGCTGTGCATGTAAGGTGATTTAAAGGTAATTGTTTTAATATTTGATTTTATCGTTTGTGTTTTGGTGAATTTTGGGAAGATTTCCGGATCAAACAAGGAATTATTCAGCTTTGACTCAGTAATAGTACAAAGTCTGCTATCTCAGTGTTTGGTAATAGGCTTACATATTATTCCGGAGCTTAATGCGTCTAATAGACCTTTGTTCAGCAGTGGACGTCTCTCGGTTGATGATGATGATGCTAAATAGAGGACGCGGAGTCCCTAACAGGTGCTGACAGTGGACACAGGGTGGTTTTGGTGAGGTAAAAATCCCACACTCCCTAGTCTTTTATTCCTAGAAATCTAGACACGCCTAATGAAGGTTACTCCCCATCATCAAAACAAGGCTTACATATTATACTTTTTTTTGAGGGGAGAAAAGTATTGAATACTACTACTACTAATCCCGCCTTGCCTGTGGCGAGAGGAAGAGTCAGACCCTTACTGACTAAAAACCACCCCGTTCCTACTCTTGCTCTTCGAGCCAGACCTAACCTAACCTAAAAAAATCTTAAGTGTTTCTTCTTTCTGTCTTTTATTTTGAGGATGATTCATTCATTCATTTACTACGTTAGCGAAAGGCTATTCACACACCCTAAATCAAAAAAGTCACTTTAGAGTGACTTTAGACGAAGAAAGTAATTAATTCGACAGTCCTTCTTTGCCTTACCTAACTACCCACTTGACTCAAGTCATTCGAGTAATAAACAGAATGAAACAATTATACTTATAATTAGGTCTGCAATGTAACAAGGAAGTCCTACCTCAGTTACACGTCAATGTCAATAACCTCTCTAAGGTAATCACGGGCACTTCACTCCGAGGCAATTATAATGATGTAGATACTGGAGGTCTACTCTTGTCTTTATGTATAAGGATTTTATATTAATAATTATGGTTGAATTAATGTTATATTTTTATTATAAGTTTCGTGAGAGATACTGCATTAATTATTATATGTTATCGGATTACTCACGTACCTAACTGTTTGACGAGAAACTCGACTAGTTTCAACGTGTGTCGCGGAATGCAGCTCATGAATATGACCCTCTAGTATTTTCTATTCTTTTAAAAAACGTTGCACCACGCTAGTATTTTCTCCTGTGTCGTAGATTGTATGGTTTGAAACTAGTCGAGTTTTTCGTCAAACAGTTACGTGAGAAAGCCGATAACATAACAATGAAAGCTTATTTTCTTTCAATTTTATAGCAGAAATACATTTGTAAACCCTTTCCAGCCACTTGGAGTTGCACTAATGGAATAAATACTACTTATATTGAAAAGCACCTCACGTTGAGTGGTCGTGTAATATTGACGGAGCAGTATGTAGTGCCTTCAAGTCTATAAGTAGAAAGTACTAGAATGTTTACTATTCGTTCTAGGTTATGGTACTCGTATTTACTATATCTATTCGTATGTAATATATATTGAATAAGTTTTATGATAGTGTATTTACGGAGCTGCGAAATACCCAGCGGGTTACCGGGGCTCTGGCTCACAGAGAAGAAGTCAGAACGGGGTAGTTAGAGTCTGACACTCTCTTTCACTTCAAATAAGACGGGAGAAGTCATAGGATGATTTTACCACTCATAAAAAAGACAATATAATTGTAATAAGTTTCAATATACCGTACATAGATAGGTACAAATTACAAGCTATAGGGATGTCTTTTAATATGACAAAAAATAACACAAACAAAACGATTGATTTTCATCAGAAGATAGTGTAATTCAAGGAACTGAACGAATTACATTATCTTCTGATGAAAATCAATCTTGTATGTGATGTTTTTCATAATATTATTTACTTATTAACCGGTAGTTCGCCGGAATACAGATCTGAGCGAGAAGCAATAGATAAAAGTAACTTATTATGTGTGTATTTGTAACTACTGTGTCTCAAATAGCGGCAGACAAGAATCACCAAAAATAAATACAAAACCAGAGGTATAAATGAACAATAAAATAACCCGAAAACTACAATAGTCTAATTGTGCTATAATCCAATAACTACGTTACTCTTTGCCTCAGATTCTCTAACTTTTTCCAAACTTCTTTGTAAATCTCCAGGCTCAATTGGCTTAGCCAATCAGTTTCGGATTTCATTAACGTCGTATAGAAATTCAGAATACACTATTTTACTAGTCAAAAAGGGTATTCTCGTCCTTTCATTAACTTGGAGTTAATCTGATCTTAATAGGAATATTGAATGGAAAAGAAATTTTACAAGATATTTTTGCTAGTTCTTTACGTTTTCTTATCTTTGAAAAGAAATTCCTATTATGGGGTTTTAATATATTTTCACTTTAATTTAAACTTTTTTTGAGGTGGAAAATCTTTAAATAACTTCGGAGTGAGGTGAGAGGGAGTGTCAGATCTTACTGACTAAAAACCACACTGTTCCTACTCCTGCTGATCAAACCGGAGCCCAAGTAGCCCGCTAGGTTGTCCGCAGCTCCGAGTCGGGTATCAGCCCTACAGGGCCCTATCTATGGTGATCTATTGATTCTCTGAAGGGAGCGCAGAACATTTTGTTGAATAAAAATGTTGTTGTTATTGTGTCAGAGTAGATATTAATCTATAACCCGCCTTTTCCATTAGAATACATCACATTTTATTGTGGATCACGCATGGTCTATTGAAGGGAATAGAACTTGCTATTCGTTGCGCAACAGCCGGTCACCCTGCTACTGAGTCACCATTAAATATTATTTGTTATATTAATGTTCACACCATGTCATAAGACAATATTGCTGCGTTAAAAAATGGATTCTCGTTCGGTTTAAAAATAAAATCGTTTCAGTGTATCAGCCTGAATGCTTTATTAATTACTTAGGTGAGCCTTCAGGCCATTTTTTCAGCGCTCGCTTTATGGACCCTATTTTTAAACGACCTGAAACTAATTGGTATTTAAAAGTCAGGGTTACTCAATATTGTGTTAATTTGGAAAGTAATATTATTATTTGCAAATAAATTTTTAATAATTGATGCAAATTGATGCAAAATATAAACAAACCACTCTTACACTCAACTCACAATTTAACCCTGATCAGGTAACAATATTCTTTGATAAATATGCGCGCACGGTTATAAGGATATGCCGTAACAGGTGTTGCACCGTGGGGGCTCCGGAGCAGGTCTATTAGAGGTCCCGGTGCCCGGTGGCCACCGGGGTGGTTTTAGTGAGGTAAAAATCCCACACTCCCTAGTCTTTTATCCCCAGAAAGCTAGGTGCCTTTTGAAAATTTCTTTCCTCATCAAAAAAAGGTTCTTAACTGCCAAAACTGAGCCTAGAAGTTACACTATTCATCTACTTACGGCTCCAGCCTACTTACAACCAACGTAAAAGAAAAAAAAAATAACATGACACATTTTGCGTCTAAAAACCGAAGTTATCTACGAAAATAATCTATACAGGCGAGTCCCCAAAGATTAGCAGTTACAAACGACTTTTGTTAAAGGTGACGGAAAGTGGGCCAGGTGACTTACCTTATAACGTACAAATGTCACAAATACTAAGACCATGATTGATTGTAGGCATCTGCAGAGAGCACATCAAGCTACTCCCTTTCTATTTCTTTAATTTGCAACTTTATTATTTCGGTATAACGTCGAATATTCTTTGAAAGACATTGACAGATTTGTGTAGCTTGACATGCTGGCTATAAACGCTGGCAATTTAAGCTACTGCATTCTATCTCCTCATTTTTAACTTTATTATTTTGATATAAAGTTGAAAGTCCCATGAAAACCTGTGACAGATTGGTAGCTGGACCTGCTTTCGTCTGGTACATAATATTATACTTTATTTAGGGGGCATTTTATGGATAAAGGCTACCCTTAGCGCTATTTATTAAAGTCTACTTACATTATATGAATATGTGTATATTTATGGTATAATGCTTACTTTTGTGGTGTAAATGTGGAAACAAGTTTGTCCTTATGTTTGTTGCTTTGTCTGTGGCTTTTTGTAGCTAAAGTATTTAAACTTTATAATGGTAGAAAATTAATGAGTAATATCACATCAATAACCTGTAAGTGGCTACTGCTGACCAAAGCCCTCTTCTCGCACATAGAAGGCGAAGGTTTAAGCATAAATAACCACGCTTGCTCAATGTGGGTTTGCGATATCAGCCTATTAATTAGAAATTATAAGTTTAGGTTTTCTCACGATGTTTTCCTTCACAGTTTGCCAATGATGTCTAAATAATCTTAGAAAGAGCATATAATTCGGAAAAAGTCACATTGGTACTTACCGGTGGTAAGTTTCGGACACGCACTCTCATGCAAGAGAAGCGGGCGTCATAAACCTATATTATAATATATTATATAACCTTTCTTTTTTTAAAAAAACGTTGCCCCACATTAGGATTTTCTCCTATGTCGTGGGTGCGTTTACAAACATACAAGTTCACATACACATGACACCCAGACCCGAAACAACAATTTGTGGATCACACAAAGAGTTGCTCCGTGCGGGAATCGAACCCGCTACCCGTTGCGCGGCAGCCAGTTGCCCAGCCACTGCACCAACCGTGCAGTCAAAACTCGCAAAACTCGCAAGTAAAAGCTAATTACACAAGCCTTATACAAACCTCACCGCTTGAGTGAAGCTATTCAAAGTTCAATGACCTGTGACTTGCACAATAGATGGATTTGAGGAAATATTTTCTAGAACATTTTATTTGAAGTGTAGGTCGAGGCTAAGTAGGGGAGATTTTGATCTCTTCAAGTTAAGTTCAACTTGTGTTTTTTTCTAATATGGGTCAGCTGTGTAATGAACTCTTTTGAAGTATTGAAGGAATGGTGTTGATATAAAAAAGCTTGTCCTGATTATGAGATTTATTTTTTATTAAAGTGAAGACAGACTTAAGAGAAGTCTGTTTAAGTACTTAAAATTTTATTTTATTTTACAGCACAGCCATTTCATTGTTTCATTGTTAAGGAAAACAAAAAAAAAAAACAGTTACAAGCCTAGAGGAGAAAAAGCGACATTACAATAAATAAAACAAATACTAAACCATTAACTATCCCACTTTTACCCAAAAAGAGAATTATAACATATGTTACATTATATTATAATTGGCCATTATAATAGTGCCATTCCACTTATCCTTTTTGGAAATTAAGTTGTATGATGTTACGTTATAACACTGTAATACATAATATATGTAATTTTAACTATTTTCGACAGAAAATCTTTAACATAATCCAGACAACGTTGTTTTGTTTAATTTCAAAACCAAACATCCTCATATAACTTACTCATCACAAAATATAACCACATCACACCCTTAGGGTGTGTTTCCACCAGGAATGTGCCATGTAGCTATGCTACGTAGAGGTAAGCTGTGAAACTCTGTGACCATTTCCATTGACAATAAACTATGTAGCTGTGCTATGCAGACGCGTCACCGCAAAGTAGCTATTCGACGAAGATGCGCAGCTCGAATATACGATGTATCGATAGTAGGGAAACCATCTAGAGCACGCATCTTTCTATATAAAAAATATAGCTTAGCTGCATGCATCCATTTCCACCAGTGCTAAGCTAGGTGTACCAATGAATATAATTACTAGAAGCCAAACACATCCACAGCAACGTAGCATAGCACATCTCAGGTAGAAAAGCGACCCTTAGACTCGAAATTAAATCTCCACAACGCAACGTTCGTCTCACCCAAAATTAGTTATAACGTGAATTAAGTAAACTGAATACGCTTAAAGCGCTTCAAATTGAAATAGATACAACGTCTAATACAATTGTACATCTGTTACTGATCCCTTTTATAATAAAAGTGATGATATAAAGCGGTTTTCGTATTGCGCTGTAATTGCTGTTTTGTGTAATATTCCTATTGGAATTGGGTAAATTAGTAATTGTGCTTATAGTTTTAGTACATTACTATGTTACGGAGATAGATAATTGGATTTTATAAATAAGTATTCATCAAAGGTCCACAACAGTCCAGTCCAATATGGGACTCCTTTTTTTTTAAATCCCACGCTTAGCTCAAGTTTTTCAGAGTGAGATTTTTTTAATTAGTCTATAGCCTATCTACCCAGTAGTTAAACAGGTTATCTCTGTAGTCAACGTCTAATGGTATTAGTAATTTTCCAACAATATTCAGAAATATAGAAAAAATATGTAACACACTTTTTAAATTACAGTGACTTATATGTGTCATCTGCGTAAAAGTATCCTATTGACTCTTGTTGATACAAATCTTTAATTATTCGTCTGAATTTGTTGTTGTAACCTTGCAGATCATATCGTACCAATTGGATGTTGATTTCTGGGACACTATATAAAAATAGGTTGTAGTTTTGAAACCTGGACATGTTAACGAGTCTGAAACCTATTGTGATTGTGGCCAATTAATGACCCTGAAGTCTTTGAATATGATATCATCTTACACAACTTTGATACGTATTATAATCTAATTACATTTTCTATGAAAAACAAGCGTGATGTATCTCAAAACGTATAAAGTACAGTAACACAAACAATAAGAGTTACGCTGAAACTTTCAGCAAAGTTCAGAATTATTCATGTTTGTTAGAACGCTGTTATATGATACTTCTTCCAACTTGAACCGTTTCATGCGTGAAGACGATGATGAAACAATTATGTATTATGTATTATCGTCATGTTTACTTTTTTAGAAATAAAGTGTATATACTATCTAGTAATGAAATTAAATGAAATTTTATTTTATTATAACTTTCGTGAGACATGCTTATTAATTTTTATTCTATGGTTTACTCACGTAACTGTTATAATTAAATTGATTTGCAAATATACTACAAACAAGAACTTTTGCACGTCAAAATTTGTATAAAAAAATAAACAAGATGCCTTTGGCATTTCCTAGCGAACTAACCAAGGAAAAATGCTGAAATAAACTCAAAGGTCATTGTCACTTTTAAAGTCCAGACACTATTTAAAAAAATAATGTGTAAGTAGAATGTGGAAGAGAAAAAGAGAAGTATATTTATTTCCTACGAGTTGCTTTAGTTATTATTACATCTATTCTCCACTATTTGATGTCCGTCACCATCTGCCAGACGAACATTAAGATAATTTGCAGAAAGTCGCTGGCGTAAGTGGCTTCCAACCATTCGAACTGGAAGTAATGGATTTGGTCTACGGGTCATATTCACCAACGAAGAAATAAAAATAATAATTTTATTTTCACACTTAAATGACTCTTCAGTATCTACAAAAAAAAAATTAAGACCGTAAATATATCGTTGATATAACCAACTCGTTTCAACTTTCACAATCGTAATGTTGAATAACCTTAAGAATAATTTGATGATACTTATACTAACCTCATATACTCGTCGCCTCAAATATAGTCCCGTATAATATGATACACATATATTATGTTTAATGTTAAACATTTCTTACGAAGTTTTGTTAAGTATGTACTTATGTATATAGAACGGTCTTGAGACAACCGCAGTGCGACTTATATGAGTTGTTGTCTATGAATAATTGTTGAAACTTGTGTGGTTTATATATTACATTTATAGAAGTTAGTATAAAAACAGTAGCGTTCGAATTTGGCTAATTAAGTGAGTCATATCATTAAAATGTTGCTCCAACACTATGGAATAAGCTGGTTAAAGAGCATACGGATCACCTAATGGTAAGCAATCGCCGCCGCCGTGCTGGCCTTTTGGGGTTAGGAATTTAAGGATTGTTGGGGAATCGGGAAAGAGGGTAATTGGGCCTCCAGTAACCTCACTTATACAACGAAACACAAAGCATTGTTTCACGTTAGCCCATTCGTGCCGAAGAATGGCTCTACCACACTTGTTGCATGCAAACATGTTGCAGGTTGTTTAAAACACAAAATTTTACATGCGCTTCGCATATAGACCCAGAACAACATCTAATAGATAACACAAACAAATATTCGAGATTCAAATAATCTAAATACAGCAGCCAATTGCTCAACCACTGCGCTAGCCATGCAGTTGAAGTATTTAATGCATTATCTAAATTGGACGTTAATGCTTCAACGAACCATACAAGTGAGTGGACCGTGTTTGTACTTAAATAATGTTTGCTCTACCTATGGAATGAAGGGGTGCGGTGCCAAAAGACCTCCCCGTGGTGCACCCTGGGTACAGGTAATAGTCCCCCTAACGGGGGTGATAGGGTTGGAGAGGCTATTGCCTGTAGCGAACTTTTGGACGGGGCGGAAGAACCCGAGATGGGTTCTGGGGGCGGCGGGCTTTGTGTTGGCACATGGCCTGCGCCTCCGAGGGGGCGTCACTCCGCACGTCTCTCTGAACCTAGCAGAGAGCGTGGCGGAGAGGCAAGGACGGTGCTCGTTGTGCACTCACCCTGCCAACGAGCAGCATCGGGGCACAAGTTGTCCTCGATTGCAACCGTTGACATCGTAATCCGGGAAGAGCTCATAGTCATGTTTTATGACTCTGAACGGGACGAGGGTCTTGGCTTGATCGCCCGGACCGCGAGGAAGTTAACCTCTATAAAAAATTCCTCCAATACCAAGTTCTGGTGCGCGGCGAGGGTATGCGTGGCTGAGGAGTAGTGTCAGTCTCGAGCGCACCCCCAGCTAGGGGACCGGTGGACCCTCTAGTTGGGATACAAATATACACTTACCCAGGTACAGGGGGCACTGCCTGGGTGGACTGAATATTTCCCCCACACTCGTGGGAACTGTATGCAGAAAGTTAAATTAAATAAATCACCAGAAGAGGAGAAGGTAGGCGAGCTTAGCTCGCCTCCAGTTGTTGTGGCAGAGAGCCCCAGTGGCTCTGGTGCCCGTGGGGAGGCGCTGGTCTCGTCCGGCAAGTCCCACACACGGGCCCCAAGTCGGAAGGGGTCGGACTCGGAGTCCGACTCCTCATCTGTGTCTGGCGTGAGCGTCATATCAATGCGCCAGACAAGGTCGAGTTTTAAGCGTCCCAGGACGGAGGAGGTTCGAGGACTGTCCTCGTCCTCCAACACGCAGGAGGCCCCGGCCCCTCCTAAAATCCCCACGACTGCGCGGGGTAGAGGCAGGGGAAGGGCCAAGAGGCTGTCAGCCACTGCGCGGTCCAAGCCGGCTAAGCGTCTGGCCGCGGAGGATGCCCTAAGAAGTGGCGCTCACTCAGACTCCTCTATAAAGGAGGTCTCAGACGCCGACGGTATCGAAGGCGAGCGCGGCACTGGGACGCTGCGCCAAACCGTCAGAGAAGCGCTCCGCCAGGTAGCTGGGAAGAAATCCCAGTCTACCAAAGCCGCTCAGATAAAGTTGATGGAGGCTGAAATAATGGCGGCGGTCTTTGATGTGTGCAAAGTCCCCTCAGCGGGAAAAGTGCACCACGAGCTGGCCGAAATGCGGCAGGAGCTGGCGCGCTTATCCGCCTCCAACGCGGCTCTGGAGACCGAACTTCGGTCTACCAAGGCTGAGCTAGCCGCTTGCCGAGGAAGCCTTCCTCAACCCTCGGCGGAGCCCGATATGCTCGGTCTGATGCGCAGGGAAATGGCTGCTTTCCAGCAGCGTTTTAATGTGCTGGAGGGCAGACTCCTTCGTCCCTCGCTAGCGGCCTCGAGCTTAGCGACCTCGAGGTCATATGCGGCTGTTGCGGCCAGGTCCTCGACCTCCTCTGGTCAGACTGGCTGCGGTGCTCAAACGGTGGCGAGACCACGAGCGGCTCCTCCAACGAGGACCCCAGCACCCCCAGCGGTGCAGGCACCAGCTATACCGGCGGCGAACGCGTCTTCAGGACGCAAAAGAAGGAGAAGGGGTGCTGCGGTTCAGCAGGCTGAAGCCCTAGCCACAGGTGCGCCTACCCCGACAGCAAGGGGCCCAGATGGCAGTGAGTGGCAGGTCGTCGGCGAGGCGAGGAGAGTCGCCAAAGAAGCAAGAAAGCGCCGCAAGAAAGCGCAGCGGCAGCGGCGGCAGCAGCAGCGCAAAGAGAAGCGCGCTGCGGCCTTGCTTCTCGCCCCCAAAACCGCGGCTGTAGTGATAACATTACAGCCCGATGCGGTGAAAAGGGGCATGACATATGGCGACGTCCTCGCCAAATTGAAGGGGGCGGTGACTCCCGCGGAGTTCGGGGCCCCTAACGGGTTCGCTATTAAAGCGACCGCTACAGGAGCCCGTTTATTGGAGGTCCCCGGCGCAACCAGCGGCCCGTCCGCTGACGCCTTAGCCGAAAGGCTTCGGGCGTGTCTCGGTGCGGACGAGGTTCGCGTGTCCAGGCCCACTAAGTGCTTGGATCTGCGCATAATGGGCCTGGACGACTCCGTGACGGAGCATGAGGTGGTGGCCGCTGTCGCCAGGACGGGAGGGTGCCCTGCTGATCAGGTCAAAGCAGGCACCATCCGTCCGGACAACTCGGGTCTGCGAACGGTGGTCGTGAGTTGCCCCGTCACAGCGGCCAAAAAAATTAAGGAGGGCAAAAGGCTCCTGGTAGGTTGGGTCTCGGCGCAGGTCAAGCTGCTCGAGGTCCGGCCTCTGAGATGCTTCCGCTGCCACGTGGGCCACCACGTAAGCGTTAAATGCACCTCGGAGGTTGACCGCAGCGACCGCTGCTTCCGCTGCGGTCAGCCCGGTCACAAGGCCGGTACGTGCACCGCCCCGCTGCACTGCGACGCATGTGCGGCGGCTGGCAAGCCGGCCAACCACCGGGCCGGGAGCAAGGCCTGCTCCCCGCCTACCAAACCCAGGGGCAAGGGCAGGCCCTCCGCCGCCCCCGTCGTTTCCACCGCCGCCACCGTAGCAGTCGCCACTGCCACCGCCGCCGCGGTCAGCGCCGGCTGTAATGCCGCCAGGGAGGAGGTTGTAATGGATTGCCATTAATGAATCCATTCCGCCTCCTCCAGGCGAACATCAACCACTGCGCCGCTGCTCAGGATCTCCTGCTCCAGAGCATGGCGCAGTGGTCGATCAATGTTGCCGTAGTCTCCGAGCCGTATTTCGTCCCGCCCAGGGATCACTGGGTGGCGGACTTGGACGGCTCGGTGACCATCATCTCGTCGGCCGCCGCCGGTACCCCGACTCTCGAGAGCGCTCGAAGAGGCCGGGGTTGTGTTGCAGCACGGTTCGGAGAGATCGCTGTGGTGGGCGTGTATTTCTCTCCGAACCGAACTCTCGCCGAGTTCCACAACTCCCTTAGGGAGTTGGTCGCCGTCGTCGTCGGGTTCCGTTCCCTCCCCGTACTTGTCCTCGGGGACTTCAATGCCAAAAACTTGGCTTGGGGTTCCCGGTTCACTGACGTTCGGGGTAGGATGGTGGAAGACTGGGCTCTGGAGACAGGCCTAGTCGTCCTGAACCGGGGTTCTGTCCCCACGTGTGTGCGGATGCAGGGCGAATCGGTGGTGGATATCTCGTTCGCCAGCCCCGCTCTGTCACCCCGTGTTGTTGACTGGCGCGTTATGGAGGAGGTGGAGACGTTTTCTGATCACCGGTATATCCGGTTCAACGTCTCCGCCGAGTCCGCGGACCCGCCAGTCAGACAGGCCCCATGTGGCCCGCGTTGGGCGCTAAGACAGTTGGACCGGGAGCTTTTCCTGGAAGCCGCAATCGTGCAGGCCTGGGTGATCCCACCGGACAGGCCTGCCGACATCGACGAAGAGGCAAGATGGCTCCAGGACGCCATGTCCAGAATATGTGACGTGGCGATGCCCCGGGTCCGGCCAGGTCAGCGCAAGCGCCAGGTGTACTGGTGGTCGCAAGAGCTGGCTGCTCTGCGCAATGCGTGCGTAGCTGCGCGCCGCCGGTACACGAGGCACCGCAGGCTCCGTATCCGCGCTCCAGACGCGGAGGTAAGAGAGGCGGAGTTGTACGAGGGGTACAAGGTGGCGAAGGCCGCCCTCAAAGCGGAGATTTGGCGGGCTAAGGAGGAAGCCCGCCGGGAGATGCTGGAGACTCTGAACAGAGATCCATGGGGGCGCCCCTATCGGATGGTGCGCGATAAGCTCCGCACGTGGGCTCCCCCACTGACTCAGAGTCTCCGGCCAGAGGTCGTAGAGGAAGTAGTCGGCACCTTGTTTCCCCGACTACGGAGGGGTTTCACCCCTCCATCCATGACTCCGCCCCCTGCGGTGCCCAATGCGGGCCACAGTGACGACGACGACGACATCGTTCCGGAGGTGACCGAGGCAGAACTGAGAGCGGCGGTGCGCCGGATGGGCGCCAAGAACACCGCCCCAGGACCCGATGGCCTACATGGCAAGGCGTGGGTCCTGGCCTCGGAGGCTCTCGGGCCTCGATTAATAGGTCTCTATAGCGCATGCTTGGAGAGGGGCCAGTTCCCACTTCAGTGGAAGACGGGAAAACTGGTCCTCGTGAAGAAGCCGGGGCGCCCTGCGGACTCTCCATCCGCATACCGGCCCATTGTGCTGCTCGACGAGGTGGGAAAAGTCTTCGAAAGGATAATTTCGAACCGCCTCGTCGCGCACTTGTCCGGATCTGGGCCGGACCTCGCGGATGGCCAGTTCGGCTTCCGCAGAGGGCGCTCCACGGTGGACGCCATCATGCGCGTAAGGGACCTCACGACGGGGACTGCAGTGTCCAGGGGTAAGGTCGTTGTAGCGGTGTCTCTGGACATCGCCAACGCCTTCAACTCCCTACCCTGGAGCTGCATACTGGAGGCACTCCGGTATCACCGGGTTCCTACCTACCTCCGTCATATAATCGAGGCCTACCTGACAGACAGGTATGTCATATACCCCGGTCACCAGGGCGAATGGAAACGGCGAGAGATGTCGCGCGGTGTTCCACAGGGTTCGGTTTTGGGACCGCTCCTGTGGGATATCGGTTACGACTGGGTGCTGCGCACCGACCTCCCGAACGGCGTCAGCGTAATATGTTACGCCGACGATACGCTAGTGTTAGCGCACGGGAGGTCGCACCAGGCGGCGGCCAACTTAATGGCGAGAGCGGTTGCGACAGTTGTTGACAGGATCCGGCAATTGGGACTCGAGGTGGCGCTCCACAAGTCCGAGGCCATGTGCTTTCATGGCCGCGGGAACGCGCCACCTCCGGGTGGGTCCCAAATAACGGCGGGAGGAGTTTCCATCGGCGTCGAGACGACGATGAAGTATCTAGGACTCGTCCTCGACAGTCGATGGAACTTCGTGGAACACTTCCGACGTTTGGCTCCTAAGTTGGAGCGGACGGGGGCTGCACTTAAGCGGCTCCTGCCAAACCTCGGGGGGCCAAATGCCTCCTGCCGGAGGTTGTACGCGGGGATCGTGCGGTCCATGGCCCTCTACGGCGCCCCTGTGTGGGCGCCGAACCTGATGCGGCGGCCAGCTCGGGCGCTGCTCACGTCTCAGAGGGTCATGGCCATCCGGGTGATCCGTGGATATCGCACGATCTCCGGGGAGGCGGCGAACCTCCTTGCCGGATTACCGCCGTGGGATTTGGAGGCGAAGGTGCTCGCGCGCGTGTTCAGTTTGCGCGCCGACGCGTGTCGCCGGGGCGAAACTCCACTGCCGCGCCAGATCAGTGCGTGGCGGGACGAGCTCCGGCGCGATCTCATGGCGGAATGGCAGCAACGACTGTCGCAACCGAGGGCTGGGCTCGCTGTCATCGCAGCGGTAAGTCCCCTCTTTGAGGAGTGGCTTGAGAGGCGCCACGGCGTCCTCACCTACCGCCTAACGCAGGTGCTTACCGGACATGGGAGTTTCGGTAGGTTCCTGTTCCTTATTGGGCGGGAGGAAACGCCCGGGTGTCATCACTGTGAGGACCGCCCGGAGGACACAGTAGAACATACGGTGGCGGTGTGCCCTGCGTGGGCTGAGCACCGCCAAGTCCTCAGGGATGTGGTCGGCGACGGCGACCTCTCGCGCCCGGCACTGGTTCAGGCCATGGTGCGGAGCGAGAGGGACTGGGATGCCGTCTCCTCCTTCTGCGAAGCAGTCATGCTAGCTAAGGAGGAGGCGGGGCGCGTGAGAGAACGAACCTCCTCACGCCCCAGCCGTCGCGAAGGACACTCCGGGCGTAGGGGATCCCGAGACGATCTCCGGCCACCGTAAGTGCGGGCCTGCGGACGGCGAGCAAGGGTAGCTCACCGCCCGAACAGAACCAGACCCGTGCGTGCGGCGCGTCGCGTTCCGCGCGCGCCTCAAAGAGCCATCAGACCACCACAGATGGGGCCCAACAGGGCTGATGCCTGATCCGGAGCTGCGGACTACCTAGCGGGTTTACCGGGGCTCCGGCTCGAAAAGCAGGAGAAGGAACGGGGTGGTTTTTAGTCAGTAAGAGTCTGACACTCCCTCTCGCCTCGCCCAAGGCGAGAAAAGTCATTGGATGATTTTCCCCCCTCAAAAAAAAAAAAAAAAAAACCTATGGAATGAAAACAAAATGCAACTGTATTCAGTAGTGATCCGAAGTACGTCAGCGAGCTAATATTGATAAGCCTTTCATTGGTAGTCGCATTCCTACTAATTATGTGCTCAAGCAATTTCGTATTGATTATGTAGGTAGTCTTTGTAGGTAAAGTGGAATGTGAAGTATGTAGCAAGGAATATTGATTCATATTGCTCATGCTTTTAAGAGTGAAAATCATCAAATAACTCCTCCCACTTTGAGTGATGCTAGAGGCAGTGTCAGACTATAATTGACTAAAAAACATCCCGTTCCTACTCCTGCTTCGATTCGGAGCCCGTTCAAAAGTGTGTGTTTAAAGGTTAATTGAAATAAATGCTTTGACTTTGACTTTGAATGTATAGAGTACAAAATACCGGTGCGAGTTAACTAAAATTTCATAAAAGTTTTTAATTGAAGCTTGTAATAGTTTTAGTAATAGTGTAGTTTATTTTAAATAGGGATGATGACGGGGTATGAAAATTAAAAATCTATTTAGTCCGTCAGTTGGGTAATGAAAAAATATTTGACAGATATTTTTTATTCTGTCATATAAGGTTACAATAAGCAAAATACGTCATTTCTACGTAGAAAACGTACTTAGAAGTGACGTCACGCAAATACATATCATATATTTAAAAATATGTAATCTAAAAGATGGACATTAAAATAAAAATTAGTCATCTATCCTATTGATCAACTATACCTTATGCGCCGTAACAAGGTGCGGCTGACAGATTCAGTAACGTTCCGTATCACTCTTGAAAGTTGCTGCGATTTAAAAATTACGCCTTAATATTTTAGCTGTATTACATTCGTATTATGTTAAATCATTCGGAAGTGTCGTTAATTAAATTAAAACCAACCGGAATGTTCTAGTCTTTATATATAAAATCTAATGAAATGAAAAATAAAGTAAAGTGTTATGCGTATAACGTAAAGCCATAGTCGTGTTTAGTGATGGGATGTACTGCTACGATGGATAGGCAGTCGATGTTTTTTTAGAATAAAAAACGAAAATCGTGCATCGTTCAATTATCATTCTTAAAAAACCTTTAATTATGTGGGTAAATCCACTGTAGACGCGGCTCTCTCTGCCCAAACCACAGTGACATTATCTGAGCAGAAATATGTAGTAGGCATTTTTCTAGACATTTCCGGCGCCATTGATAATGTGTGGTGGTACTTAATCTAACATATACAAACTAATATACCCTTGTTTTCTTCACGGTTCTGTAAAACTGAAACTCTGAAACACCTCAGTGCTCGGTCATAAAATATTTATTTTGACAAGCATATACACGTAGTTAGACTGCACAACTAAATAACACACACATTTAATAAAAAAATTAAAGAGAATTAAATGTATGCTGCGAGTATCGATAGCGATAAAAAAAGATTTTTCTAATGTCCATCCCTAAAGAGAGACGTCAACGTCATACTGGCATCTGTCAGCCGCACCTTGTTACAGCGCATAAGGTATAGCCGTGCTAGATTAAGTCATAGCTTAGTCAGTTGTTATACCTTATGCGCTGTAGCAACTTTCAAGAGTGATACGGAACGTTGCTGAATCTGTCAGCCGCACCATGTTACGGCGCATAGGGTATAGTTGAATTCGAGTCTGTTTAGACAATAGAATAGGAAAAAACAAATGCTGTTAGACTCGGGAGTCAAGTCAACGACCTTGCCCTTATTATAATCACTAAATCAAGGCAGTAGACAAAACCTAAAAAAAAACAAGAATTTAGTCCAACTTCATGACTAAACTAACCCTTATTCCAATAATACCAAGACACAAAATCGCTTAGTTGTTTACGTCTTCTGTCGTCAAGTGTTTATCTTTGTTCAGTTCACTGGCTTTTAAGGCCGATTTACACTAACGTAAGTACACAGACTACACATTGAGCTACACAAAACCAGTTTATCGTAGCCTCGCTTTATATGATCTTTCTTCACACTCAAAGATCAGTTTATACTGGATATTCATAATTTGATGTGTTTATAGTACAATAGTATACCTCGAGCTAAGAAAGACCAGTTTATCATGATCTCGCTTTGTATGATCTTCTGTCACATTCAGAGGTCAGTTTATACTGGTTTGTATGACTTGATGTGTGTAGTGGTGGAAATAGATGCCATTGTTGAAACTATTATCGGGAACTGTTTTGTGGTAAAGGTAGAGTGGAACACATTTGTCGCCATCCCTACTCTTTGATCGGGTGTAGTGAGACTTGGGTTACTGCGGAAATTAATTACGAATTTAGTGGTATAGTGTTGTTGTCAACAACCGAGATCGATAAAGAGATATTATTGATTAGGATTAAAGGGCTGTATATTTAAGAAACACCAAGGGAGTATAGTTCTCTGATTAACCTAATCCTTTTAAGCTGCGATTTTTTTATAAATAAACGTTTACCCAGACCCGAAACAACAAATGTAGTTGAGAGTTACTCCGTGTGATAATCGAATCCGCTACACGTTACGTGGCAGCAGGTTGCCCAGCCACCGCGTCAAACGTGCAGTCAAAGAACGACAAAGCGATAAAGCTAATACTTTGTAATGGTCTCCATTTCAAAGTATTTTATGTACAAAAAGCTCTTCAGTTCGACATTAGATTGGTATGGGTTCAGTTAAAACTAAAAAAATCTAAACACGTCATGCTTGTTCACAGAGCATCAGATCGGTCTCCGTTCGACGGTTCCTGCTGCTCCGGCTACCGACCTGTAGACTCCGCCAGTTTGGACACTCCTGACGAAGATGAGATGGACCCGGTGAGACATTTATACCATTACTCATTAATAATTAATTTATTTTGATAACTGTACAGACAGTTCCAATTAATTACCTGTACATTTACCATATAGCTCATTACAAAAAAAAATTAAATTCAATCTCTAGTAAACCAAATCTACAGATAGGGTAATGAGAATATTATTCGTGCGTACTATTTCTAGCAACGTACCGCTGAGGCACGTAGTATGACCTTCGTAGCACTTCTCGTAGCGATCCCGCATAGCATAACCTCCGTAGCACTTTTCGTAGCACCCGCTACGAAGCGTAGCACGGTAGATAAGTTCTTTACTAAAGAAAGTTTTCGGTTTAAATTACATTATACTTGTAAAAGTACTAAGCACACACATGCATATATGTATGTATCCAGTATAAAATGACCTGTAGCAGTATAAGAATATTTAAAAAAGGGAGGTTTTCTTATATTGGGATGTTTTATTTTGATATTTATGTAGAAGTAGGTTTTAAATGCTCATTACTTATTCTGTCCGTTGTGGCGTTTTGGGACGTGTGGTAACATTTGTTGTACTAATTAGACTTGATGTAAATACATTGAAATATGATGTAAATAAATTGAAGAAGACATTTTGTCTTTATATTTCATTTAGTCGTGTTTCGAGACAAACAGATGTGCTCAAGCTACATGTAAAAGTAAAATATTATTATTATTAACCATATACATGTAGGTATCATAATAATGAAGATTGATTAAAAATTCTATACTTTAACGAGATAAACATAAGTCATATTTTCGCATAAAAACAAATATTCAAATAAACCATGTATTTTATCAAACTTAATAACGACATCAAACAATATAACACCATAATTCCTTATGCGAACACGAAGGGAATCTAATATACGTGGCGTTGAACTACATCCAAGCAAATTTCAATCTTGATCCATCGACTTAAGCGACAAAATTAATTGTCAAATGCCAGAGAACCTAATTTAAATTTATATTGAAGAAAAAAGGTATATTTTCGCCCTGTTTTGAACTTTTTTATGCAAATTGTAAGTTGCTTTTGACTTAGAACGTTTGATTTGATAAAAATCTGTGAAGCCTATGTTAAATAGAAATTCTAAGCTTGATTTTTATCTAAGACATTTTGTGTCACCGTCTCTCATTTGCATTTTAACAGACGTGTGACAGAGACGGCGGCTTTGTTGATGAAATTTCAGTCTGCTAAGGATAAAATCTATTTATTACAATATTGTGCTTTTAGTCAAATCATATTTTAGATATTTACCCGGAGACTACGGTCTCACAGAAAACCATCGTGAAACAACTCTTGCGTTGTGTGTGAGTTTACTGGAGACCTTAAGTGACTTTAAGTATGGCCATGCTTTGGCACGAATGGGACGGCTCGACCGGAGTGATATCACGGCCTTACTGAAAACCGACGTGAAACAACGCTTGCGTTGTGTTTCGTTGTGTGAGTGAGGTTACTGGAGACTCAATTCCCCCTTTCCAATCTTCCCAATCCCCGATTCCCCAACAACTCTTAAATTCCTAACCCTCAAAAAGCCGACAACAGATGTAACGCCTATAGTGTTTCTAGTGTCCATGGGCCCCGGCGGCGATTGCTTAGCATCAGATGATACATCTGCTCGTTTATCCGCTTGTTCGATAAAAAAATGACCTATTTACTCTTACGTTCCTAACAATAGCTCTATAGGTACCTATAGCAATATACCCAGTAATCCACGTTGGCATAATTGTTTATACATTCACTGCTCAGTTTATTTATCAAATTGCTCTATCAAGTTAATTGAAGGGCTTTGATTTGATTGTAACAATATGGACGAGGGTTCCATTAAATCCGTTGTTTGGTTAATCAATGAAAGTAATGATAATGTAATGCTTTTTGTTGTTGGTGGAATTCGTTGTGTTGGTTTTCTGGATTTACCAGATTAAGCTCTTGTGTATGAGATACAATAGAATACACATTGTGTCTCATGTAGATCTGCTCTCCTGGCTTACTATGGGATTTTTTTTTTGAGAAGGAGAATCCAATTACTTCTCTCGCCTTGAGCGAGGTGAGAGGGAGTGTCAGACTATTACTGACTAAAAACTACCCCGTTCTTACTTCTGCTTTTCGAGCCGGAGCCTGTAGTATGTCTGTCTATCTGTTTCATATTCAGTCTGTTTTATATTTAGTAACTAATAGGCTAATTCTCTATTGCAATGTCATTTTTTTGACGAGCACGATTAAACCACCAGACGCTCGATTACATACTCACTGGGAATTAGGATCACCCAGTAAAGTGATTGGCACTGCCGATGTAACTCGCAACACCAAAGGAGTTATTCAATTATGAAAATTGTATGTAGTTAGAGCCTTATAAACAAACTTATTAGGGAATTATACGCGTGATATTTGCGTGATATTTCACTACGGTAATCTTTATTCTCAGTTTCTTAAAAAAACCATTTCAATAACAATTCTTTCTTTTTGTTACAGATACCAAAATATAGGGTAGTGTTACTTGGCGACGCTGGCGTGGGCAAGACAGCTCTAGTGTCACAATTCATGACGTCAGAGTACATGAACACATACGACGCAAGTTTGGGTGAGCCACTTCATATTCCGAACATCACCGAAAACTCCCGAACACTTCCGAACACCTATTCTTTTACCGTCCATTTTTTTACGATAAAACTTTCTCCGTTTTATGCGGCCCTGGTACATCTTACTTGGATGTCATTAAAAAAAACTTTTTTATAACAACGAATTTTTCCCTATTTCCTTTTACAAAATATTTTTAAAAGCCCGAAGAAAGTAACATTACAAAAAATATTTCCATATTTTTATTTTTAGTGTTTAATTTTTTTAGTAATACAACACTCCACCATACCGGTCCGTTTCACTTAGAAAATAACAAAAATATATTTAAAAAATAAAAATATCATAACGCTAGCATGAAACTTAGGATTTGCTTAAAAAAATCTAGCATGCGTGAAATCCGAAGCATGAACAGCATTCTAAGCATGATCTTTGCAAAATTCCTAGCAATTTTTAATAAAAATATATTTAATTTTAAAATTAAATATCTATAGAAACTTATAGATGACTAACTGATATTTTGTTTTATAGATAAAACGGACAGTAGCAAAAATAAGAATGGTTTGTACTTGATATATTTTTTTGAAATATTTACTATTATTTTTTAGTTAACATGTACTGTTAATGTAGGCGTTTGACGTTAATTTATCTTATAATTTGCCAGTTTACGTAGACAAATATTTAAAGATACTCTTTTTATGCTTTTGCGACTCTTAGGATGATTTTTACGTTAGGTAACTTTCAGATTTCAGGTTCAACGTTCCTTCGTACATTCGGTTACAGCTACATTTTATGTTTCTTCGTACGTTTATTGTTAAAATAGGAAAATTCTGGACTCAAAACATTGAAAACACAGTTATTATGATGCATAAATTAGCATTTAAAATCTATAAAATGGTCATCATCAAATGTAAACATATTATCTCACTGGCTCTTGCCAGCAGCTTCGCCCACGTTTCCGTGGGATAAAAAGTATTTTATCACCCAAATCAGCTGATACCATATTTCATCAAAATCCGTTCAGTAGTTTTAGCGTGATTTACGAACAAAAATCAAAACGAGCCTCTAGCATGGCTTGAAACTAGTCGAGTTCCTCGTCAAAACAGTACGTGAGTAAGCCGATAACATAATAATTAAAAATCAAAACCTCCAAAGATGCAAACAAACAATCTTTCACAATTAAAATATTAGTGTTACGTGTTAGTTTGATCCTGCGTTCTAAATTCTGTTAATTGAGAATCAACAATCCCCAAAAATGATAGCAGAATCAAACAGTTTCTAACATGATACAGTCAGACAGACACGAATCTATATTGCTACTAATAACATCTACTGTACAAAAAAAACATCCACTAACGAACGGAAAACCATACAACCTCCATAATCTTATACACCACAGACCTAAATTATACGGAACGGACATATTTCTGTATCATTATTACCGCGTGCCATTCCATCGTTATTATACATCCGTGTCGCTGACAGCTGTCGCCCGCACGCCGCGGCCGTAATGTGACATTTGTGTGTCGTGTCCATCTGTCATAATTTGCAGCTAATGTAACTTGATTATTGTATTAATTACTGCTTAGTAGCTGACCTGGCGCACATTGTAATGCTTCAAAATTAACTTATAACTGTGTGTTAAAGTTCAATTATGGCTTATTTATTTCTTATAAATAAGCCATATGTATAGGTAAAGAAAATTGATAACTTAACTGATTGCCTTGCCTTTTTCATATTACATTACCTTTTAAAACTACCTTTAACTTCAACAAATATTTGAAGATCGAAATTTGGAATTGTACCTAGTATGTGACAATAGGCTCACCTTACCAATACCGTGCGTCCGAGTAATATGACTAACATGAGCATCTCTGCCTACCCCCTCAGGCGTTAAAAGACGTGATGTTATGTTTATAATCTTATCTTACTTACATCAATATAAACTTACCAAAGTACCCTTAAATTCCTAACATCAAAAAGCCCGCAACGCACGTGTTACGCTTCTGGTGTTTCCATGTCCATGGACGGCGGCGATTTCTTACCATCAAGTGATCCGTCTGATCGTTTACCATAACAAAACACACAACCTTTTCAATAACGAATTCATTAAAAGCCTATGCATATCATTTGCATTTTCGTCGTCACAATACTGGTCTGACGTCATCATCGGCCGTGGCTGTCGAGTACACGTGCTACAATCAGTGACGTACTGTGTCATATCGGATAATAATGCCTATAAGTACGTACTCGTAGCAATATAATGTTTATGATTTACATAATTAAATCTAATCTTCTCTAAATAGGTAAGAAGACGGATATATTTTAAAAGTGTATCATATATTCGTTCTTATAATGTCACACATTTTTAATTCCCTATAAGGTTACGCAGTGGTACATGTTTTTAATCTGACAGTCACTCATCATAATCGAAATAGATTAATGTAAAACAATATAGAGAGTTACTCTGTTTATAAAGTACGCTCATTTTCTCAATCAACAGCAGTAACAGCAAGGACAATTATATCTCTTTCCTAAATAGATTTTAGAGGTTTGAGTCAACCAACCAGTATCCACCATCAACAGTTCGCTACAAAAGTCACAAAACACTTCGTTACTTACAAACTTGTTCAATTTGCAAAAACATACGCGTCCCCAAGAAAGCCCTAATCTATCACAGAATCCCTACTCAATCTCGTTGTACCTAAACATAATCCAATATGTTATAAAAAAACATTGCTATCGGAGAGAGCTATCTACAATAATTTATTTCTTTACATCAATGAACAATCCTAATACAGAAAAGAAACTGTTTTCCGACCGCACTTAACCTAAAAACGACCAAACATAGGTACTTAGTATCCGACATAATAAATTTTTCTACAGAAACTCGCGTAATGGCTGTACTTGTACTAAAACCACTCCCTAAACACTTATAGTTGATAAAAGGAGGTCGAAATCAGTTATTTGGCCCATTTAGAAGGCTTTTGCCGCTTTTATGAAAGCAAAGGGCTTTGATAAGCTAAAAGTGTGGATTATTTATATTGAGTAAAAGGGGAAAACTTAAAAGGTTAACTACCGTACTTGGAGTCATTTAATGATTACTTAAACTATTTCTTAGTTACAATTAATTTCGAAAATAATAGCTATTTCTAAGGATTAGGTTAAGTAATCATTAAATTACTCTGAGTATGTCGCGATGGTTAGTCTTGAAACAATTGGTTAGTGTGTGGGTTACTTTAATTTTGTTTCTTATCAATAGCCTGTTAGTCTGTGACAATCCAATGATCAACTTTGGCCTTCCTAAAATATTCTAGTTTATCAAATAACGCTGCTATCTGGTTACTGTCAAATTTAATTTTTTAGTCGGCCATTAACCGTCGAGCATGCATAAAATGACTGATGACTGTTGAGGAAGCGAAAAAGGTGTGCCAATTGTAAGAATCGTAGCAATTGGCGTCTCATAGTCTCTGTCTACCCCCCATGGGAGACAGGCGTGAGGGCGTTATGTCTGTATATATGCATGCGTATTTATGAATGCAGTCGGCTGTTAAATAGGAGAGGTGGCAAAACACGGCGACTTTGATTAAAAATAAATATGTTTTCTTCTTGTGCCAGCCTAAACTGACAGACAGTTTTAAGCAGTATATAGACGAGGAGCCTTTGATCAAGATTATTAGATTGTAAATCACGTTTTATTTCTTGAGAAAATAGGCCGAAGTTAGCTTCTACGAAATATACGTTTTTTGCAATAAATTTTACTTACCTGTATCGTACGTTACCCAGTCTTTTGCTCTTTCGTTTCCTCAATATCAATTTTCGACACCATTTGGCAATTTCCGCGAAATTTTCGATAAAGTTCGTGATTCTTCATTGGAGATTTACGTCTTGTAGGTATAGTGTTATATTTTTTACGCTTATTGCGTTGTTCTGTTTATTTTTGCATGTGTGTGGTTGTAAGTGAGCAAAATATCTCAAAAGGATAAAATATTTTTGAAGCTTATTCTCTAGTTTTAACAAAATATCTTAGTAGGTAAAAGCAGGTAGCTGGCGCAAAAGGTAACGGATAACCGGGCTCTGGCTCGAAGCAGGAGAAGGGACGGGGTAGTTTTTAGTCAGTAAGAGTCTGACACTCCCTCTCGCCTCACCAAAGGCGGGAGAAGTCATTGGATGATTTCACCCCCCCTTCCCTCAAAAGAAAAAAGAACAATAGCTATATTCTTTTACAAGACTTCGTACCTATTTAGCTAATCCCGACTCCTTTCGTCAATTTTCGGGTCTATTCGGCAATTATCATTTTATTGCATAATTACTACTAACCACATAATTGTCGGCATCAGTTTTCATTTTGTGTGTACAGTAACCACGGAGGATGACAAATTGTTATCATTTATAGTTTGTACTTGATTAATGGTTATTTAATTATTATAATAGCGAAATATTAATTAGTGTTAAACTATTTTGTTGGGGTGTTTTAATAGTTTGATTATATTATTTATATTTTTCGTTTATATTATATTATTTATATTTTGTTTGATTATATTAATTATATTATTTATATTTTTCGTGTCAGTCAATAGGGAAAATGTTGTTAGATTTTTTGGATTATAAAGTTTGCTAGTAATAGTCGAGAGACTTAAATTCTGCCATGTGCAGGAATTTAAACTTTAATATAATTATGAGAATTACTAGCTTTAGCCAACTGATGCGTCTTCGTTCCGTGGGATAAAAATCTCTATCACCTAAGCTTATACCCTGACCGTATACCAAATTTCATTAAAATCCGTGCAGTAGTTTCAGCATAATTGATGGACAAACATCTACCTAACCATCCAAACAAATAAACTTTCACAAATATAATATAAGTGTGTTAATTGATGAAAAATTGGTGTTAAAATAAACCATGGACTTAGATTTTTGATAAATATTCGTAACCTTCATCATTCTTCGATGTGTGTCACCAAAATGGCAATTTATTAATTTTATGCAACGTCACGCCTTTTATCCCCGAAGGGGTAGGCAGAGGTTCACATTACGGCACGTAATGCCGCTATACAATGTACACCCACTTTTCACCATTCGTGTTATAAGTCCCATGTAATAGGGGGTTAGCCTATTGTCATATACTGGGCAGAATTTCAGACTCCGTGCTATTGCTGAGTTTTTTTTTTCAAAAATCCGACAAAAGCCCAGCAATACTTTGCCCGAACCTGGATTCCAACCCGATAGCCCTTGTACGGCAGTCGCACTTGCGAACACACGACCAACGGGGCTGTATTATTTTTATTACTTAAAAAAATCTTGGTATCAATTATTACACATTTTTAAATCTACCTCTTACTAAACCCAATGTGGACAATATTTTATTTATCATTATAAAAAGGTCATCCACAAATAAACCGAGTCCTCATACACCCTACATTTACATCCGACAATATTAAAAAACATCATTAGAAACGAAAAACTTAAAAGAAAAAAGTTTTTTCCTCAGCGACCCAAATCAGCCATTTTGTGGAAACTTTTAAATATATTACCTACCAACTTTGTACCACGATTTTAGCCAAATGCGTTTAAAGTAAGATTTATGGAGTTTTGCTAATACGTTTATGTGTACTAGTGGTCGCCTAGTGGTCGAAATTCGACCATATACGATTTAATTTACAATACCACTTAACATACGTTCAAGGATAATTTGTATTTAACGAATTGCTATTAGTTTTGTAAAATTCAAATTAATATATTCCGGCGCATCATGAATAACCAAACCTCCTTCAATTAGAAACCTCTTTTCATATGAGACGTGAGAATACCATCGCAATGTCTATCGATTTTGACGTTTTGTCAAATACGATCAGATACTATGCATGTGTGTGTAATGTTTTATTTATTGATTTAATGTACTTTATAAGCATTATTTTTGAAAAATATTAACGTTCCGCAATTCTCCTACACATAAACTATAAGTGTACCAAATTTTATGCTCCAACGTCCGCGCAATTTTCGTAAAAACTGTTACAAATTTTTTGCTTCACGTATTAATATATAGATTTTGGCAGAGAACTGGTCACAATTTTGGAAAATGCATCATAATAACTAGTGTTTAAGATTTAATTTTATTTAAGATGAAATTTCTTACAGTTACAGATTGATTATTTTAGGTTTCATTAAAATAACATTAATTATAAAATTCGTTATTTAATAAATTATATCGTCAGACAAATTCACATAAAATCAATTTCGATGACCGTAAATATTATTTAGTTATAATTATTTCTGAACATAAAATACAATTATATTTTAACATAATATTGTAAAATAGGATACCTATTAATTACAGATTCATTAATTATATTATTCATATTACGTTTACAATTACAGGAGTGTTATTAAATAACATTAATCAATAATGAATTAATAAAAAAACATTTATTTAACTTATAATAATAACTAGGAACTTATTATATACGTAGCGGGCTGTATTATAAGCTTTTAATTAGTATGACGAAGTTGAGAGCAGATTTGTTTCAAACTTTTAACTACAGAATAATTAATTTTGTAGTTTATGCGGAACATTATTGAAACCGTTATTATAAAGGTAGGTTTGTAAGTAAAAATAATTGAAATACAAACGTAACAATCTGAAAAAAATCCTATATTATTACTGACGTAGTTACTAACTGTAGTTGAATTTTGAATTTCAATTTAGTCTTTGAAAAATATGTCACGCGACATTGGGATGCTTTCACACAAGAGATGTGCTACGCTACGTTGCTGTGGATGCGTTTAGCTTCCACATAGCTTAGCACTTGTGAAAATGGGTTCAACTAAGATATGTTTTATGTGGAAATATGCATACTATGAATGTGTGCTATGGATGTGGGCTGGGATGATATGGAATGCGGCGACACATCTTCATAGCACATGTTACTCGCATCGCTACATAGCTTAGTATCGGTGGCAATATTACAACTTCGCAGCATAGCTACATAGCACATCTCACCCTTATGGTAGGTTCGTTTTGAAGTATACAACGCAGAGAAATTGTCTTTTAACATTTTGATTATAAAAAATATTTGAAGTCATGGGCCAAAGTGTTGTCAAATTATATAGTATTTGTTTACAAGAAAAAAAAATAAAAAATACACCTAATTAATTTTAATATTCACTTTTATAGACGTCCGTCGCGATTTAAAATACTAAATTGTAATGAAACTATTGTATTATTGCTATCCCTAAACAAGGCAATAATCATTTATCTTATTCAACTAAAGTAAATAGTCTATATTACTGTAGGCGCTGTAAATAATAAATTACCATCTAATTTACAGTAGGTACTCTATAGGTATCATAAATTATGAATTAGTATTTTAGAACTAGTTAGAAATACAAAGTATCGGGCTCTATTTAGTTCATTTGTACTTATTGGTAGACTGAACAGACGGGCTACTTTTTTTGGCACAAGTGTCTCAGTCTACATCAGAGCTGTTATGAGAGCGCTAAGTAATATTTCCAGGTAAAATTTTTAGGTAACACTAGGATTTTATATTGTGTGTAAATCATAATATTGTGCTTGGTATATAGTTACTGTTCATTAATTATTATTATCTTTTTTGACTAACTCACGTAACTATTTGACGAGGAACTCAATAGTTTCAAGTTTTGCTTATATTCTTGAACAGCATACCACGACACACGACGCGGCGATTGTGGCGCTGCCACTGATGGTAGTCGCTGCATAGTCGCAACATAGGTAATAATTAATTTAGTATGTCTTACGAAAGTTATAATATAAACATAGTAATAGTCATATTGCCCTGTTACTAGCGAAAACAAGGTATTACATTCACTGGATCTTTCCTCTTGCCTCCAACTCTTGTGTCTCAAATTTTATCTATGTTTATGCGTTTAAAGCAAGCAACTAAAAAGCCTATTTGTGTAAAAAAGTTGCTCGTATATTTCCATTTAAAATAAATCTTAATGAACTTGAATTTTCTATCTTAGACCCGAATTAATTTGTTTACAAAAGTGTAATTTTAATTATTCAGAGTACCTACACATAGTTAAGTAATTGAATTTTTATTAAGTTTACCAACTCAAGTTAATTGCAAATATTTTGATAGTTTTTCAAGAATATTTTTTGTTTTAAGTATATTTTGGGTTATAATTTTGTAATTAATTAATTATTATAGATGATAAAAAAGACTATAGATAGAAAAAAAATGTAGAAGTACGTAACTTAATTCTAATACATGAAAGTGTACCATGCTATATACGCGATTGGGGATTTGCCTATTCTCTATCAGTAACCTCTATCGATCTCTTTGGGTAAAGAAAAACTGAATGGTTTAGATTGATAGATGTGTAGCATTAATGAATTGTATGAATGTATCTACTGCTAGCTTAATAGTAGTTTAAGTGCGGGAGAGCCATGCTTCGGCACGAATGGGCTGGCTCATCCGAAGTGATACCACGGCCACACAGAAAACCGACGTGAAACAACGCTTGCGTTGTATTTCGTTATGTAAGTGTGGTTACTGGGGGCCCAATTACCCAATCTTCCCAATTTTCGATTCCCCAACAACTCTTAAATTCCGAACCTTCAAAAAGGCAACGGCGGAAATTCCGCAATGCATTTGTAACACCTCTGGTGTTTCGGGTGTCCATGGTCGGACCAACAAGAATAATGTTCTATCATATACCTACTAACCAAACTACTCGATAAGTTACAAGCTTGAACGTGTATTACTCATATTTGAATAGAATTTAATTAAAAGTCAAACCGTGGCTTCGAAATCCCTTCTTAGAAAAGTAGAACGAAAATGTGCGGCGAATTAATTTGGATTAACCTACAGATTAGGTATCGCAGGTTTTAATTAAAATAAGAGTAAGATTGGAGTCAGGTCAGTGGCCACAAAGGTCAAAAACCTTAGCGTAGATAGGTTTTATTCATAACAAAAATATTGTAGAACCTATTTTAGACTTTATCTACTAGAAATTCCCTCCGATTTCTCTCGAATTCTATTCTTTAGATTCATAATTTATGTCATTAATGGATAGCGTAGGACCTACTAAAAAATCCCTCTAATGGGGCTTTTCTGAATCCCCGGTGGTGGCACGAGTGTGCGAGTTTCAAACCTACTAACAACGGCAAGTACCAATGTGACTTTTTCAGAGTTATATAGAAAACCTGGACTTATAATTGCTAATTGTAAGTTTGAAATCGCCAACCCGCATTGAGTAAGCGTGGTGATGGCTCAAACCTTCTCCATGTAAGAAGAGGCTTTGTTTAGCAGTGAACACTTATAAGCTGATGATGAACGAAAGTTATATTATAAACAATAGAGGACTGTCATTGAAGTCTATTTGACAACCAAAAAGTGCCACTAATGTCTTAAAATGTTGACTGCGATAGCTCAGGTCAATCACCCCTTGTTTTTTCAGTAAAAAATATTTTGAGTAAAGCACTTACCAGCTGATATTTATCTTATGATTGATCTGAGAAAAATATTTGTTGATGAGATATTTTCGTTTAAGAAAGTAAATTAATGTTGTTTTATTTGTAAATGGATATGATTTGATACTATGTATTAATCAGTTTTCTTTATATTGTATTTTGATTTGTTGTAAATCTACGTCTGCTATAATATGTAATTACTTATTTTAAGTGTATATACGTAGTTATTAGGTAGGGTCCAAATTCAGGACTTCCCAAAAAGGAGGGTTTCAATTCGGCCAGTATACATATATTTGTATGTTTGCGCTGCACCAGTTCTGGTCAAAAAGAAAGTGTGATGCGATAGATAATATAATATTAAAATATTTAATTATGATACAAGAGTTGGTTTTTTCTCTATTTAGTAGATTGTTTAGGTAATAAAAATGTTTTAACAATTAAAAAAAAAATACTTATAACAAATCTGCTCTCATCTCCGAAACAACTAGCAATTTTACAATAAGCACACTATGGCTGCTGCTCTTCTGTAAATAACAAAACTTCTTTTTGCCGCTTGCATCTGATGAAGCTAAACGCGGTAAGTGTATGACACCCCTTTATCCGAGTGTGTTATTGCCTTTACACCCTTATACCCGCGTGTGTTACTGCCTTTACACCCTCTGTCCTATGAACGTTCGTGTTGTGTGTGTAGTTAGTATGTGTGCGTAGATGTGTTACATGCATTTACATTTTGTCTGTTTAGTCTAAATCATATTTTTGACATATTATTTTTTATAAGATTTTGTCTATTCATTGATCATCATCATTAACAGCCTACGATTATTTATCCATCACTGGAATATGAGTCTCTTCTACGCTAGAGTTTTTATCCGTTTTTTATGCCGGTTGGTAATCGCAGTTTAAATCTATACTACGCATAATACTTAGGGCTTTTTTTGCGTTTAACAAGATCGAAACAAGGCGCGTTCGGCGCTCTGATTGGTTGGTTCACTCGTGCCGGCCAATCTGAGCGACGAATTTGTACTAAGTGTACTTTTCAGATAAGGACTGTCTTTGAATTCTATTACAGGACTATAATAGAACATGGTCGATTTCTAGAACGCCCATGGACATAATAAGGGTGATGACATTCCTAGTAAAAGTCTAATTAGTAAAAAGCATACATCAACTAGTTTCCACTACCTAATTAATTTACTCAGAATTTACTTACTTAGTTTGGCCTTTAATCAAGAACATCGATCAAACAAATGTCATTCGTCATACAGAAATCATTCATCTTGTCAAGTTTGAAGTCATGTCGACAACGATAGTGGCTTTTCCTTATAAACTAGTCAGACGTAGGTACCCACCCCTATGGGGGCGGTAATTAGCGGTAACGAAGGTTTTCAGTACCTATACCTAGCTTAGTAATATTGGGTGCTACTGAAGTTTTACATGTTCTAGTAAATATTTCGTTTTGTATTTGGTAATCACTAAGTTAAAGTACTTATTTAAAATTTGTAAAGAATTTTTTACATAAAATAATATGAACTTAATAATTCATGATGTCTTATTAATTTAACTAAGAGCTCTGCAATCAACGATGACTTCCAGATACAACAGGTGGAAGCGGCTGCCTGCGACCTCAATCGGTTTATCTGTCCACCTTGTGGGTGAACGTTTTACGCTGCGCTTGCCAATACGCGGACTCCCCTTGAAAACCTTTCTGCCCCAAGACCAACAGGCTTGAAAACATAATAAAGTTATATAAACCACAAGACCGAAATCATCGCCAGTACCTCGAGACATAGGTTGCCCGTAAAAAGGTTCCATAACGAAATTACAAAACCAACAGGGACCACAAAACTTCTATTAAAGTCGCCATCTTGGTCTCCGAAAAATGACAGCTTAAAAAATTGGTCCCATAATTTTACTGCGTTAGACATAGTACCGTTTCGACAGCAGATGAATGTACTCTCTTCCCTCAATTCTCTTTATTAGATTTCCAACTCTATTTGTTTTGGTATAAAGTCGAATATTAGATGAAAAATTATCAGTTAGGTATAGGTTGACCTGCTGTTGGTCTGTACTTAGTCCATTATCCCCATTATCCGCCGATCTGTTTACCCCCAACCCCCAGTTGTTAAGGGCACTTTACGAATAACGTCGACAGCACCCCGGGGGCCATTTTATCCAATTACTTGATGAGCACATTCATTCGACGTCAAATACAATGTTTATTTTTAGATTGTCTGTTGGTATGTTGCGGTGGAAGTGCGAATGTTGGGATAGCTTTGGTATTTCTAATGGAATTTGTATTTTATAAAAGAGAAGTTAATTAAATCAAACTGATAAACTTTCTATTTCTTTAATTGATATACTTTATGATGGTTATTAGTTTTTAAACTGACATGGTCACTAACACTAATATAATGAATGATGAACTGGTTCATTCGTGATCATGGCAATTGCAAAAGTCGATATATCGGAAACTCATGGAAATAGATAAACATGGTAAATATCCCGTCTCAAGTTCTAATACTTATGATAGTTTAAGAATTATAAAGTGATTCTTATTCACTGGATATTTTATGACTTTAACATTTTTGGCGTCGCTAGAAAGACTTTAAACTTACGCTACGTTTAAACTTTAACTGTAACATAAACATACGTTTAAGAAGATCCTTGTTAAGTAACAGTGTGGGTCGTTCGGTTTTTTGCTTAATTTATGCGTGTTTCTTTTTGATGGCAGTTAACGTATGATGTTTGGTGACCTTGAAAAGGATGTTCAGCTATCAAAACCGTTTTAGATAGTCGTATCGTCACGCCTTTTATTATTATAACAAAGGGCACATTACGGTACATAATGCCACTGTACAATGCATACCTACTTTTCACCATTTATATTATAACTCCAATGTACGAGTAATAGGGGGTGAGCCTATTGCCATATACTAAGCACAATTCCAGACTTTGGTCTACGCCTGTGAAGTTTTCGAGACCCCTGGCCCAGCAGTCGCACTTGCAACCACTAGGCCAATGAGGCGTTTTAGATAGATAGATTTAAATACAAAACAGTTGCCAACAAAACAGTAGTAAGAGTCAACTAAACTATCTTATAAATTGACAAATTGAAATTCAAAAGAAAAAAACTGAAGAAACTAATTCAAAAGACCATCCATACTACATAATAATATACAACGACTATAAACAATATATCTTGTAGACACGGCTGCACTTTAAGCTATACATAACCAGTATCAACTGACCGGTGAACGCGAGCAAGGACCAAATAAAGCGAGACTAAGTATAACTGGTTATATAGCTACATTTTATCATAAAAATAACCAGTATAATCTGACCGGTGAATGTGAGCAAAGATCAAACAAAGGGAAACCAAGTATAACTGGCTATATAGCTACATTTTGTCATAAAATGGTATCACGTAATAGTTCTGTTAAGTGCTCAACTTGACATAAATTCGACGATACGTTGAATGCTCGTAAATTGTCAACGTTATATGGCTTCTACTGGGAGTAATCCTCACAACTTGTGGCTCTGGATTCCATGTAAATACTTTATTATATGTCGTGAGTCATAAGCCTGTCATACTACTTATGAGATGAAGTGAAAGTGAACCTTTTGTTTCTACGTTTTGTGTGCTTTAGTAAATCTGTAGGAGTTTAGAATTTATTCATATATTACTAGCTTCTGTAGGATAAAAGGTGCTCTAAGTATTATTTTAGAGCATAATCCACGAAGCTGCGGACTACGTAGCAGGTTTACCGGGGCTCCAGCTCAAAAAGCAGGGGTAGGAACAGGATGATTTTTAGTCAGTAAGAGTCTGTCACTCCTTCTCCCTTTGCCTAAGGCGGGAGAAATCTGGATGATGTACACATAAAGACACAAACTCACAAACATTCGCATTTATATTTTTAGTAAGAAAAGATATTTGTATGATTAAATGAAAGGGAAATTTAATCAAAAATAGACGATAGACATCAGCCGAGACTTGAGGCTGTGAGTCTAACAGCTGCGCAATTCTTTTGATAGCCAAAAATCTGTGGGTTATAATCTAACTCACCCACGACATAGGAGAAAATAAGCAATGTTAACAAAGAGAAAAGTAAAAAATATTTTAAGGTTACATTTGCTACTAAATATTTAGTAGGCGTGCTCCATCGTCGACCATATCATCGCATAGTACTAGGCGAGATAATGGCCAAATCATCTTCTTAGGCGTTATACTCTTGGCAGAGTGGTCGTGGTCGTCACGTGTGATGGCAAGATTCACAATTAAATTTGTCGCCACTCCAAGCCACGGCAAATTGGATCATTGAGTGCAGTTTTAATTTGATCCGTCCATCGCATCGGTGATCCTGCAATGGCTAAATATCATCCTATTAACACATTAGAGGTCATGTCGGACAACGCTGACCGACGTTAGTGGAAGAATAGCTTTTAACAGTTTTTTGTTGGCAGTGAAAGGCTTAAAAATTAAAAATATCCTAAAAATACACCATTATCACCACATTGAATTTGCCATGCTCATTATGATATCGTCATCGTGTCTAACACATTTATTTAAAGACGTAAAATGTTTCTTTTTAATCGCCGCTTTTGTGTTTGGCTTTTGGATTCTATCATTACGCTTTTTGTAGTCTAGTGCTTCATTCTGTAACCTAAGTTTTAGAGTTATAGCTTAGATTGATACGAATGTGTAGTTTTTAGTGCTCACCTATTGGCCCTTTAGTTTCCTTTAAAATTGAAATAAAATAAATTATTAAAAAAAAATGTTTAAAATCAACGGTGTCTTTAAGTGTTTTTTTTTTATAATAATGTGTTATCATGTATCTTGTGTCATTTGTTTCCGAAAAAGGATGAATTAGTACCCTTAGTACGAGTTTGTTTTACGTTGAAAGTAATCGAAACGAGAGCGCATTCGGCACTCTGATTGGCCAGCGCGAATGAACTAACGAATATGAGCGCTGAACGCGCTCTTGTTTCGCTTTCGCTCAACGTAAAGCTAACTCGAACTAGGGGTACAGGTCTCTTCGTGTGCCCTCTCCTAATCCCACAGGATACTGCAGTTGATGGATGAGATCGTACAAAAACTAAACCTCTATACGTTTAATATAAAGTCCAGCGAGATAGTTAAATTTTATCTTTGGACCTTTTTCGGAAACATTAAACCTAAGAATATTTACATACTCTCATAACTCGCATACACATCATACATTGATTTTTGTGTATTATTTACCTGTGTTGAAAACCCGAAATTAAAACAAAAGAAACTTTATTTCTTGACGATTAAAGTTGAATGTTGTTTCAGACGACGAATTCGGTGAAAAGTCGGTGTCTGTTCTACTGGATGGGGAAGAGTCCGAGATGATTTTCATTGATCATCCCAGTACTGAGATGTCGGTGAGTTCAACAATTATTTTAAGGCAAATGGTGAAAATTGTGTTAGCAAAGTCGCTTCTGGCCTGTCAATAGTCATATCATACCTTTACTGTCCAGCCTGTACTTTTGCTATTGTGGATAGTCGAATGGTGATACGCATTCCAATCGAACAAGGGGCCTTAAGTTGTACTCTTGAACAAATTATAATTATTATTGAAGTATTTTCGGATTTATGAAAACGTTTCCGTTTTCCAAGAATATAGAATAAAATATGATTATCGTCACTTTTATCAGCCACTCTCAATAACCTTGTTTTGGTAGGTTTTTTTTGAAAAGGGAAATCATCCAATTCCTTCTCCCTTCCTTAATTAAAAAAAAAACTACTCCATTCCTACTCCCGCTCTTCGATCCGGAGCCCTGGTAAAAACTCTATCTCTAGGAGCCAAAACTGCCAACAGATATATTGTTCATTCATCAATGGAACAACAAGCGTCATAAATAAATATTTCATCAAATTTCTTCCACCACAGGTAGAGAACTGTCTCTCAACATACGAGCCCCATGCCTGCGTGGTGGTCTACTCCGTGGTGGCCAAGAGTTCATTCACCCGCGCCGCCGAGTTACTGGCGTACCTCGCCCGGGAACAGTTCACTGTGGAGCGAACCGTTGTGCTCGTGGGGAACAAGGCTGACCTGGCCAGAGCCAGGCAAGTTTCTACTAATGGTGAGTACTTTAGTATGATAATTAAAGAATTTTAGCCATCTATATTATAAAGACTTGCTACCTCATACTAGTCCATAGTGGAATAAACTGCGGCCTGTGATATTTCCAATCCGAAGGTTACGTCTTAAAAAAATGCTTGCGGGCCTGATTACTAATGGCGGTGATCTGTCTGATAATTTTTGACCTATTACATTAAAAATCGAGTGTAATAGTTTAATATTGAGAGGGTAAGGAACGGTCTCAATATTTAATGGTTGAACTGGTCGTAGACTTCAACTTCTTGTTAATGGTATATTTTAAGACTGATTCCTCGGTTCTCAGGAACTTCTGATATCTATAAAGAAATATCTGAGATCACACAAAAGATCCTTAGATCCCATCTTAAGCTAAAATAATCACTACTGAATCGTTTCTATATTATGTTACATACATAATAATTTGCTTTAAAGCTGCTCTATGTTCCTCACAGAGGGTAAAGCACTGGCGACATCAAGAGACTGCAAGTTCATAGAGACATCATCAGGGATCCAGCACAATGTGGACGAGCTACTGGTTGGCATCCTCAAGCAGATTCGACTGAAAGAGAGCAGGGACAAGAAACATGCCAAGAAAACTGGAAAGCAGGTAATGTATTCACAGAAAATTGAACCGTATTCGAAAGTGATGAGAATGAATTTGCTGTAAAACTAAAAATACAAAATAAAATTTAACATTAATAAATTATAACCTTGTAAGTACTCGCTGATACTTAAAGCAAGATTAAACTTGTCTTCAATAGAACACGCTTATACGAAAATTAATTTTCCTTAGCAAAACATTTTTATGAAACCCGATTATAAGATTATTACTTTAAAATATAATTTATGTTAAGCGGAATAAAGTTCAAACTCGTAACTAAATCTGCTACTAAGACAGAATCTTGACATTTATTTATATTTGCTGCTCAAAAATGTGTTGTGTCTAAAACTTATCATAAATTATTAAAGAATAAAGAGGCTGACAATGAAGAAACAAATAATTCAGATGTTTGAATAGCAAATTGAGGCATTAGTGAGATACCTGAGCAATTTCGAGTTCAAATCATAAAATATGTATTACAATAAACCAAGGTAGAAGAAAAATTAATGAGACAATTTCCGAAGCTTGAACTTGATAAGAAACTCAATGTTCTGTAAAAGGGAAAGACAAAAAGAAGGGCAAAATGTTACATGTCTGTATATTTGCGTAATTAGAAACGAAGAAAGATGAAAAAGGTTTAAATGGAACGACCCAAGTTGGAGATCAAACGGAGGAATTCATGTTTCCCTTGAGAATTAAAGAAAAATATTTTCGTTTGAAGATTTTTTCTTTCTTTTGTTTTAGGACGCGAAGCAGCCTAAACTAGCCAGCTCGCGCACACACATATCGCTCAGCATCGCAAGGGAGCTACTACAAAAGATCTGC
Source organism: Spodoptera frugiperda (assembly GCF_023101765.2). Lineage (NCBI taxonomy): Eukaryota > Metazoa > Arthropoda > Insecta > Lepidoptera > Noctuidae > Spodoptera > Spodoptera frugiperda. The sequence goes on along the minus strand of NC_064221.1, from coordinate 6,851,440 downwards.
ATAAACGATATCTCCAAATCGAAGTCTTGCGAGAACTTGCACGTCCTGTAATCTTCTGTGCTCCTGGTACCTTATAAATGTTGTAGATGTTTTTCTTAATGTTAACTGTATAGAGGATTCTTCCTTCTAATTTTACTATCTCGTGTTTTTGATCAATGTTCGACTGGTTATGAACTAAGGTTTATTCTGTTGAGTATACGATAAGCGCTGTAGCTACCCGCTTTGTTACCGGAATTTTAATATAATCAATCTCTATGGAAGCTCGTCGGATGCAGATTCCAATTTACTGCAGAGAATTCCATCTTATATTTTCTTTTTTACAAAATGCTCCCAGTAATTTCTATTCACTATAGTTAACTTTCACAAATGCGTTATTGTGTCAAGAAAACAGCTGACGTTTTTCCTCTAAACCGTTTACGTCACGTCGAATAATTTATGGGCGATGTTACAAAAAGAATATTCGTTTGAAAAGTGGGGGAAAATCCGGAGACCCTTGGAAAGAGCGTTGATTTTCATACAAAATATTCTTATTTCGAAGGGAAAATATCTAAATAATATTATATTCTCGGTCAATTTCATATCATATGGGTTCAACAAACAATAGCTTGGCAATATTGGGATCGATTTCTTGCTTATATGAAAGACATTCGAGATATTCATATAAATCAGCGTCCAAATTTATTGTATTCCATCCATTCATTGTTGTAATAAGGTTTCGTTGTCTGGATTTGATGAATTTTCTTTTGCCTTTCTCTCTTTTAACATTTATAATGCTTATTACAATTGACAATATCAAATTATCTACATCACTCTCCCAGTTTGAATTTTAAAGTCTTAAGTACATCAAAGTAATCTTTTGTTTCACTTTTGATAATCTGTCCATTTAATTGGATCGTTATTCATAGAAATGGATGCTGAAAATTAATTCATGGAATTTCTTTATTTTCTGATTCCAAGATTTGAATTAAATTGCTACTTTCGTTTGAGAGGGATTTTTGATTTTAATTGCATACAGTTTGTCAAAGTAATGGATATCAGTCATTATAATAAAATGAAGTATAATTATATATTGAGGGGGATTTTCCACCAGAGATGTGCTATGTTAGCTATGCTACTAAGATGTAATAGCTAAGCTGTGAAACAATGACCGTTTCCACTGATACTGAGCACAAAGTAGCCATGCGAGAAAGATGCGCAGCTCGAGTATGCAATGCATCGAATATCGATAGTAGGGAACTTAGGGAAGTCAAACACAGCAACGTAGCACGTCACTGATGGAAAAGCACCCCAAAGTTCAATCAATATTTTGATACCTTTTAACAATAAAGTAGCCAGTTTTTAAACTCAATGTTTAGTATTACAAAAATCCATATCTTTAGCTTAATCACCTTCATTTACTTTTCCATTCTATCTTCCTTCATCATTGTCGACTTCAAATCTATCAGTACAAATTCCAGTAGGACTTTTAAACTCTAAACTTGTTCTTGTTACTTAACTATAACAAGATAAGGGTGGTTTTGCCTTGACAAGGGATAAACGACCTTGGTCCCACTTAATATAATAGATGACCTCGTCACCACTGAAACGGTTAAGCGAAGCTAATTTAAGATAGGCATTAATATAATGCTTCCTAAGGTGAATAGTAAGTATTAAAGACTATTTTTAATACTAAAAATCTTGGTGTCGTTAGAAGTGAAAACTATTGTTTCTTTCTTATTCATAGAATTTCTCTGAGGGTTTAGCACGACTTTGTTTTATCTATGTGACGTATTGATCTCTGATTGGTCTGATCTAATGAAACAACCAATCAGAGGGCTAAAAGCTTAACACGTTAAATGTAAAACAAACTTATATTAAGCCATGTGATGTCAACCCAGTTTATTCAAATCCCTAGAAGTATTAAGTTTCAAAGTTCTGTTACATTTTCGGATGGCGCCACTGTAGATTTTAGCTTATAGAAGCTATAATGGAGCGTGTTCAATGAACAGAGATAAGAGTCTATATGTTTCGGTTTCGCTAAGGTATGACTAGATCAAACTCTTGTGTATTGATCGCTCAGTTCTAGTACAAATTGTACGAAAGTTACGAGTAAAGGTAAGCATCCATAGTTCCGCATCGTACGCATCGCACGCAACGGATTCTAGTTTGTGTTATATAGAAACTCGTACAACTACGTCCACTGATCCGCATCGTACGGACCGCTCATCGGCAATGCCTACATGCTATGGGTACCGATGACGTCATTCCAATTGCTAATACTCGCGTCGGCAATCCGAACGCTGCCGATACAGTGGACGCAGTCAATCCGTTTGATGCGATCCGTCCGATGCGTGTGATGCGGACTTTTAGACGCTTACCCATAATAGTCGATCTGCAGTGCCGTGCGATCTTTACCACAACTGATGACGTCATTTAATTTTAATACAGACTAAAGTCTCAGCGCTTTTCCATCAATATTAAACCTATTTTCATATTACAACAAATCCAAACAACCTTTTATAATAATAATTAATTTTATAGAGTAATCAATGTTGTTCATAAATGTATCAAATATTGATGATATCGTTAACATAATGAGAATTTTCCATTAGCATACTTGTTAAGTTTAGTGTTTGCATTCGAGTCATGTTTCAAGTAATTACTTAGACGGTACATGGTATCATATGGACGGTGATGGCGTGGGGTGTCTGATGAGGTAGTTTATTTGCGTATCAACTTGTTGATAATAGAAAATTTTGATGTATGAACACGTATCCATGGGGTTTTAAGAAAAGAAGAAGTATTAGTTTATTAGCAGAGAAAGTATAGTTAGTTATTGATTTTAACACGATATTTTAATGATCCATTGCCTACAAAAAGAAAAGACTTCTTAAAAAATTAGATCTCGTATAACTAGAGAGGTCTTGCGTAACACGTATATCGTTGGTAATCAATTTGTGTTTTGAACCAATATGAACTTCAATAATTAGATATAGACTAATAAACATATTCGTATAATTATAATGCACGCTACATACCTTACGAATTAACTATGCAGTTGTATCTGTACAGTCGGACTGTACAGCGTGTGTATAACTGTATAGCTTGTATAGCAAATAGTTGAATTGTACAGTTGTAACTAAATCGAATCAAGAATAGATAAAACTGTATATTTAAAACGGCACAGGTAAATCGTAAGGTGTGTAGCGTGCATTACAATTTGGAATCGGCTTCGATGTGATTGGCAGGTGTTTAGGTATCCTAGGTTATTACGAGTAACTGCATCATCAACATTTTTGTTTAGTCTATTGTTCTAAATTCCAATCCTACTTGCTAAGATTATTGGCCTAAGTTCAATGGTTAATATATCATTTAATTCGATAATATCGAGTGATCTCATTGAATTAATTATATCTCTTCTCTGTATAAAAATCAATTGCTGTGAGTTAGTCGTTGCTAAAACTCGAGAACGGCTCGATCTATTCGGCAAATTTTTAGCTTGAATTATTTGTGGAGGTCCAGGGTAGGTTTAAAACGTGAGAAAAAAATGTTTGATGCTGAACAATCTTTGTTGGACCAGCTAGTTAGTTTATGTATAAATCTACCGCGCTATGACAAGACTATAATTCACACTAATATCATAACTGTGAAAGTTTTTGTTTTTGCGTTTGGATGATTAGACGTTTATCCGCCAATCGCGCTGAAACTACTGAACGGTTTTTGATGAAATTTTATATACAGAGAGGGTATAACCTTGATTTAGGCGATAGGACTTTTTATCTCACGGGAACCCGGGTGAAGCCGCTGGATGAAGCTAGTAACTAATACGTCTTCCAGGTTTAAATTCATTTCAAATTACCCTATCATAGTTTCTATCTCACTTTTTCTTAGAAACAAGCTGATATTCAATTCTTACCTCACTTTTTCTTAGAAACGAGTTTGTTACTCTAGAAATTTCCATCAACAGTTATGTTTGATCAGACGTCCACGCCTCTACCTTGCCTCGCCTTGTAATAGCAGGAGTACACTTAGTAGCCATCTTTAAGTCACCTAGGACAGTAACAATTAGCAACCAATGTGCTATTAAATGATCGGTAATAAAGAAGAAAGTTTTGCTTGAAACATGACTTGTTTATATCTTCTAGGGAAGCGGCCATGGTTTTGTAAATTGATGTGGTTTTTTTAGACTTGAGTTCTCCAGTTAAAGGAATATTGTGGATACTTCAGGTCTATTGAGAATGTTTAGAAATTATTTCTATTATGTAATGTTTTATGATGTTCTAGTATACTATTTACGTTACTGGTGAAATGTATTTGAATAGTATTGGCAGAACTTTGTTTAAAAGGTGGTCCCAAGTATAAATAGACAAGGTGTTCTAAAAGTATCTGCCACGGCTTTAATGGGAGGTAGTGTTGTGTTTAAAGATTATAAATAGCCATTCATTCGCATTAAAGCCATGGCTGATAATTTTAGAACAACTTATATATAGTTTAAAAATGCTGTTTTTATTTCTTTAAGATTTTATTTGTATTCTCTAGTTTTAATTATGTGTTTATCATTAGCATGGCCGCTTCAAACTCTAAACAATTTAATATTATTTATATTTAAGCAGGCATTGGTATAAATAATATTAAAAATGTAGGTTTAATATTAAGATGTCCAACGTGCAATCCAAATGGCGTCGTCGTATTTTCTATGTAAAGTTTTACCTGTACCCTTAGTACGAGTTTGCTTTACCTTAAACGAAAACGAAACGAGAGCGTGTTCGGCGCTCGGATTGGTCGGAGTAAATTAACCAACCAATCAGAGTGCCGAACGCGTTGTCGTATCGATCAGTTTCAACGTAAAGTGAACTACGTACTAAGGGTACTGATTGCACGCGTAGAACACAGTATGAAAAAGTTCAGAAGATCAACTATTTTGTCGTATTTGTGTTTAAAATATTACTAGACACTTCGGTCAACGGTAAAGAAGGCGTAGTGTGATGTCAGCAAATAAGGATGATGACGGAGTATGAAAATTAAAAATCTATTTAGTCCGTCAGTTGGAAATGGAAAAATATTAAACACGTTCCTTTTTTTATTTTGTCATAATTATAATTAATCAATACTTAGATAAAACGAATAAAGGTTTAAAAGTGGGAACACATACACATATAAAACGTACCTAGCAATATTTCAAATCACTTTATCGTCGAAAGTATTTGTTTCTATAAAAAATACGTGTCTAATGTTTTAAAATAATCTACAAGACGGACATTAAAATAAACATTAGTACCCTATTCTTATTAAATGTTAGGTTAGGTTATGATATCTCCTCGTTTTACTTCCTAAATAGGTAATAAACAGATTTAAAATGTGTTATAAAAACTACAACATTCTGACTCATAAAATAGGATTTACAAATAAAACGAATGGTAAGTCTGATTTGTGCTTTGGACCGGAATAAACCAATTTAGCAGCACGTTGTATTTTTACTTTAGGCTATATGTTTGTGATATTGGTACTAATAATTCGTGTATTTATTCATTTCTTCACCAAAGCACGACAAAAGGAAATTTGATGTTCTTATTATTGTTTGTTTCTTATTTAACACTGACTTAGGAAATTAAAGTTATTTTGACCATTTTAGTGTTCTTTTTAACCGATTTTCTTCAGTGAAGTCGGTTATATTTTTTGTAAAAAGTATTTTTTTTTAATTTAAAAATGGAATGTTTGAATGATACCTAACTCTCACATAAAAAATCAGTCTGTATAAAAAATATTTTTAATTAAATGCGTTCTTTTTTAAGTATCACAATTGCATTGATACTTCTGTAACTTTTCTATACTGTGACATAAATCAGTATTAATATAATATTTATTAATAAATAAATATATAAAATTCACGCGCTTGTCTATACATAGCGTAAGTTAATGTAAAGCTACGTGTTACTATTAGAATACTAATTATATTTTTCTATACGAAACTTTCTACGACTTTTGAAATGTGTAGCGTTGTTGTTTTATTTATCACTGGTTTTTTTCTTTTGTGCCAATGTAAAATATGTCTTATATTAATTGATTTTGTACCTATATTCAATCTATCTCGTTACCTGATTAAACATATTTGATTTATTTTTGTTGAAAAGTAGATGCTTATTTCTTCGCGGAAAAACAGACACAATTTTGTAACGAATGACAAACAACAGTGCCATTTACCTCACAGTGATGCGATGATCAATACATCTGACGGTAGGGTGAATGTACCAATTACTGGCCGGCGAGTCAATATCAACAAATTGCGTTCAGTAGCTGTGTTTGCCAGTTTGCCAGCATTTCAAGCTTCATTAAGCTCTTTTATGAAAATGTTCACAGAATTTTCATTTAACCTCTAGTTTTGCAATCGTGTATTATTTTTCGTAGTCTATCTTACTTTAATAATAGTTTTTAATGAAGATTTTGAGTTTTTATATTAACAAAATATGTTATTAAGGTTGAACATTGTTTCCGTATGTTTATTATGAAGAAGTTTTCATTCTGTTAACTTTATTTGAAGTGACGTACTAGTTATTACCGGTTATAAATGACGTCACAACAGCTCAACGATGGGGAGATGAAAATAGCTTTCGTATTCCCAACTAAAATTGTATAAAAGTGTACCTTTTTATTATGTAAACAAAGTGGCTTTTCACGTGCGTTTTTATTTATAGACTTTTTGTTTATCCATTTTGTGTGTTATTATTGTGAGGTAACGGATTTTCTGTTCTAATTTCTAGTAACAAGAGTTCATTTTACATTGGCACAAAATAAAATATAGGTAAATGTCTATAAGAATACTTTTTGTAAATGGAATAAAAAAAATGTCTTTAAAATCTAGTCTATCATGGTTCAATCTTTATTCTTTATCTGTGCCTATTTGTAAGTACTTAGAACGTAAAATATTTCGAACTGTCATATTTTGGTTTCTGACACGTTTTTTCCAAGAGAGAGTTTCTAAGTATTTAGATAGGAAACAAATGGTGTTGAGGTATGTGCGAATTTTTGAGAAAATATACAGACAGATTTATGCAAATCTCCTTTAATTGATTTTCGACTTTAAGTACAAAATGATAATATTTAAAATTCATTAAAACATTTTGACAGATTGTCCTTAAGTCCCGAGTAAATAGGTGGCATATACAGGCCTGTTCTATTACTGGCCACATCATCGCTTACCACCAGTTGAGTTAGTGACCATAAGGCAGTACTATTGTTTGCTAAACGTGGAACGAAAACGTTTCTGATTGGTTGGTTTATTCGCGCCGGCCAACCAGAGCGCCGAACGCACTCATATTCCGGTTTCGTTCAACTTAAATCAAAATCGTACTTAGACAGTATTTAAAAGGTACCTTTAGGCAACGGTTTACCACAAATGACTGTAAATGATACTTATTATTTTAAACTCATATTTCGTATCAAGCCCCCAGCAACAGTAGAGGTTATTTACTCTCTAATTAAGTAAAGAATCCGTTGTAACAAAGAAATATATTATTTTAATTGTATTCCTTCCCTTCTTACCTCTAATTACTTTCGGTGTAAGTTTCGAGAGATCTTCATTTTCTTCCGCGCTCAACATTCATATATATTTTTTTTTATTTTTCCCGCGAAATTCAAGCCCTGATTAAAACATGGCGGCCGAGAGTTTGCGTTCTCGTCATGGAGTATAGAATTATTGGAGTGGTCTTTGGAAACTTGACCGTTAAAATGTGTTAAATACGAAGTGTCGTAGTAACAAGAGGGTGAAAGGGGGCTTTCATCTTTTTTAATACATGTTTGCCTAGGCCCATTTTATACTACACAACATTCACCAATTAATTAATGAAGTAACGGTCCAGACTTCCAGAGTAATTCTTATAACAGTTTAGTGTTTTTATTACAGTAGCCTTCTTTAAATTAATTCAATAGATACTTTTTCAATCTGATTTTATTTCAAAAAAGTAAGGTAATGCAGTATCTGTGTTAACTAATCGCGCAGTCTAGGCTACGCGACGTAGCAACTGCGCACGCTGCTCATGATGAAGAGTCCCTCTGTGACGCAAAACTAGTACAGCTTTGCTAATTTATGTGAGTAAATCGTGATTTTTAGACAATGTACACGATAGTGTGGATACAGCAGTACCACAGAAATAATGCACTTTAACGGCACTTCTTAAATTCGATATTCCAAATAAAATCGTACTTCTCACTTTTATATTCTATGGTTCGCGCCATTCCGCAAATTTCTTCCCCGACCTAGTTTTCCAAAGTATGTGGTGTGTTCCTAATTAGGCATTACTTCGTATTTAATTAGTAAAACATTCCTTATTTTGTGTATATGTCTATAAGTCGGTATGTGGGCTATGTTTTGAAGGAACGTGGGTGTAATTAGTGAATGTTTTTCTTTACTTGTAGATATGTTGTTTTTATGTTCGTGTTATTTGTATCGTTTTTTTTTCAAGGAAAATCTTTGGTTTCTGTGAAACTTTAGGTACAAGTTGTTTGCTGTCTTATTCAATAATAATCAAAAACACACAACACCATCATTGAAACACAATACAATAGGCGAAGCGCCAACGCTTCATGGTAGATATCCCACCCACTCACACGAACTTGACCTGCACCCACGTGCGCTTCGCTTCAAGCGCCATCGTAGGCCGCATCATTACTTACCATCAGGCGAGATAGCGACCATACGTCGGCCCGTCAACCGTAAAAAAAAACAACATAATTACGAGCAAGCCAATCAGAAGCCACAGCCAAAGTTATCAGCAAATATTTTGCCCATCTTTTACCTGTAACAACATATTATATTATGTTCCTTTTTTAATTTGAAAGCATTTATAGAACCATACTTTAGATTTGCAATCCCCACAAAAATATATCTGTACACACAAATAAATTAAAAAGAGACATGTACTGAACGAAGAACAACCAAGATGAACGATGATTTGTGTGTGTGTGTGTGTGTGTGTGCAAAGAAAGAGCAAATGTGATTAACTTCCAATCTTCTTTTTTCAAGTCTTTAAATTTGAACGAGTGAATGAATGGTAATGGAAGGCAACGTAATGTATGATCCTGTTTGAACGAGATTTTAATTAACTTGGCTTTCTCTTTATTGTGTAGTCGTTTTGTCCATTTGCTTGCTACGTTTTCTTATTTTTTCCTTTGTTTGTTATTTACTTGTCTGTATGTGAGAATATGGTAGCCATTTGTGCTTTATCACTAATATAATTAATATGATTGGAATTTAGATACAGTTCGGATGAATTCTTTTAAATTTGAAATTCCGAATTTTCCACCTACCTATGGTAATTATTTATCTATTTTCAGTCATGATCCTCACACTGCAGGGCAAAGGCCTCCCTACCCTTCTTCCACTCCTCTCTGTTTAAAGCTTTTTGCGGCCAATATTTGTCATAGATGGCCGGTCTGTAGATGTTAAGCTGACTCCACTGAGTCGAGAGTTTTGTCCACCGCTCGTCCGACATGCGGCAGACGTGAACTATGGTCATATTATATTTAAGTAAATGACATGAAACCATGAATTACTTACCACATCAATCACACTACACAGTGTTCTTCACAATGGCATTGCGTAGAAAAAAAAACCAAATAGTTTATAAATATTTTTTCCTAGAAAAAAATTCGCACAGCCCTCAACTTTCCCTTGGAGGGAGATCGAGCTTTAAAGTACCTAGTAGTTTGATGTGCCCGGTGCACACACGTTTCTCGTTGTGATATCTATGTGATTGTGCATTTTATACCAAATACTTACTACAAAACCCCTCTTTTCTAATGAAACTTATGAAAAAACCAGTGTATAGTTCAAAGGAGGATGCTAGAGTTTAGAGTTTGGATAGGTAATGAACGGATTAAGTTGAAACTTGGCGCCATAGTAACGTTTTATTCAGCTCAAAATTTACTATCCAATGATGTAACACACATAGCTATTGGAAGGTGGGACCAGGATTTGCATCCTCCTTTTAATAAACTTCTAATGTAAAAGATAGGTGATCTGTACTCTTAGTATGAGTTTGCTTTACGTTGAATGAAAAAAAATACGAGAGCCCGTTCGGCGCTCTGATTGGTCGGTTCATTCGCGCTGGCAAATCAAAGCGCCGAAGGAACTCTCGTTTCGTTTACTTTAAACAAAAAATAAACTTGTACTAAGGGTACAGCAGTTTTGCTGTCTTTTGTCACCCACCTGTGTCAGAATGCTATCTCAGTGAACTTTGAGAGAAAGAGAGGACTCTAGAGGGGTTATAACAAAAGATCAAAATGCACAAATTCACTATGTAATACGGTGTTAAAATTAATTTTTAACTTTAGAAGTTTCTTCTGTGTTCTATTAGTGGTTGGTTTATGATATTAGTGCTGGGAGAATGTTCTAGATACGTCGTATACTTGTATGTCTTGTACTTCCAACTTGTTACTTCCCTAATGGATACGTCGCACCTGCCCCCGGCTTTTTAACCACAGTGCAGAGATGAGGCAGTATGTCAATCAATTTAATTTTAGGTTACATTTTTGCTGACACTTAAAAAGTTTGGAAAATTCATCTTAATCTTGTGTTTATTTCACTCATTTTGAGTGTACAGAGGCAAGCTCATCAACATATACGTATTTAATTTTCAAATTAACTGTAACCAATTTTCAACTTTATTGAAAACGAAATAGGACTTAAAGTCTTATATATTTAACATTAAAATTAACTGTAACCCATTTTCGACTTTATTGAAAAAGAAAATAGGATTTAAAATCTGTCAAATCTAGATAGAAACATAGATAGGGTGGGCTAGATGTGCTTCCCTATGTACAAATTGGTTGCATTACTTAAATAGACTGCTGACTTGTCCTACGTTTACTTACTAAGTTACATTCTAAGCATTATCATCATAAACCACCCACAAGTTTTATATGAATGAATATATTCTTGAAGTCTGAAATGTAACTCTTCTATTTCTATACAATACATAGTTACCTACTACTTATGTTTAACATTATATATAAAACAGTGTAGATAACGTAGATTACTTTATACCTACATAAATACGTTCGTTCGATGTTTTTTGGTGATTTTTAAAAACTATTTATGTGATTATGATAGTTGCAAAATAAATTATATGATAAATTGAATGTTTGGTGGTTTTATTTCATTATCTTTATCCTTGTATCAGCCACAAGATGTGTGGATCTCTTATGGCTGATATGGACATACAAGACATAAGTCTCACTTAATGACTTCCAGATCTTTAAAACTGGTTGAAGCGCCCTGCGTACAACAGTAGTAGCTATTTGGCATCTTTCACGTTTATATTTAAGTGCATTTAAATATAAATGTAATAGGTTGGCATATATAGGTTGTATTGGCAGGTGGTGACACCCACGACACAGGAGAAAACCCTAATATAGGGCAAAGTTTCTATAATAAAAGTCAGATTTTGTAAAAAAAAAAGTAAGAGAAGATTAATTAAATTAATATCTTTGCTATTTTTGAACGGTCTCTACTTAGATGGTCATGCCGTTCGAAAACCAAGTAATGAATAAAAACCTTTATAGATCAAAACTCAAATCATTCCCTTCACCAGTGCCACACAAATATACCTCCTATATTACCATAGCTTCAAGACAATCAACACCTACTAAACTGCAGACGACTATCAAACAATTGACGGTCTGTATTAAAACTGCACTGTGGTCACTACCGCAGATGTCGATAAAATTTTATGTTATTTTGATGATATTACAGCTCAGTTGGAACGGTCGTAATTGAGACCATTCATAGAAAATTATGGCTTATTTATCGCCCTCTGTGCTGTGACGTCATTCATGATGTGTACTTGTTTATTGTGTGAAGGTAAGCGTGGGTGTTCGTGGGCTGAGAAACCAGCCCTTGATGTTTCTATTGAGATATGTGAGGTTTTCTATATATTTTTTTTATGGAATAATTCGATAAACGAGCATACGGATCACCTGATAGTAAGCAATCGACGCCGTCGTCCGTGTACACTTGAAACACCAGAGGTGTCACAATTGCGTTGCTGGCCTTTTCGGGGTTAAGATATTAAGACTTGATGGGGAATCGTAGATTTTGAAGATTGGGAAGAGGGAAATTAGGGCCCCGGTAACTTCACACACATAACGAAATACAACGCAAGCGTTGTTTCGCGTCGGTTTTCTGTGAGGCCGTGGTATCATTCCGGTCGAGCCGGCCCATTCGTGCCGAAGCATGGTTCTCCCACACTAACTTACTATACTATAGGTATGAACGTCTATGGAGCAGAAGTAAAGCTTAGTACCCAGTTTGTAGTTCTTAAGTTTAGACGTTGTAATGATGCAGTTTAAAATTTGTATAGAGCATGTGTGTAAACATAAAGTTGGTCGCATTTGCAGCTGTGCAGAAGCACTCAACTACGATTGCTTTCAAAGAGTTTTTTGATAGGTAATATTAACTCAGTAACTGGAAGTATTTTAGTCACCTTTTACAAATTTAATTTACAACAAAGTATAAAAAAATAAGTATAAACCGGACGAGTACTTCGACGCCTAACGAGTTTTTTTTTCTTTGTTTTAGTTTTAAGTTAGTTTTTATTCTTTTTAAGTATTTTTTAAGTTGTTAACAATGTGTAAGTATAAACCTACACTTCTAAATCCTTCTTAAAAAGTCCTAACAATTTTGATCCAAACCTCGACCATAAAAGATAACAACTTTCCAAGCCAACGTAGGTACCAGATATAAGTAAAGCCATTTCGAGTATTTGAAGGCGAGTCGGTGCAATACTTTCTCAAGTGATTGCACTTTCATTCTTAGGTAGTTGTTAAGAAAGATTTCCTATAAAAATCTGTCCTCTTAGTATAAGTTTGTTTTAGGGAAGAAAATCTAATTTTTTTTTTTTAGAGGGGAGGATCATCCAAGGACCTCTCCCGCCTTGGGCAAGACGAAAGAGAGCATCAGACTCTTAATGGCTAAAAGCTACCTTTTCTTTCGAGTCGGAGCTCTGCTAAACCGCTAGGTAGCCCGCAGTCCTGCACAGTTTTATGACTACTTAATTTAAAAGTTATATCAATTATTTTGCGTTAAGCGATGTCATAAATTTTAATTTCAACGACACAGAATGATCATCAGACGACTCTAATGTTATGTCATGTTTCCTTAAAAGTACAAATATGTAGGTACCAGATACGTTAATATGTAAATGCAAACATGTCTGAAATATCAATGTTACTGAACCTGTTATGTCGAGAGTGTCTTAAGCTACGTGACATGTAGCACGTGCCGATTTAACAGTTCACTAGTTCAAACATCAAACATGTGTAAACAGGTGTGAACATGAACATGTTTCGACGTGTTCCTGAAATATTTGCTAACCGATATGAGCGTGACTGCCTTTTCAATTTAGTGGTTGGAAAGGAGGTTGATGTTTGGTCTTTAAGGTCGATATTTTTTTACGGTGTGAGCCGGTAAACGAGCATTCGGATCACCATGATGGTAAGCAATCGCCGCCGCTGATGGACACTCAAAACACTAAAAATAAATGTGTTGCCGACCTTTTGGGGGTTAGGAATTTAAGGGTTGTTGCGGAATTGGGGATTGGAAAGATTGGGAAGGGGTTATTAAGCCTCCGGTAAACTCACTCACACAATGCAAGCGTTGTTTCACGTCGGTTTTCTGTGAGGCCGTGGTATCACTCCGGTCGAGCCGGTCCATTCGTGCCGAAGCACGGCTACCGAAAGACGAAAGACGAGATGCTACCTATATTTCTAACAAGCGCTAAAACGATTAAAACCTCTTTTGTCTCATAACCTTTACCTTCAAATGAACAAATCCCACAGCCAAACAAATTAAAACTTTACCCTGCAATAAATACAATCTCTTTTCGTAAATCAGATGTGATGTGACAATAGTGCAGGGCCAAGCGTGTCTGTGACGTCACAAGCTGAACAAAAGAATTTTCCAATGAAAGATCTTCAATGGACCTTTTGTGTACCAGTCTCTTTAATTATCGTTCGAAATACAAAACTGTCTCATTAAATACATCTATGGCAGCCATTTTAAAAGTCTGTACGGATGATAAAAGCGTCAAATTGCTGCTTTAATTGTTTGGTAAGGCTGTTCGGGGAATTTGTGTTTTGAATTTAGGGGAATTAAGGTTGATTTTTGGTTTTATGTTTGGGTATTATTAATCGTCGATAAGCTAGGATGTTCTTTTATAGCGTTGTTGTATTCAAGGTCAGATTGGCACTTATTCTCATTTTCTTTATAAGATTATAAGGTCTAAAATTATTAACCTTAACACAGTGCTATTGAATTGGACAAACTTCAACAATAGTTACAGTTATAGAGCACAATACTGTAACTGTGTACTATGTAACTGTTTAACGAGGAACTCGACTAGTTTCAAGCCACGCTAGGGGCTCATATTCATGAGAATTCCGCGACACACGACACGGCGATTGTCGCGCTGCTACTCGTACTCGCTAAGTAATCCTCGTCAGACAGTTACATGAGTAGGCCGATAACTTAATAATTAATTTAGTAAGTTATAATAAAAAGATTACCATGAAGCTTATAACGCACTAGCGAACCCGGCGAACTCCGTTTCGCCACCAATGATTTTCCCTGTTTTCCTGCTTTTGTCTTGAATTTTTCCTGAGTTTTCTTTGCTATAAACCTCACGGAGCCCGAGACCTTTCCAACGAATACAAAACCGTGAAAATCGGTTCGTGCGTTCTGGAGTTATAGCGTCAGGAAGGAAAACCTGACTTATTTTTATATTATAGATATATCTAACTTTATTCGATAAAAAATCGTATTGAATTGCACGTGTATCGGCTTATCCATTCAGACTATTATAAACCTAATTCACATGGATTTAGTTCACTGCCAGTGCTATCCAATTAGCAGATACAATGCATGTTGTGAAGTTTGTCAATCACTGTAGTCTAGATAGATAGAGTCTAGTCTAGTCTAAATAGAGGTTCAAGGATATACAAACACAATACTACACTATTTGTAGATCTACGAAAATATTTTTGTAAAAAATCCTATTCTATTTGCTCCGAATTGCTAGAACAAAAAGTATTGATTACCGACTTAAAAAAGGAAGTTCTCAGTTTGACTTGTACATGTATATGTATGTTTATGCACGATTATCTCGTGTTAGGCTAAACCGGTTTTATGCAGTTTTCAGCATAGTACTTTTCTGACTTTTTTTGAGGGGGAATATCTTACAATTACTTCTCCCGCCTTGGGCGAGGCGAAAGGGAGTGTCAGACTCTTACTGACTAAAAACCTGCTTTTTGAGCCGGAGCCCAGGTAAGGCCCCTGGCTAGGCTGCAGCTCCGGAGTATTTTTCAAGAAGGATTTAAAGATGTTACCTGACTTTAAAAAATTTGAGTCTGCAAAGAAAAAGCAAAGTAAGTTGTAAGCAGTTGGTTCCCCATTTTATCAGTTTTTAATAGTGCAGGTATGTATCTATACTAAATACAGCAGCAAAACAAAGAAGCCTCGACGTTACTTTATTTTTGCCAATCTCTTAGGCTTAAAACCAAATAAAATTCCTTTATTCATTGTCAAAGATTTGAAAAGAAAATTGTGGACGCGAAAATTGTTTTATTAAATTAATAATAGATCTCCCCAAGTGTCAATAACCTTCAAGCCGTGACCTCAAAGATTTTCCCTATTTGTACTGTGTAGCAACTCCTCATTTTCTTCAAGGTCAAAGCTAAACCAATATAAGTTGACCTCTGAATTGTAAAGCAAACAATCACTTCACGGGTCAGGAAATAGCTGTCATTGTGGTGGTATTTTTTACTAGTCACTCCCATAGTTTGGGAGTGAACGATCAATCATTCGGGCTATAGGGGACTTTAGTTCACGGAATGTGTTTCCATAGTGGCCTGTCATGGCTGATGATGATTTATCAATATAAGGAATGGAGAATTTTCATTAACTTGTCAATGGTGAATAAAAAATTGGAATGGATTTTGTATTGTTGGTATTGTAAAGTTTAGAGAGTGAAGTGATGGCTCCGACGCTAAATGTAGGATCAGGAGAAATTGTACAAAATTAATTTAATACATTCTTCCAAAGATCTATCGACTTAATAATATAAACATACATTCTCACCCTCACGTCCTTTAATCCTCCAAAGGGTTACAGGTTAGAGGCAATACAATGTAGCGCCCAATTTTCGCGACATACTTTTTATTGTTTAAGCCGGTAAACGAGCACATGGGTTACCTGATGGTAAGCAATCGCAGCCGCCCATGGACATCCGAAACACCAGGCGTTACAAGTGAGTTGCCGGCCTATTGGAGGTTAGGAATTTAAGGGTTGTTGGGGAATCTGGGATTGAGAAGATTGGAGTAACTGGGCCTCCAGTAACCTCACTTATATACAACGCAAACGTTGTTTCACGTCGGTTTTCTGTGAGGCCGTTGTATCACTCCGGTCGAGCCGGCCCATTCGTGCTGAAACATGGCTCTCCCACACTTAAACTATTATATGTTATGGGTCCTATGTAATACATAGTTGGTTAGGTTGTTGTATAACATGCACAATTCCAGACACCTAATGCTATTACAGAATTTTATGCCCGAACCAAGATCACTTGACTAACGAGAATGCATTTTAAATCATTGTTCATGATTTTTTTAGTATCTCTTTGTTATACCACCTACATTACCATCAGCAAGTACAACAGGTAAGTGCTTTAAAATAAAAATATCTTACATTCCATCCTTATTTCCCAGGAGTTTCACGTCTCTTAGGCGTTCACCAAACTTTTGCTACAAAACACACATTTTTACTACACGACCAACATATCTTGACCTCATTAAAGTTAGCTCTTATGACAAATGAGCGAGATGGATATACATTTTTACTGAAGGAGAGATAGAGACAGATACACTTGTAGCGTACTTCAGAGAGGTCTCATTAATTTGGACATTCAATGATATTGATGTATTTATTTAGTCATTTCAACTTATATTTGAGAAAATGTTTTAAGACGTTCCTAAATGGTTCATAGAATATTCTAGAAAATATGTGATTGTTTTGTTAATGTAAGAAGTTAGTATTGATTGATGTAGTTGGTATTATTACCTGATTTTCCCAGAAGAATGTATTAAATCAATTCGTTTGTTTCAGCACAAATAAATAAAAATCTTATGGAGCGCACTAGAAAGTAAAGCATTGCGTTATAATTTCAGAAACATAAATATTCGTAGTAGGATGTTTTTACAAAATATTTCCTGAAATAAATAATTTTTACATAATATGATTTTCATAAAACTAACTCTAGAACACAAGAGGTCTCATTTCCATGTTCAGTTCCCGAGTTGCAAAACTTTACAATTTTAGATTCTGTCTTTTTTTCATATTTATAGACAAACGTCTACATTTGTTTTCTTATGTTTGACATTATAACGTTCACATCTAGTTCATAAAAAGTAGTTAAACCTTGCCCTGCACCTCAAAAACACAAGTATAACGTCACGGCTAAAAAACCTAAATTTTAATAACACACATTATCCCTTGAACAAAAGGTTTTTCAGCATGAAAATAACAGGTTTTCAGTATATGACGTACCACGTTACTGATGACTGAAATTTAATGAACATGATTATACGAACCAACTTTGTAATTAAATAATAATTACAATCCACGCTGAAACACTTTCAGTTTTAGTTACATGAAATTGTTATTACGTGATATAAGTTTACGTTTATGTATAGTGGATAGGCAGAGGTGTTAATGTTTTGGTTGTATTTAACATTTTATTTTTTAAAAGTGTATGATAAATATGGTGGTCTGAAGGTTTAAGATGCCAGCTTCTCATGCATGATAGTGCGGGTTTGAAACCTACCAACGGCAAGTACCAATGTGACTTTTT
The DNA here is from genome assembly GCF_023101765.2 of Spodoptera frugiperda. Lineage (NCBI taxonomy): Eukaryota > Metazoa > Arthropoda > Insecta > Lepidoptera > Noctuidae > Spodoptera > Spodoptera frugiperda. Next base: position 6,833,564 of record NC_064221.1, on the reverse strand, counting down.
TAAGTTATATGTAATTTCTAAGATTATTAAAACAAGAAAAAAAAATCTACTCGCGCGTAAAGGCCAGTGCTCAGCTAAAATGCCGTAGCCCGAGCACGATGGCCCGATTATGCAGCAGTTAAGCCCAAATCAATAATTATAACAATTCTTCAACAGCCACATAGAACCACAAAATATACTATCAGACCATTAAATAATGGTGGAAATGCTCAACTAAAGGTTACATCATTAGAGGTCGCTCGGACTCGAGCCCCAATTAAATGATAATTGCGGTACAACCTATACAACCTGTACGGACGAATGTGTCGGGTTACGCCAACTCACGTGATGTAATGTTACTTACAATTTGGTAAATTTCCACTGAATTTTTTGTAAATCATTGTCTTACTTTTTTAAGGGAGAAAAACGTTCAATTACTTCTCCTGCCTTGGGCAAGTCGAGAGGAGTATCAGATTCTTACTGTAAGTAAGAATCCGCTAGGCAGTCCGCAGCAGTTCGGCGTTAGCCCTACTGGACCCACGGATCTGCTTCTGGTTGGGCGACCAGCTACCCTTGCTCGCGTTCAGGGTTAAACGTGACCTATTTAAGGTTGCTTGGAGTAGATTGGTGCAGGACTAGGCTCAGCGGTGGATGTCAACTGATAGGATGATGATGATGATGGTTCCTATTTACAGACAATTTTCGTTCATATCACTTCGAGACCCTGATTGTCTAAAGACTTAACGGACAAAAAGAAGATACTTCTACAACACCTATAATTAAGAAATAAGAATGACCAATACATAAAAATATAATTTCTCTGAGAGAGGTAGGTAATCATCAAATGGTTCCTCCAGCCCTGGGTATTTGTCAGTTATGAACTCCGTTCCTACACCTGCTCCAAGCTGGGGTCACGACAACTTATCGCGTTTTAACCCCAAAATTATATTACTGCAGTACTAACAAAACTACATGACATTTCCTGACAATGACAACAAAATTACACCCTACTCCACAATTTTTTGGACTATGATCCCTATATTTAACTAAGCACATAAGGGCTTACGTATTTTGTGGTTACAAGTACCTTATCCCAAGTAATTTATGGCTAATTGTGGCAGTCACGTTAGGGGAAGCGTAAAAAGAAATATATCCAACATTACGTGTCACGTTTTATTGTTTTTTTCGCGTCTTTATCGGGCAGCCATTTTATTTACGGGCCTGTTAAGGTATTGAATTGGTGTTTCACTTTGTATTTTATATAAATTAAGTGATATGTTTGCTAGATGGAAGATAATTAAAAAAAAAAAAAAAATTCGACTGCGTAGCTAAGGATGTTTAGTTCTTTGAATTTGTTGCAAAAGTACGGTACTTAAGTATATTTATTTATGGTTTAATTGGAATATATGATTTGAATTTGACTTTGATGTTTCGAGTGTGTAGAGTATAATATAGTTACATTCATTATTTGAAATTCCGTTGTGCTTGACTATGGGGCATCGCCCAGTTGTGCAATCTCTTTTGTGCCATTCGGCTTAAGTCATACTGTCGCCTGCATTAAATTCACCGAGGGAAGTGGAAACTATCGTATTTTTGCTTCTCCTCTAATAATATCTTCTGATTTATTTCGTTGCGGGATCTAAGATAGTTATTTATGTCCTTGAGACGCGCCGGACTTCACTGTTCCAGTGTTGTTATGGCTGTATCTACTGTAGATCCTGGATTTCAGGTGCAATGAATAGATGCATCACCGATGAATGGCAACCTAAAGAGTTACAACTGCATTACCAGCCTTTTAAAAAGGACTCTGTCAACGTAAATCCGTAATAAAACTTCCAAAAAATCCTTTGCACATGTCATAATACTCAGTTAAAACAAGTGACGTCAGATTGTATCAGTTGTCCGTATAATTGGATCACGTGTGACCGAGTGTGAGCTTGTAACTGTCCAGTGGGGACTGTTGCGATTTTGTGTTACTGTTTTGTTTTATTTTTGTTAGTTTTGCTTTGGGAATAGATGTCAAATGTAGTGTAGTGAAGGATTAGTTTTGAATAGCATAATGACGCGGCTGTTATTTTCGCGAAAGAGTTATCGGTGATGTATCTATAGCATGTACAATTTCGTACGATTTTCGGCAATTATGTTATGGTTCAGTGTCAAATAAAAGAATTAATTTCATTCTAGACTCCATGTCCGGATTGAACACAAAACCTTTTGCTGGGCCCCATTTTTATCAAATAATTTCACATATACATGACACCCAGACCCGGAACAATAATCCGACAATCAAACAAATAGTCGTTCCGAGCGGGAATCGAAGCTGCGACACGTTGCATGGCAGCAAGTTGCTCAGTCACTGTGCCAACTGTGCAGTTCTTTTAACACTTGATCAACGAGGCAGTATTATTCTACACATGATTCCTACACATAACTTAATCCATATATAACTTAATAGAACAGCCACCAGATATACACAAAATACCTTAAACCCACACCTGTTCTACCCACTACCATATTTACTATCAAACCTTTACCCAACCGTAGGAAGGGCATTGTTCACAAAAAGAGAAAACGAAAATATTTGCAAAACGTTTACAATACATAACATAGGTACCTAACCCATCAGGTAAGTACAATATTTTCCCTCCCCCGACCTCTGACGGGAGGTCCAAGCGACCCGCTACCTGTCCCCGATTCTCGAATAAACGGGATAAAAAAAACTGGTACAAAACTAACAGGCTTTGATGTCAAATATTTTAGCCCTTTTATGCTGGTGACATGTGACTTTAGACAGGTGAATGAAGTTTGGACCGTTCGCAAGTTTTTTTTTTGTATTTTTTGGTATTGGGATTGTATGCTAGAGGGTTTTGATAGATAGGTTATGAAGTTTTCAGAGCTCTGGTCGAGGAATCGTTTACGTGACTAGTTTGTAAGTTGTCTCAGTTTCTATTATGTTAGTAGGTATTGATTAGTCACATACAAGACAGTCACATTAATTTGAGCAAGCTTTTGGTAAAGATATTCAAAGCCGCAAACCCAGGCGCAAAGTTGGAAACCTTTCTGTTTTTAACCAGATACATTTTGGTGAGTGTGCGGGGGAAATGCACAATTTGATTACCCCTAATGGAGGATCATCAAACCATAAAACAATCGGCAAAACGTCATATAATATAAGACACGCTTCATGGTAGATATCCCACCCACTAGCACGAAGCGCTTCGCTTCAAGCTTCCTTGTGCAAACTGCTAGGAAGTGGAATTCTTTACCTAAGTCTGTGTTTCCTGATGCGTATAACCTGGATGTCTTCAAAGCTCGAGTGAATAGGTTGCTTATGGGCAGACGTGCTCCATCGTAGGCCGCATCATCACTTCCCATCAGGCGAGATAGCGGCCAAACGTCGGCCCATTTAACATAAAAAAATCAGATCAGCTGGTTAACAGGAGTCCTGCTCTCCGCTGTTCCTTGCAACTTGTAATACTAGGTAGCTGACCAAGTTTTTATTGTTTTGTAAATTCACAAACAAAATATGTCTTAAAAAACTATAAATAAATATACCTCTTTCACCTATAATATGTAAAACGTTAACAGTCTCACCACGTAGGTGTACAATGGCCAGTATAAACAGAGGATTTACTCCAATACTTTTCTTTAAACAGCCAAAAGCTTTAAGTGGGCGTACGAATCAAAGCCTACACTTCTGTCTGCTACCCAACAATAACAAGCGTATTAAGCCCACCTTGAATGACGTCACAGAACGGTATTTCAGAAATGCCAGTGAGAATACAACATCAAACGGATGCCATCGTGTTTGCGATGCTCATTGACTCGACTATGTTTTACTCTGAACTTTGGGCAATGACGTCATGATAAATAACTATGGTTATGTTCTACTAGTATAGGTACTGCTAGGTGCATTGACATAGCTTAGTTTTTTAATGTTTTTTTGTATTTGAACACAATTTCACAACGAAATTGCAAACAAACCATTTTTATTGGGACAATGACTTTTTGGAATAGGGGACAAACGAGTAGACGGGTCACCTGTTGGTAGGCGATCAATGCTGTCTATAGACACCCGCAATACCAGAGGCGTCACAAGTGCGTTACCGGTTTTTTGAAACTTAGGAATTTGAAGATTATTTGGAATCGGGGATTGGGAAGATTAAGTAATTGGGCCTCCGGTAACCTTACTCACATGACGGAACACAACGGAAGAGTTGATTCACGTCAGTTTTCTGTGAGGCCGCGATCACTCCGGTCGAGCCGTCCCATTCGTGCCGAAGCATGGTTCTTCCACACTTAAATTGCAAGTATTTAAACTCTATCTATCTATCCGAAGAGTTACCAACGCGGCAGATCAAATAGGTATTAACCTTAATTTACTACAATCACAGAAACCAATAAAAATATTACAAATGCAAACCACTCAAGGATTGTTAGATTAATATCAAATATTATCATCGATTTTCAACAAATTGGTACTATTATTGAGTCCAGAGCGGTCACATAAAAACAATTCCAATATTGTAATCATATGCGTAGTTAGATAGTGAATAACTATTGACATTAACCGACGTTATAAAAAAGATAAAACGATGAAATAGAACAGAAAATATTGGTTACATGTCAAACGGATCGCACCGACAGTTTATCAAGGGAACAGTGATACGTATTTTTGTGGTTTGGATAGTTTTTCCAAGTGAATTTTAGGTACTAGTGTTTGTCGGTATACATCACATCACATCAGCCCCTTAAAAAAAAGAAAAAAAAATCACATCACATCCAAAACTTATAAGTGGCTACTGTTGACCAAAGGCCTCTTCTCACATGGAGAAGGTTTGAGCATTAATCACCACGCTTGCTCAATACGGGTTGGTAATTTCTAACTTATAATCAAAAATTATAAGCCCAGGTTTCCTCAAAACTTTACCGTTTGTCAGTGGTGTCTAAATAATCTTGGAGTACATATACCTAACTCAGAAAAAAGTCACATTGGTACTTGCCGTTAGTAGGTTTTAAAGCAACTCTCTTGATCCAATTTCATGTCATTTGAGTATTGAACAATTTATATTATAAATATTAACAATTCTGATCTCCGGAACTGGTTTGAATTGAATAATTATTTTTGTGTTATATTATCCATTTATCGACGAAGGTTAAGAAAATCACGCTACGACCAATGGGAGCCGAGCAGCGGCTGAAACCGCGCAAGAGCAGCTAGGAGCTACATAAGAAAATAAGAAGACAAGACAATACACACTCTCAGTACAAAACAATTAAGTTTAATTTAGCTGAATGGGTATTAAAGTGTGTTGCGGACGCGAGCTAATGTTTTACAGACGGATATTAATGACTGAGACGTAAGACCTGCTGGTATTTTAAGACAAATGGTGGTAGCTTAACTCTGATATATTGATTCGTTTTTGTGCTAGATTTTAGGCTTTTCGGTGGCCTTGAATTTATTTTAGAGTTATTACAAAATGAGGTAGGTACGAGTATCTCCTATAAATCACTTTCAACTAACCTATCTGCCCAGTACTGGAGGTAATAAGTATTTAACTAAAACTGATTACCCAGTAATTTACTTTAGCTGAGATATTATGCTACGTTGCTATGGATGCGTAAGCATTGGTGAAAACGGGTAAGATATGTTTTATATGAAAATGCGTGCTGTAGATGTGTTCTATGGATGCGTACTATTGATATTTGCTATGGTTTTCCTACTATCGATACATTGCATACTTGAGCTGCACAACTTCCTCGTGTAATTACTTTACGGCAGCACATTTTCTTACTCGCTTCGTGGAAACGGTCCTTTAGTTTCACTGACATCCTCGCAGCTACATAGCACATCTCTGGTAGAAAAACCAACACCACCAACTTTGTTAAATGATTAATTCAAATTTTTTATCAGGTATTCCATACATAAACTGTCAAAATTTCCTTCAATCCCTTAAAAACCTTAAATTTAAAAATAAAACACCTATTTAAATTCTGGTGAACACTGTAAAACCAAAAATTACGATACTAAGTAATAATTTTGAGACCTAAATTGATTCTGAACCAAAAATGTTTGGTTCATGAGATCTTATCGGCAGGTAATGACCTGCCGATAAGATCTCATCATAAATCTATTCTAACAACTTTATTACCTAGGTACCTTACAATGAAATCACCACAAACTTGCTTTACGATATACAACTTTATTGCCTAGAAAATAAAGGTGTTATTAGCAACAATGTTACTACAAACGTAAGACCAGAAACTCGTAAAAAATACAACCTCCTTATTATAATTTATCATGAAACTTTCCTGAATAAAAATGTACCTAAGTGATGTAGTAGGTAGTACATATTTTGACTCCGATTTTTTAGGTACTTACCTAATTATTTAATCTTTATGAAACTTTCGTTACATAAGCAAGTTGGTCAGAGCAGATTTTTAAGTAGAGTCCTTACTATAGGGCTTTTAAAAACCCTTGTTTTTAAAAGCGAAAGTCATTCAATGACTTCTCCGCTTTGGGCGAGGCGAGAGGGAGTGTCAGACTCTTACTAACTAAAGACCACACCGTTCCTACTCCTGCTTCTCTAGCCGAAACCCGCTAGGCAGACCACAGTTCCGGGTACGACGATATTTGTGTTGCTTGTCTTTTTTATGCATTTCAATATAATGTAATATCCATCAATATTTAACACAGTTAAATGAGGACTATATCATAAATATTTCCTATAATCCAAATTAAACACTAATTCTTCGCTAATAAAGTTGCTAATTCCAAATTAACTTTGATTACACTTACCGAACAAAATCAAAATCGAATTCAAAAGCTAGTTACTTACAAATATTAAAAAAGCCAATGTACTAAAATCCAATGTCAATAAAGAACAGTATCGCAAAGCAAAGTCTCTATTTACTGTAGACTTACTTCTTATTATACGTTGTAAATTCAAAAACAATTGGTTCTTTGAGCTTTGATGTAATTGAGATGTTTCCTTGTCCGAAAATAAATTGGATTGACTGATTTTTCTTTTAAAACAAAGGTTACGTGCTTTCTTTTTTTGTTTTGTTTAAACTAACAAAGGTAGGGTTTTTGTACGTACTCGTGGTTGACCTTTTATTTTATTATTTATTTTAAGGTAGGTATGAAACCTGGAGTTGTAGACGATCTAGCGGGTCACCAAGGCTCCGGCTCGAAGCAGGACTAGTAACGGAGTGGTTTTAATCATTAACTGCCGCACCCAGAGACATGTTATGGTTATTATTCCTTAGTAATGATTTTGATTTTTTACGAAAACAATTGCTAAAGACTGTGTTAAGTAACCATTAAATGACTGAGTACGGTGATAAGAGTCTGAGACTCCTTTTACCTCACCGAAGGCGAGATAAGTCATTGGATTTTACCCTCTCAAAAAGTAAACGTAACTATGAACACATATTAGTCGTATTTGTAGGTTTGCTTCCGCGTAAGAGGTTTTTGGTGCAGACCCTAAATCAGTGTTTACTATCACATAATATCAACAAGCCAGTATCTTAAACACCAACGTCAACAACAAACAAAGAAAACCAAAATCAGACAACTCAATAAAATTACAACAAAATTAAATTCACAAATAATACAATGCATAGCTAAAAATAGGCACATAAAATTTACACTCGTGTAACCACTGAAGAAAATATAACACCTTTTATGTGCGGCGTCTCGCCTACGGGCAATGGAGGCGTCGCGAGTACAAGACGTGATAATGCCAAAAGCTGATGGGAATCGACCAACTGCTACACTGTATACAGGCTGATGCATATACCATTATGTACTCGCGGTTTGTGAGATACTTATTTAAATTCGTTTCCGAAATATTTTTGCTGTTAAGGGTGCTTTCTTTAATGTTATTTTCGTGTTATACTGGGATTTTTTATGGAGGATTCTATGAACATTTTTTTTTCTTTAGCCTTCAACAGTTTTCTTATCGCAGTTAAAGACTTAAAAAAATGTTGTCCCACATTATGATTGTCTCCTGTGTCGTGGGTGCGTTTATAAACAGAATTTCACATACACATGACACTCAGACCCGAAACAACAATCTTCGGATCACACAAAGAGTTGTTCTTAGGAAGTACATTCCTAGACCTGATTACCACCATAATATCGACAGATAAAAGTATAATATCAACCTGCTACTCCCATTTTTCTGATATTATTTTCCCATCAAAACAGGAGTTGAACATTTGTGGTGGCTGAACTGAGCACCATTTGAAATATACGCTGGGTAAATGCGAATTACGTGTTCCTATTTCTAAAATTTCGGGTTCAATAGAACAAAGTATTGTTAGAGTTGATTTTGGTTTCTGGACAATTTCTCACAAGTTGCATGGAATTTGAAATTGTATGACAATAGATCAAATCTCCTCTTACATGAGACAAAGTTTTTTTTTAATAATATCACCACTAGGATGTTCTCCTATGTCTTGGGTGCGTTTATAAAAATACAAGTTCACATACACAATATGACACCCAAACTCGAAACTACAATTCGTGGATCACACAAAGAGTTGCTCAGTGTGGGAATCAAACACGCTACACGCTGTGCGGCAGTCAGTTACCCAGACACCGTGTTAACCGAGCAGTCAAATTATATCATAACTGGTGAAAAATTAGTGTCACATTGTGTGTGAGTGCTTACCCCTTCGGAGACTAAAAGGCGTAATATTATATCAAAATCAAAATTATTGACGTTATAAAGCGTAAATAATTTGATTTGGCAAATATTACAATAAAAAAAAAACAAAATGTCTGTCTGTCGGTCAAACCTCTAATGAAGCCACTTGCTCTTTCCAAAGTGTAGATATGTTACTTACAATGCCTTACCCAAGGTTTCACCAAGGCCTCAAAGTCAATACCCAATACTACTCAGTATACCTATAGACTGCTAGCCAAAATAGGACTCATCATTGAAAGCCATCCAATCCACTCCGTCTGCACATTTACTTACATTACATCAAAGTATAACATCAAGTAAATCCGTCGAAATTAAATATTTTTCAGCGTCAACAGCAACAGAGAGAGAAAGAGAGAGAGACATAAAAAATAACGAGATGTCTACGTTCGTAGACTTTGCAGCGATTTATGTTTTGTGTCAACACTAGCGGGACAGATAATAAAATGAATGAACGAATGCTCGGCCCATTGTGAATGAAACTTCTGACGTTATCATTCATCTGGGTTCTAATTCTGTTCTGTACATAATAACTCGTCTATTTTGTTAGATGTGGACTGTATTGGACATTCAGTTTTTTTGTTGTACATACATAACTTTTACGTCTGTCTCCCATGGAGGTAGGCAGAGAGAATGGACCGCCAATTACTACGAATCTTACATAATATTATGTTTATCGTTTCATCAACAGTTATCAGTCTTTTCATGCATGCTCGTCAGTTAAAGGTACTTTTAATTTGGCTATTCTTTAAAATAATCAACAATCTGGTCTCTATATATCCGTCTAGGGCGTCTACTGACGTATATTAGTTGTATTGAAGTCAAAATTAATGCTTTCTTGGTTACTGGTCTGAATTTTAAACTGTTGTACGCTCAGTTTTTATTTTAGAGTGTAATAGAACACACTGTTATGTTTTTTATCATATTTTTTATTTATTATCTGATGATACTCTCAAGAGTATCATCAGATAATAAATCAATGTAACGTACCTATTAAGCTGACAATAAAAATTAAAACATTATCTCGTAGCACTCCTACGCCTTATAACTGCTACGCCGTAGCATTTGCTACGAATGCCACTACGAAAGCGTGTCATTTATTTTGTGCTCGTTTTTAATTAATTCAATGTAATTTCTCAACTAATACTATAAATTGTTATAAATGCGTATATAAACTACTATATTTCTTACACAAACTTGCTGAATCTTTACCAATTTAAGACAAACTGTCCGTGAAAATTTCTCCCTATGAAATGAAATGTCTGCTCCTATAAACAGAGCAATGCCCTGTTTTTAAAGAAAAAGTCTCAATTATATTTAACTGTCGGCACTTTTATATCTTATTAAAACGAGTAACGAGAACAAAGTGAGTTTTACAGGGGTAGTCAACGCTTTAAAGCCTATTACGTAAATTAGTTGTTGTGTACACGACTGTAAGGCTGTTCATACAACTTATTTTATTTGGTATAAAAATTGTAGGTTTATTTGGCATTTTTATATAGTTTATTGTGATTAATTTTATAAACTTGTATTGAAATATAAGCTATTTTTATGATGAAATACGCTATCGCTCCCTAGGATTTTCTTCCGTGTCGTGGGTGCGTTTACAAACATACAAGTTCACATATACATAGCAACCGAAACAATAATTTGTGGATCACACAAAGGGTTGCTCCATGCGAAAATTGGACCCACTACACGTTGCGCGGCAGCCGATTGCACAGTCACCGCACCAACCGTGCATTCCTCCGTGCAACCTATTAGATTATGTTCGGTCAAATTATAATAAAGATTCGGTAATAATAAAAATAATCTGGAATGTACAGTAAAAAAAATTCAGGCTGTCTCATATTAACTAAAATTTCATTTATGTATTTGTTCGATCCAAGTAATTCAACCACGATATTTTACTCGACTTACTCATACAACGATGCAGTTAGACTTACTACTCTGCTTACCCTCAATTCGGTGATCTACGGTTACGCTAGATGCCCAGCGGTTCGTATTAAAAGGCCTGGCTTTGAGCAGGTGGAGTGTCAATGTAAACGCCGGAGTAATTGCCGTGACGCTAGTGAGGGGACACTTGTGTTATTGTCGATGTTTTGCTGGCTTTTATTAATTGACATAATTATTATTATATCATGGCAGCCTCCAGGCTACTTGTTATGCATGAGAGTGCGGATTCTAAACCTACCAACGGTAAGTATTAGTGTGACGTTTTTCGAGTTATATGTACTTTTTAACATTGTAATGATTAACGCTCAAATCTTCTTCGTATAAAAAGGGGGTTTGATCAGTAGTGGCCTCTTAAAGGCTGTTGATGATGACGATGATGATGTAAAATTATGAAAACAATGTGTTGAAACTTTTCCCTTGTTTGTGTTAACCTTAAAATGTATCTTATATTTAAATATTTTAAGCAATGTAATATTATGTGCATTAGTTATATTTAATCTTTACTGATATAATGAAGACTAATGATTTGTTTGGCTTTGGTTCCAAAACTAAAGGATTAATTTAAAAAGTTTGTTATCGGAAAGTTTACGTTTCAGAGAGAAATGTAGAATAGTTTTATCCCAATTAGCCTGCAGAGTTGAAACCTTGTCGATGAAAATTTTCTTAATCCTTTTATCTATATCTGCACTAATATTATAAAGGTGAGAGTAGTTTTTAGAGAGTTTTTTTGTTTGTTTAAACGCGCTTATCTCCGAAACTACTATTCAGTTTATAATAATTATTATTGTTTTAGATAGTTCGTTTATTGAGGTTATAAGCTAAAAAAATATCATGCTGCGATAAAAAGAAGCCAAGCAGAGCGGCTGAAGCATGCTTCGGCACGGAGTGATACTACGGCCTCAGAGAAAACCGACGTGAAACAACGCTCGCGTTGTGTTTCGTTGTGTAAGTGAATTTATTATAGGCCCAAATCCCAAGCTTCCCAATCTCCAATTCCCCAGTGTGGTAAGAGTTAGCTCCCAAAAGACTGGCAACACACTTGTAATGCCTCTGATATTTTGGGTGTTCATGGGCGACGCTAAGTGCTTACCATCAGGTCCATCTGCTCATATACCGGCTCGTGTAACACCAAAATGAAATATCCATTTGAACTAATAATTACAAACATCTTTCAAACCAGATTTCAGCTTATACAGCCTTTGTGTACAAAATGTACAGCTATCGCCCTGGCATTCGAAACCGCAGCAACTTCACGTCGACTCGAGATAAGGGAATTAGCAGAGGATTAGTTACATTCAATGCTAATAAACAAATAGTCATTTATTTGCGTTGGAAGATGTAGATAAATGAACGTAGTTCGCGGCGATTTAATTGAAAATATCATTTGGTTAATCTTTACGGAATAGAGAGTAAAGTCCCCTAAGAAAAGGAGGATCCTCCCAACTGTTGTTCGTTAGAATTTTCTAGCTATGTTTATTTGCATACAAAGTTCACATGTGTGATATAGGATTTGTTATGTCATTCATTGATTTGTTAGTCGATCGTATGTGTGTGACTTCTGTCATCATAATAATATCATTAAGTATATCGAATTCTACTATTTCAAACACAGAATTTTTACAATGAAAAATGTTTTTAGATAATTATGTTGAGAATCCTGATTAATAGGGGGTGAATCTATAATATCGATACTAATTCCAAAACCCACTGGAAAACACTCAGTATTACTGATCCGGTTCAGTAATTAAACCTTATACCCATTCTTCAGCAGTCGTATTTACCATCAATTGACAAATAAGGCACACTGTTTCTAAATAAAATAACAAAGCACTATCGACAAACATCGACACTGAACAAGTCCCAACACTAAGCGACCACAAAAAGTATATTAAAACTTCAACATAACAGCAGTTTTCCCAGACAGAAATTAAAACTGTTTACTGAAAACGTAATTTAAGTAATTGTTGTAATTATTGCGAACGGTTTGGTAGATAAAGTAGTGTCAGGTAAATTTATTTAAATACGTTTTTTTTATTTGTTTGTTCGTATCTCTTTTATGTCTGTATTTTAAATGAAAGATGATGATAAAGACTCTTTATTATTTCTGTAATCTGCTTGTAGTCGTTCTATACTATTAGCAGACGCAATAGGGTAGATGACTAATTTTTATTGTCTAATTATTAATTTAATGTCCGTCTTGTAGATTATTTTAAAATATTAGACATGTATTTTTGATTTTCTTACGGAAACATATACTTTCGAAAATATATCAATTTTAAATATCGCGTGATGTCACTTCTATGTCATGGGGGGCGATTGCTTACCATTAGGTGATACTTCTACTCGTTTATCGGCTTGTATCATAAAAAAGTATTACGAGACCATCAAGAAGACAGACTATATAAAATCTAGTACCATTTTCTTATAAAACACTATCATGTATAATCAATACTTTTATTCACCCTCAATTTTCCTATCATAAAAGCTATAATTTAACTTAAATCAAACACCATTAATTTAACTTGTTGCTAGCCCATCACTTCGTAGCCAACTCAAGAAAATTCAACGTCAAAATAAATTTATGAAGTTCACAGGCAATTAAGTCTAAATTAGCTTATTCATACAAAACTTATTAAAGCGTTTACCAATATATTGTTAGTACTTCGATTGCTTACTGCGAAGTATTTTCACAAAAGAATTTCGACCTTTTATGCTTGGAAAATAAAATACCAAGACTTAATCATAAAGTTGACGACGTTTTACAGGTTCAATGGCATTCAGGAATTAAGGTTGTCAGATGGAACATTTATACAGTGACGCCGACGCTATAAAATGTTCATAATGATAAAAGATAAAATGTTTTAAAGCACATTGTAATTAACACTATCGGTGTCAATAGCATAATATTATTCTGAAATAAACAATGAGTACGTGGTTGCAAGACTTTCACACTGAAACAGGTGCAAAATATTAAATTAAGAAATAAAATAAACGAAATTTTAATGCACTTTATGATTTCACCTTATAGCATTGTCATACCTTGGTGAAAAAAGAGGTGTGATTCTAACCTTACTAAAATTATTTATTATGTTATCGGCTTACTCACGTAACAGTTTTGAGGCACTCGACTAGTTTCAAGCCCTGCTAGAGGTAGAGCTAGTAGCAGCGCGACAATCGCCGCGTCGTTTGTGGCGGAATGCTGCTCATGAATATGAGCCTCTTGCATGGCTTGAAACTAGTCGACTCAAACAGTTACGTGAGTAAGCCCATAAGATATTAATAATTATGTAATTTAGTATGTCTCACGAAACTTACTAAAATTGCGCTGGAATTTACCAGCACCTTTAAAAAACTTCGTAACGCTAGGGGGCTACCATCCCCTACCGTGGCAACCCTACCAATAATTCATTATACGCGATGTTTTTCTAATTAAAGTTGAAACGAGTTCTTATTGAATGAACGGTTCCATTTAACAGTTAATTACGTTATCGTCTGTCTCGATGTATAATGAAACAAATTAGCAAACTCTAAGATTTTGTGTCAAACGCTCACGAACTTTGCAAATCAAGTTAAAAATTATCTCCGTAGATTGGGGCTTGCGTAGTAAATAATGTCACGGATTTTTATTCCTTAAAATACTGTTAAAGGATATAATTTAATGTCAGTTATACATTTTAAGTGAGGGAGAGACAGGCTTTGGCACAAATGGGCCGGCTTGACCAGAGTGATACCACGGCCTTACAGAAAACCGACGTAAAACAACGCTTGTGTTGTGTTTTGTGGTGTGAGTAAGGTTACTAGAGGCTCAGTTACCCCTAATCTTCCCAATCCTCGATTCCTAACAACAACAACAACACACTTGTAACGCCTTTGGTGTTCCAGGTGTTCATGGGCGGCGCCGATTGCTTGATTTTCATCAGATCCGTCTGCTCGTTTACCAACTTATAAGTCAAATTAATGAATAATGAAATAAACAAATAGAAAACAAAGAAATTACCAATAACTCGCTAAAAGTCTTTCCTGACGCAGAACCGAATCAAAACAAGACTCAGCATGCCTCTAATCTCTGTAAAAAGACCGAACCGAAAAAAAACCTTTAACAAAAAGGTGAAAAAACCCGAGAAAATTATAAAAGGGTTTCAATTAAGTGAGAAACACTAAACCATTGTTAACACTAATGAGTGAGGGATCCGGTTCCGAGAGGTTTCTTTCACTTTAAATGTCTTTGCTTTACAAAAAGATAATTATCTTTTACGTAGGTATAATTATTCGGAAAAGGGCAGTCGAAAATACAGTAATTAAGTACTTTTATTTTATGTATTTTTTTCTTTTGATATGAAATGTTTTTGATCATTTAAGCTCCGAATGTATTTGAAGAATTGGTATATTTTTACCTAATTAATATGTTCTTTTTATAGTTACTTTGTTTATTTAACAAAGACTGCTAAGTTCTCGGACTGGTTTTTTTTTTTTTTTTTTTTTCAGGGGGGAAAATCATCCAATGACTTCTCTCGCCAGGGCAAAGCGAGAGGGAGTGTCAGACTCTTACTGACTAAAAACCACCCCGTTCCTACTTCTGCTTGTCGAGCCGGAGCCCCGGTAAACCCGCTAGGTTGTCCGCAGCTCCGGATTAAGCATCAGCCCTACTGGGCCCCATCTGTGGTGGTCTGATGGCTCTTTGAGGCGCGCGCGGAACGCAACGCGCCGCACGCACGGGTCTGGTTCTGGTCGGGCGGCGAGCTACCCTTGCTCGCCGTCCGCAGACCCGCACTTACGGTGGCCGGAGATCGTCACGCGATCCCCGACGCCCGGAGTGTCTTTCGCGTCGGCTGGGGCGTGAGGAAGTTCGTTCCCTCACGCGTCCCGCCTCCTCCTTAACTAGCATGACTGCTTCACAGAAGGAGGAGACGGCATCCCAGTCCCCCTCGCTCCGCACCATGGCCTGAACCAAAGCCGGACGCGAGAGGTCGCCGTCGCCGATCACTTCCCTGAGGGCACGGCGGTGTTCAGCCCACGCAGGGCAGACCGCAACCGTGTGTTCCACCGTGTCCTCCGGGCGGTCTTCGCAGTGATGACACCCGGGCGTTTCCTCCCGCCCAATCAAAAACAGGAACCTACCGAAACTCCCATGTCCGGTAAGCACCTGCGTCAGGCGGTAGGTGAGGACGCCATGGCGCCTCTCTAGCCACTCCTCAAAGAGGGGACTTACCGCTGTCTCGGACTGGTTGCAAGTAACTAATTCATCATCATCATCATCATAATATCAGCCATCATCATAATATGTCCACTGCTGAACATAGGCCTTCCCTCATAGGTTGGCAATGACCTGCTTCCAGCCCCTTCCTTAATCAGGTCGTCTGTCCACCTTGTGGGTGGACGTCCTGCCTAATGCCACTTCAGCTTGCTTTTCCGCTGAGCTTTATTGGCGACTTTTGCTATTTTGCTGATATCCTCGTTTTATAGCCCTTTCAATAACGCGCTGAGCGACCTTGAACTTCTTAATAAAGGCCCACAGTCAGAGACCACGTTTCTGTCCCATAGGTCATCGCTGGTAAATTGGTAATACACATTGGTCATGTCACATTAATTATATAGATTTTCGTCTTAAGGCACTGATGTATTTTGGATTCCCAGAATTACTAGGAAAATATCGAAGGCCAAAACCCTCGGTGATACTTTTTGCCAGCCGAGAACTGAACCAAAAACTCCTTGGTAATAACAATATCCAGTATTATGAGTTGAATTTGAGCGAGAATTTGCGGTGCATAAATACAGCGCAGATTTCCCGGGTACCACAGACTACAAATTAAATTTTCACAGCGCGCTATTACCGAGAACGCGAGAACCTTTTATCACTGAAATGAAGGTTAACAGCTGTTTTAAAAGCAATTAAAAATGTTGTTTTGTTTTTAAAATTTTAGAGTTTAATTTTTAGGAAATCTAATCCTTACCGTAATAGTTATAAAGTTGAAAATGTTAAAGGTTCTCCGCTCATCCATAGTTCTAGAAGAATAGAAAGACAATTTAGTATTAGATAGAACTTTATAAACTGCAAAAAATGTATTTCGTTGAGTTCTATTACTGGGTCAGAGATAACAATGTTGAACTTTAACTTAAATTAAGAAATCCTTTGCTAATCAAAATACACTTAAAGTACACTCATTACATCTACAGCTTATAAGTGGCCACTACTGACCAAAGTCCTCTTCTCCCACGGAGAAGATTTGAGCATTAATCGCCACGCTTGTTGCAGGTTAACCATTTCAAACTTATAATTAGAAATTGTAAGTCTAGGTTTCCTCATGATGTTTTCCTTCATCGTTTGTCAGTGTCTGTGCGAAATAATTTTAGAAAGTACACATAACTCGGAAAATGTCTCATCGGCACTTTGTCGTCGAATCCGTGGTGTCCATATGCGTAAAGAGCATCTTAAAGGTAAGCGTCTACAGGCCCACATCGTACGCATTGTACGCATTCTATATGACGTCATCAGTACGCATAGCATGTAGGTATTACAGATGATGTGGTCCGTACGATGCGGATCAGTAGACGCAGTTGTATGGGTTTCTATACAAGATAAACTAAAAACCGTTGCGTGCGATGCGTACAATGCGGGCCTGTGGAATCGTACCTTAAACCTCTGGGCCACCACTACACGCACATTACTGTAATTATAATTCATCCTTTATAATACCTTCCTACATTGATTTAAAAATAAAACAAAACAAATGAATCCTCTTCAATCAATTTAAAATTCGAACAGCGAACTCTCATAAAACCCAATAAACAATAGAAGAGCCATTACATTTCACGCGCTACCATTGACAATATTCATTACTTTTTTCATCTCGTTTCCCCAATTAATTTGTGGAACAGGAAGATTTCGGAACAAATTATGATAAAAACGGCTAGCTATTGTGTAAAGAGCGGAGTTTCGGAAACAAAAACTGTTGATTAAAAACTCCGTAGGTATCTTTTAGCTTTATTTCGGGCAATTGAAAAAGTAAACTGGTTTGTACCGGTTGATGAATATCATCGTTTGTCTTTGAGTAAATCATATTTTTATGACAGGATTGAGATATTTTTCTTTTTTAAAAACGTTGCCCCACGCTAGTATTTTTCCTGTATCGTGTGTGTGTTTACAAACATACAAATTCACATACACATGACACCCAGACCCGAAACAACAATTTGTGGATCACACAAGGAGTTGCTTCGTGCGGGAACCCAACCCGCTACACGTTGCGCGGCCGCCTGTTGCCCGTTGGTTGAAAATATTAGTTCTTTTTTATTTTTACCTATGAAATCGCCGCTTTTCGTAACAAAACTAAAGCGTATTTTTTAATCTGGGGCCAACTAACTTGCTGAGCTTGCTGTTATCATAAGACTAGTAGGTATTTGCCTTACGCGCACGTGCTAATATTTTGTTGTTTTGTTATTGTGATAAATATAAAACTAATGAGTATACACAAAAAGTTTCTTTGGGAAAGTTGTTTATAATCATGAGTACAATTACGTGTTTAAATATCGTTCACTAATTATCGGTCACCCTATAATTATATAAAAGCAAATATCATCGCAAATTAATAAAGAAAAAGACAAAGAAACGTATTTTCACAATAATATTATCTAGTGTAATAAGGATAAATATATTTTTTCATAAGAATTTTGCAAAGGTTTCGTAACCTTTAAGCAATATCGCATTTCAAACTCGTGGCGTGTAAATAATTCAGCCTTCAAGACAATTGTTCATGAACATCAGTATTTACTTAGCTGTGGGCGATATATTATCATTACCACTCATTAGTTCTAGAGAATAACTCGTGTGTACGGTTCATATTTCAATTGACTTGCTCCAGTTATGTAGATAAACAATCTATTTTGGTTATCACTAGAACTATCTTGCCGCCTCGTTGGTCGTTGTTGAGCAAGAGGCTTCGGTTTCAGAAGGCCTAATACAAAATTGAGTTGCTGTGCGAGGAAGATGCGCAGCTCAAGTATGCGATGTATCGGTAGTAGGGAAGCCACCCATTGCACGCATCCATAACAAGCATCTTTTTATATAAAAATATAGCTTAGCTGAGTCCGTTTCTACCAATATATCAGGGTGTATCAATAAATATGATTGGTGAAAATCAAATGCATCCACAGCAACATATCAGGTATCAGCAGCAGCACATCTCTGGTAGAATAGCAACCTAAACAAGGTCTTTACTGTTTTCAAAAATTTCCTTTATGTTGTATGTAAGCGGTAATAGGGATATCAGTATGAGTATACCCTTTTACAAGTACATGGTGTAACATGAGTGGCGAAAAGTGGGTGTGACAACTAATGTATACCTCTGCCTACACGTTCAGGTAATAAAAGGAGTGATGTTATTCTATGTTATGCTAGTTAATATATGGGTTTCATATTTCAATAGTCTTGTCCCACTTAAATAGGAAAACATTAGGTATATTTTTGTAGCCATGTGAAAATAATACAAGACCTTATCGTATAGAGTTACCATTTCTCTGATGTTGAATAAATAAATCTTGTGTAGGTTGTGTTTTTGTAATAATGTGAGATTTGTGTGCTTATAATAGTAATGTTTGATTCTTGTAAGTGTGGGAGAGCCATGCTTTGGTACGAATAGGCCAGCTCGACTGGAGTGACATCACGGCCTCACAGAAAGCCGACGTGAAACAACACTTACGTTGTGTGTGCGAGGTTTCCGGAGAATTTTCCCAAAAAAATTTTCCCCCTTCCCAATGCCCGATTACCCATCAACCCTTAAATTCCTAATCCCCAAAAGGCACCGCGCTTGTAACGCCTCTGGTGTTTCGGGTGTCCATGTGTTATGTTTTAAATTTATCTACAAGACGGACATTAAAACGATAATGAATTGATCGCTATTAGGTAAATATTATGTCAAAATCACTTAATACCCAATGCATAATATTTATAACAAGTGAGCCAATCCATTTGCTGTTTCCAAATACATTAATCCTTCTGAAGCTGATAAAACCGGGTTGTTTAATCCAAGCTTACTCCAAATCGCGTTTCATTCAAATATGGACGTTGAAATACAAATTTGATATTTACCAAGCCTATACTTTATAACTGATATACACGATGGCCTAGTTTTTTTTTCTGAATATCAATAAAGTCTCCCTCTATTATAATATTATTGGAATATACAACATTCATAACATAACCATCGTTATCATAATCATCATCTACAGCCTATAAGAGCCCACTGCTGACCAAAGGCCTCTTTGCACAAGGAGAAGGTTTGAGCATTAATCACCACGCTTGCTCAATACGAGTTACGATTTCAAACTTATAATTAGAAATTGAAGCCATCCATAGCACGCATCTTTCCATATAAAAAACATACCTTAGCTGAGCCCATTTCCACCAGTGCTTAGCTATGTGTACCAATAAAAATGATTAGTGGAAGCGAAACGCATCCATAGCAACTCAGTGTAGTACATCTCTGGTGGAAATGAAAGCACCCTTATTAAGGCGCGGTGAATAGACAACTTTTATGTATTTGAGGGGGTGAAGCAGGTGAAGTGGGTCTCGTGTACTGAGGGGCGCACCGTGCAAATGTCATTGATACGCGTATTCCATTTTATTTAGGAGCGTAATTTCGCTACTATAGTTTCATGGACGATTGGCCCAATGCGTTGCTGTCTAGATTCGCGTTCCGTGATCCTTAAGATCGAATCTCATTACTCGTATTAGTTTTTGTTTTTTTATTTTTTCAATATTATGTTGTATACATTTTTATTTTATTTTTATTTATTTTTTTATTAGTTTTTTTATGACTAAAACCGAAATCGAACAATAATTTACACAAACTTACTACTACTATAGTTTTTGCGCTAGTGACAGTTGCCTGTATGACGTTGACGTCTCTCAGTACCACATGATTAGGGATGGACATTAGAAAGGTCTTTTTTTATCGCTATCGATACTCGCAGCATACATTGAATTCTCTTTAATTTTGTTATTAAAGTGTGTTGTTTAGTTGTGCAGTGTATCTGCGTGTATATAATGTCAATATACAGATACAGATTCAGATGATCCTGAATCAGATAATAATATGAGTTTGGACGAATAATAAGTAAATAATTTTGGTTTTAAGCAAGGAGCGTGTGTGACGTGTCGAAGATCTGACACGTTTGGCTCTCCAGTGCCCCGAACAGTCGCTACAGTCGAAGACAAGTTTTTTACATTCAATATTCTGTACTTAGGGCCTATGCACACCACGTTTTATAAACGGCCGGCGACGCGCGTTTTGGAAACGCGCGTCGCCGGACGTTTTTCTCCTACAGTGCAGTTTGTTGTCGTTTGTATCGATACAAACGCGCGGCACCAGCGCGTGTGTATCGATAACACGCGCGTTTGCATCGCTTCCGCATCGCTACACACGCGTGTCTGTATCGCTACACACGCGCGTCAGGTGTGCAAAGGTCTACAGGCCGCGTCTAACTATCGCGTCTGTAGCGATACAGACGCGATACGCACGCAAGTATCGCGTCAGTATCGCTAAAAACGCGCGTCGACGGCGCGTTTAAAAAACGTGGTGCAAACATAGGCACTTAGAAGCAGTAGGCACTAATCTTTTAAAAACTAAAAAACGGACAGGAGGATATATAAATAAAACACCAATTATGTATAAAATATGTATTATTCATCTTCAATAATTAGGAGAATGTCATCTAAGAATTGTGTAGGGGGCGGGGTACGTATATTTTCTTGGTATCTTTCCCAACTGAGATACCATATTATACAGGCTGAGATGCACGCCACTGACGAATAACTGATAAAATCGCCTCATCTTCCAAGACTCTTCTGCCAATAGAGTTACTGCGACCTGTCGCAATCGTACAATTATTTACACAGCGATCCATGTCGTCAATATCCGATTGATAGGCTTAAACAGTTGTCCAAAATAGAGAGTAAGGTAATTTAGAGATGCAAGATCCGTCAAAAGTCCTTTATAAAGCCGAGGTCGTGGGGTTTAACAATAAAACATGGAAAATACGTGCGCATTTAGAACGAAACACAACAAACAAGTGTCATCTGTCAATCGATGACTGACTGATATCAGACAGAAGTGTTGTAAGAAGTTTAAATCACAGAGTACTTATACGCATAAATGATTAAATAATCATTAATGTTTTATAACTTAATTTAAGTTTTCTCGCTTCCCAGATAGAAACAAGGTACCATATTTTGTGATTTCCTTTAGAAAAATATGACGGTTTTTTTAATATACATTTCAACTAGTTAACTGCTGGGCCCAAAAGTTCCCTTCTCCTTTCAAGAATGGTACGGAACGTTACTGAATGTGTCATCTGCACCATGCTACGCGGTAATAGTATATGAAAAAATTAATTGTATTTACATAACTTTAAATCGATTTCGTACAAAAAAATATACTGACAACCCAACTTAGAAAAAGCTAATTACAAAATAAAATATTACAAACAGCAAAAAGATATGTTAGTGAATGATTATTTTCTGAGCGGCGATTGACACAAACTGACATAGGTCCACCAAGCAGCGCGCCTCAGCGGTCACTGCCGGTCCGCGTAGGAATGAAAGAGAAACGAATAGATGTCATGATCGGACGACGTTTTGTTCGATTCGTTCTGAGTTATTTATCATGAATTATATTAATTCTTACAAATATCTCATTTCAATCGACAAATAAATAAGGCAGATCCCTTTATTATTTTAAATTACGTCACTGTTATTAATTTTATTAAGATATGTTCATAAATAATATAGTTACAATGGCTAGAATTTCAATTTAAATGGTTAGTTTATGATTTTTTTTTATCGAGAAAATTTATAGAAATCGTGTTTTGAAGAAGGTGGTCCATTCATAAAAAT
The DNA here is from genome assembly GCF_023101765.2 of Spodoptera frugiperda. Lineage (NCBI taxonomy): Eukaryota > Metazoa > Arthropoda > Insecta > Lepidoptera > Noctuidae > Spodoptera > Spodoptera frugiperda. The sequence continues at coordinate 6,811,028 of NC_064221.1, read as the reverse complement.
GATCAAGATTAACATATATTTTTTTTGTTGCTCTAACATGTAAACATTGGGCAAAAAAATCTGTTGAATCAATCCTATTTTGACTATGCACAGCGCCTTAAGAGTGCGCTGTTGCCCGGTCTGCGAAAATCTTCTAGGAAAATTTCATTATTTTATAAAACATTAATTTAATAATAAAATAATTATAATATAATATAAATGACGACACAATTACTGAGTTATTCGTTTGTAAAAATCGTCTCACGCCTGCCCGGGTGCCAATTTATGCGTGTTCAACGTAAACTGTAATATTAATTCAATTGTGAAATATTGCAATTACTTTTGAAGAGCGAACAATTTATTGGAATCGTAATGTTTCAATAAAATTAAAAATACTTATAAAATGAAACAACCATTGCTTGGTTGATCTCATGATGTCTATACAATTTGATGCAAAAATAATATGACGTCATGCAATTGCCGATTTTACCGACGTACTCAAAGTCATTTAATGGTTACTTAACCCAGTCCTTAGCAATTGTCTTACCTATACAAAATCGTTACTAAGGAATAGTTTAAGTAAACATTAAATGTATCTAAGTACGGCAGTTAACATTTAATTTGAAAAAGCGATCGTATTGCTTCTTATTGCTAATATTTTCTTTTACTACAATTAACCTTAAATTCTATACCAGTTACTTGCAAATGACCAATGAAATAGAAACAAAGTGCCGAATGTTTCCCGAACATAGCCGATTACTCCCGAACCCGCTGAGATCGGGGTAGCTGCATGCCTTGACACTGGATGAAATGTCAAGGATGACTCCTTGGCATTATTCGGGATCCGACCCTGAGCTACATGCGTTAGATGTAGTTTCGTTTTATGATGTTAAAAGTAAGAGTGGGTCTTTTGGTAAATATAATATCAATTACTGTCTTTTACATGAATTGAGGAACGCGTGGGAGCTGAGCTGAGCTGAACTGAAAAGTTCTACGTAATTGGCAGAATTTACTTTCAACAAAATAGTTATTAACTCAAATCATAGTACCACAAGGACCACGCCATTATAAAAAAAAAGCAACGTCACGCCTTTTTCCCCCGAAGGGGTAGGCAGAGGTGTACATTACGGCAAGTAATACAATGTACACCCACGTTTCACAATTTGTGTTATAAGTCCCATGTAATAGGAAGTAAGTTTATTGCCATATACTGAAAATTATCTAAATAACGAAAAAAGCCCAGTAATGTTGTGCCCCATCCGGCAATCGAACCCAAGACCTCTAGTCCGGCAGTCGCACTTGCGACCACTCGACCAACGAGGCAGTCTTTAACTTTAAAATATATATAACTTTTTCTATAACTTAAAAACCCAATACGAATAGATTAATAATTACTGTTGATGAAGCGAAATAAGTATGTAAGATTCATCTGGCGTTCCATTGTCTCTGCCTACCCCTATGGGAGACAGGCGTGAGGTTATGTGTAGTGTTTACTAACTACTTTATAAATATTGGTATTTATAGACGAAGGCCTCGAAATTCAATACCACTGCAAAAATACGAAGTTCAATATAAAACAGAGGTTTGTTTTTCACAATTTAATTTCCGATTGGTGGTCAGTATCAACATTTCACGTTAAACAGAATGGCCAACATATTCCCTGAAACAAACTAATAATATTAATTAATAAGTATATATGCTTATGTTACGTTCTGGGAAACTCATTTAATCAAATTATGAATTTGCAACAGCATATCAAAGTATCCTAAAACCCTTTATTGGATATCCAACTTAATGCTAAAGGTATAAGGTTGGAAATCGATTAAAATGTTTGTGTTTTGGGATAGTTTGATTTGCTGCGGTCCATACATTACAAATAATCATTTTTGGCATATATTTACACACAAGCTACGGGCATAGCTTAGTAGATATGTACATATATGTTTAGGTATTTACACGTGTCGAAGATTAAACACCGATATTGCTGATATTTTGACATTTTCATTGACCGAGTGATTGCAAGTGCATAGCATAGGTTCCAGGTTCAATTTCCGGAGCGATTGAAGCCAAGCTTTATACTGGGATTTTCCGAATTTTCGAAAATTCCCTGAGTAAAAGTGAGGAGTGTAGAATTGTGGCCGATGTGCACCTACTTACTTATTACATTTTATACACACTCTCTACTCTCTGCATTGTTCTCACATATATATGTATAATTATTTCGTTTTAAAAAAAGAGCACCAAATCTAGTTTTTGCTCGTTCTTCTCCATTCGAAGCTAAACTTTGAACCGAGTACATAGTCTTTCAGTCTGTCCGTCAGTGAAGCTATCACTGACGGACAGACTGAAAGACTATTATTTATCTCTTTATAGGTTGACATTTCAAAAGTATCTATTTATGGTTTAATTTTGACAATTACACACACACATTTACCCATTTCGGAGATTATAATAATAATTACTGCGGACTTTCGGAGCTGCGGACTACCTAGCGGATTTACCGGCTCGGGGCTCCGGCCCGAAAAGCAGGAGTAGGAACGCGGTGGTTTTAAGTCAGTAAGAGTCTGACACTCCCTCTCGCCTCGCTCAGGGCGGGAGAAGTCATTGGATGATTATCCTCCCCTTAAAAAACATATCTAGCTTCACCAATAACACAAATATAAGCCAAAACCTTGAAATATGTATTACGAAAACACGAACCTTACCTACTAAAAAATTCAAGACCCAACTTAGTTTGTCTGTCTACCGTTTTAAATAGGCCAGCAACCATTACTCAAAGGACCAAAAATCATTAAAATTCAGTAGCAAACTAAAAGAAAACTGCCTCCTGCTCCTTCGTATACAATAATTAATTATTTATTTCAAACAAAAGGTACAAAACACTTGTGTTTGGGAACAATTAATTTTAATGCACACAAAGAGATTGTGAGTGTGACTGCTTCGAGTTAGGGGTGATGCACACTATTTGGGAAATGGAACGTCATTGTACATTCTTTTATCAATACCAATTGGCTTTTTTTCGAGAGGGAAAAATTATTCAATGACTTCTCTCGCCTTGGGTGAAGCGAGAGACAGTCTCAGACTCTGACTCTGACTAAAAACCACACGGTTCCTTCTCCCGTTTTGAGCCGGATCCCTGGTAACTTGTTACGTTATCAGCAGCTATACCAACTGGTTATGATTGACCACTAGTTCACTGGGAGCCTTCGTTTTTATATATTTATTGAAGAGAATTAGGAGGCTTTTAATCGGCAAGATCATGCCAGCCTCGTCATGCCTTAAAACAAAAAGACCAGAAAAGAAACCATTACTTTTTCTTCCAACCCTTAAAGAAAAAATTATGTTCTTTTTGTTCCTTCTTTATATAAAAGGAATTGCCGTAACTTCTACGTGTGATTAAAAATCACAATTCAAATGGTTCATATTTATTAGATTCATAAATTTTTACGATGATATTTATGAAAAGAGTAAGGTTGGTGGCAGATTGCTATGACCAAGTCCTTACAGATGTCTGGTCCTTTTATCCGCACTATATGTAAAATCTGGTCCTTTCATCAGCACTATATGAAAATCTAAAATTAATAAAAAATAATTAATAAAGTTAATAAAAATATTTGTTGAAACAATGTGAGACCGGTTATTGAGTCTAGCCGTAAGTGTACAACAACCCTAAGAAAGGGTGCGAAGTGAATTGGATGACGAGTCATGTTTTACATACACCGGCCATTGTTCCAGATCTTAGTTTTAGTGAACCTCTGTCAACCCAAGATGTGAGGTTTACGTTTTTATACTGATTTGGGTTCAGTACTTAATTGTGATGGAGCAAAAACAGTCCGTAGTGGTTGTGGCGTTAGTCCGTATTCAATAATAGAAATTAAATTGCACTGTTGCAAATCTCCTCTTTAGTAATGGAATTGGAAATTAGTGTATTAAGTCTTATGATAGTGTAGGTACAATGTATTCTGAATTTAATTAGTCGAAATGTTGAAAGCAACTGTGATGCATATAATAATTAACTAGCTTCCTTGCCAACGGTCTCAGCCGCGTTCCCATGGGATAAAAAGTACCGTATCACTCAAGACAGCTCATACTCTGTCTGTATACACAAATCACATCACAATCCGTTCAATAGTTTCAACGTCACAAACGGACAAATATCCAAACAAACCAACTTTCACATTGATAATAGTAGTGTGATTAGTATGATACAGTGATTAGTCTCTTGTTTTATTATAAATCTCTTGTAAATAGAGCAGACGGCCATTTCTTGATTACATTTCAATACACCGAATTAATGATTCAAAACTAGTCAAAATCGAAACACCCTTTTTGAAACGGAGAACTAAGTCTAAAATTCACTTTTCAACACTATATGTACTTCTCGCACGCTCACTCGCTCTCAAACAGCAGGATAAGTACCCTTGCTTTATATGAATCAAATTACCATTTCTTCAAGGTTACAAAGAACAAGGAACGCAAGAAAAGGCCAAGACTTGACCTTGAGTAATCACTGCACTGTAGGAACTAATGGAATTTTCTCATTACACATAATATTATTTACTTAGCTATTTTATTATAGTACTTATTCCCTTTATACGGGCTTCGTCCTACAGTTTCACTTGTGTGGAAAATGCAGCGTTTTATAATATGATATTAAAATATTCGTTGGAATTATTTTTAAATGTGGATAGAAAAATGCAACTTACATAGTATCATGATCATGCCGTTTAGTTGGGTAGAGATTTTCTTTTTGTTTTCTTTATTTACAATAGCTACTTTTTACCAGTTATATTGTGAGTTGAGTGAGACTCACCCCCTATTATATGGGAATTATAACACAAATGGTAAAACTGGGTGTACATTGTAGAGTGGCATTGAGTGCCGTAATAGTCACCTCTGCCTACCAGTTCGGGATAAAAACCGTGACGATATTTATTTATTTAAAATGAATAAAGGATTTTTTTACAAATTCATACCGTAAAACATGGCAACTTTACCATATTTTGGAACAAAAATCGAAATATATTTTTAACCATAAGACGCATAGAAACCAAAACTATATATTTAGAATTGTAGTCTATCTGGCTCACTTTACCGTAATCGTCATTATATACAAACGCTTACTTTAGCCGTAGTAAAGAAAAAACAACATGGGTAAAGATACCAAATTTTTGGCAACTTTACCTACGCGCCGTATTCATCGTGTATTGCATATTAAAGAGTTGTTGAGGTACAGAGGGCTTCATCTAGGACCTCTTCGTATTATAATGCAAACAATATGAGGAAATCTATAAAGATAACGGCTAAACAGACAGTCGGGAAAGTTCCACGGGTTTCATCGTAATTTACATACAAATAATTTGTTACGCTCAGGGTTGTCAAAAAATGAGAATTATTTTTATGACATGTATATTTAAAAAAAATATATAAACCTTAAACCTATAGTAAAAAAAAGCATAAATATCTGACATAAATATTGTTCCCTTTTAAACTAAATTAAGTTCTAAAATTTAAAATATTTATGTTTAAAATTGTAAAAAAGGCTACAAAATAATGTTTAATCTTTTGACTTTTTAATTTTTTGACTTCACTATCTCCATAGCTAATTTTAACATTACTTTCGTATACTTTTTATATTGTCTAACTCCGAGTTATCTGCGGTTTTGTTTCATGTGAGCCATTTTGGCTCTAAAACAAAAGGTATTATTAAATACATTATAACTTATCATCCAGGATATTCACTATTATGCTGGGAAATTTAGGTATTCGAAAATGGTTACAAACACACAAACAAGAAAAAAACATTTATTGCCAACCCTAACTGTAGGTAAAGTTGCCACAAAGCAGGCCGTGGCAACTTTACCTAACCTGTGTCAACATTACCGAAGCGATTATTTATCAATAAATTAAAGAAAAAGCAATTGCTGACATTACAACAGTAATCCCAACTATATTATACATTCAAGATCAAAATTTCACTCACCTGTGACATATAATTAAGGCTCTGTGAGCACAATTTAGGAACTACTAACTTTTAGCACATTTTCACGCACTACACTGTGACGGCCATTACTGGCATAATAGCAGTCTTGCGTCTACGCAAAATATAGTAAATATTTCCTTTTAATGTCTAAAAAATACTACTATTACAAAACAGAATTCTAGTGGGTAGATTTTTAGATAAATGAGTTTATACTGAATACCTATAGTATGGTAAAGTTGCCAAGGGTCTGGTAAAGTTGCCATAGTTTACCGGTACTATAACGCTTATGAAACAACAAACATACTTTTCCGTTTTTCTTTAATATATGGATTCAAGTATTGCCTTATTATTATGAGGTCATATTGGACATCATTAAGACATCAAATCTCGCATAAAGCAGCTATATTACAGAAATAAATGATTCTATTTATTGATAGTAAAATAATTAATAAAATCAGTAGTAGCCTTAGTACAAGTTTGCTTTACGTTGAAAGAAAGAAATAATAGTCTTTCAGTCTGTCCGTCAGTGAAGCTAGGCTATTATTAATAAACATTTTTTGTTATTACTTGAACTCGAATTGAGCAATCAGTACTATGAACTTTCTCGAATTTTTTTATAACACTCTTTGTAATTTAATGGTGCCTAATATTATAGGCTATAGTTTCGAAAGAAACCTCAACAACACTAAAACCGCAGTATACAAACAATGACTTCATCAACTAGAAGTCCAACAATGAAGTTACTTAGTTAGAAACTGAATAGATAATTATATTCTGTTTACACTTGCCTAGTTGTCCTGTCCTAGGCACGGTGACAGCTCGCTCGAGACCACTGCGTAAGAATACCAGAAAGTCAACACCGAAAGCTTCATAAATGTCATATAGAGACCCAATCCTAAACCTCTATTTAAAAGGCTTGTCCCTAAACTAATCTTGCACATTTAAAACTACTTTTTATTGAGGGGGGAAAATATCCAAGGACTCCGGACCACTGACAACGTGAGGAAGTGTCAAACTTTTACTGACTATTGAATCACCCCGTTCCTACTTCTGCTTTTCATGCCGGAGCCCCGATAAACCCGGTAAGACAGATAGTCCGTCGTTCTGGAAAAGGTAGTTCCTAACCTAATTTTGCACATTTATATTTTTAGACTACTTTTTTTAGAGGGAACTTCGTCCAATGACTTCTCCCGTCTTAGGTGAGGCGGGAGAGAGTATCACTTACCACCATCAAAACGCTTATTTTTTATGTGTAAAACACACGAAGCTTATTTGTTGTGTGTGCGTGTTTTACACAAGTAATAATCTTCATCTAGCCATCGCATACATGTACTTAGAAATTCGTGTTAAGCTAGTAAAACGCACTGGTCATCTTCATTATACTTCTGCATTCTTCTTTACTATATGACTAAACTATTTGCAACTAATAATTACGTTCGCAATTTACTTGAAACCCAAGTCAACATGCGACTTGTACGGCGACGGAACAAATAGTTACTTACTGGCTTGCTGCTGACGTCAATAATTTTCTGAAGATATTTTATTATGTTCTATATAAGTATACTAGGTCTTTTGTCGATCTAAATTAATTATTATGTTCATGACAATGAGCAGCGCGACAAACGCCACGTCATACATATGTCGCGAAATGCTGTTCATGAATATGAGCCTCTAGCATGACTTGAAACTAGTCGAGTTCCTCGTCAAACAATTACGTGAGTAAGCCGATAGCAAAATAATTAATTTGTCGATTTCTTATAAGTTTTCGAAGTTTTTTAGTAGATGGATCACCTGATGGTAAGTAATCGCTGCCACCGATGGACACCCGAAGCACTACGCTGCGAAGGCGTAGTAGTTAAGCTGTGACATTACTTGACTGTTACCACTGATACTAAGCTATTTAGCTGTGCGAGTAAAATGTGCAGCTCGTGTATCGATAGTTGGGAAGTCATCCATAGTACACAAATATAGCACGTATCCATAGCACGCATCTAACCACATAAAAAACATAATATCTTACTTGAACCCATTTCCACCAGTGCTAAGCTAAGTGTACCAATGAATATGATTGGTGGAAGCCGAACGCCTCCACAGCAACGTAACACAGCACATATCTGGTGGAAAAGCACTCTAATACTTATAAAAAACATATCTTATTTGAACCCGTTTCCACCGCATTTACACCGCTATGTGTACCAATGAATATGATTGGTGGATGCCAAAAAGCCAAATGCATCTACAGCAACGAAGCATAGCAATACATACTTTGCAATTTTACTAAAACTTTGTAATACATGCACTTCTACAGATCCTTTTAAGGAAAAAGATTACATGATGATACTCCCTTTCTATGTAGAGGGGTGAAGTAAGTAAAGTGTTGATTCATTCATGAATTTGCATCGTCATCTCCATTAATGAACTTGTCTATCAGCTCCATCAAATTCAATCGTACTCCGTTCACGAGGAAATGGGTCAAGTAGCTTTAAAAACTATTAGTAGGTACCATGATTTAAGTAAGTAGAGAGTTTAGGGAATTGTTCTTACTAGTGGTCGCCCAGTGGTTGAAATTCAACCATATACGATTTAATTTACAATACCACTTAACATACGTTCAAGGATAATTTTTATTTAACTCAAACTCAAACAAACTCTTTTATAAAACTCTATTCATATGAGACGTCAATATCATCGCAATGTCTATCGATTTTGACGTTTTGTCAAATACGATCAGATACTATGCATGTGTGTGTAATGTTTTATTTATTGATTTAATGTACTTTATAAGCATTATTTTTGAAAAATATTAGCGTTCTTCACTTCTCCTACACATAAACTATAAGTGTATCAAATTTTATGCTCCTACGTCCGCGCAATTTTCGTAAATAGCGGTCCAAAGTTTTTGCATCACGTATTAATATATAGATTGTGGGTTGTGTATTTTTATGGTATTTAAGTCAGTACACGAGCGGACGTGTTATATGAGGTAAAAGCAATCGCTGCCGCTCATGGACACTTGAAACACCAGAGGTGTTACACGTGCGTTGTCGACTTTTTGCAGGTTCGATTCCCGCACGCAACAAATCTTTGTTTTTTCTCACCCACCATTTTTTGTTTCGGGTCTGGATATTATGTGCATATGAAATTGTATGTTTACAAACGCATCCACTACACAGGAGGAAAAACCTGTGTAACATGAAATGTGTTTCTAAAAAAAAATTTTAAAAACTGAACACTTACAAAATACTTTTTTACTCCCCATTTTTATCGCACTTGACAACAACTCCTTATACAACCAGAATATTATACTATTATTTTTAAGGAAATCAATAAAATCAGTGTCGCAGTACTTACCTACCATTCTAACACTCCAACAAAGAACACACGTACTTCATTACATTTTAACATGTCAACTCTAAGGGAATTCAAAATGGCGTCGATGTTTTCTTGTATATATTTTTTTAACAATACACCCACGACATTTCGTCGGCTGTAAGTCATATTGTCAAAAAATGTTAGGGCGCGTTCATAATGGAGGTATAAGGTACAAGCACCTAATGTGGCCCACCTTTTCACTTTATTTCGAAGCTTCGTAAAATCTTTCAAATAAATAAACTAAAGATGTAACGTATTTGAAGTTGTATTATTTATTTATATTTATTTGAAAATCGAGATGTCCACAAAAGTAATAGAGTTTGACAATGTTTCGAATAAACATATCACCACGCTCGCTCAATGCGGGTTGGCGATTTCAGCCTTATAATTAGAAAATATCAGCTCAGATTTTCTCACGACGTTTTCCTCCACCGTTTCTCAGTGATGTCTAAATAATGTTAGAAAGTACATACATATAACTCGGAAAAAGTCACCTTGGTACTTGCCGTCGGTAGGTTTCAGATCCGCACTCTCATTCACAAGAAGCGAACTTAAACTATAAAGCCACCACGACCCAGAGCTGCAGACTACCTCCGGAGCTGCGGATTACCTAGCGGGTTTATGGGGGTTCTGGTTCGAAAAGCAGGAGTAGTAACAGGGTGGTTTTAGTCAGTAAGAGTCTGACACTCCCTCTCGCCTCGCCCAAGGCGGGAGAGAGATATGCCATTAGATGATTTTCCCCCCTTAAAAAAAAGGCCACCACCACATATGTAACATTATGTTATGTTATTGTACCCAAACTCCAAGACATTATACTAAACAACTCCTTACACTCACACGTATGTCATAAAAATCGTAAATAATTTATGCTAAAAGCAACATTCGCTTTCTCAGGAAAATATAACATTTCACTTTTCTTTGCATCAAAGAAATATGCTGTGAACACAAACACCTTAATTGGTAAGCGTTTGTGTTGAAATATAAATGGGATTTAAGTGCTAATGCGTTGTTCTAGAGCTGATAATAAAAAGGTAGATACGAAGTTAGCTTTATGCTAGGAACATACAGACTGGGAAATTAGTGAATATTAGTACTCTTCATATTACCTACTGTAAATAATTAAGAGCGTTTTGTATGATAAGTGTTTGGCATTTAGAGATATGACGGTTACAGTGCTTTTTTTCACCAGATATGTTTTATGATACATTATGTAGATTCCAGCAATCATATATTGGTACACATAGCTTAGCACTGGTGGAAAGGCATGGTATAAAGTAGAAAAGATGCATAAAGAATATCATTCAGCTGATGATAATGAATCCATAAATACAAAAACAGTAACGCCTTTATAACTTCTTTAATGTTCCAGGTGTCCAAAGGCGATGTTGATCACACAAGAACAGGTGATCCAATAAACACAAATAAAAAAGCAAAGAAAGAAAGAAATTGTTGCTCATATTCTATAGACCTGTGTGTCTCACATCACACCCTGAGATAATGAGAGGCCGGCCATGAGATAAACACATTATTCACACTTACCTGCTTTGGCTTAATAAATTATATTATACAGCACATTTAAATAAAGGTTAAGAACAATATTGTTAATTGAATTATGTAGCCATCGGTAACAGCCCGTATGAGTTCTTTGCCATACTATGAGCCTTTTCTAAATGAAAGAGGTTTGCTATAATCTCCATGCTTAGCAGGCGAGTTAAAGACCGTAGTTTTAAGCTTATTTATTTATTTATTTATTTATTTATTTATTTCGTACATACATCTATCATTACAGTTTCCCAATGCGATAGTGTAGTAAATTACAGAATCCTTAAATTACAATAAACATAAAAAACATAAAAAAAAAAACAATAACACATGAAAAACAATAACATACTTAACACTAACAACTCAGAGAGTTGGCGTAACTCTGTGATATGAATAGAACGGCAACGCACCTGTGTCTCCTCTGGTGTTGCGGGTGTCCATGGGCGGCGCTGATCGCTTACCACCAGGTGACTCGTTTGCTCGTTTGCCACCTATTCCATAAAAAAGAAGGCTTTTAAGACGTGCGTTTCGACGAGCGTATAGTAATTGGATCGGCCTCCGGTAACCTCACTCCGACAACAAAACACAACGCAAGCATTGTTTCACGTCGGTTACATCACTCCAGTCGAGCCGGCCCATTCGTGCCGAAACCTGGCTTTCTCCCATACAATTGGTAAGGACTCGGTTAAGTCTTTGACTGCCAATAGAAAACTGTTGAAGGCAATTCCTCCCGTAACGTACAACTACGTGTTGAGTACAACCATTAAATAACTATGAGTATGGCGGTAACAGTGGTAAGCAATACCTATTTCCTAAAATCACCAAACGGCTGATCATTGCCAAGCACCAGGTTATTACCTGGTGCTTGGCAATGATCGCCGATTTGTTTTGAAACAAAAATCGACCTGAAACCTGAACTTCAACTTTGCAATAATATTTTAAACTAATGAAGTATAAGCTACAAAAATATAGGACGTAGATTTTAAAATCCCTCACGGAAAATGTCACAAAATTGAGCCTTGTTCCCAAATCCCGTAGTAAATCTAACATGAATACTTAGGTCTTAAAATAAAGCCTACAATGTCCGTCAGACGTGATTTAGCGGCTAGAATATGTAGGCGGGACCTTTGTAACCCTGGTGTGAATGTAAAAAGGGTTTCAAATAATCTAATATTTGTGCTTTTTTTCTTTGAGCTTCTTTCTAAGTTAGGATTAGTTCTAATAAATTTCCCCGTTGACGTCACATAATTAAACCTAAGAGGTGGTGGTGTATGGAGAGCGGGATGTCTTGTGGCATGTAGAACAAATAAAAAAATCTCATCGGATAGGAAATACTGTACCTACACTGCATGGTCTACCCGTGTGTACGGCGCGTCGCGTTCCGCGCAGATGGAGACCAGTACAGCTGATGCCTGATCCGGAGTTGCGGATTACCTAGTGGACTTACTAGGGTTCTGGCTCGTAAAACAGGAGTAGGAACGGGGTTGTTTTAGTCAGTAAGAGTCTAACACTACTTCTCACCGCACCCAAGACCTAAAGAGTAAAATAATAAAAAAGTTTTAAAAATATAAAGTAGTTTTAGTTTTGTTTATTACAGCTCCTACCTCTTTTATTTTAACTTTAAGTAACGTTTGTATTTTTTTCTGTAACTGTAATACAGCAATAATGGCATATTTTATTCATAATATGTTTTTTTTAAGAACAAAAATAAAAGAACACCATTACAAACAGACCTTTACTTGTCTACGTTCAAAGAACAAGAATTTAATTAAGGACCAAATTAATTTGGCCCGGAGCACACTCTCAGTTAACAAAATATATCAATTAATATGCTAAACAGCGCTGTTTCCTAATAAACGCAATTATTTCGATTATTTCTTGGCTTTCATTGAAATTATTGGCTAATAAAATATCTTATTAGTAAACGTTTTGTTTAGTATTGACTGCACGATTGGCGCGGTGGCTGCCGTGCAACGTGTAGCAAGCTCGATTCCCGCACGGAACAACTCTTTGTGTGATACGCAAATTGTTGCTTCGGGTCTAGGTGCCATGTATTATGTATGTGAACTGGTATATAACAATTAAACTGCAACTTTATAAATATATTTTAAAATTTCTTAAGATTATCTATCTTTATCTATATATTAATACGTGATGCAAAAACTTTGGACCGCTTTTTACGAAAATTGCGCGGACGTAGGAGCATAAAATTTGGTATACTTATAGTTTATGTGTAGGAGAAGTGCAAAACGCTAATATTTTTCAAAAATAATGCTTATAAAGTACATTAAATCAATAAATAAAACATTACACACACATGCATAGTATCTGATCGTATTTCACAAAACGTCAAAATCAATAGACATTGCGATGATATTCTGACGTCTCATATGAATAGAGTTTTATAAAAGAGTTTGTTTGAGTTTGAGTTAAATAAAAATTATCCTTGAACGTATGTTAAGTGGTATTGTAAATTAAATCGTATATGGTCGAATTTCGACCACTAGGCGACCACTAGTATATATAATTCTTCTGTACGTGTGTATGTCACTGAACTTATCTTAAACGACTGGACCGAATTTGATGAAAATTTTTGTGTGTGTTCAAGGGGATCTGAGAATGGTTTAGATTCACAATTTTGTCCGCTGGACAATGCTTTTTTAATTAATTAGTAGTTGTTGATTTTGGAATGTTTTACATTGGATCCGACAGACGTCGCTACCATCGCAGTGTCAAATATTAATGACGTTAGATATTGTCATAACATTTGAATAATAATTTTCACCAAAAAGATCCAGAATGTTTTAGCTTATTAAAAAAGTTTAAAATTTTCAAATTAAAGACGTGTAGACAGGACAACGTCTGTCGGGTCCGCTAGTATTATAACTAAAATTAAAATAATAATAAATGTACTTACATTGCATATTTACCCTAAGGTCTCAGTACACTATAATATTAACTGTGTTAGTATTATGTGTACGACAATGATGTAAAAAGAGCGGGGTCTCCTAATACAGGCATTGTTTGCTTAAATGGGGGCTCCAAACACGTTAACATGTAATGTATTTCTTTATTTACACAATAAACTATTTTGTATATGTTTGTAAACGCACCCACGACACAGAAGAAATCCTAGTACGGGGCAACGTTTCTTTAAAAAAAGTATATAGAATAAAATCACGCGTTTCTTTGCGGAAATCCATATTACACTAACAATATAATAGAGTTTTTATTCCGCTTGTAGATGTATTTTCAGCATACGGTGTGCAGCACCACTCTCCTACCCGCAATTAAATACTCACGCAGCAGAGTTGAATTAATTAATGTTGTTTGAATTATTTGAATTTTCTTTGCTATAAACCTTACGGAGCTCGAGACCTTCAAACTTGCAAAACCATGGAAATCGCTTCGTGCGTTCTGGAGTTATAGCGTCAGAAAAGAAAACCCGACTCATTTTTATAATATAGATTTCAAAATGATCCTTTTGTGTGTCTATATAACCAACTATAGTGATACCTCAAGTCCTACTAGAGCATGCGTGTAAGTCACCCCGACACCTTTAAGATAATTGCCGGCAGTTCTCAGAGAGGTGATGTCGAGTTAAATAATTCCCTTTGTGCCTATACGCTATACAGCCGGCTATGTAGATAGCTTTGAGTGTCCTCTGATATGTTACGGCCTTAGCTTCACCATGTGTAAAGATGTATGTGTAACTTGTGACGGATAACATGATGTAACGAATTTAAAATCTCCGAAAGGATAGACAGAGATGCACATATTTTCTGATGTTTTTTTTTTAAAGCGTTCCCCATCGGTCTTTAGTATTTTGTCCTATGTCGTGGGTGCGTTTACAAACATACAATGGACACATAACACCCAGACCCGAAACAACAATTTGTGGATCACATAAAGAGTTGTTCCGTGCGAGAATCAAAACCGTTACACGTTACGCTTCGCGTTTCAGGCAAAGTATTGCTGGGTTTTTTTATTTCTCAATAGTAGCATGGAGTCTGGAATTATGTCCGGTATATGGCAATAGCCTGACCCCCTATTACATGGGACTTATAATATGAATTGTGAAAAGTGGGTGTACATTGTACAGTGGCATTACGTGTCATAATGTACATCTTTACCTACCCCAACGGGGATAAAGAGCGTGACGATATAAAAAAACGTACTTTTCGTGCGCCACGTCCTCTCGACCCACGGAACAGCCGAAAGGCCAGAACGGCACAGAATCTACTTGGAAATATATCCGAGAATATTTTCTTGTGTTATTTTATTTGAAAACATATCAACGCAAGTACCTTGAATGTATGTATGTATATATGTAAGTATGCTTAGGGTCGTAGTCACGTACGGAGAAGATGTTGCCATCTGGCCGTGTCCAACAATTTGTGGCCTTAATTCTTAGAAACGGTCTAAATATGGAACATTTAAGGATAGTTTTTATTTAAGATGAGAGTTATAAAATAATGTGTTGTTTTATTATATTAGTATTACAGAAATAAACAATAGTTTCAAATCGAAAACTTTATTTTACCTGTTACCTACGTCATATCGCCCACATGTATTCCTGACATCAGAACTAAGATTCTCCTTTCACCGATTTATCTAAAGTGAGATATCTCCTATCTCCGACATGTATATTCTATTCTGTCCTTCAACACACGGCCACATTATAGACTGTTACCAGACGGCTTTTTTTTAAGGGGGGAAAATCATCCAACGACTTCTGTGGCCTTGGGCAAGGCGAGAGGGAGCGTCAGACTCTTACTGACTAAAGACAACCCCGTTCCTACTCTTGCTTTTCGAGCCGAAGCCCCGGTGAACCCGCTAGGTAGTCCGCAGCTCCGGATCAGGCATCAGCCCTAATGAGCCCCATCTGTGGTGGTATGATGGCTGTTACCAAACGGCTGTCTACCTAAAACCGTACGTTTATATTCGAACCTGCGTGCCTAAGAATTATGAAAATCTTAATAATACTATACCCGATTTAAAAATAGGATGCAATTTTAACCTTTTTTTTTTGAGGGGGAAAATCATTCAATGACTTCTCCCACCTTGGGCACCCCGTTCCTACTCCTGCTTTTCGAACCGGAGCCCCGGTAAACCCGCAAGGTAATCCGCAGCTCTTCTAGGTAATCCGCAGCTCTCTAGGTAGTCAAATCCTGAGGTATCATTATGGACAATTTTCTTAGCTTAAAATACCCGTCTAGACTAAACTAACAGATGTAAGCATATCTTTGTCTAGACTAGCTCAGATATATTATTATGATTTATATCGTGTTAGTGTGTTGGGTTTTTCATACAAATCTCCTTTTGTTGTTTTGTAAGACAGATATTGCTTTGTTTACGTAATAATTTCCAGGCATGTCATAACATGTCTTATCTGATATTATTAACATAATATAAAGAATAGGTACAATAACGTATGATTTTGACGTTTTTTATTAAAGGCCAAGGCACATATTAATACTGTGTAACCAATGTAATAGAGAATGAACCTATTACTATAGGTACGGCGGTGGCCACAATTTGAAACTAAGATTAAGGTTTCCTCTTGTGCGTGAGTTCACTGGGGACCTAATTGTCCCCCTCCCCAGTCTCTCTAATTCCCGAATCCCCAACAATCATCAAATTTTCTGTCCCCTAAAAGGTTTGTAGCTCCCCTGGTGTTTCGGATATCCCTGGGCGGCGCCGATTGCCTACTATCATTAGAACCGACTGCTTTACAGGCTTATCACAAATAAAGGAATATTATAATGAAGATTTTGTAGCCTATATCATTAATGTATTCGCCAATTCACGCCGGGCGACAATACAAGTGCATTACATTGACAAGAGACATCCATTCTCGAACAAACTTCATGTTAGGTTTAAGTCACTGCGGTACAATCAGAAGCTAAAGTGTATTATAAAATAGTTTATATTTTTAAAGTCCTGTGACTGTCATTTTCGACCAGAAGTCTTACGAACGTCGAGGTTTCTTGAGTTGTGCAAAGCATCATTTAGATAATAATTTTTATTTAGATACTCGTTGCTACTTGTGGCATCGCTCGTTGCCATGGGACAAGAAATAGCCTATAAGTAGATGTGTTATTCCAGACCATACTTCAGCTGTTTTGACGTGATTCAGTAAACATACGCACATATTATTTGAAAACTTTTGTAATTATTTTAGTAAGATTTAAAATTGACAATATGAGCATGAAATGAGTTAATTATGACGATAGAAGCTTGTGTCACCCATTATCAACCAGTTACTGTCTGTTAGACAAAGGCCTCTTCTCACACGCAGAAAAAATAAGTATTAATTCAAATTCAAATTCATTTATTTCAGGTGAAGTAACCCATATAAGAAATTATACAAAACATACATATAAGAAAATATACAAAACATACATATAAGAAAATATACAAACATACATGACAATAATTTTTACATTATAAATTAATTACATCAAAATTACATATAAATTCAGTTTGAATCAATTATAAATATTGACGGACATAACAGAAAAATAAAAACATAAAATGAAATTAACAATACCAAATTAAATACCATTAATCATTTGATTTCAAATTTATCTATGAAGCTAGAAGTATTTGTTTGTTTGAGCGCACTAATCTTCAGAACTATTGTTTCAAATTGAAAAGATTTTTTGTGTGGGATAGTCCATTTATGGACACGACGGACAACGGTCAAAAGAAGCTAAGCAACGAGTAAAACCTCGATAGAGAAGGTAGTGTTCTGAAACTAACAAATAGTCCAGTCAAATAAGGCAAAATTAGGTAAGAATCTCGGAATGCGAGATACCCAGCTGTAATTTTGTATATACTTGTATATTGACCCCCTAAAACTTGTCTCAAAACCTACATATGGTAGGGTGTAAGCAACTCTTAAAATTCAGGGTCAAAGGGCCCAAAAATCGTTTTTTTGCGGTTTTTTCGAAATATCTCATTTCCTATGGGTTTTTGGTAGTTGTATTCAATAGCAATATTGTGTAATACAAAATTTTCTACAACTTTTGTCTAAACTTTTTTTTATACGGTGAACCGTTTTCGAGATAGAGGGCGGAGAGCGCGCGGTCACTGCATCTCTTCAAAAATTTTTTTTTTTGTCTAACCTATCCGTGATGGTTGTCTATGGATAGGACATTAAAAAATACGTCATGGTTCCTAAAACCATTTTTCGTCAAAATCAATCGTTTGAAAGATAGACGCTTCCAAAGTGGAAAAATGAGGTCTATAAAATGTGTCCTGCCCTCTAACTTTTAAAATAAGTGAGTAAGAAAACTAAAAAAAAATATATGCTGTAGATTTTAATGGAAACTTTCAACGAAAATTGGTTTGAACGAGATATCATAATTAGTTTTTAAGAATTGATTCATTTTAAAAAAAACACACTTAATTTTCCACTTTCTCAATTCTTTTAATCAATTCTTAAAAACTAATTATGATATCTCATTCAAACCAATTTTCGTTGACAGTTTCCATTAAAATCTACAGCATATATTTTTTTTAGTTTTCTTACTCACTTATTTTAAAAGTTAGAGGGCAGGACACATTCTATAGACCTCATTTTTCCACTTTGGAAGCGTCTATCTTTCAAACGATTGATTTTGACGAAAAATAGTTTTAGGAACCATGACGTATTTTTTAATGTCCTATCCATAGACAACCATCACGGATAGGTTAGACGAAAAAAAAATTTTTTGAAGAGATGCAGTGACCGCGCGCTCTCCGCCCTCTATCTCGAAAACGGTTCACCGTATAAAAAAAAGTTTAGGCAAAAGTTGTAGAAAATTTTGTATTTTACAATATTGCTATTGAATACAAC
This sequence comes from Spodoptera frugiperda, assembly GCF_023101765.2. NCBI lineage: Eukaryota > Metazoa > Arthropoda > Insecta > Lepidoptera > Noctuidae > Spodoptera > Spodoptera frugiperda. Next base: position 6,792,309 of record NC_064221.1, on the reverse strand, counting down.
TACCAAAAACCCATAGGAAATGAGGTATTTCGAAAAAACCGCAAAAAAACGATTTTTGGGCCCTTTGACCCTGAATTTTAAGGGTTGCTTACACCCTACCATATGTAGGTTTTGAGACAAGTTTTAGGGGGTCAATATACAAGTATATACAAAATTACAGCTGGGTATCTCGAATTCCGAGGTGAATTCCTAAATTGACTGGACTAAAAATCCAGTTCACGATAATTTCCTTCATCTATTTGTCATCAACTGTACTTTATTTACAATCATATAAGCGTTTTAGTCATCAAGTAAGTACCTATATAATATCTAGACGTTATTAATCTTAGTAGATCGAAACTTGAGTCATAATGTTAGGATTACTTTAAGAGTGTTTAGATAGACTTCTGAGATTGATAGTCTGCACAATGACGAGGCGTTTTTGTACCAAGGAGCTGGTATTGAGGTGTTTTTGAGTGCCAATTTTTTGGAGTTTCAAATAGATATTAATAGTCGTACTATTGATAGATCGAAGGTTTTGACACTCCTTGTATTTCTTTTAAACCTTTTTTTTTACCCAGACCTAGCACGTAGCAAGGAAGGAAAGGATCTCAACGAAAACAACAGTAGAATAGTCAGAGAAACATTAAAAAGTTTAAAATACCAGGAGAACATCTTAAGAATTGAAGATAGAATTTTTAAATAACCTCATGCTAACTGCAGGTAGAGGTACCAGGGAATCAGAATCCAAAAGATTAGGTAATATTCTTCTTAAATCAAAATCTTATCGTCGGGAGAAATCCAAACTTTTAAAAACTTCTAAAGTTAACCGTAATTTAAATTACCAGGAGAGCAATTACATCTCAAGATATAACCTAAACCTTAGTATTATTATACTTCATACTAGTATCCGTAAGTACCAGGGAAACATAATTAACGAGCGTTTCATTCATTATCATCACCAAAACCAATTTTAACGAAAACAAAAACGTACCATTTATTTCTAACATTTTTAAGTTTAAAACACCAAAAGAACATCTTCAAGATAGAACTCAAATCTCAGTATTACTTCGTACTAACTGGACGTAGGTACCAGGCAAACATAATTCATGAGCGTTCCGTCCACAATCAAATTTCCAGACGGCAGCGCCACTTACCGACCACTTTAACTTGACCTCCCTCGCGCCGTACCATCGGCCAAATTGGACGTTAATGGGCAACCGCATAAATTATTATGGGTCTGCATTACATGGTTTGGTTTGCAAATGTCAAGGGCAATCGTTCGTTTGTTTTTGTTTGATAACTGTTTGTGTTAAGATGAATGGGGTTGAATCCTCAATTTTTTTTATGGAATAAGAGCCAAACGAGCTTACGACTCATCTGATGGTAAGCGATCAGCGCCGCCCATGGACACCCGCAACACCAGAGGAGTCACAGGTGCGTTGCTCTCTTGGTTTATCTAAATCATTGCAAGGTTTTGTAATCCCACTCCTAAAATTTGATTCGTTTTATCTAAGTTTAGGGAACAGCGAGTAAAGTTCCCTAAGAAAAGGAGGATCCTCCGACCAGGCGAGGTGATCATGCCTGGCGGGCTTTCTGCCCAACTGTTGTTCGTTGGGATTTTCTATCCGTGTTAATTCGCATGTAAACTTCGTATGTGCGATGCAGGATATTTATGACGTCATCCATTGATTTGCTTGTCGATAGTCTATGTGCGACTACTGTCATCTGTCACTTGTCAGAGTGTCGCCACATCACTCCCCCCCAAGACCGGAGGTCGATCCTGTTGAGACGGCTGTCGATGCTTGAGATGAGCGGTGCCAGAGCCAGTGTAGAAATTCCCTAGTTCCAGTGAGTCGGAACTGTGCCGCTAAATGCCCAGTGAGTCGGGTGAGCGGTGCAGGGTGATACTCCAGTGAGTCGGAGTAGTGAGGCTCGCAGTGTCCCACGGTGAGTCGGGGAATTGATGCTGCGAGGGTAGGTGCGTAGTGGCTGGCGTCTGCGTTGACGGGAGGAAGACGTCCTCAGACCGTGTGCAGAGTGCTGTGCCTAGACGCTGATGAGGCCGTAGGGAAGAACCAGGCTGCATATCTTCGATGTAGCGTGTGGTGGTCCCAGATGAGGCCGAGGATGCTGGTTGGCTGCGACTTGATTACCGCTCAGCGGAGAAGTGATGGGTGAGGGAGATGGCAATGAGGATGACGGTGCTGATCTGCTCCGTGAAGGTTGGTTTCAATCACGTCGGGGGTCACCACTTTAGGGAACAGAGAGTAAAGTTCCCTAAGAAAAGGAGGATCCTCCGACCAGGCGAGGTGATCAGCCTGGCGGGCTTTCTGCCCAACTGTTGTTCGTTGGGATTTTCTATCCGTGTTAATTCGCATGTAAACTTCGTATGTGCGATGCAGGATATTTATGACGTCATCCATTGATTTGCTTGTCGATAGTCTATGTGCGACTACTGTCATCTGTCACTTGTCAGAGTGTCGCCACATAAGTATTGTTATCTTATACAACAAAATAAATAAAAAATACTTAGGTATCTAATATTTTTTCATTACCTAACTGACGGACTATATAGATTTTTAATTTTCATACCCCGTCATCATCCCTATTGCAGGACGAACTTGAACTAATAACATTTAGGTAAATTATATTACAAAACAAAGGGACGAACCATCACAACACCTCATTTAAAGTAATTCGATTTATCTCCGATTAATTCAGGTAACTACCTGGTTTCTAACCACAAGCGTTGGCGTCGAAACTATTTAGCTCTTTCGCTCAGGCAACGAAATGAAATTCTTCAGTTCCGTTCTATTTAGACTATTATTAGGCCATATAACATACATACATAACCTCACGCCTATCTTCCAAGGGGGTAGGTTGAGACAATGGAACGCCAATTGCTACGAGTCTTACACACCTCTTTAGCTTCATCAACAGTCATCAGACTTTTCATACATGCTCGTCGGTTAAAGATATTTTTAATTTAATTTGTCCCTTCTTTAATATATCGCCAATCTGGTCGCTAATGTCCGTCTCGAGCCATATAAATAAGCATGTGAATGTTTAAAATTAAAATTGTTACGAAAAGATACATAAATAATAATGTCCATCTTTAACCCCGAAGAAATGTAATATGTTCTATACTACCATTATGGTATTATAGAACCCGTGCTATTAAGTACTGATTCTTTTTTATTTAATACTTAACTTACCCTGTCCTGGAAACCAAACCTCTTAACCACGTCGTGAGGAACACGGACTTATAATTTCTAATCATACTAGTTTGAAATCGCCAACCCGTATTGAACAAGCGTGGTGATTAATGCTCAAACCTTTTCCGTGCGAGAAGAGGCATTTGGTCAGCAGTGGCCCCTTATAGGCTGTTGATGATGATGATGATGACCCGGAAAGTGGTTAAGGCACAAATATTAGCACTAAGGAGGATTCGCTATGTCCAGTTCCTCAGATAACCCACAATGTAATAACTGAAGGTCGCATGTCCCGATATTTATGACGTCATAAAATCCCACAGCCCACATAATCACCTCGTATTATCTCACCTTTTTCCGTTATGGGACATCACTATTTATGTTTATGGGGGATGAAGATCGATATTATTCATTTCATATATCTAGGTACCTATTTATCTTCACCGTATATTTGTCTGGAAGGCAAATGGTTTTGTTTCTGTAATATGTACAATAATTGTACAAAGAAATACAATGTTTCAAACAAAAAATAACTGTTGAACTATTGTAAAAAACAAACTTCGAAAACGCATATGAATTCATAGTACATTATCAAAATCTCAACGACATCTAGAATCTCATATGCGTAAGTCGATGAATATTTTTGAACTAAAAAAACTGCATCTTTATTTTTTTTTTCACTTTTTGTATCGAAAGTAGGTACTCCTTATCGTAAGTTGTTTTGCTGTGTAACGAAAACGACAAAAAATCACGGTGTTTTATGGCTTAGTCCCGGTAACAAAGGTAGATATTGGGTAGCTACATATGTAAGACGTATTTGATAAAAAATTAGTGTTACATTTACTCTAATTGTATCTGCCTAGTCCTTCAGGCAAAGGCTTCATAATTATTATGTAACAGAATATAAAAAAGATCTACTGCCCACTACAGTATTTTTTTATTGCCACCATAGTTAAATAAGTTTGCACCGTCCCCGATCTTAGGCTACATAGACTTTGCTCTCCCCACGAAGTATGAACGAAGAAGTTTGTAATTTCATTTCTATGTTGCGCTTGCCGCAATTTAATCAAATGCATTCCACTGCACGGAAGGCACCAACGGTAAAGGTATATTGCGAATAATTGTGTTTTAAAATTACATGACTGCAGTTTCGTGTATTAAAAGCTCGAGCGAGCTGAAATTATAGTATAATTAAAAATATATTTTTTAAATTAAATAATATGAAGAAGGTATGCGCAGATTTTTTGAGCATGATATACAATTACCTTTTCAATATTGATTATAATATCACCAGAATACTACAACTATCTGCCATACTCAGAGACATTTAATGATTACTTAAACAATTCCTTAGTAACGATTTTGTTCCGAAAACAATAGCTAAGGACTGGTTTAAGTAACCGTTAAATGACTTTGAGTACGGCGGTAAGAGATTTCTTGGGAAATACGCAGTACCTATGTACTTTCTATCTATATACATAAATCTACATACATATGTTGTCAGCGTGTATTATTATATAAAAACTATATGTATTTTGTCAGAGTGTTGCACATAAATTAATAAATAAATAATTAAATAAAACGCCTTCTAAAAATATTATCGTAAAACCCAATCATTCGGTTTTCCGCCACAATTACGCTGTACCTACCTACCGCAGAGCAACAGAAGTGGCTTAAATAAATTCCTTTTCCAAACAATTTTTATAAATATTTCATTTTTTACCTCAAAATATTAATTAAATACTCTTGCTATTAATAAACCGTTGGTTCCGAGAAAAATGAGTGAAACAAGGAAAAATGTTGGCACATTGAGTGCCAACATTTTTCATAACATACATACAAATTATCGTCTAGATACATACCTAGTAATTTTGACTCTGTTACTCTTTTGGAGCTGTCCATAAGGGTAAAATTGGGTGACAGATCTTAAACCCGTCATCGTCCACCAGAAGATTAGATTACCTATACTCTGGAGTGAATGAGGTACTTTTAATCATCATCATCAACAACAGCCTATTTATTATAGGTGACCACTGCTGACCAATAGAAATAGAAATAGAAATATATTTATTTGCTTCAAAACATGGTATATAAAGGTCTTACAATTAAAATGGGATTCACATGTTTTGCTTATATTATAAGCATGCAAATATTTCAAATTATCACAGAAATGTGAGTTTGTATCTATGGTAATACAACATGCAAAATACTGCCTAATTAAAAACTAAAACTTATAATCTAAATATTCCTTAAGACTATAAAAATTATATTGGTTGAGCCATTTGTATAGTTTTTTCTTAAATAGACTAGCATTAAGGCACTTAAGCTCTGTGGGTAGTTTGTTATATACGCGTATACACATGGCCACGCAGTTTTTGCTATATTTGGTACTATTAGGTCGGTTTATAACGAGTTTATATGGATCCCGGCGGTTTCTTGGGATAACTTGCTCTAATGCTTGGAAGAATTGCTTATGTTTCGAGACAAACATACAAGTTTCATAAATATACAAACAAGGCAAAGGCAGCAGACCAAGTCTTTTAAAATGGGGTTGGCATGAATCGTCGGGTTTTAGTCCACATATTGCTCTTATACATTTTTTTTGGGCAACAAATGCTCTATTTATATCCGTATTATTGCCCCAAATTACTAAGCCATAACGGAGTATAGATTCCACATATGAATGATAGCATAGAATAGCTGTATTTATATTTGTTACATATCTAACTTGTCTTAATGCGTAAACAAACTTATTAATTTTGTTAGATATAGTATTTGTATGTTCTTTCCAGCACAACATTTCATCAATCGTTATCCCTAAAAATTTGGTGTGTGTGACTTTACTAATTTTATGTATATTCATGTTAAAATTGTATTTACTATTAAATGATTGGTTAAACTGAATGTAAACTGATTTTTGAAGATTAATTTTTAATTTATTTTTATTTAGCCAGTGTATCAAATTGTCTACAGTTGAATTTATTTCACTTTCATGGTCGCTAATTGTGTTAATTTTTTTGTCTGATGATATCAGAATCGATATGTCATCAGCAAATAGAGTGCATTTATGCTGAGTTATGTCCGTTATGTCGTTAATATATAATAAAAATAGAATAGGTCCCAATATACTGCCTTGCGGAACGCCGCGTTTGATATTTTCATATTTTGACATGTAAGGTATCATATCTTTATTTTTATCTAAGTTTGTGATCATAACACACTGTTGCCTGTTACTTAGATATGACGTAATCCATTGAAGTGCAATTCCTCTTATTATTCCTCTTATTACATTCTCTAATTTACGTAAAATAATGTCATGTGTAACCAGATCAAAAGCCTTAGACAGATCAAAAAATAACCCGGTTGTTATATGATTTTCATTAATACTCTCTAAAACATTTTTTGTAAAGGAAAATATAGCGGAATTTGTAGACTTATGTTTTTGAAAGCCGAATTGCTGTTTACTAATGATTTTATATTTATCACAAAAACCCGTTATTCTTTTGTACATGCACTTTTCAAACAGTTTTGCGAATATAGGGATTAAGGTTATTGGCCGATAATTAGTAATGTCATGTTTGTCTCCTTTTTTGAATAAAGGCTTTACTATGGCGCGTTTGAGAGCATCTGGAAACACTCCAAGTGCAAAAGATTGGTTAATTAGATAAGTGAGTATGTTGGTAATCTCATTTGAGCAAAGTTTTAATATTTTCGTATTTATTTCATCGTATCCTTCTGAGTTAGTGGCCTTCAGTAGCATAATTTCGCGATTAACTTCACTTTGTGACATAGGCATAATATACATTGAATTTGCTATAGGAGTCTGAGTTTTATGAATTTGATTAAGCGATGGTGTTAGTTGATGGGCAGGTGTTAGGAAATAGTTATTGAATGCAGTAGCTATATCTAGAGGATTTGTGAGTATAGTATCATTAACCTTGATACCATCAATGTTATATTTAGGCTTTGCATTTGAGATTTCTTCTTTGACTACTGACCACGTAGCTTTGCATTTGTTTTTATTTTTATTAATAAATTTTACATTGGCAAGTTTTTTAGAGTTATATATACATTTTTGTAAAAGATGTGAATAAGTCTTATATTGATGTTTATTCTCCTCACTTTTATTTTTATAATAACGAGATCGTAGATATCTTTTCTTTGAGCAACTTATTTTGAGTCCTTTGCTAATCCATTTTTGGTTACTTTTATTTAATTGGATTTTTATTTTGTTTTTTGGGAAACAAAGGTTATACATAAGGCAAAACAATTCATGAAATTTATTAAAGGCAATATTTATATTATTTTCATTGAAAACATCTGACCAAGGTAGACATTGTAAATACTTTTTAAATTTTTCAATGTTTTCTGAATTAAAGTCTCTTTTGTATAAGTAAAAAATAGGTGGCCTTTCGGTTTTCTGTTTTACGGGAAAGCTAAGCATTTGGGCTGATTCGTGATCTGATAGGTACAGTGGTAAAACGGTTGCTTCTGCATTTGGTATGTTACTTAAAATGTGGTCTATGCAGGATGATTTACGAGTGGGAACATTTATGTGAATTTTCATATTATGGTTGTAGGCTAGGTCTTGTAATTCATCTGTGATTTTTCCTTTTTTCAAGATATTAATGTTGAAATCGCCGGTTACCACTATTTGTTTTCTAGATTTAAACTTTTTGAGCAAATCATATAAAAGATTATTTAATTTAGTAAGAAACTGTGTAGGGTCCGATTGTGGTGTTCTGTATACACAGATTATGATTAAATTAATTGATGCAATTTCTATGCCACAAACTTCAAAAGTATTTTGAACTGCATGACTGCTTAAGTGTTGTAGTTCTTTAAATATTAAATCTTTTTTCACTAGAATACATGTGCCGCCTCTCTGCTTATCTCTACAATAGCTAGCCGCCAAACAATATTTAGTTAATTTAATATAATTCTCACACCCTTTCTTTAAGAATGTTTCAGAAAAACATATAACATTAGGAAGATTATTACACTTAAATAAGTCCTGGAGTGTTAACTCCAATATTTCTTTTTTAGATAAGATACTAGCTATGTTTTGATGCAATATTTTAAATGTGCTACTGTTTAGTGGGAGTATGTTGTGAGGCTCGAAAAAAGGTTCCAGTTTTATTTAATTTCTGAAAGTAGTATGGAATGGTACCTTTCACTGGTTGTTCGGTAGACAATTTAGGAATTAAGGACTGATTTGTATTATCAATTTTTTTTTTTAAGTTATTATTAAAATAAAAAGGGATAGTGCCTTTTTTCGGCTCGTTTTTCTTAATGGTACAATTGTTAGGCTTAGAACTATTATGAGCTATTAGTTTTCTAATTTGAGTTGGACACAAAAAATTTTCATTATAATAATTACAATCTAAATAGTAATTTATACGTTCACTAATAACTAATGCCTTTGAAGTTTTTCTTATAAATGTACATGTTCTATATTGTTTACATACATTTTCGAGATAGTTATTTAATTTGTTGACATTATAGTAGTAACTATTATTTACACCAAGTACAAAAATTATATTATCCTTAAACCGGTTTAATAATGTTTTTAACTGTGACACGACACCATTTATATTTCGATCATTTTCACCAATACACACTACTAGTACATCGTGCTGACGAAGCTTCGCACTCAAACAGTTCTTTACTACTTGGGTACTAAGAGCGTTCGGGTTTGTTTCACCAATAACTTCGTATGTTTCATATTGCGTTTTAAATCTAGATTGCCATAGAGCTGAAGCCAAACCAACACATTGTTGAGCACCAAATATGAGTATTCTCTTCTTTTCCATTTTGCATATTTGTATATTATGTTCTTGCTGGGTAGTATCTTCAAATTTCGAGTGTAAATAGTTAGGTTGTTCGAGATTTTCAAGATCAAGATCCAAGGGTCTCTTCTCACACGAAGAAGGTTTGAGCATTAATCACCACCGCTGACGCTAACACTGCTTGCTCAATGCGGGTTGGCGATTTCAAACTTGTAATTGGAAATTATAAGCCGAGGTTTCCTGACGATGTTTTCCTTCGCCGTTTGTCAGTGGTGTCTAAATAGAAAGAAAGTCTAAATAGAAAGTACATATAAATCGAAAAAAGTCACCTTGTTACTTGCCGTTGGTAGGTTTCGAACTTACACTCTCATGCATGAGAAGCGGGAACCTTATATCTCCGGGCCATCACGACACTTAAAGAGCAAGCGTATTTTCAGAAATATCACAAATTCCTATCTCTCATACATCACGTAGTGGGCTGTTATTAACTGAAATCTGTTAGAATGCATCGATCAATATCCATTGTACACGAGTACGGAACGTTTCCACGAAAATGCAGCCACGGATTTCAGAGAAATACTCTAATTAAAATACGTTAGTTCGTTCGTAGTGCAGCTCAATTCAATTTAGTTGATATTATATCAACGGATTATAATTGAAACCTATACTAGAAAATATTATTTACTAGCTACTTCCGCGCGGTTTCACTCGCTCTACTCGGCTCCTATTTGTCATAGCGTGATGTTTTATAGCCCATACCCCTCCTCGATAAATGCAATATCCAACAAAAAAATATTATTCTTTTTGGACCTGTAGTTCCTGAGATTAGCGCGTTCAAACAGTTAAAGAAACAAACTATTATATTAAGTATAGATTTTTCATTTGCGAGTAGTTTAAATTAATGCGCTGCTAACAAGCACGGCTCCAGCACGGCGTTTCGAATTGTGGCTACCGCTAGCTGCAAGCATGCTTACGGCGCATTGCCCGCGCGGTGCAAGCGCGCGATGCAACGTTGTCTCGATTTGAATAATTCTTTTTGTGTTGGATAGCGGATTTATCGAAGAAGGCTTATAGGCTATAAAACATCACGCTATTACCAACAGTAGCCGAGCAGTAAGTGAAAAATACGAATGTAACACACGTCTCCATCTCTTCTTTACGCCTTCTTACGCCTTCTGTAGTTTTACAGAACAAAATATTAAAAACATATTTTTGAGTTAGATGGTGCAATTCTTAGTGAAGGCTATAAGCTACAAAACAACACGCTATGACTACCTAATAGGAGCCGAGCAGAGCGGGTGAAACCATGCGGAAGTAGTACCATAATACATAATAGGTACTTATAGACGTTTCCCAAAACCGGAATGAAACCTTCACGCATACGAGTAGCCGATAGATATCTACCCTTTGTTCAAACAGACAGGATATCGACAGTCTGTTGTATGTAAAATAGAGTAAAACGGGCCTCGGTATAGTGGAGAGATTTCGTTTATCATGCGAGTAGATATTCAAACACAATAGCTACGCATCCGATACGATATCGTTCGGTGTTCTGCACCATACGCTATCGATTTTACGCCTAGTACTCTTAACTATGATGTATATCTATAGGTACATATTGTATACATGTTTACAGATCATGTAGATAGATGCTACCGGTACACTCTGGGGGTCGGGGATCGCGCGACGATCTCAGTCCGCAGACCCATTCTTACTTGCGGATCTAGGCAGCAAGGTTAGCTATAGAAAGGGTAGCTATAGCAAGGGTAGCTCGCCACCCGACCAGAACCAGACCCGTCGCGTCGCGGTCTCGCGTGCCTCAAAGAGTCATTAGATCACCACAGATGGGGCCCAGTAGGGCTGATATCTGATCCGGAACTGCGGACTACCGGGTTTACCGGGGCTCCGGCTCGAAAAGCAGAAGTAAGAATGGGGTGGTTTTTAGTCAGTAAAAGTCTGACACTCCCTCTCGCCTCCCCCAAGAAGAGAAGAAGATGAAGGGAGAAGTCATTGGATGATTTTCCCACTTTAAAAAAAAGGTACTACAGGTACGAATATTCATAATATTTTGGTGTTCACTTGCTATACTCGACCACTGAAAGGTCGTGGTCAAAGGACAAAAGATAATGCAATATCACGCCTTTTATCCCCGAAGGGGTAGGCAGACGTGCACATTACGGCACGTAATGCCGCTATACAATGTACACCCACTTTTAACCATTTGTATTGTAAGTCCCATGTAATAGGGCCAGACTCCGTGCTATTACTAAGAAAATATTGAAAAACCGAAAAAAAACCAGTAATACTTTGCCCAAACCGGGAATCGAACTCGAGATCCTAAGTCCGCTTGCGACTATCTAAAGTCGTCTAAAGTCGACTTTAGACTATCTAAAGTCGATCTAAAGTCGCACTTGCGACCAGTCGACCAACGAGGCTGTCAAATCAAACAACTTTGATTAAAACCCTTTTAATTGTACGTCATTTCATCTAAATAATTAGTGACCAATATTAATTAATACGGTAAGGGTAAGGCGTCGAAAGAATCAAGAATCAACAATTTGAAAATTAATTAAAATGTTTTTAATCAGCTTAAAAGCCACAAACTCCAACAACAAATAGTTATCATTGTACGCTGTCAATGTCATGTCAAATCATTTTGACATTTCAGTTCCCTTGACTTTGCTAAACACTGACGTGTTTTTGTGTACGCCTGCTTCAAATATTTGTTTTTCTATTGTTAAAGCGTAATAAACTATATAGACAACACATTACAGTGCAATCTAACATTAATTTCTAAAAACTAAACCTATTCACAATGCTGAAAGCCGTAATTCTAATTGGAGGACCGCAAAAAGGTAAACATTCTAGTCGAGTCGACGTCACCGGCATTTCTTATCATTTATAATTAATAATACATATAAATACATGTAGTTACTAATTTAATTATATACATAAGATACTTATGTACATGTAGAAGCGCTGTGAAGTTAATTAGAGTAGTATTTAGTCTTTAGAAAACAACTTTTCTATGATTGAAGGTTATGTAAATAAAATATCTATAGAATAATAATTGTCGTGTTTATTCTACATGTATGTATGTGGCATTGATAGTATCAGTTCATATAAGGATGTGACTTCATTCTGATCTAGATTGATATGTATTTGCCTACTTATAATGATTAGATAGGTGTAGAATCTAGTAGTTAGGTATGCTAGAAATTTAACTGAATATCCTGGTTTGTTTAAATTACTTAGATAGTTCTAAATTTTATTAAATGCTGATATATTCTTTATTAAACATTTTGTACTGAATACACAAAATTAATTTTACGCGAAATAACTTATTTATTTTAACTAAAAGAAGTTGGTTAATAAACAGTTCATAACGATCTTTGGAGCTCCATCGCCCTCAACACAATTTTTTTTTCTAATAATATGAAAAGTCTTCTATGATAATTCAACCTAACCAGTCTGTTGTGGGTGCGTTTACAAACATACAAAGTCACATACATATGCAACCCAGCCAACCCAGGACACAACAATGCAGACTCGAAATGCAACAATTTGTGGATTACACAGAGCTGCTCTGTTTGGGAATCGAAAAACTGCTACACATTGTGTGCCAGACGGTTGCCTAGACAGAGCTCCAACTGCACAAGTTGATATATACCTATTTCATTACAAAATACTGACTTGATATAAAAACGGCCTCGCTATCCTCTATTTTCCAGGTACTCGCTTCCGCCCCCTCTCTCTGGACACACCAAAGCCCCTGTTCCCGATAGCAGGCTTCCCTCTGATCCAGCACCATATAGAAGCATGTGTGAAACTGGAGGAATGCAAGGAGATCCTCATCATTGGGTCGTACACCACCAATACCATGGCACAGTTTGTCAATGATATGCAGAAGGAGTATCATGTTATTATCAGGTTTGTCATTAAAAAATATTGGTTATTTATTCCAGACCATGGGTGAAACTAGCCATATCTGATGCTGTATCATTTACTCAGGGCTACCACTAGCCACTGGGACCCCCAATGTGCTTCCAGGCAGAAGGAAAGCCGTTGAGTGATTGTCTGTCAAAAAAAGGGGAGGCCCTAACAAAGTTTTTATACCAACCCCGCCAAGACACACTATGCCCTTGTAACAAAACATAGTTTGTACATGACTAAAATGGCTGTGTTCTGGGCTCAATTTTACTTACAATTTTTATTCAAGACATCATACTTATCTACTAAGATTTTGGTGATTTAAACTCTAATTTAGTTGCCTTACTCTAGTATATTGAAATGCAGACCAGACCAGCTAGGCTATTCTAGATCTGTCAATTCTAACTCACGAAGTAAGTTCGATTGCATTCTTGTCCGTTACTGGTCGAGACTATTCTCACCGGACCCTGCCATTTATTTCACATCGGTGTTACGAATTCAAAGCTACAGCATAGCCTAGCAGGTTTCAAAGTCCGAAATCTCATTATTGCAAGTTGCCATCCATTAAAAAGCACTTCTGGAATCAGTTATTAGTTAGTTATATGTGTAAAATAAAATTAAGTCCTTTCTAAAATACCTACAATAACTAAATCTGTTACTTACTTTAACTTATTTCAGATACCTTCAAGAGTTCACCCCGCTGGGCACTGGCGGTGGTCTCTACCACTTCAGGGACCAAGTCCGAGCGGGCAATCCTTCAGCATTCTTCCTGCTCAACGGAGATGTTTGTGCTGACTTCCCGCTCAAGGAGCTGTGGAATTTCCATGCAGAAAAAGCTAATGCTTTAGTAAGTGAAATAATAGATTTATTTAACTTATTTAAATGAGTTCAATGGAGACTGTGTGATTGTGAATCTGTACAGCAAATATTTAACCAGTTTTAATTCATGATTCCAAGTTCCAAATCACAAGGCATGCTTACAATAATGTCATAATTAAACAGTTCCTACACTAGGATTTTCTTCTGTGTCGTGGCTGCATTTACAAACATACAATTTCACATACACATGACACCCAGACCCGAAACAACAATTTGTGCTTCACACAAAGAGTTGCTCCGTGCGGGAATCGAACCCGCTATAAGTTGAGCGGCGGTAGTTGCCCGGGCACCAAACACAGTTGGTGCGGTGGCTGGACAACTAGCTACATATTCAAACTTACTTCTGCAAATAATGTTCATAAAAATACTGATTCTTGTTACCACGGCAGTATTACGATTTATTTTCCTCCCTTAAAGAAATATGAATATAGGAAGGACCTACATTCCAAAGTGCTGCTTTTTACATTAAAGCAGTTTATAAAAAATCTTGTCTGTCTAATCCCTCTACAGGTCACAATAATGGGCACAGAAGCGACCCGTCAGCAGTCAGTCCACTACGGCTGCATGGTGCGGGAAGGCTCCACGAAGTCAGTGACCCACTACGTGGAGAAGCCGAACAGCTATGTGTCCACTCTCATCAACTGTGGGGTGTATGTGTGTTCGCTACAAGTCTTCCACACTATGGCTGACTCGTTCCAGAAGAAACAGGATGGGTTTTATAGGTAGGAAAATAAAGCATTATATTATATAAAGTAACTAGCAAACAGATAAGTAGACAAGGAATATCGGGTTCGATTCCCAAGGTATGCCTAGGTCATTTTCAGTTTTTCGAAAATTTCTTAGTAGTAGCATGGTGTCTAAAATTGTACCCAGTATATGGCAATAGACTTACCCATTGTACACTTATACATTGGGACTTATACATTGTACACCGACATTATGTGCCGTAGAATGCACCTCTGCCTACCCCTTCGGTATTTATATAGAGTCGTTTCATGGGAGATTTATTTTTATCGAGACTAAACGACCAGTGCCGTTCATAAGAACATGGGTCATCCACTGCTTGATACAAAGCTTCTCTCTGTATTTTGCTAAAAGTTCATTATGCTAACTTATTCTCTTTTTCTAGTGGTAACGGCCAAACCAGTCCTCATCCTGGCTACATGTCCTTTGAGCAAGATGTGCTGATGCAGCTTGCTGGGACCAACAAGCTGTATGCTATGCAGGTATGTTACTATTTGTTCTAATTATAGGTAACAAATTGGATCAATTAAAAGAGGACTTACTGCCGTATTCAGAGTCATTTAGTGGTTACTTAACCCAGTCCTTAGCAATTTTATTGTTTTCAAAAATAGTTTAAGAATAGTTTAAGTAATCATTTAAATGTCTCTGAGGGAGGTAGTTAATGTACTTTTTAATGAACACACGAGTGCTTTCAAATGTCTTCTTAACACGTTGGCTGCCATGGGGGGTCAAAATGACCGGCGCTAGCGGAGGATTCGCCTTCAACAGATTTTTGTTGGCAGCCAAAGTGTTAAGCAATTTGCAACTTCATCATGTTGTAATAGAGTCCAAAATGTACCGATGAAATTGCACAATACTTCCTTACTAGCCTACTAAACTCATAATTATGATATTTACCAGGTAACTAACTGGTGGTCCCAAGTGAAGACGGCAGGTTCAGCGATATACGCCAACCGTCACTACTTAGAGCTCCACCGCGATCGGATGTCCAAGGATAAGCCCTGCACCATACTGCCTGATGTCTTCGTACATCCCACCGCTGTTGTCGACTCTACTGCTGTTGTAAGTAGGGTGATATTTGCTTGACAGTTATGATGTAGATTGTGACTAAGTTTCCATATTTGTTTTCTTATACGTAGCTTGTATCAGATATGTATGACGTATGTGTCTTCTATCTATTCCATGACTTTATGCGTGAATAAAAAATAATATTAAACAAACCCTTCCCGTTCCCCAACAACCCCTACATTCCTAACCCCCAAAAAGCCGGCAACGCACTTGTAACGTCTCTGGTGTCTCGATTATCTCTAGGCGGCGGCGATTGCTTACTAACGGGTGATCCGTCTTTAAACGGCTCCGTTTTTAAACAGCTTTATTTAGCTTGACCTGTTTGTATGTTGGAGTCAAGTGATTGGAATTGAACCCCTTTCCTCACGTCCGATTGTTCTGATATTTGATACACAATCTTAATCTTGATGACCATACAATATAAGCATATTACAACCGTTTAACCTAAAAAAAACAATATTTTTATATTACTTACTCCGTTTTAATCACAGATCGGGCCGAACGTGTCTATCGGCGCCGGAGTGACGATAAAGGCAGGTGTGCGGATCAAGGAGTCGATCGTACTGAACAACGCCACGGTACATGAGCACGCGCTTGTTATGTACTCTGTCGGTAAGTTGTCTATTGCTTGTAAATGTTACTAACCATATAACACTAGGTTAGAGGATCAAGGAGTCGATCGTACTGAACAACGCCACGGTACATGAGCACGCGCTTGTTATGTACTCTGTCGGTAAGTTGTCTATTGCTTGTAAATGTTACTAACCATATAACACTAGGTTAGAGGATCAAGGAGTCGATCGTACTGAACAACGCCACGGTACATGAGCACGCGCTTGTTATGTACTCTGTCGGTAAGTTGTCTATTGCTTGTAAATGTTACTAACCATATAACACTAGGTTAGAGGATCAAGGAGTCGATCGTACTGAACAACGCCACGGTACATGAGCACGCGCTTGTTATGTACTCTGTCGGTAAGTTGTCTATTGCTTGTAAATGTTACTAACCATATAACACTAGGTTAGAGGATCAAGGAGTCGATCGTACTGAACAACGCCACGGTACATGAGCACGCGCTTGTTATGTACTCTGTCGGTAAGTTGTCTATTGCTTGTAAATGTTACTAACCATATAACACTAGGTTAGAGGATCAAGGAGTCGATCGTACTGAACAACGCCACGGTACATGAGCACGCGCTTGTTATGTACTCTGTCGGTAAGTTGTCTATTGCTTGTAAATGTTACTAACCATATAACACTAGGTTAGAGGATCAAGGAGTCGATCGTACTGAACAACGCCACGGTACATGAGCACGCGCTTGTTATGTACTCTGTCGGTAAGTTGTCTATTGCTTGTAAATGTTACTAACCATATAACACTAGGTTAGAGGATCAAGGAGTCGATCGTACTGAACAACGCCACGGTACATGAGCACGCGCTTGTTATGTACTCTGTCGGTAAGTTGTCTATTGCTTGTAAATGTTACTAACCATATAACACTAGGTTAGAGGATCAAGGAGTCGATCGTACTGAACAACGCCACGGTACATGAGCACGCGCTTGTTATGTACTCTGTCGGTAAGTTGTCTATTGCTTGTAAATGTTACTAACCATATAACACTAGGTTAGAGGATCAAGGAGTCGATCGTACTGAACAACGCCACGGTACATGAGCACGCGCTTGTTATGTACTCTGTCGGTAAGTTGTCTATTGCTTGTAAATGTTACTAACCATATAACACTAGGTTAGAGGATCAAGGAGTCGATCGTACTGAACAACGCCACGGTACATGAGCACGCGCTTGTTATGTACTCTGTCGGTAAGTTGTCTATTGCTTGTAAATGTTACTAACCATATAACACTAGGTTAGAGGATCAAGGAGTCGATCGTACTGAACAACGCCACGGTACATGAGCACGCGCTTGTTATGTACTCTGTCGGTAAGTTGTCTATTGCTTGTAAATGTTACTAACCATATAACACTAGGTTAGAGGATCAAGGAGTCGATCGTACTGAACAACGCCACGGTACATGAGCACGCGCTTGTTATGTACTCTGTCGGTAAGTTGTCTATTGCTTGTAAATGTTACTAACCATATAACACTAGGTTAGAGGATCAAGGAGTCGATCGTACTGAACAACGCCACGGTACATGAGCACGCGCTTGTTATGTACTCTGTCGGTAAGTTGTCTGTTGCTTGTATCTAAATGTAACTAACCATATAGCACTTTTTTTGAGGGGGGAAAATCATCCAATGACTTCTCTCGCCTTGGGCGAGGCGAGAGGGAGTGTCAGACTCTTGCTGACTAAAAACCACCCCGTTCCTACTCCCGCTTTTCGAACCAGAGCCCCGGTAAACTCGCTAGGTAGTCCGCAGCTCTGGATCAAACCATATAGCACTAGGTTCGATAACTGGTGATTTTTTAATTTTACACATATAAATTAACTAAAAATCACGGTTTACTCACCAAAAATAAATGGAGAAAAGCTATACTAGTTTCGACTAATAAAATTATACAGTGCTAAAATACATCGTGTCATGTGTTAACTTCGAAATTGCTAGATGTTATTAATCTAATCCCTTTTAATCAAAACTATCATAAAAATTAAGCAACAAAACAACCACATCAGAGGTCACACCCACTCCATTATAGACCTTATTACCAATGTTTAGAGACTGATCCGGAACTGCGGACTACCTAGCGGGTTTACCGGGGCTCCGGCTCGGAAAGGCAGGAATAGGAACGGGGTGGTTTTTAGTCAGTAACAGTCTGACACTCCCTCTCGCCTCGCCCAAAGCGGGGGAAGTCATTGGATGATTTCCCCCCTTAAAAATAATGTTTAGAGACTACTTTTATGTGAACTAATGTTATTAATAAAGACTAATGAGTCCATTAACATAATGAATTGTGTTTCTGTCCAGTCGGCCAAGAAGCGTCAGTAGGAGAGTGGTCCAGAGTGGAAGGTACACCTTCAGATCCGGACCCGAACAAACCATTCGCGAAGATGGACAACACGCCGCTTTTCAACACCGATGGGAGGTTGAACCCATCCATTACTATATTGGGTAAGTCTTATTCAAATAATGTTTGTTTTTGTGGTCGCCTAGACGCGGTAATGTAGCGTAAGCGCTGTGTCAAGTGTAGGAGAGCAAGTTTGACCGGAGTGATACCACGGCCTCACAGAAAACCGACGTGAAACAACGCTTGCGTTATGTTTCGTTGTGTGCGTGAGGTTATAGTGAAGGCCCAATTACCCCCCTCCGCTATCTCCCTAATCCCCAACAATTCTGAAATTCCTAACGCCGCCGGTCGGTGCGAATGAATCAGTAAATCAGAACGCCGAACTCAATCTCGTTTCTATCACGTTAAACGTAAAACAAACTCATACTAAACCCTGTGAATGGACACCCAAAGAAAGCCTCGGCCTTTTTGGGGATTAAAGATATGCGGAAAAGAACCTCTCGAAGCCTCCCATAAACTTACTCACATGGCGAAATACGACAAAGCGTTGTTTTCGTTGACTCCAGTCGAGCCGACACATTCGTGCCGAAGCATGTCTCAAATCACCCTTAGATAGATGATTAAAATGAGCTGTAACGCTGTAAACGTAATGAGTATTTCGCACGTAATTTTGACGTCATATTATTTATCTTCTTTATAGTGGTTGTGATATCGTAACTAACAACAATTTAATGATAATTTCATCGAACATTAAATATAATGACTCATATTAACCTTATTAATTTTAATTATGTGTGATATAATGTAAGTTTTTTTTTTCAAAACAGGTGCTGGAGTAGTCGTCCCGGCAGAAACAATCCTCCTAAACTCAATAGTGTTGCCACATAAACATCTAACAAGGAGTTTTAAACACGAAATTATTTTATAGTGTCATCTGGCAACATTGGTTCGAATGAACAGACCACAGATACAAAATTATTGTAATGACTAGAAAATGTTTGATACAAAAAGTCTAAGATATGTAGCTTTCTTTAAAATAATGACAATGAAAGAGATCGACTTGCAGCAAGAGCTATTGTGCCTATAATCAACGCTTAGGACATAATGCAGCGTGAGGTGTAGTCTAGATAGCACATTCATCTAATTTTTTTTAACCCTTTGTATGTTTGGAACCTCGATCCACGCGAAACACAATGTGTTTTTTATTGTTGTCTTATATGCAGCATACGAGAGGTTAATACGTTGCCCCACACTAGTATTTTCTCCTGTATCGTGCGTGGTTTATTTACAAACATACAAGTTCACATACAAATTACACCCAGACTCGAACCAATTATTTGTGGAACACAGAAAGAGTTGCTCCGTGCAGGAATCGAACCCGCTACACGTTGCACGGCAGCCAGTTGCCCAGGCACCGCATAAGAGTACGCGGGCCGTCCACTGGGACTCGTCAATTCCAGACTGTATTCATTTTCGATCTCTTTGACTGAATATTGGTGTTACATTGTTCTCACATAATTGAACCAACAAAAAAATATAACTAAGAATTGTATTGTGAACCTGATTGAAAAAGAGTAACCTATGGAGTTTCTTGCTCGTTCTTTTCCATAGGAATATAAACTTTGGACCGAGTAGATAGCTTCACTAGAGGAAAATTTTGTTTCTTTTTTTTATATTGTAATATTTGCTTTCAAAAATGCCTTCCCGGTCTATTTGTAATAAATAATTTTGACTAATACGGGCTCTTATATACCTACGTAAATAGCAAGCGATCTTTATAAATGTAATATTTTAAGAAACTACTATCTTAGGGTTTTTGTATGCCAGTTCATTGAAGCCTAAGATTTTATATGCTTATATTATGTATCCTAATATATAAATAAGTTCTTATTTATAAGTTGTAAATTAAGAATGGAAAACATATTTTTGTTAAGCTACTATTGATCTTAATTGACCAATGTATTGAAAACTATTTATTTAATTTACACGTACATCACAGTTCACTGAAATAAACTATTTGGTTAGTTAAAAGTAAGACCAACATTTATTTGAATAAATATGTTTATTCAAAAGAATGCTATTTTGTAAAATTCTCAGTGACGTTTCCAGTTTTTTGATCACATAACCACCATTGAGCAAGCGCGGTGATTAAGCATGCTTTTCCACCAGAGATGTGCTATGTAGCTATGCTACAAAGATGTAATAGCTAAGCTGTGAAACTATGTGACCGTTTCCACTGATATTAAGCTATGTAGCTGTAAGTAGTAAGATGTTCTACGAAGATGCGCCGCCGGGAAGTAGCTGTGCGCGGAAAATGCGCACCTCGAGTATGTATCGATAGTAGAGAAGTCATTCATATCACGCATGTTTCCATATAAAAACATAGCTTAGCTGAATCCATTTCCACCAGTGCTAAACTATGTGTACCTATGAATATGATTGGTGGATGCCAAACGCATCGTAGCATATACGTAGCATAGCACATCTCTGGTGAAAAGCCTTATGCTCATACCTTCTCCGTGTCACAAGAGGTTTTTAGTCAGTAGTGGCCACTTATAGGTTGATTGTTGATGTGACATCCAAAAAATTATCCCCCTAATCTATACAGTCGAGTGTTAAAAAATACTAACGTAGTAAAAGTTAAAAATGGTCACCCATCCAGATATAGACCTCGGCAAGTATGACTTAACCAATAAACAATAAAGCTATTACTACAAGTTACGTAGCAACAAAAACATTTTTTCGTTGACATTGAATTCGCATTCGCATTCACTTTCTTACATTTTTTTTTTTTTTGTCAATTTTAGCTCAAAAGCCATTGTACCTTGTCCATCGACTTTTTCTCAGTCGCCACAGATTAAAACCTTCGTTCTTGTTCCTGCTTCCGATTTCCTGACGAAGCTCACGTACTTATACAAATGAGAAAGAAGTGTAATTACTTAAATACAGCGTTTGAGACGGGAAAAGTGTTCTTTTTCTAAAGAAAAAACTATTCTGGAACCTATTGTCTAGTAATAGGCTTGATCTCCTATTATTGTTTATTTTTTCATTAGCCACAAAACTTCCACTGCTAAATGTAGGCCCAAATGACCGTCGGTCTGAGTCAGTCACATTGTAAGCAACTTGCATCTAGTGGCTTTTTGCGACCCTTACGGTACTTTTCCACCAGAGGTGTGTTATGCTACGTTGAAGTCCACCAATCATATTTATTGGTCCACACAGCATAGCAATTGAGGAAATAGACTCAGCTAAGTTATGTTTTTTATATGGCAAGATACGTGCTAAAGATGGCTTCTCTAATATCGATATACGTACTCGAGCTGTGCATCTTCCTCGCACAGTTACATTGTTTAGTATCAGTGGAACGGTTACAGTTTCACAGCTTAGCTATTACATCTTCGTAACATTATTAATTACATAGCACATCTCTGGTGAAAAAGCATCCATATCAGGTCGTCTACCCTTGTGGGATTTATTTCTTTTAATTTCCTAGAAATTAGTTTCACTAAATAGACCAAAGCGTTAAGTCAAATAAATACATTACGTAAACTAATTTTCAAAAACAAATTGTTTAATATTTGTCTATTCACATTAATCTTTACACTAAGAGACAATAAAACAAACACACAATGTAATATAATTTTATATTAAGTTTTATATTGTATGCGCGTGAGTTTACTACTTAGGCTCTTTTTTTATAAGGTGGAAAAATTATCCAATGACTTCTCCCGGCTTGGACGAGGCGAGAGGGAGTATCAGACTTACTGACTAAAAACCACCCCGTTCCTACTCCTGCTTTTCGAGCCGGAGCCTCGGTAAACCCGCTAGGTACTCCGCAGCTCCGACTATGTAAGGCTCTGGATCACTACTGATGATAGGACCTACGATCATAAGTCAGTCCTTTCCTTGAGAAAATCATACTTTGTTAAATACATAGTTGGTAAACTCACGCGCAGGCTACACGTATGTGTAATATTGTGTATCTATGTAACATATTTGTTAAGATTTGGTGCTTTAAATAAATGATATGAGCACATTACATTCTTTTATTTAATTTTTCATGGTATAAGCCGGTAAATTAAGCAAATGTGGTGATTAAACCTTCTCCGTGTAAGAGAAAGAGGCCTTTGGCTACCAGTGGCCACTTATAGGATGATGATGATGATGCAAATGACGTCGATTATTTCAAGGCATTTGTGATCAAGAAACGTCTAATAACAATTAATCTATCCACCATCATTTATAAGAAACTTCTCAGGTCTGACGGCCCTTGGAAGAACTTAAACGAGTTCAGTGAATATCTTTATTAATAACTATAGTGAGACATTCCAAATTAATTAAAAATCTCATGAAATTACTGAAAATAGCTGTATTATTTTTAAATCGCAATGGAAGTTGTTCATAAGTAACGCGCGCAGACAAATTATGAGTGTTTACTGACAAATATTAACAGAAATTTTACCGAAAATGGACTTTTATAAAAGTGGCCTCATTGGCCTTTTTTCCTTATTTATTTTCCTCTGCTCATGTGTTTCTCAGTACCAATATAAAAATAGCATTTCAGTGAACTTTATCTTAAAGCAATAGAGTGCACTTGCGCATTAAAATTTACCGGATTCTGGGACAGTTTACCGTAAACAAATTACCGGATAAGTACTGGTATAATCGGCCCATAATTTTTTATTTTGGTATTATTGCTACACAAATTTTAACATAATAAAAGAAAAGAACATTACAATAAAACTCAATAAAATTTTCTCTGTATCCATGTAATTATTATTATTTTTAAGGTAAGTGTTCTATTTTTAGTTACAGATTATAATAATATGCAACGTATGATTATAAAAATTTCACGGCTATTGGGCCGTTTACCTTACTTGCATAAATAAATAAAATAAGCTATTTTCGTAAATCCATTGTTTGGCATGCAACGGTTATACATGTAGGTTTATAAATAAGTACATGCATCCAATTCTGAATAGCGATGCAACACTACATTAAAGTTGACTTTTCAAACTGACAAATGCAATGTGATTGTTTGAAAATTAATTTTCAACAGTAAATCAACTGAGTTGACGGCCAAATATTAAAATCTTTTGTTTGTTTTGTTTTTCAATAGTATTACGTCTTTCGGGTTTCGTGGTAGGCTGTCATTTTTGGCTGGTTTATCCTCATGGAGGTTAATGAACTCGGAAACACTTATTAAATAGGTACTCATTACCAAAACTCGTTCAGAATTTCAAACCAAAGAATCATATACTTCTATTTCAAAGACTGCCTCGTTGGCCGAGTAGTCGCAATTACGACTGCCGGGCAAGCGATCTCAGGTTCGGTTCCTGGGTCGGGCAATACTATTACTGGGCTTTTTTCGGTTTTTCGAAGATTTCTTAATAGTCGGAGTCTGGACCTCTCGAGCACCTGAGTAGGTAGGTATCAAAACTGAAGTTCATGGGAGACAGACGTCTCCCTAGGGATGAGCCGTAACAGGAGTTGTACCGTGGGAGCTACGAAGCAGGTCTAATTAGAAGACTCTGTGCCCCTTATAGCTGCAGAGTGTGGCCACTGGGGTGATTTTAGTGAGGTAAAAATCCTACACCCCCAAGTCTTTCTATCCAAAAAGCTAAACGCCTTTTGATGGTAATAGAAAAAGGTATCATAGCCGAGATCTCACACTTTTAACCACTCCAGTAATGAGTCATTTTTTTGGAGTGTCAGACTCTTACTGACTAAAAACCACCCTGTTCCTTCTGCTTTTCGAGCCGGAGCCCCGGTAAACCCGCTAGGTATTCCGCAGCTCCGGTCCACTAATGAGTCTAGGTATACTATTTTACCAGTTACAACTGGATATATCACGATATCTGCATGAGGTCACATAACCCTATAATTGATGCGTCTCGATTCACCACTAGTGTGTAGTCACGGCACACACGTGAGAATTCTTTTTGGGCAAATTATTGTGACATTTTTTTGTTACGTAAATAATGAATTATTGTGACTATGTTATCATTCATAAGACGTGTGATATTGGTGCTTACTTTGTGTTGTTATTGTTGTATTTCTATCTCTAATCGACAGTAAACACGATGTGACGAAAGTAAGGGCTTTTCTTGAGGGGGGGGGGGGGATTTATCCAATGACTGCTCCCACCTCGGGTGAGGCGAGAAGAAGTGTCAGTCTTACTGACTAAAAGTCACAACGCTCCTACTCTTGCTTTTCAAGCCGGATCCCCGGTAACCCGCTACATAGTCCGCAGCTATCTATTCGGAAGCAGATCGGTTGCTTATGGGCAGACGTGCTCCACCGTAGGCCGCATAATCACTTATCATCAAGCGAGATAGCAGCCAAACGTCGACCCATCAAATGTAAAAATAGAATGTTTTGCTCCACTTGGTGGGGGTACTGCCGTGTCCCCAGATAAGTAGGTACCTAAGCACAACATTATCGTTAAATAGGTATATTGCATACCTGCTTTATCAACTTATTAAATTCACATACGCCTATTTGTTCCAATAACATTCCGCTAATTTCATTCACAGTTAGTATTTTCTAGTTAAAACGAAAGTATTTTAATTAAATTTATATCTATAGCTAATCGGTTTGAAATAACTCAACAATAAATAGCACTAGCTTGTATAATCATTCGATTATACGGTGACTTTATATACTAACATATACAAGACATAAAGAAATTTTGAAGTACTTAAACATGTATTTCAATCAAAGATCCCTTCCTTGTCTCCGCACGACCCTTGTACTTGTATGTATGCAAACACACCCGCGATACAGGAGAAAATCCTAGAGTGGGGGAACATATTATTGTTTTAAAAGAAAAAAGGAAAATACTGGACTATAAGCCTCCTTAACATAAAAAGGATTTGCTAACTGTAAACTTAGCGGGTTTACCCGGATTCCAGCTCGAAAAGCAGAAGAAGAAACGAGGTGGTTTGTAGTCAGCAAAAGTCTGACACTCCTTCTCGCTTCTCCCAAAGCGGGAGAAAGCATTGGATGATTTTTCCCTCCTTAATAAAAGGTTGTCTTAAGCAAATACTTTTTGACTCCTTATTAAACCCTTATGATCCCATAAAAGTACAAATTCATTAACGGTCATGACAAATAGGAAGTGCTGACGACAATAATCGACATTCACAGTTCTTTCGACCAATAGATATATGCTAGTACTAGCTACTTCCACGCGGTTTCACCAGCTCTTCTCGGTTCCTATTGATCGTAGCGTGATGATTTATAGCCTATAACCTTCCCCGATAAATGCTCTATCCAACACAAAAATTTAAATCGGACCAGAAGTTCCTGAGATTAGCACGTTCAAACAAACAATCAAACAAACTCTTCAGCTTTATAATATTAGTATAGATGCTACAAATACTTATCACGTCACTACCTATGCTGCTAACACAGGCACCTACGTCATTCAGCCCGCATTTAGCCATTCACATCGCCATGTTATAATTTCAAACTATCTAAGAAAGGATTGTAACACACAAAACATCTTATCAATTTCGGTGCAGCCGTTTAGAAGTTCTGTAGTGACACACGTACAGAAATAGATAAAGATTCGTGACAGATGCAGGTGCACATCAAATTGTACTTACAATCTACCAAATATAAATTAGACTTTATTGTGTTGCAATGAAATAGAAAATCGATTGAAGAAATTTGACAATTGAGGATAGCATAATGTGCTGTACGTTAATACAGCACATTTTTGTATTTTTTACACGCGTTTGTTTGACATTGAACTCTTAAACGGCTGCACCAATTTCGATGACCAACATTCAACTAAACACTTGCAATTTACGAAATTAAAACAAATACCAACCTATTTCAGTTAACCTTAGCCCCAGTTACACCTGTGCCTACATTATTAGGAATTAGGAAAAAATCACGTAATTCGGATAAGTGGTTCTCAAGTTATTAGCGCAATAACGGACCGTCAGACAGAGTGACGTCGAATTAAGAAAGAACAGCATTATTGATGTACAAAATGGTAATTTTATTTACAAATTAATTAAGTTGCGCATTCGATACACGTGACAACTTGATTTAAACTCATTTAAAACCAACAAAAACGTCTCAAGGATGGATAAAAAGAGATTCCCATACTTATTCTACTTAAATTAGCATTATAATTCTGAATAAAAATATTTACATAAACATCAATAAAACTTGAAATCGTAATTAGTTGAGCAAGGTTGCCGTTTTGCATCACGAAACTTGGGACATTTAACCAGGTACCTATGTAGAATCTGCATTGCTATAAATAGGAATCTCGTATACAAACTTGTATGCCAAAGTAGGTTACTAGCATAATAATAGGTAATATTTATCTTTCCCTATACCGAATAATACGGTAGTTTTCTACTAGTCAAATTCAATACTTTTATCGAAATGTCAAAAACGTTACTTTTTTAAGAATTTTGTAGGAGATCGCAACTTATGACGTCATATTTTTTGTGCGTCAAATAGCATACTCAATTTCTAAAATTAGCTAGATAAATTATAAAAATAAGTATAATCATCAAATTAATGAATAAAACTTGGTACGATTATTTTGGGATATTTTATTTTATTGAAATGTCAAAATAATTTATTTTTGACCTAGGAAACCACCCAATTGGTAAAAAAATAATTTAGCCATTCATTGATTATAATAATTACAATAAGAATTAAAAAAAAACAATACACAAGAACCACAGATTCAACAATGAATGCCATTACCCGCCAAAACATTATTGTAATTTTTTTTAGCTAAATAAATGACGAAAGTAATACGTAGTATTTAAGTATTTTATTATCAATTTTTACGTTCCGAAATTGAAAAAAATAAATGTATCACGTTCTAGTTTAGACGTATCGTTGTAAAACTTGTAAATAAACGATTGATTTGTTGTGAATGCGATCGCACACAGTTGGCAGTTCGTTTGAAGCCACGGTCGTGCTTGGCTGTATGCGTTTCACTTGTGTCGGTGGTCGGTCAGTGTTTTTAAAAAAATGAATTTCTTAATAACGAAATTAAAATGGACGAAAGGAACGCGGATAACACAATATGTATTTGCAATTATTAGTGAGTACTTTTAATTTGTTTTAATCTGTGGTATTTTCCCGCTGTTTTTATTTTACTTATTATCTCTTGAATTTTTATTTTCGCTAATCATAAATTATTTTGGATACTTCAAGAATAAAATTTTATCTGTAGGTACTATTGTTATAATTTGGTGTATTTATGCAACAAAATTACTGGTTTTTGTACGTTATAAATATCTACCTCTAATTATATTAGTCATGTAGGTAAACGAACTTGTAGAAAACAAAAACTGTTTTTGATAGAACTTCTTAGTAAGAAATTAACTGTTGCATTTTAATTAAAATAAAGTAAAATGTCTACATTAAAGGATTGACTAGCAAAAATACTTTAAAGTTATTAGTTAAATTTAATCGATTCATCGATGGATATATTTTAAATTAAATATATTGAGCACGTTCAACATTTCCTAAGACTTTTTATTTAGGGAACTTTACTTTCAAAAAATCATTTATATACCAAATAGTGCTATATAAAGGAAAATACCTATACCTATTTACGTGGCGAAAAATCAGTGCATGTGTATGTCTTAATCCTCTTATTTATAAAGCCTCCTCATTCAAAACAATTACCTAGGTAATGTCATATATCTGTGACTCATCTATAATTTTAAACCAACATTTAAAAAAGTAGATGACATTTTATTTCAACCTACAATTTATTTATTTAATGGAAAACCAACAGCGGTGCATGGCAAACAAATAGTGGCAGAATATAATAGTAATGCTTAGACGCTGCACGATCAAAATTCACAAAGTTGTGGGTAATACATAAATCCCTATTAATGTTCGTATTGATGACAACATCTGTTTAGTATTCTTTTAAAGTAAAATAATAAATCTAAGTCTGCTTAAATGTCAACTGAATTTAAATCTTGATGCTATTTGGATAAAACTTAAATCGTAGATTTAGGTATATTTGGATAAAACTTAAATCTTAGTTTTATAGTTAGATACTATTTTAAAAACGTGCAGAAAATTTTTAAGGGTCTCACCAATGTCTAATTAATTAATGATATGCGTTTGAAACCGATGGATAATTTGACGTATTTTCAATACTAAAAACAATACAAACTAAGTCACAAGTCTTAGAAGTAAAAATATATATTTCAATTGGATAGTTATCAGTTAATTAGTCAGAAGCGTAGGTGCTTTACATCCATGATTTGCCTGTACTTCGATGTTATTAAACACTTTTACATACATTACCCACTATCCACAACTCAATTTTGGTATCTAATCTAGACAATTTGGAAGTCCATGAAGGAAATGTATGTCCTAAAGATCAAACTCAAGTTTGATATTAAGACGTTCAAATCACGTTGTTTAAATAAATTGTTAATTTTATGTTTGACAATAGAAAAAAAATAAAGGAACCCGTTACTATACGATACGATAGTGTCATTAGAAAAACTTGTAAATAAATTAAATTTTCTAATATATCGATTACTGTGTTTATTCGTTTGTAATTCGGGTGTGTACAACAAAGATTAAACATTATTTTCTTTATTTATATAATTGCTGTAACATCTGTTGCAAAAACAAAGTATATTTTGTATTAAAAGGAGCCCGTTTTCTTTTGAATCTTAAGATTTAAAATATTATGTAAACAATGTAAAATACACCTGGTTACACGTTCTATGGTCAACGAATGTATGTTCAGATATTTTATAATAACAATAAAATATTTATCGTAAGAAACAGTTAAACGCAAGGACAATATCTTGAATGAAGAAATTCTAGTAGTAAAGATTTAAATAAAAAATAGTAAAGATTTAAGAATTTATAGACTAAAACTATTTTTGTGATTGCTTCGTTTTCCGAATATCCGATCTTAATCAGAAATCTGTGGATCGATCTCGATATACCTACCTGAATTAAATAGTCGATATCAGTTTTTGAAAGAAATGCTGTGTATGTATACGTAGGTTATGTCTTCGAGTCTAGTTTCGTAGCTAGCCAAAGTATTTTCGGCTAACTTTAAGCATATGACAAAAGGGGTTGACTTTCTTGACTTTTGATTGGGCAAATATCACTGTCATAAGTAGATTTCCACTAAACGAACTCCGCGCGCGCCTCAAAAAGCTATCCGACCACCATAGATTGGGTCCAGTTGGGCTGATGCCTGACCCGGAGCTGCGGACTACCAAACGGGTTTACCGGGGCTCCAGTCTGAAATATATACCTTTTTTTAAAGGGGGAAATCATCCAATGGGTGCTCCCGCCTTGGGCGAAGCGAGAGGGAGTGTCAGACTCTTACTGACTAAAAACCACCCCGTTCCTACTCCTGCTTTTCAGGCCAGAGCCCCGGTAAACCCGCTAGCTAGTCCGCAGCTCCAGATCAGAATACCATACCTAGATGGCTAGTTCTGTTAAACAAAATTCGTCATGCAACATATTATTATAGTTAATTACACATTAAAATAATAACTACGGTACTTACTCGCGTTTAAATGACACATTAGTAGTCGTAAAAAGTACATAAATACGACGTACGGAATAACATAAATAAAATTAAGTATAGTTTTTGTCTAAGAATCTCATTAAATATTGTTATTACTAAATATTTTAAGATTTATTTCCTTATTCATCTAAAACTTTGTAATCTTTCCACCTATATTGACTACGTAGGAGGTCATAGGTTCGATGTCCGGGTCGTGCAAGGTTTTTCTATTATGACATTCTTAATTAAGATAGATGGGTTTGGTATGGAAATCAGTTTGCTCCTATTAAAGTGGAGTTAAAATCGTAACTGCGAAATAACACTGCAAGTGTGTATAATTATTATATTCTCTTTTACGTTTTGACCAATATCATATAATTCCTAGTCCCCTTTTCATAACAATTAAGAACTGCTTAATAGAAGAGAGGCATAGTACGAGTTTGTTTTACGTTTAACGAAATCGCAACGAGACCGCGTTCGGCGCTTTGATTGGCCGGTTTGGTAGTGTAGGAAACTGAAAATACTTAATAGTAAAGCCTCAGATTTAGATTCCCAGATCCATTGGTATACTCAATTCATTTTATACAATCCTGAGCATACCATGGTACTGACAATAAGTTCACCCTATTTCATAAAACCTATAAAATAACCAACAAAACCCTAGTTTAACATGTGCACCTCTACCTACTACGCGCAAAAACACAATATTACGCGATATTACAATACAAGTCCATAATTACCCCCATCCTGCAATCAGACCGTTCAAAACACTCAATTAACAGCAATTAAAATTGAACTCTGTTGCTGATAAACATAGCGACTCAAATTGCTTGAATAACGATCTTAGTTCAAGTTCAATGTAGAAGTTCATGGGCTGTATAAGGTCCTTACAATGCCATTTTGAACTTGCAATTTCCATTCCATTACTGTCCATTATGGAAAATGGATACCGGAACTTAAAGAAACCATTACCTTATTTGGAATCGTAGAATTAAATCAATTGATTCCTATGCAAATTGTCTAAGATTGAGGAAGGATTTTAAAACTATTATTTTGTTTATTGACTACGTCGTTGGTAATAAGTGCAAACCGAGGAAGAAGTATAGAGTTTTATTATATCGGCAATCATTTTGCAAATTATACCAAAAAATCTAACAGCATTCTGAGTGTCATTTAATGGTTACTTAACCCAGTCCTTAGCAATTGTTTTCTGTACAAAATCGTTACTTAGGAATAGTTTAAGTGATCATTAAATGTCTTTGGGTACGGCTGTTAAACGAATAACATAACCTAACTTTAATTTCAAAATGGTAGGCAGAAGAGCACCAATTGTATCGAGTCCAATGTCGTAATCGTAACATAGCATTTTTGTTTATGCAAATAGCACATTGATACCATTCAATATCTAACTTAACCAAAAAAGGGGTTTGAGTAACTTTGTATGGACTTGTGGCGTCATTTTTTTTTTCAGCGGCCACCAATAATTTTCATGTTACTTTGTTCTGCTGTGTTCATTACACATATATGTTCGATTATTTTTATCCTAAGTTATATCAAAGCTGAGATATTAGAGTTTGAAAAATTTAAAAATGTAGTCTCTATAAATACTTCAATTACCGTCCTGTATATAAAGAGCTATACTGGGTCAGTCAATGAAATGTCCAATGAAATGCCAAGTCGTTATAATTATCCACAAGTCCACGAGAGATTAGAAGCGTAAAAAGTAACACACAACAGTAAGGGACGAGCTGTTACTGTTACTGTTACTACACACCATCGGCCCATAGATAAAAGACATTGGGGGTCCGTTCGATTCATCTACTCAGTTCTAGTCACTGTATTTGAATTATTTTATTTAGCATTCCTAAAAAAATATGGCAGACACCCAAAAGAGTGCAATAACATTTAATAACTTCTTCGATTTCAATTACCAATATAAAACCAAATATCTCAGTTCCGATATGGTTTAGAGAAATATGGCCATAATAGCTTTTAATCGCTGTATTCTGTTCTTTCATAATATTTAAGATTCATTACTGGCCGCTCATCTTCAAAACGACGCCAACTTTACCCAAACCCCTTTAATCATAATCTTACTATAACTTTCGTGAGACATACTAAATTAATTATTATGTTACCGGCTTACTCACATAACTGTTTAACGAGGAACTCGACTAGTTTCAAGAAATGCTAGAGGCTCATATTCATGAGCAGCATTTGTCGCGCTGCTACTTTGCTGCTGCAGCGAGTAGCAACAGCATATGAGCCTCTAGCATGGCTTGAACCTAGTCGAGTTCGTCCTCAAACAGTTTCGTGAGTAAGCCGATATCATAATAATTAAATCATAATTATTATTATAACGCTAAGAAGTTCACACAAAAATATATATTGTCCTCTTTGTTTTGGTGCAAAAAGAATAGAAATTGTTTAAACAGTTGGTCTGTATTAGGTAACAACAGACTTTAACAATGTTACTTCAGACACAAAAAAAAATCGTATGTCATAAATCTCAGTTCTGACGTTTCAATAGGTTAAGTATTGAATTTGGCTGAACATTTGTCTTTTCTTATTTGCATTGTACATACCCACCAGAGATGTGCTATGCTACGTTGTTGCAGATGTTTGGCTTCCACCAATCATATTCATTGGTTACACACTGGTTAGCACTGGTGGAAACTGGCTCAGCTAAGCTATGTTTTTATATGGAAAGATGCGTGCTATGGTTGTGTGTTATGGATCCTACTATCGATACATCGTATACTCGAGCTGCTCTTCGTTGCACAGCTACTTTGCGGCGGCACATCTTCATAGCACAGCTATATAGCTTAGTATCAGTGGAAACGATCAGATAGTGTCACTACTTAGCTTATATCTTCGTAAGCGTAGCTACATAGCACATCTCTGATGAAAAAGCACCCTAATACTGTCAGCCAAATCCTAACGTGTAATCCTGAACAATCACTCTCAAAGCTGTATGTTTTCATATACCTTTCAGCAACCATAACAACGTATGACGTAACATTTGTTGATCACATGAAACGCATTTATTTTAACAAATTAATACATCTAAACAACTATATCAAAATAAGCGTATTAAATTGACAGATACGATGTTTAGGCGCTGATCTATCGAAACCTTGATATCTATACATTATTTCTGTCAAACTTGATCCTATATAAATCTGAGTTACGCATACCTGATTACTGGTAGATACTCAGTATAAGCGTATTAAATTGACAGATGACTGTATTTAGGCACTGATCTGTCGAAACCTTGAACTTGATCCCATATAAATCTGAGTCACACATACATACGAAGAAAATACGATAGAAAGAAGTTAAGCAGAGGTCTTACTGGTAGATACTCAACCGTATTTAGGTGATCTGTCTAACACCAGAAAAAAGAAGTTAGGCATAGGTCCTACATCCATTTAATACCCATCACCTTTAAGCTCATAATATTGACAATCAATCATATAAATCTTCAGACGATTACCCATACGGCTTAACCATGATACCCAATTCCTTATCACGATTTGAATCTCTAATGGCTTAAGATTTATTCCTATTACTTAGATAGTTATCTTACGCATAAATATTTGATCAATTGCCGGCTTAACTTTTGATAAACTGCGGATAACCGGTTAAATTTTGTTAATATTAGATAATTTAGGTTCTTTATCAATAAGATTGCTGGTTTCTTTAAAAAATAACATATTTTCAATCAAATGCAATGGGCATAGAAATAAAAGGAATATAACGACTTCCTCGCATTAAAAAGTATTAGATATTATTAATGGAATTTATCAAAATCCTTATTTAGGCATGCGTAAAAAGACATTTATTTCACATGCAAAAAAAAAAATGACATATATGTACAGTTTATGCAGAGATTAGACGCTGTATGCATTTTGCCTACGGTAAAATAGGACCGTTTCAGCATTTGCAAGACAGGGTCCTGCACAGGTATTCTACTGGCCTTAATGGACTCTTGGATGTGCAAGCAACCAGAACAATATAGTTAAAAAATACAATTTATATGCTCATGCTACTGAATTTGGAAACGTTTTTTAGATAAACAACCATTAAAGCTAAAACATACCTAAGCTTGATGAACAGATTGCTACAGATAATCCAGTCACAACAACACAGTAGATTTAAGAAATAACTAGTTACCTATGTCACTAAAATAAAAAGCGAAAATCTATTAATAAGACCCCGATTTCACAAACTAGGCCAGTAATTAACAGGTTTTGTTTTTATACAAATACAAATGTGTGTCCGTATCTCTTGGCGGAGCGTAGACTGTATTAATCTCGATATTCTGTCGCCCAATCTCCTATCAAGAGAAAGTCGTTAAAGATGCTTCTTTTTTAAACGAAATTCTTTACATTCTTCGTATAATGTCATCAATATGTAGTAGACAGTGGATTTTAATAAAAAAAAACAAAATGTCCGGGGTCATTGAACTTCGTATGACGTTGCAAAAGTCTTCTTAAAGTTTCTCTTTTGTGTTTAGAAATTTCTAGTTCCATCTTAATGTGGTCCACTTCTAGACGATATGCTAAAATTATTTTTTAATTATATGTATATGTGCATCACGTGTCTGTATCATTTCATTAGTTTTAAAAGCAACGTGATCGATTAATCGCCATATTATAATCGATTGGTCCTATATCATCATCATCATCACATCAACACCCTATTCAGTGGTCATTGCTGACCAAAGGCTTCTTTTCACACGGAGAAGATTTGAGCATTAAACACCACGTTTGTTCAATGCAGGTTGGCAATTTCAAACTTATAAATGGAAATTATAGGCCCCAGTTTCCTTATGATGTTTTCCTTCATCGTTTGTCAGTAGTATCCAAATAATCTTAGAAAGTACGTGTAACTCGGAAAAAGTCACATTAGTACTTGCCATTGTTAGGTTTCAAACCCGCATTTTCATGTATGAGAAGCTTGAAGCACCGGGTCACCACGACCCGACAAGTTGATACTATGCATTTTTTCATTGACAATATTGGCATTATTATAGTCAGTCATGTCACATAAAAGAAAACCTATAAGTTTATCAAAGTGAATTTCCACAAAAATATACTGCAGACCAGTACTTACTGATTTATATGATCCGGTCAATCAGAACGCAGAACAAACTCATAAAAGCAAGCTTCAAAGCAAACTCATACTAAACGTCATCTTTTGTGGCGAAAAAAACTAGCTACAAATACCTACCATTGTTAGGTACTCTCTTTAAAACAACAATGGTCGCCCAATTCATTCAATATTCTTATTTCTCTTAATAGAGAATAATGTTTATATTTTTGTGCCTTTATTGTATTATTAGTAGTTTGGTTTGGCTGCGTCTGATGCAACTGACGTGACCGATAGGACTCGAGAATTCAATGACCCAGTCTTCCAAAATCCAAGTGTTTTATTAATATTTTGCACTATGCTGGATGTATGGAAATAAGCATAATGACCCAATTTATACATATAACCAATAGGAATCAAGAACAAAGCGTATATTCGTTTTTCAATAGTCTAAAAGTTTAGGTCAAAGTTACCCCTTTTTTATTACAGGAGTAAATTAAGTGTCTAGCTTTTTTAAGAGAAAGACTAGGGAGTGTGGGATTTTTACCTCCCTAACACCCTGGTGGCCACGCTCAGCAGCTAAAAAGGACCACTGAGTCTTCTAATTAGACCTGCTTCGGACCCCCAAGGATCAAAGAACCCCGATTTTATGGCAATAATTTTTCCTTTTTCTGAGAGATTAGTTATGTTATCTTTATCACGTGTCCATTAAATCACTAACATGTAGTTCGTGATACCCAACAATTGTAGCCATCACAAAAGAGGTAATCACTAATTAATTTAACAACTTGTTCATTAATTTCTATTGGACTAATCGCATGGGAGAATTATGCACAGCTATTGCATTTTTGAACCCTAATTGAAGGGTATTAAAGAGCAATTTTGCATACAATTTGTCTATGATTTGGGCGCATTATAGGTGTTTAGTTGAAAGTAAATTGTATCTAATCGTAGGTGTGTGCTATTTCAACTATAAGTGTCTTCTATCAGGAAATAGATACGTATGAATAGCGTTTAACCGCTAGAAGAAAGAAGAATTCAAAAAATCTTAATCTGTTATATATCTGAGGGAAAATAATCAGCTTTTGCAATTACCAAATTTTAAATCAGTATTTACGAATAATTATAAATGAAGTTTTTCTCGATGTTTGACTAATTATATTACCTATTAATTGACATGGAACGCAGAACATACTCGTTACTGACGAAAAATTGCAATAAAAGTGTACCGTCTTAGTAATCCCTAAAAAAAAAACTACGCTAGACGAACTGAGCACGTGCAAAGCTCAAGCGGAGCCGTTCTTGGCTTCCTCGCTAGCAGTATCAAGTGTGGACGTACAACGATCACTGTCCTCGAACGTAGTTTTCCGCAGTGAGCTCGTGGCTTGAGGCGAATATTGTACATCCTTACCCAATTCTTCGAATACATAAGACTAGGATTTTTTTATTGTAATTCCATTGTGTTCTTCACAAAACCGACAACAGGTGGAACACAGCCAAACTCGAACAAAATGCTCGCAGCGCACTCATTCGAAGCTTGTAAGTCGGGTCACACTAGACGAATTGTGCATGCGTCGTGCTCGGCTCTCCTAGCATAGACCCATGTTAACAAACGTGATGTGATAATGATGAAAACATAAAAAAATAATTTAAAACAAAGTTTTGATACTTTATTACATACATTGCGATGTAATTTGTAATAGTAGCATTAACCTTCAAATTAAAAACTTTGTTCCCATTCATTATCGTTAACCTGCTGGTTACACCGGTATGAATGAGTGATGGCTGCAACTCATACTATATTTTATCGACTGCTTTTACCTGCAATGCTGGTAGAAATTGGTTCAACAACCATTTAATTCCCTTATTACACATACTTATTACATATTAAATATCCAATTATCCTGTTGAGGAATCGGGGATTGGGAAGGGGAGTAATTGGCACTACGGTAAACTCACCCACACAACGAAACACAACGCAAGCGTTTTCGCGTCGGTTTTCTGTGAGGCCGTGGTATCACTCCAGCTGAGCCGGCCCATTCGTACCGAAGCATGGCTCTTATCATGGCGCTAAGCAATTACACGTGTGGTACCACGTGAGGTTGTTTAAACCTTTAATAAAGTTTACATTTTTTGTCATACTTTGAATATTTTTTTATAAACTAGAACTAAACTACTATAGTATATGAATTACTTTTTTTTTAATGACTCGACCTTTACGACAAAAACTTCATACGTTTTTGTTAATATTTTTATAGAATGTCAATACTGATTTGCTAATAAGGCGACACGTGACTGACAAATCAAGATCGGGATGCAAAAAATTAATTGAATCAACATTATTTTAATATCTTCGAAAAAGCTTACTACCTAGTCCTAATTTGGTTAAACCTAACATAAAAATAAAACATACGCTTTTGATACTTGAATCAGTTTATTTTGATTTGGAAATGTCTAGATCGTATTCTGTTTTTGACTAAAACTACATAAAAGTAATGTCAAAAAATAAAAAATCGACCTTCATGTGCAGATTTTGGATTGACCAGTTATTCATTTCGACCGTAAAATATGTCTATATGTGTATATCTAAAAATCAATTACTGTTCGTTTAGTCTCGCTAAAACTCGAGAACAGCTGGACGATTTGGCTAATCTTGACTTATTTGTGGAAGTCCAGGGAAGGTTTGAAAGTAGATAAATAAAAATTGAGGTGGTAGGAAGCTAGCCGGGTCAGTTAGTAAAAAATAGAAAACATATTTTTTAACTATTGACTGTCCTTATCGACTACGTTTTTTATTAATTTAGAAATTTGTAATATAATTAGACTTCTACTGATAATAAATGTTCATATATACAGGCTTTAATTCATCATCCCATTCATTAATGTCCAGTTGCAACTACAAGTTTGCATCCGATCTGTCAGTTGGCACTTGGCACACAGCATTCCTAACTAGCTTTATTTTTAGCTTCCATAATAATCGCTCGATTCAAACAAGATGGGATTAAAATAGTATAAACTTAGAAGGACTTGACTCCCTTTTAAGTTAAAATAAACCTTATTTTGTGTGCACAACGATTCTATTTGTTTTAACGTGGTAACAGATAGCACATCGGCAAACCAGGTGCTTGTTTCAACTAGGCTGTATGCTAAAATACGTTTGCTACAGATTAAAAAGCAAATATACGAAGCTGTCAGTTGGAACTCCTTTGTTTTTCTCTGTGGTTTTATGAGAAAAAATCGTGTTGCAATATCTAATTATTCATGTAGGTAATTCTTGTTTTATTTTTTAATTAATTGTAGTAACTAATAGGTAGGTGAGTAGCTGTTTTTATATGTATAATGTTTTGAAGGTCTATTTTTGAGAGTTTTTTGGTGGCAGCTACAAACTGTTTTTGAACACATAAAATAAGATTATTATCGTAGATACGTTAGTAGGTATTTTGTTTTGCGAAACAATTTCCCAGGTACCTAGTATCTAGTGTTTTTTTATGTATTTTTAATGGTAAAACCATGTATTTTGAAACAAATTAAGAGTAACAATAGTTGGTGAAATGTAAAAAGTTACATAAAATATTACTATCTAGTTCTGTGTCCTTATTCCAAGGAATAAAAATTAAATCTTTTCGTCTCATTCAACGTATTCTATATGCACTTGGGATGAGTAAACCTACAAGGGTTCATTCATTCTAAACAAAAATAAAACGCAGAATTGCAATAAGCCCAGTGGCTTAATTTCCTAGAGTTGACTGACTGTGTTCAAATCTAGAAAATTCTTCTACGTTATCATAACAAAGATCAGCATTGAACTTGGACTTGCTTGTACAGAAATACATACATAGGTAGGTACTTATACCTAGTTAGATCATATACATAAAAGATTTATAGACAATGTAGTAAGTGTGTATCAACGTGCATACATTTCCTGTGGTAGGGCAAGTGACCCGGTTGTGGCCACCGACCCCTTTGTGGCCATTTGGATCTTCAAATATTTATAACTAAGGCATGGACAAATAAATTACTCTGTGATATACAGTATTTAAAATATTGAATATTGGAGACACTGATACCGTTGGCAGCTTTGATGTGTCAAACTTCACTTCGATGCAACAAGTCATTCTTTTTAGTTGAGGGTGAAATTGTTAAGATCTTAACAAAAAGGCTAAGGCGAGCAGGTGAGGATTTGGTTTTTATTTTTTTAATCTATGCTTATTGTTTGGATGTTTATGTTAATACTACATGAAGAATATATTGTCTAAGTGAAACTAAAGTTATTTTGTCGCCATATGTTTCTGAAGTGCGGTTATTAGAAGGTGGCCACTAATGGAGACAAAATTATGAATTTCTCCATCTTTGGCCACATGGCTGATGCAAAACTAATGTACATAGACACCTGACTTCTTCCCCTTTATTTTATCGTGGCTTTTTTTCCTTGGCTTTACATATCAACAAATACATATTTTTCATTTTCAGAGATGCAATAAATTGCCTTCACACAAAGGGCAGGTCAGTTTACTTTGCAGCTTTTACCAACGTCATATAATTGTTGATCTCTTTATTTGTAAGTTAAATTCAAGTGAAGTAATAATATTTCATATTTTCCAAACTAAATAAAAACCATTGTTTGTAAAATGTCCAATTTAATTAATAAATTTTGATTACTTTTATTGTATTTTTTGATGGCCAGAACTGGCACAAGACCGTGGCCACAAATGGCACGAATCTGGCCAAAAATGGCACAAACTGCCTTTTTTTTTTCTTTCTTATACAGTTATTTTTCTATTGGACGTTCTTTAAAAAAAGGGTTTTCTTAGGCAAGGTTAATACATGTTAAATTACTTTTTACAAGAAATATGTTCGTGATAACAAAAACTATAAGTTAAGAAAGCCTCAAAGTCGACAAAATTCTTAAAGTGGCCACAACCGGGTCACTGACGATATATAGGAAACATAACATTGTAAGTATTTAATCAAACAGATCATTTAAAAAAAATCCGTCTTGGTTGTCTGGAAGAAATCGCCGTTTGTGATGAGACCACCCACTGAACTCAAATTACTAGATATTACAATGTAATATTATTTAATGTATGTGTCCAATAAAGTATAAAAAGTGATAATTAGGGCTGTTTTTAAACCTTTTAGAAATACATAACAACGTCCACAAAATATTAATATCTGACGAGTAAGTATTAATATAGGTAGAAATTTTGAATAGGAGTGATAATTAAATCTCGCCGTAGTTTGCCTGAGTAGGTTCTATTTCCCGATGTTCCTTATGAATGTGTCGAAATTACTATTTAAATCTTAGAAAGAAAGAAAAAGCATTTATTTTACTCTTTCTTAAGAACCTCGTCATTAACGTACACGTTTCAGGTTAAATAATATTTAGCAAAATCTGTTTAGCTGTTCTCGAGATTTGCGCTTAGCAACCAACACATTCAGTGATTTATTTCTATAAAAATAAATTATACTTTGTGACTAATATTATTTGATATTTATTTAATTTTCGTAATATCAAACATCTTTAATTCTTGATTTATATAGTTGCAGTGTCGAAATTAAACAATTAACCTATTACTGTATGTATAAATAGATAGGTAGAGGATTATGTAACTTATGTATCTATTTATAAGGTTCTATATAAACAAAACTCAGGTACAGGTCAGATGCGATAATAAAAAGAAATGCGCAGAAGTTCAGAACAAATTCTCAAAAGCTCAAATAGATCACGTCAATTGAATAAGGAGAATGCAACCATTAAAAAAAACAGTTGGTATAAAAAATCATTGATGTAGTACGACTGTAATGTATTTGTAACCGATTTAAACCGATTTCAAACAAAATACAGAAACGTTTTTCATATTAAAACAAACAAAATAATAAAACTGTTGAAATCAAATATATTGTGGTATTTGGTTCCCTGAATTATTTTTGTCTTGTTCAGACTTTTTTATATATTCCTTACCATTGTTCTCAATAGAGGCTGTGTGCAAGCAAATTAAAAGTATTCTGTAAAAATATTACCTTTATTTAAGATATGATAAATAATGTAGACCTTAAAACGAAAAAATAAACTAAAACTTATTAAAATGACAAATAAAATAGTAAATACGTGAAGCGAAAAAATAAACTAAAAATTTATTAAAAATATTAGTTCTTCAAAGTCAATAAAAGTGTGATGTGAACCTTTTGCTATTTTTTTTCTACAATAACCATGTGCAACCTTGCGTGACCTTCTACGTTGAAACTGATTTGAATTCTAGTTCCATTCATAATAAAATAAACAACTATTTTATTGTTTATATGTTTTTTTATA
Organism: Spodoptera frugiperda; assembly: GCF_023101765.2. Classification (NCBI taxonomy): domain Eukaryota; kingdom Metazoa; phylum Arthropoda; class Insecta; order Lepidoptera; family Noctuidae; genus Spodoptera; species Spodoptera frugiperda. The sequence goes on along the minus strand of NC_064221.1, from coordinate 6,750,789 downwards.
CAAATAAAAATAAACTTTACCTTTACCTGTAAAAGATTAATTTTGCTTTATTTTGGTCACATATTTGAATAACAAAACTATTAGCTATGACGCATCTTAGATGCATAGTTCGGTATTTTATTACCATAATAATATTAGTTATTCACCGCAGTTTATTTCACTTTTCATTAAGGTTTATTTTATGCCCTCAAAATGTGGGTCTATTAACGACCTTATTAAAAACAACATAAGTATGACATTGCTGTGTTTGTGAACTTCCAAATTGATTATCATCATCATAATTTTTATTTATTTATTTAATCCTTAATGTACACAATGCAATAAAATAGTGGTACATAATCATTGTATCGGTCACATGACGTTCTGGTAAACGGCACGGACAGGGCACGGCGTTTTTTGCAGTGATCTCTGTTTCTCCTATGTACCTGAACCATTTGATTCTAAACTACAATTTCCGTCTGAACTTTCCTTAACATCCCTTCGTTCTATGTAATATTAGCAACTACACATTGGACAGAGACCAGGCAGCAGCGGCTGTCTCTCCGATAAAACAGAACCTTTTCATTCTAAACTACAATATCCGACTGGACTTACTTTACCATCCCTTCGTTCTATGTAATATTGGCAATGCTCTATTGTATCTACCTGACCACTATTCACCTATTCCATTACTCCACCAACCATCTCCACTTCCAGCGCCAGAATATATTTATCAGTATTCATTTTGTCTAACATATTGTTTTCTCTTTTCTCCCTTAGTTACAATTCCGCTGCTAAGCTTCGGTATGGTGCAAGGCTGGTTATCGCCCATGATATCAGTGCTGCAGTCTGATGATGGACCTTCACCGAAACCCTACACCAGCTCCGATATCTCCTGGATGGCCTCAGTCACCTACATCACCGCCATCATCTTTGGAGCCCCCATGGGCTATCTCACCGACAGATTTGGAAGAAAACTGATGACCCTAGTCACAACTCTGTCTTTAATTGTAAGTGGACCTTTTTATTATATTTTGAGTCATTTCACTAAATGATAAATGATATTTATTTTTGCAAATAGGTTACAATGTAACTCTTTTACACGTTAATTTCTTAAATAACTAGATGAGGCCGGCATTTCCTATCGGACTACTAGAGAAGAAATGCCGAAACAAACTCAAGAGTTATACACACACACTATTTATAATTCATAGGTTTAGTGGTTAATTTATAATGGCATGTTGTCCGTCAAAAAGCCTTCTTTTCTCTTTTTACACACATCAAAAACGCTATAAGCTACATTTTATTCATCAACATCAACAGCCTATAAGTGGCCACTGCTGACGAAAAGCTTCTCATCGTACGAAGAAGTTAGAGTGTTAATCACCATGCTCGTACAATGTTATGATCTACTAAATATTCTACATAATCTGTACTACAACTACGGCAAACGCTTTTACATGGAGGAGGCTCAAATCAGCAATTGACAGTCGCGAGCATCTTCTATGGTGACAGAGACACTTTGTGACGTACAAAACATGAACTAATACCGTTTCTCACAAAAGTTCATACGATATAACTCAAAAACGAGCCTTAAATCGCATAAAATACGCGTCTAATAACCGCCGAATCGAATCCATAATTCATAAAAGCCAACCATAATATGACGGGCTACTAGTTCACCTTGACAAATTCCTAATTACAAGATTATGGACTAGCCCGCTTTATCAGTCATACTCACAGTTTAATTCACTATGCACTGATAAGGGTGCACGGTTAATGAAATAAAATTATACGGTTTCCGATAAAAGTCGTGTTAGCATTACAAACCTGTTAATTTGTTCATGGTGATTATTAATTGGCAAGTAAATATTTGTGGTATTAGTAACCTCACATATTAGACCAGTGCCATATTATATTATACTAGCGGACCCGACAGACGTTGTCCTGTCTACACGTCTTTAATTTGAAAATTTAAAAATTAATTAAAATCACATTGTCCAGCGGACAAAATTGTGAATCTAAACCATTCACAGATCCCCTTGAACACACACAAAAAATTTCATCAAAATAGGTCCAGTCGCTTAAGAGAAGTTACATACACACTTACAGAAGAATTATACATATATATAAAGATATATCGTGTTTTCAGAACGCATTTAAAAATGCGTATAGCCAATACGCATTTTTCAGTAGTAGAGCTTTGACTAGCTAGCGGGTTTACCAAAGCTCCGGTTCGAAAAAAGGAATAGAAACGGCTTTAGTCACTAAGAGCCTGACACTCTCTCTCGCCTCACCCAAAGGTGGAGAAGTTATTAGATGATCCTCAAAAAAATAGAATTGTATGGTCATAGGATGACCTATACAACAAAAAAGTTGTTCTAGAAAGAAAAATAAGACATCACAACACCTCAGTTTACGTATTAATAAAACAGACGAGTTGCATAATATTCTATTCATAAAAAAAATGCCTTCATGCATAAAAAAGGGGTGACGTTCTATTAATTTACGTAGTAGGTATGAAGCGTAAAATGTAATTTTGCGAATCAAAATAATATATTCAAGTTAGTATACTTTTATTAATAACGAACTTGGTTTTTCCACTAACATCCACGAGTTGTTTAATAATTAAATACTATGAAGGATAAATAACCAAAAATAAAATAATTATATGCTAGAACAAAATCGACTGCGCATTTAGCAGCTAAAGAGCATTCTAGATGCAACTATTAGGTTTAGAAAGTTTTTTTATTAGAAATTACTGTTGTTTTTACCCGACTGCGCCAGAAGGAGGGTTATGTTTTTCGAGAGTATAGAGACTTTGTTTTGTAAATATTCAAATATATTAATTAGTCTTTATCTGCATATCCCTCAATAGTTTTATATGGACCTGCATCCAAAGGCTTGCTGGGACCTTCATCATTAAATTCCATAGGTTGCAACAAATAATGGACAGCTATTAGTATATCTAATACCAAAAATAACATTAAAATGTTACTTAACAGTTCACAAATAACTTTAAGTTAAGGTATTAAAGTTATAATATTCTAAAACTCCAAGACAATTAACTCTAGACCACAAGCCAATTAGCAAAGCACCACTGCTTCATGGTACATTTCACACCCACTCGCACGAAGTGCTTCTCTTCAAGCTTCCTTGTGCGAACTGCTAAGGAATCTGTGTTTTCTATGTGGCACCAAATTCTAAACGCTAAAACTAAAACTAGCAGTGGGTAGACACAGGCAGTACAATGAATAATAGTAATTTCTTGGTTTCTAGTTTAAGGAAGTCGGTATTTTTTTAAACGTAGTTTTATTTTTATTATACATATATTACATTCAACATATCAAAGTAGCTAATGAAACCACAAAATGAACAATTTAGTTGAAAACAATTGTAGCTCACACATATAATAAATGTATATATATATATATAGATATATGTATATGTCTATTTAAATGAGTTAATTTGTTAGTAATATAATTATCACAAGACCTGTTTTAATGCCACTCATTATAATAACAATATCAATTACGTGAGCCGAACAAAGTCTCTCCGAGGTGACGACATAAGTAATGATTTTATGTAAAATATAACATAATCATATGTACTTTATGTACAATAATAAGCTGTGTGCTATGACAGAATGGATTATATTAGATACTAGTTGACCCGGCAAACTTCGTTCTGCCTCAAACATTTTGTGCTCTCTGATATAAAATAGGACATTGACAAAGAAAAGCCATAAAATGACATTAAATAAAAGAAAGGCAATAGAACATAAAAATAAAACGCTCGCGTCGCAGTTGCGGGATGGACTAATGGTAGAAGTCGTGCATTAACGCCCGAATACTCAAACGCTACTCAATTTTAAGTTGTACTTAAATATCGTGTTATCTCTGTCATTTTATAAAGAATTGATAGGAACAGAACTACATTTGAGAGCGTTTTAAAATTGAGTAGCGTTTGAGTATTCGGGCATGTGTCAGCTACTCGAAATTGCAACGTAATTCGATATACAGTGTAAAAAATATTCTTAGTTTTTAAACTACCCGGTTTAACAGACATATAAGTAGGTTGCCAAAGGCGGGTTAAAGGTAAGCTTCATGGCCATAAATATTTTCAATTGTCTATCAGCGACAAAATTATTTTGCCTGGCACATCATTAATTGAAATAAAAACAAAGACTATTTACTACATAACCGTATACTTAGGAAATCCGGTTTCATTTTGATAACATTGCATTGACACCAAATTAGACCCTTTTCGCTATCAGGGGTATGCAAGGCTAAACTTGCCACAGAGCAATTTACAGAAAAAAACATAAACAGAACGTAAGGAGTAACATAACGAGCAGACGGATCACCTAATGGGAAGGAATCGCCGCCGCCTTTGGACACCCGAAACACCAAAGTTCCACCAATCGAAGGCGTAACAAGTGTTTTGCCAGCCTTTTGCGGGTTAGGATTTTAAGGTTTGTTGGGGAATCGGGAATTGGGAAGGGGGGTAATTGGACCTCCGGTAACCTCAGTCACACAACAAAACATAACACACGCGTTGTTTTACTTCGGTTTTCTGTAAGACCGTGCTATCACTCCGGTCGAGCCGGCCCATTCGTGGCGAAGTATGGCCCTTCCACACTGATTTTAGACCCGAACGTTAATTACACCTAATTGATGTGACAGTCTCACTCGATCCGACAGAAACATGCAATAAACATTTCTTGATAAAGACGTGTGACACGTGTCAAGCTATTAACAACTTCTTAAGGCCTACCTCGCATTACGTCATTTGATAAATGCATGCATCAAAACAATAGGCGGCCTACAAATGACAAATGTTTGCATCTTGCTTAGAAACAATGAAAATTGTCCACGAACTGGCAACGTCAACTCTGCCGCTATCATCTTTGACGAAATGACGCAACATGAACAGTAGCCCTTACCTTTTTTTTATTTTTGTGGCGAAAAATCATCCAATGACTTCTCCTGCCTTGGGCGAGGCAAGAAAGAGTGTCTTACTGACTGACTAAAAACCACCCCGTTCGTACTCCTGCTTTTTGCGCCGGAGCCCCGGTAAACCAGCTAGTTAGTCAGCAGCTCCGGATAAAGCATTAGCCCTATTGAGCCCCATCTGTGGTGGTCTGATGGCTCTTTGTTGAACAAAATAACACTCAAAACTAGATAAGTTGCGCATTTCCTATCTGACTGCTCTAAAAAAAACATCGTGCTTCGATTAACTCAAAGGTCACGGTTTAAAATAACATCCATACAAACGTGCTGTAGCATCTACTTACGTGAGAATAAAATAATAATAAATGTAAATCCAACTGATAATGCAGGTGAACTGCAGAATGGACCGATCGATGCAAACATAGAATTCTAAAATTAGCTTCATTTCATATGAACTTGGATTGAACTTTAGTTGTAGATACTGTAGGAACTAGTAACACAGTTGTATATTTAACTGATGAAGAAAAAAAGAAGTTTGTATTAGGATGACTTCTGTACCCTTAGTATGAGTTTGTTTTACGGCGTTTCCCGCGCTCTGATTGGTTGGTTTATTCAAGCCGGCTAATCAGAGTGCCGAACGCGTCGTCGTTTTGATTACTTTATGCATAAAGCAATCCGGAGCTGCGGACTACCTAGCGGGTTTACCGGGGCTCCGGCTCGAAAAGCAGGAGAAGGAACGGGGTGGTTTTTAGTCAGTAAGAGTCTGACACTCCCTCTCGCCTCGCCCAAGGCGGGAGAAGTCATTGGATGATTTTCCCCACTCAAAAAAAGGGTACTGATAGGGAGTACAGGAAAGATAGATTAGGAAGTACAGAAAAAAAGGCATACTACTCGTATGTCGAACACAACTGAAGGCCCAATTCCCCCCTTCCCAATCCCCGATTCCCCAACAACCCTCAAATTCCTAACCCCAAAAGGCGGGCAACGTACTTGTAACGCCTCTGGTGTTTGAAGTCTTCTTGGGCGGGTTGGGGCTCGTTTACCGGCCGTCGACCGTAGACCGCCTACCGTTTAGTGTTTCTTAAAAAAAACAAGTAATTTGGAATAAAAAAAATGCAGAAATAAAAATAAATCACAATTTAGTCTAGACTAATAAATAAAAATGGAGTGTCCGTTTGTCACGTTGATATAACCGCTTTTTACTACATGCCTATGAATACGAATAACGAATACGAAACGAAAACGATACATGTAGCAAAATAACATTATTATTATTTTTTTGCCTGTCTGTCTATCTGTTTGTCCCAACTAATCTTTGAATTAGCTGGACCGATTTTGACGGGATTTTTATTCGCAGGTAGCTGATGTACTAAGGAGTAACTTACATTTGACTTTTTTGACTTTTGACATACGAAACAAAACATTACTGAGACTTTTTTTGGTGTAGTGCACTTTTCCGTAACCACAAAACTGACGTCATTATTTATCAACATATTTTAAATGAACTGCAAAATGATTAGCATAGTTTGTTATGTAAACCAAATAAGGAAAGAGTTAGCACCTCTTAGCTAATGCTACTCATGCCCAAAATTAAAGCATATCTGTATTAATTTAGCACCTTATTACGATAACTATATGTTCAATATATGACGTTGTATACAAATATAATGACACTCTTTTGATTGATGATATCACACGTAACTTAGAAATGATGAAATCTCAAAAAGCTCTTTTCCAAAAAGTAATTCCCAAAATTATACGACAATGACTCTTCTGATCTTGTCTGATGAGAATTTCTCTAGCTTGGTGGAGGTAGCTTCCTACCTTTACCCCGTCTTGTGCCCAAAACGTGGATTCAAACGAAACACAATTTATTTTCTATTGTATCTATACAAGAGGCTAAAATAAGACAATTTAATAAAACAATAAAAATAAACAATAATCCACTAGAATATACAGCAAGTTACATCTACCTAAGAAAAAGGATCAGTTTGGACAAAATAAATAATGAATTACAAAGTACAAAATACATGGAACAAATATTGGAATCTAAAAGAGGTATTCAAAAGCAACTTATCTACAAATAAAAAAATAAATAAAAAGTAAAATAAAATAACAATGATTTATTAATCTAGAATACACTCGTATGCTAATCAAATTATGAAAAAAAAAATCTGAAATCCCCACAAAAATAGAAAAAAGTTTTGAAGTAAATGACCGATATCAGGTTTTTCCAGTTTATAAATTGTTTAGGACTTTGGAATTCACGAAATATTATCTTTTTCCTCAATAAACTATGCCTTTAATGCATCAGCTATTTTAAATTTATCCCATTTTGCGTATAATAAAAAAACTTTCTCGTTTTACAAAATACCTAACGAATAGAATTTCCATAAATATTCTAGAACTTTATAACGACAAATTTTCGATTTAAATTGCTACTCTATCCTTTTGTATATTTAAATATTTCGGTGCTTACACCGACAGTTTTTAAAACACGCTAATTCTAATTCGCGCAGGAATTCTATGCTTATTTTAAATCTCCATCCAAAACTCAGAATATCGTACTCAATACTTAAACCTACAAATACAACAATCCTGTGCTACAAATTACTATCTATTTATTTATTTAAGTTACACGGATGACTTATAGCTAAAATACAACAGATAAACTATCTTTAAACAACGCAGCACAACGGTGCTAAATTTCAATCAACACACAATACAAAACTTTTTTTCACAAACAATGAACACAATTACTTGATTAACACTATCAAAAGCCTTAGACTAATCCGAAAAAAGTCGCGAGAAAAATTCCGATCCATTTTTTTAACACCTCATTCTTCTCATTTACAAATAATGGGTGCTGCTATTGAAAGTAATTGAAGCGTGAAACTTGGGCGTTTAAAAAAAGTAAAGTGTATTGAACTTTGTCATTTCCTTCCTTCCTATCATTAGTTACTTTGTATTGTATATCTTCTTCTTGATTAACTTGTCTTTTTATATCTTTTTTGGTAGATTTTTCTTGTTTATGCCTTTTGTTAGTTGTATTTATTTCGTCTTTTCTAGGTGTTAATGGATTATCTCTTGGGATTTGATTGTCTTCTTTATTTACTGATTTTTTTATGATACAAATTGTACTACATTTGTTTACCCGGACGATATATCAAAAAAATATTGAGAGTTTTTAATCTCTTTCGGCAGTAAGATTGTTGTTTGTTACATTATAATTCAATCTTTTTTTATCACCTTTATAATAGTTTATAATGAAATATAAATATGTATCTAACACCAAAATCTTTATTAATAAGTTCTGCAGTATACGTTTTATTGCCTTTTGTGTTTATTTAAATGTAATTACACTTTGTCTTATAGTTAACGCACGCTATACCTTGAAATGTCCTACATTTCTGTATTGGACGATATTTATGACTAAAAACAACACTATGGCTTCAATTGTAGCGTATTTTTGTTCTTATCTTTCTTTTGCTTTAGCATTACATACTAATTTTGTTCACGATACATTAAAAAGGGTATTCACCTTATCCGCCATTTAATTGAATACTATTATGTAATTTAAAAAGTTTTTGCTTCACAGTATTAGATTAGGATTATTTGCTTCATGGTGATTGACAAACTCTTACTGGATTTTCGAATTTCTTTAAGACATCATAAGCACTTTCTGTTCCCGGCTAAATATACGAGTAGAATATTTAGATTCTTCAAAATTACGCCACTGAACTTCAGCTCTTCATATTCAACTATTGCGGATATCCTAAATTCTCCTAGCTAGAATGTACCTTAAAGTCGTATCACACTTTAACGGCACAGCTCCGGCTCAGCTCCGACACAGCGTTGTTTCGAATTTTGGCTACCTCTGGCCGAGCTAGCTTCACCGACAGCTAGACAGACAATTCAATTTGACGTTTCAAAAGTGCCTAATTAAGGATTAATTGAAATAAATACTTGAAGTTCTGTGCTTACAGCGCGTCGCCCGCGAGGTGCAAGCTAGGTTGTTACCATGATTTCATTTTAGTAATCCATTTTTAATTCTCATATCATTTCTCCTATCCACAGATCTACTGGCAGATCAAGCTGCTGAGTCTGGAGCCGTGGGCACTGATCCTGGCCCGCGCAGTCGCCGGTATACCCTGCTCCTCCTGCTACATCGTCCTGCCTATATATCTGAAGGAGATCAGTGATATTGATCTACGAGGGGCTTTGGGATCTCTGCTTATTTTGAATAGGTAAGTAAACTTCTTCTTTCTACTCCTACTTTAAGTTACTTGGATTAAGCGCAATATTCGAGTATCTTCTTTTTCAGCGATTGGGATCACTAGAACAACAAAACAAACGATCACCTATAGTAATGTGAATTTACTATGTTACTTTTTTGAAGGGGGCAGGTCATTCAATGACTTCCCGCCTTAGGTCTGGCGGTCGGGCGGCGAGCTACCCTTGCTCACCGTCCGGAGACCCGCACTTACGGTGGCCGGAGATCGTCGCGCAAACCCTGACACCCGAAATGATGTTAATTATTTTAAATCCAGATCCTTGTTTTGTTTATCTTTCTGTAAGGGCAGAACGGGATGATACCACAAATTGGTTTTTATGTTCGAAGGCTAGAGAGTGATATAAGTCACTATTTTCTTTTAACTTTGAACGTTACATTGTGAAACACAATGTTTTTGCACCAATTAGGTCTTCAATTAGTAAATCAATTAAAGCATTAACTAACTGAGTATAACATTAACAAAGTAATCGCAATCAAGACCTTAGACTAAGTAATGATGGTAGGAAAATTAAATGATTATTGATCATCTATAAATTAATTCATTACATGATTTAATTAAAGTTGGTACTGTGTTTGTTCTCATATTTTCCTGAGCCATGAGCTATGTAACCTTCAACTGTGTACGTAATTTACATAACACAATGTTATAGCTATTTAGTACTGGAAGGGTAGGCAGAAGTGTACATATTATAGTGCACTTTTCACTAGTTATATTTTAGTCCAGTGCAAGAAACGTGAACGCGGTCGTGTACGAATCGGTTTGACGATGATATGTACGCAAAGAAGACGACAATAGTCAAAAAGATTTTGGTCGACCCCAGAGATCGATACTATGGCTTTGGTATCACTTTAGGAGATTTTAACTCATTAAAATTACATTATTAACTGAAAATTGGGTCGCATACCTCAATTAAATGCTCTTCTCCGTAGCTGAATGAAAACTACATATTTATTGTATTGTTAGTGTAGCATTAGTGTACCTGCCGTAATGTGAACCTCTGCCTACGCCTTAGAGGATAAAAGGCGTGATGTTGCGTTGTTAGTGTAGCATGGATTTCCGCAAAGTAACGCCTGACTCTATATATGAAAATTGGGCGACATGCCACATAAATATGCGCAGTGCACTTTTGCATACCAGTCCGGGATTTCTAAAAAACGAATGACGTCATGTATGTTATGTATACCTGATTCTAGTACATAATGCATACTATGTATAATATGCATAACTGTATTAAACCTGCTGCACAAGTTATCTAAGTCTAGAATAAGACCATTCTAGATATTGTGTGGGAGTGTATGTGTGTGTGATACCGAAAATACCATAAAATTTACAGTTTGTGAATTCTGATTTGGATAACGGATGCCTTTATTATTATTATTTTTTTGCATTTTTGGAGACTGCGTTGTTGGTCTACTCCTTGTAAATACCTATCACTGTCGAGTAAAATATCTCGAGTTCAATGGGTATCCGCGCTTTTATATGTATGGTTCTGTTAAGTTTTTGGACCACCATAATTACCCTATCCTTTTATCTAATCAAAGGATAGGTATGTTGTAGGTGGGATACAATTTATCGGTATATGAGGGTGCTTTTCCACCAGAAATGTGCTATGTAGCTATACTACGAAGATTTATTAGTTAAGCTGTAAGGAAGATGCGCAACTCGAGTATGCGATGTATCGATAGTAGGGAATCCATCCACAGCACACACACATAGTACGCATCCATAGCACGCATCTTTCCATATAAAAAACATAGCTTAACTGAGTCCACCAGTTCTAAGCTATATGCACCAATAAATAAGATTGGTGGAAACCAAACACATCATCAACAACGTAGCATAGCACATCTTTGATGGAAAACCATAACAACATTTTAATGTGATATAAATAAATAAAAATATAGGTATAAATAAAATGAACATTAATTTCTTCTTTTTAAAACATTATAAGCAACAAATAAAATGCATCACTTTGTTTACACCGACCAGTTCAACGAACAGACTTGACCAGATTATTTGATGACGTAACGACGACACCGCTTCGCTTAGAGAATACCTAATCATGATTGTAGTATCGTAGGTACTATCTACATTGTAGACAATGTAATCATCACTTTATTTCTTAAATGGAAAAGCTTTTTCTATACAAACACTTTTTTAAATCTTTATTTAAATAAATTAGAGGCTTTAATCATACAGTGACTATGTCATGTCACCCTCATAGGACCATTGATATATGATATTTATTTTGCAAATAGGTTACAATGTAACTCTTTTACACGTCACTCTCTTAAATAACTAGATGAGGCTGGCATAATATTACATTAACATAATACATACATTACACACACCACACTTACTTTATACTTTACTCATCGGTCTCATTGGTCGAAGGGTCTTATGTGCGACAAGTGGGAATACCTAGCAAAGGGTCCTCGGGTCCTATTCCCTAGTAGGGCAAACTATTAATGAAGTATTTAGGAAGAAAATGTCTGCATGTAACTCAGTAGCTCGGACTGTGGAATTACATTCGATGTATGGCAATAGACAAACCATACCTATTATTGGAAGCAAGTAAAACAGATCACGCATAGGACCCATTTAGTTTTAAGTGCAGTCTCTTTTGTGCCTTTAAGCTTAAGTCATTCTGTCTTCTGCATTAAATTCACCGAGAAAAGTGGAAACTATCGTTTTCTTTTTCTTCTATTCTAATAATATCTTCTGATTTATTTCGTTGCGGAATCCAAGCCAGTTATTCATATCCCTAGGACGCGCCGGACTAGACTTCAGTGTTCCGGTATTTTCGTGGTTGTATCTACTGTAGATCCTGGCTAACAGGAGTTGCAGCGGTTTTGAGAAGTTGTGCGCACAATAAAAAAATGACATACTAACAAAACTAAATGTAACATTAAAAATATACATAAAAATATATACCTTTGGGGGTTACCGATGATGTAATAGATACTTATATATAGTCATTTTCGTCTTGTTCTATTTGTATAAAATAAATATATAAATACTGACGTAATCATACATACTATCATAATAATAGTACGTCTCTTATAGTCCAGTCATTTGGTAGATAAAAAGGGGGTTACCTGGAATGTTTTCCGGGAGTTTTGAAAATTGGTGAATTTATAGATTTGGGTATGCTCTTTTCGAATTTCAACTTTGCCACCTCGTACAACCGCCGCTCGCGCCGCCATATTGAAAAAATGGCGCCTAAAAACGGTATTTTATTAATATCTCCGTTCCGACGCATTTTACGAAAAAATATTTATCTACAAAAAAAAAACTAGAAAAAATTTCCTACAATTTATGTATTGGTAACTTTTTCATAAAATCAATAGTTTTTGGCGTACGAGCGCCGCAAAGTATTATTAGTCCAGTCAAATTAGGATTTCACCTCGGAATTTGAAATACCCAGCTGTAATTTTGTATATACTTGTATATTGACTGCCTGAAACTTGTCTCAAAACCTACATATGGTAGGGTGTAAGCAACTATTAAATTTTAAGGTCCAAAGGTCCCAAAAAACGTTTCTTTGCGCTTTTTTGGAAATATCTCATTTCCTATGGGTTTTTGGTATTTGCATTTAATACCAATATTGTAGAATACAAAATTCTCTACAACTTTTGTCAAAACTTTTTTTTTATACGGTGCACCGTTTCCGAGATAGAGGGCGGAGAGCACGCGGTCACTGCACCTCTTCAAAAAAATTTTTTTTCGTCTAACCTATCCGTGATGGTTATCTACGGATAGGCCATTAAAAATACGTCATGGTTCCTAAAACCATTTTTCGTCAAAATCAATTGTTTGAAAAATAGACACTTCCAAAGTGGAAAAATGAGGTCTATCGAATGTGTCCTGCCCTCTAACTTTTAAAATAAGTGAGTAAGAAAACTAAAAAAAATATATGCTGCAGATTTTAATGGAAACTTTCAAAGAAAATTGGTTTGAACTAGATATCATAATTAGTTTTTAAGAATTGATACATTTAAAAAAACACATTGTTTGTACACGTGGTGGTGCAGATGAATAATACTTTGCGGCGCTCGTACGCCAAAAACTATTGATTTTATGAAAAAGTTACCAATACATAAATTGTAGGAAAATTTTTCTAGTTTAATTTTGTAGATAAATATTTTTTCGTAAAATGCGTCGGAACGGAGATATTAATAAAAAACCATTTTTAGCCGCCATTTTTTCAATATGGCGGCGCGAGCGGCGGTTGTACGAGGTGGCAAAGTTGAAATTCGAAAAGAGCATACCCAAATCTATAAATTCACCAATTTTCAAAACTCCCGGAAAACTTTCCAGGTAAAACTACCAAATGACTGGACTATATTTATATTTTTCTTTCTTTTTTTTAAAACGTAGAAAATCCTAATGTGTGGACATTAGGATTTTCTCCTGTGTCGTGGGTGCGTTTACAAACATTTTCAATTTCACATGCACATGACACCCAGACCCGAAACAATAATTTGTGGATCACACAAAGAGTTGCTCCGTGCGGGAATCTAACCAGCTACCCGTTGCACGACAGCCAGTTGCCCTGCCACCGCGCCAACCTGTAACCTCTTATTTATATAACTCCATCTTCCAGAAACATCGGTTACCTGATGAGCTACATCGGTGCGGATGTGCTGAGCGTGAACACAATGCTGTGGCTCGGCCTGCTAGTGCCCACCGTGATCTTCTTCATCTTCCTCGCCATGCCAGAGACACCTGAATACCTCGTCAAGCAAGGAAAAGTTGATGTGAGTAGCCTATTTTATTTTTTAAGACACTTTGGTCTAGGTGTAGGATTTTCTCTGCGTCGTGTTGGCGTCTTGGTGCATTTATAAACATACATTTCACATACATATCACAATATATCCTGCAGTGGGATGATCATGGCTGAAATCTAAAATACATATCACACTCAGATCTAGAAAAATATAATTTATCTCACACACTCACACAAAGAGGTATTTTGTGCAGTGGTACTCGCGACACGTTGTATAAGGGAACCAATTGCTTAGACACTGCACCAACCATGCCGCCGTCCTTTCCAGTCTTTCAAGTCTCAAACGAAACTTCTGAAAAAAGGATTTAAACCCTGACTTAAGCAAAACGATATTTATATTTTTCTGATATTTTAAAATTCGTAGCTACATGATAATTGAATCAAGCACTCTTTTATAAACTACGATCAGTTAATATACTACGACCTACAAACACAGAAATATAAACAAGCTGGAGATTGATTTAAAATTGGAAATTAATTTTATTAATAGTGCAGTAGGTAATAAAGAAAACGATGAAAGAAAAGTTAATTAATGACAATAAAATAAAAATAAAAGACCCTTATCTTTCAAGGCCTTTGTATATGTATCTATCTAATAATATTTAGCTATTGATACTTGATTTCGGGTCCGATCACCGGATTTAGTTGATTTCCAAATGGAATGCATCCAATTTCATATAGGGAATCAAAATATACCGGGCGTAATCTGTTACAATTTATTGGGATCTTAAAAGGGTATAAACATTAAAAATCTATTTAGTCCAGTAAAAATATTAGACACGTATTTTTTTTGTCGTACTTATAAGAAAATAAGGAAGTTTAGAACTGGTAGCTAACTACGTCATTTCTACGTATAACTGACGTCACGCGATATTTTAAATCAATATTATCGTTGAAATCGAAAGTATTTGTTTCCGTAAGAAAATAAAAAATGTCAAATATTTTAAAATAATCTACAAGACGGACATTAAAATAAAAATTAGTCATCTACCCTATTAAATATATGTATCTCTGCTTTACTATTTAATCTTTAAAGACCCAAGAATTTGAATTTAAATCCTCAACTCAAGCTACAAACCTATTAAGTTTGCAATAAAAATACTATTATTATAAAAATACTAGATATGACGCTCTATAACTGCGTCGATAAAATATATATAAAATAATATCAATGAGAAATGGTAAATACTGAACACTTCCTAGATTTATAGGAAACATAATAATATTTATTTTAAGATCCATTTAAATAATTCAGTTCCGTAAGAATCATAGTATCGTATTATTAGATATTTTATACCTAGGCGATGTGGTTTCTTTGTGTTGATTTTTTTTTATGAAACATGCCGGTTATCTAGCATACGTATTACCTGATGGTAAGCAATCGCCGCCGCCCATGGACACTTGAAACACCAGAGGCGTTACAAGTGCGTTACCGGCTTTTTGGGAGTTAGGAATTTTAGGGTTGTTGTTCGGGAATCGGGGATGGGGAAGATTGGGAAGGGAATTGGGCCTCCGGTAACCTCACTCACACAACGAAACACAACGCAAGCGTTGTTTCACGTCAGTATCCTGTGAGGCCGTGGTATCACTCCGGTCGAGCCGGCCCATTCATGCCGAAGCATGGCTCTCCCACACTTATGTACCATCACGTTATATTTTGTATAGGACCTTAAGATATTCAAAATTATACTATAGTTGAAATAATATATGTATAAGGCTGACTCACGCCAAGCTCCTATAGTTCACAATAATGAATATTCCAATTGATCACATGACTATTATATAAAGGTTATCAAAGTGCTACGTTGTACGAGAGGTCACATTTAAATTGTCAAGCAGGTGTAATTCTTAGTATGTAAAACTTTGTTGGGAGTCCCCAATAAAGTTGCATTCAGAGACATTTAATGATTACTTATACTATTCCTTAGTAACGATTTAGTTCCGAAAACAATTGCTAAGGCCTGGATTAAGTAACCGTTAAATGACGCTGAGTATGGCGGTTAATAGGTTTTTTGAAAATCCTTCATTAATTAATGGAGTTTACAATTGTGCCTTTATATGTAGAATACCTCCATATTAGATGGAAATTTTAACATAACTTATGAAGTAGGTAATTGTATGCGCGCAAAACTTCAGAGTTTCGGATTTTTATGATTGGGCACTGTTGTACAAACTGGCTTACAAGGAATGCAGAGGCTGGAATAGAATAAAGAGCACACTTTTTCTTAAGAAGTTAATCTTACATTCGTAGCAAAGTTTAAAGCAAAAGATTCGTAGCATTTGGCGTTCCATTGTCTCTGCCTCTGACAAGGGAGACAGTACATTACAGTACATTTGTGTGCTTGAAGACGTGACACTATGCGATGTTTTCTTCTTTTTGACTAAAGTCGAAAAAAGTTTAATCAAATTTCTTTTACTACATTACAGGAAGCCAAAACAGTGTTGGCGTGGCTCCGAGGAGTGAGCGTGGTGGACCGCGGTGTAGAACAGGACATCGAGAGCATCGTCAGGGTAGACAAGCAGACGCAAGCTGACGAGCAATCCGTCTGGAAGATTATTTGTAAGTATTTTGTTTTAAAACTACACTACCTTAAATGGCTTGGCAAAATCCTCTGCTACGCCGAAAATACTGCAGCGTTTATTTAGAAATAAATATATGTATGTTAAAGTTGAGGATTGATGTTAAGTCCTATATTAAGCGAAAACACGATTCCATATAATTTACGTACGACTAATATACGACTTACTTACGAGAATTGTAGGATAATTAGTGCCACGTGCGCTGTTGGTAAATATGAGTCCCGTGTGACTTGAAAGTAGTAGAGCTTTCTTCTATAGTTCAGAATACAGGATGGTTTACAAGGTCTCACGGAGAGATTACTTTTTTAAGGTCTATATGAAAATTATTAGGACAGACTTGTGTTTTAGGGTGCTTTTCCACCAGAGATGTGCTATGTAACTAAGTTACGAAGATGTAATAGGTAAGCTGTGAAACTATGTGACCGTTTCCAGCCACCATTGCTAAGCTATGTGTACCAATGAACATAATTGGTGGAAGCCAACCGCATCCACAGCAACATACCATAGCACATCTTTGGTGTAAAATCACCCCTCATAGTGGAATTTTAGTAGCCTAATCACCTCTGCTTATGACAATAATGTTGATATCTAACATAATTACCTTCCACAGGGCAAGACAAACCAACATTCAAAGCGTTCATCATCACAATAATCATCAAAATCACACAACAGTTCGATGGATACCTCATAGTACTGATCTACGCGGGTTTTGTCTTCGAGCGGGCTTCGGAGTCCATCAGTTTGAAGCTTAGTCCCAACAAGCAAGTTATGTTGATCGGAGTAGTTCAGTTGTTGGGGTCAATCATCGCTACTTGTATTGTGGAGAAGACTGGTAGAAAGGTGAGTAGTTTTTTTTATTTAAATGGAAAGAACCAGTACTATTTTAAGTCCTTAATTTGATTTAAATCAGAAAATTCATGTAAGAGTGTGTTATTTCATATAGGAAGCGCTTTACAAATGTTTTTAAAAAGGGATGATGACGAGGTATAAAAATTTAAAATCTATTTAGGCCGTCAATCAGGTAATGAAAAATTATTAGACACGTATTTTTTTTGTCATAACAATACTTAGATGAAACGAATCAAAGTTTAGAAGTGGGAGCCAATACGTCATTTCTACGTATAAAAAGCACCTAGAAGTGACGTTACGCGATATTTCGCGAAAAATACGCGTCTGATATTTTGAAATAATGTACAAAACGGATATTTAAATAAAAATTAGTCATCTATCCTATTGTTCAGGATTGTGGGCTGTGTTTACACAGCTTTGTATTTAACAATGATTTGTGAGAGATTGTCGCACAGATAATATACCACACCAAATTTATTGTAACACAATATTTAAAGATTATAAGCCGGTAACACAGACGGTTCACCTGATGGTAGGCAATCGCCGCCGCCCATGGACACCCCACACAATGACGATGTGGCCTTTTGATAGACGGCTTAGGAAGGGAGGAAAAGGGCCTCCGGTAACCTCGCTCACACAACGCAAGCGTTATTTCACTTCGGTTTTCTGTGAGGGGTAATACCACGGGGTATTACCCCGATTAAGCCGGCCCATTCGTGTCTAAGCATGGCTCTCCCACACTTAATCATGCTTCTATCCATGAAGTTTTTATCGTCCCATTACTCTCGAACTTCAATACTCTCAATCAAACAAATTGTTACTAAATGAAAGCTAATTCAAAAACCAGTTCTATACTAAATATCTAATCACATTATATCTCCTTATTCCAGCTTCTACTAGTAACAACATCGTTCGCCGTAGGAGTGGGTATGGTGGTGCTCTCAGCATGGTTCTACATGACCTCGTCAGGGTTCTGGCTGCCGGGCTGGCTGCCGGTCCTCGCCATGTGTCTCTGCATCTTCGCTGACGCTGCAGGGTTCCAGCCTATATCATATATCATCATCACGGATTTGTTTACGTTCCAGGTTAGTATTTGTCTTCTTAAGTTATTTAATAAAAACATGAACAGTCCGTGATTGTCTTCTGCTGGATTGTGAGCCTTCTCTGCATAAGAGAATTTTCCTTTTTATGGTATAAGCCGATAAACGAGCAGAAGGATCAACTGATGGTGAGCAATTGCCGCCGCCCATGGACACCCGAAAAACCCGAAGCATTACAAGTACGTTGCTAGCTGTTGCTTTTAAGGGTTGTTGGGGAATCGGGGATTTATTAGGGGGATAATTGGGCCTCTGGTAACCTGACTCACACAACGCAAGCGTTGTTTCACGTCGGTTTTCTGTGAGGCCGTGGTATCACTTCGGTCGGGAAAGCCTGGCTCTCCTACACATAATCCACACGTTTGTAGAGAGTTTAATATTGAACGGATCTATTCTAATCGAGCTACTATTTAAAAATTAATGTTACAATGAATACATTAACAATAGGTACCAGGAACTCAAACCTGTTCAAAATATTGGTCCAAATTGACATTGTTTATTCGTCACCTTTCAAAAAAAATCCAATTCATCACCAACACCATTCTCTAATTCCAGCTCCGTGGCAACGTATCAGCCTTCGCGAACGTGTGCGCTAAGCTCAGCAACTTCGTTCAAACGAAATGGTTCACTATCATCTGTGAAATGATCGGTATACACTGGACCTTTCTATTCTTCGCTGCTATATGCTTCATCGCCTGCTTCTATACAATCATCTATTTCCCTGAAACTAGGGGCAAGACCATCGACGAAATCTACTCCAAACTATCAGGTAAGGCCAAGAAAGATGACAGCAAAATTGAGTCTGTACCTTAAACTTTACTACTCAAAGTTGAAATTCCAGTGTCACTGATTCCAACGAAATGAGCTATTTATATAAACTGTTCTGTCACTGTTAAACAAAATTCAACTTTATTTGTTTCACGTTTTAGTTGATTTTTATTCAAAATTGAGTCTGTACCTTAAACTTATACAACTCAAAGTTGAAATTCCAGTGTCACTGATTCCAACAAGATGAGCTATTTATATGAACTGTTCTGTCACTGTTATACAAAATTCAACTTTATTTGTTTCACGTTTTAGTTGATTTTTATTCAAGTGACTGTTATTATTATTATTATGTTCTTGCAATTAATTTTATGCAATGATTTGTGAACTTTATTGCTAGGCAATAAAGCTTCTGTTTCTTTAATTTTTTATGTTATTTTATCTCGTTCGACTTTACAGTCCAATAGTGGACAAAGGCTTTCGAAAGTCATACTAGTAGTAGTTTCTGTATTTAATTTTGTGTTATGAATGCTATTTAATTATCATTAGCCAATCAGAGAAGGCTAAAATGACGTCATCTGTACTGTGTTAAAACCCACCAATGAATAGGGATGATTGCAAATGAAATTAATACTTTTTTGAACTAACAAAAGAAATTAAATATTTTGAACCAATGTTCTTCTTTAAATTTTAAATCATCCTTGTTTTGTTTGGTTGTATTATAATCATTAATTTTAAGATTCTTACACAAGAGATGACATCATAGCCCTTCCCACTGATACAAATCTATTAAATAGTCAAATACAATCAAATTCCATTTAGTAATATAATATTATGAGCCCAAAAATTCAAGAAAAATGTCGTTGGGTTCACCTTTTGTGATGTTATGTGCGAATTTATTTATAGAATGTCGATTTTAATTAATTAATTATTATTATTTTATTAATGTATATAAAATTTGCGTGAAAACGCACCTTATTAATTTATTAATTATTGAAAATCTTATTCAAGATTCAAGCGCTACTTGACAAATCTAATTAGTTCACGTGAACTGCCGATAGATGTCACTATCCCATAGTGGCAGTTAGAGGAAGGTGAACTCATAATAATTCGAACATAAGGTATACTGGTATATACCTAATAATTAAGTAAGTGATGCTTGGATTTTGATTGGGATACAAATAAAACTCGAATACTCAAACTTTACTCAATTTTACCATAAACATTTTATCCTATCTATTTGTGTAATAGTTTTGAAAATTTCATGTTGTTGAGTAGTGTTTGAGTATTAGAGCATAACTATTTATTATACGTATAAAACTAGTTCTTTACTCACGTCTTCGTTCGTGATACTCAGGGATAATACAAGTTCCATTTATGTTTTGATAACAGTCGGTGTATTTGTAACATCCATCTTATTCTCACATACTTTTGCCGGTTGCTACCCCTGGATTTGTAGGCTTGCAACAGTTTCATAGAATACCACTTTAATCCGATTTACTATTATTAATCAGTCGCTTCTTAATTCGCTCTCTGCCTAAGAAAAAAATCCATGAAAATAGATATAAGTCCCACGCGTTGGTCAGCATAATTATTCTCATCAATATTATCAGCATTATTGGCCACTCCAAGTCTTCCAAAAATAGGATAATTATCCTTTCAAGCATCGAATCGTCCTGCATGTGGTGTCCGATTCTGTCGGTTACTCCTTTCACGTATGGCAACAACGCTGGAGTCCGTTCCGCAACTGCCGGTCGCTTCTTATTCAAGCTGCTCGCTAGTCGTGTGCATAGTTGGTTCAACACCTATTTAAATCCTCCTCTATGGTGTTCCAGAAAATTTGGTAAAGTTACATTGTTAGCTAATTAAAGTCTTCAATTAAATAGTACAGTAACTTTGGAGACTGACGTCTGTCTTTCAGAACCTTTAGTGTTGATACTCTGCTTCAGTGTTGTTGGCTCTCTAGAAAATAAATGCCACTTATACTACAAGTTTGTGTCAACATCCTCTTTGCACAAGAGCGATGAAAATTCCTCTATTGATCATCATTGATCGTCATTCCTAATCACGAAGAAAAAGTAAAATAAAAATTGTCTGCATATATATTCAAAGAGATTCTTAACTCTCAAAGAGAGTCCCTTTCACACACAACAAGTACAGTTTATTCCATCATAGTTTATGGACCAAAGTATGAAAACATCCTCTTATTTCCTACTAAGTAGAACATAGCACCTACTTCTCTTGTCATTATATGACAAAATAAATTAGGAGTTGTCAACATCCCAACAATAGATGGCGTTGACATCAAATTTGATCACCCCATACGTCGATAACATGAGAGGACGTAACCATAATTTCGTTAGAGTCTTGTATTATCTAACTAAGTACTTGCTGAAGTTATTAGCAGTATTTAAAGTCTACACACATATTAGTTGAACGATAAATTCCCAAATAAGTTATTCTTTATGACCTAAGTGCTGCAATAATTGATTTGTTTTAGTACTTAGACCAAATATTGTACTTATTTAATTTATTTTATTCATTTTAATCAATCGTGTACGCTAGTTCATTGAGTTATCAGTTTCAACCTTATGCCTTTTCGATAAAGTTGAAAATCCATAACGTTTGGGATAGCTTGATGTTCTGGTATGTCGGGGAACAGAAAAATGTAACCATATTTAGGGCAATTTTGTAAAATCACAACTGTGTGATTAATTACTGATTTACAAGATTGATTAAGTACTGACTTACAAGGTAAATATTGTATTCAAATAAGGGAGACCATTTCTCATTGAAATACCATGTTTGTATGACCAGTCGCACAATCACATAGTGTCTAAGAAAGAGACACCAGAATTAATACTTTATTTGCTTTTGACAACTAGTTAGATACATAACCATGTTGGCACCAAGTGGCATGCCCATTTTATTGGCTGCGCCATCGTCGTACCATTGATACTAGTTCGTTTTACGTTGAACGAAAGCGAAACGATAGTGCGTTCAGCGATCTGATTGGTTGGTTTATTCGAGCCTACCAATCACAGCACCGAACGCACTCTAGTTTCGATTACTTTATACGTAAAACACACACGTACTAAGTTTACTGGTTCTACGATCATAGTGTCCTAATGAAATAAGGTCTAAAATAGGGTCTAAAAACTACCTATGGCTACATTTTTCTGTAACCCCATGTACGTATACTTGTATAATTTAATTTATTAAGTGTATATTTATGAGCCATTGTAGAGCATAATTACCTACTAGTAATGTACTTAATATTATTGTTTGTAGAATAATTCCATGTAAATAATTTCATGTGCCTAACTTTATAAAATAGTCCTAGAAGGATATTTAGTTCTTAAAAACGCCACTGGTGTTATGATTGGCGGTAGTGAGACCATTGCGTTAAAATGGTGATATTTTAATTAGTAAATGAATGCTTAATTATTGTTTTCTTCAATGAATATTGTTTTAAAATACAATTTTTTGTTTGCAAAACAAGTGCTTATTATTTTATCAGGAGTGACTTTATCTTTCTGATATTTAAAAATTACAATTGACATTTAAAAAGAACATAATCCTATTGACATAATACTAGTTCCAAATCCTTCCGACAGAGGCGCTGTCCGTAAAGAGCTGTCAAAATAAAAATGTAAATTAACTCTTCAATCACGCACTAGATGGCGTTAGTCACATTAGTTTGTAATATAAGTTTTGACAGGCGCATAGATTGTGTGCTAAAATAATGCGTTTTGAAAACGTAATTAAAAATGTAAATATGTGATAATCATAAGATAATAATAAACTTAATATACCTATTATAAGATTAAAGACTCTTGTTAATAAACAGTTATGATATAAAATGTATTTTTTTCTGCTATAATAATGAGTAAAATTGCAACGTTGCTGTATTGGTTGGTTCGAAGCCAAAAACAAAATTTGTCTGTACAGCTGGTGCGGTGGCTGGGCAACTTGCACCCACGCAACTTGTAGCGGGTTCGATTCCCGCACGAAGCACTTTGTGTGAGCCACGAATTGTTGTTCCGGGTCTGGGTGTCATGTGTATGTGAACTTGTATGTTTGTAAACGCACCCACGACATTGGCGAAAATCATAGTGTAGAGAAACGCTTAACTTAAAAAAACGTAGGTACAACAATGAACATTGATATCAACACCTGACAGTCTACTGTTGGTCTGAGGGACCTCCTTTACATAAGAGGGGTTTGCCATAATTTCTAAGCTAGCAGTTGGGTTGGAGGGTAGGAGATTAAACAATATGCCACATTTTTTCCCATGAATCAATCTACGCCATCGCCCTTGACTAACCTGATCAATTTATAATAGCAAGCAACGATCACGCATGCATAACTTTTTTGATTAAAAGGCGCTGTTATTAAGTGAAGGAGTTAATAATACTATTACTAGTTAGAAAACACACCCATTTTTAATTCATCAATTTTCAATAGAAAACACATTGTGTCTCGTGTGGATTTGTAAATCTACTACGTAAATTACTAAGTAGGCCATTCTCTGGAGATTCGATCAAATATTAATCCCATTTAAAGCCGTCGATCCCCATTAGCATAGGAACATCTGTGACAGTCATTACAACACTTACAACTAGCTCACTCGGACTATCCGATAACAGGGGGCCTACTCTGATTCAACGAAAAACGAAGTTTCGGACGAAACTTCGCGGATTGTATACTCCAAATTCTATTGATTGCGAACTTTTGTGGACAAAAGTTAAGGAATGAAATGAAGATAAATAATAAACTTTTGATATGAAATTAAAAATAAAACGTTATTTCAAGTAATTCTATTAGTAAACCAATGAAACCTACGGCCGAAAATTAAACGAAATTTCGGATTCGAGAACCGGAGTAGGCCCCCAGTTCTCACAGATGTAAAAAAATGACAACGTTTCTAATCAAGAATGTGATGTCATTGCTAGCGAGTTATGTAGTCCAGATGGGAGTCATTATCATAATCATCATCATAATCATAATTTCTGAGCAAAGTCTTATAGTCTAGTCCTCCACGCTGCACGTGCTCACACGCGATGATAAAGAACAGTCTTCTTTCTTAATTATGACTTTTCCCTTTACTCACGTACCTAACTGTGTGACGAGGATCTCGACTAGTTCCAAGCCATTCTAAGTGTGCTTTTCCACCAGAAATGTGCTATATTATAGCTATGCTACGAAGATGTAATAGGTAAGCTGTAAAGCTATGTGACCGTTTCCACCGATATTAAGCTATGTAGCTGTGCGAGTAAGATGTGCAATGAAGATGGGCCGCCGCCAAAGCTTTAAAAGCTCATATTTATTAGCAGCATTCTGAGACATACGGCGACTGCGCGTTGCTGCAGTAGCAGCTAGTCGAGTTGCTCGTCAAACATACATAATAATTAAATTAAAATGTGTCAAGAAAGTTATAATACAAGTCTTCTTTCTCTTTACAATGTTTCTCTTTCTTGCATTCTTCTTCTCTTTGATAGGTAAAAAAAGAGAAAGAATTAAGTTCGTCATCCTAACACAAACTCCTGTCTCTTTCGTATCATTTCTTACAAAAAGTACGAACGCTTTTTTATAGAATAGGTGGCAAACGAGCAGACGGATCACCTGGTGGTAAGCGATCAAGGCTGCCTACAACAACAGAGGAGTCACAGGTGCGTTGCCGGCAAGGAATACGTTGTCTTTGTGCGTTAAAAAAATACTTAACAATTGCTTTCATAATCATGCGACTAAGTAGGCAGTCTTTGTATAAGGTGTGTTTGTTAATTATTTTTTAATCTCTAAAACAAACTCGCTGTCAGACAGATGATAGACGTGTATGTACATATATGCTCTTCTCGAAACTAAATAAATGAAGCTGATACGACATTCTTAACATCAAGATGATAAGAATAATAATTCTTTTCATTGAAAAAAATCATTCAATATTTTTAATTTAGCCGACTTTTCTCAGATGTTTTTTCATTGACTTTCTTGGTGAATTTGACATTAAGTTCATCAATTTAAAAATATTCCTAAGCGCTGCACTAGAAACACATGAAAAAAGCATACTAATTAGTACTTAAGGATGTAAGAAATACTTACTTCAACCCACATGATTAAAAACGTGTTAAAGTACGAACATTCGTATTTTAAGCCGGATAATGAAGAGTACCTATTTCTTTTTTATAAAATATACTCTGATGAATGTATTAAATCACAGTTCAGACAAATAAATGACGCAGAGATAATACCTTAGCAAGGAATTAAACCTATCCCCTTAAGATTAACACCTATACCTACTGAAAAAGGTTTTATTCTGAATGGTATAATGGAGGTAAAAAAACCGATGAGTGTTTTGC
This sequence comes from Spodoptera frugiperda, assembly GCF_023101765.2. Taxonomy (NCBI): domain Eukaryota; kingdom Metazoa; phylum Arthropoda; class Insecta; order Lepidoptera; family Noctuidae; genus Spodoptera; species Spodoptera frugiperda. Next base: position 6,725,124 of record NC_064221.1, on the reverse strand, counting down.
TCAAGAATTGAATCTTTTAAGTCGAGCTCAATGATTGTGGTTACGATCACGAGGTTAAAAGAGAATCATGACAATCATAATATAATAAAGAAGACCCGTACCCTTAGTACGAGTTTGCTAAACAAGACCGCATTCGGAACTCTGATTGGTTGGTTCATTCGCACCGGCCAATCAGAGCGCCGAACGCGGTCTCGTTTCGTTTTCGTTCAGCGGAAAGTATAAACTCGTACTTAGAAATTAAGAATACTGGTACTTACACGTGTCTGTAACCACGCAATAAGGGACGAGCCTATTACCAGACACCGGGTGCACACGTGAATTAAGGAAGGAAGTAACACCACAGAAATTCTGTTAAGATGACTAAGAAGATTGCCTTGATGTCGGTCTCGGTCGTAAAAACACAATACCTATTAGCCACAATACATGTTCCTATTAAAAATAAAATTAAAGAGTATTAAAACTGCGAATTTTGAAATTTCTCTGAACTGCCTTACTCAGAGACATTTCATGATTACTTAAACTATTCCTTAGTAAAGATTTTGTTCGGAAAAAAATTGCTAACGACTGAGTATTTTTAAAGGGTTTCTTCCGTTGTCGAGGGTGCATTTACAAATATACAAATTCTTGACACTCTGCTCAGCCTCCCTTGCCCAGCCACCGCGAGAACTGTGCAGCAGCAGTAAGCAACCATTAAATGCCTCTTTATGTAAATAACCGACGGTCCTTATGTATAACCGATGGCCCTTAACCAACGAGCATGCCTGAAATGACTGATATAGATAAGATCATAGCAATTGGCGTTCCATAATCTCTGCCTACCTCCATGGGAGACCGGCGTGTGTACCTATGTCTAAGTGTATAACAATCTACGGCGAAAACCCATTGACCGTCCAAATGTCCGTAAAATGTGCATAGAGTAGGTATGTACAGAGTTCCAGTGCCTACTTGCAAGGTTTCGAAGCTGATGATTGAGATTCGGGTCACCGTGATTTTAAAAACATGTTTTTGTTGTTGAATGGCATCCTTAGCAACTAAGGCAGTTGCCCACCAACGGCGAGTGAACGACTAAGTATCGGCTATTTTCCGTATGTATAAGATATACTTTCCGTGTAAACAAAAGAGATGCATATACAAATAGTTGATCGCTGACTGTTCATACTGCCGGCGAGTGCTCGCTTCATTATTTTGTTTTGTTTTGTTTCGTTTCACTAGTTCTAGCTCTACTCGTTACTCGTTCATCGTTGCCGGTGGGACAACTGCCTAAGGATGCTATTCGTCATTGGTATGTCAATTGCGTAAGATTTTACAATAATGAGTCATAAAAACTACAAACAGATTCGGGAAGTGCAATTCTTGGAATTGTACACGATAAGGATATATGGTCACAGCTGAGTTGCTGGTAGAATTATATTAATACTTATAATAAAACAAAAAACATAAAGGTCATGCTATTATTTCATTATTCATCAACAGCAAGTAAGTCCACTGCCGAGCTATGTTCATGTGCCAATAGCCAGTGAGTCCACTACTAGACTATGTGTTTCTTCTACAGTAGAAGGTTTTTTTTTAGGAGAGATAATCATACAATGAATTCTCCAGTCTTGGGCGAGGCGAAAGGGAGTGTCAGACTCTTACTGGCTTCCCATCTTTGGTGACCTGTTGGATCTGTGAGGCGTGCGGGTCGCGGCGCGAGGGTCTGCTTATGCTGGCTAGAGATCGTCGCCTGTTCCCTGACGCCCGGTGTGTCTCTCGCAATGGCTAGGGTGTGGGAAAGTTCGTTCCCTCTCGCGCTCTGCCTCCTTACATTAGAGGGTCTGGATCCACGCTTGGCAGGCGCGTTGGAGAACGTTGTTATCTGTCAAATTAATCCTTTAGTCGGCTCTTTCTGTCGTACTTTCCCATGAGATGAGCTGAGGGTAAGTAGACATATAATATGACCATTGTCTACTCACGTGTATATTGTTTACTCACGTGAGTTCATATATACAGCCTGGTGGAAGACTAAAGGAAGAGGAGTTTCCCTAATATGATCCCGTTTTACTTTTGGGGTACCTACAGATCCCTAAAAACTATTTGCTCCAAATTAGGTATTCAACGAGCATTGGGAAAACAATATAAAAACACATTATTTTTTCCTTAAAACTGTGAGTTTTAGGTAAAATATGTAATTAAACAGAGTTGGTGTTACATATATTTAATGATATTTTTATTATATGTAACAAATATACTACCAGTATATAGCTCTTATATACACAGCGCATTTTTAAAATCCAAACAGATTTTGGAAATATAACAAAGAATATGATATCAGACGTGAGAAAGCCATGCTTGCACATGAATGGGTCGGCTCGACCGGAGTGATACCACGACCTCACAAAAAACTGACGTGAACCAACGTTCGCAATGTGTTTCGTTGCGTAAGTGAGGATCCCTTACGCAACATAAACTCATATGCATGAGTGAGAAATTGGGAAGATGGGGAAGGGGAGCTTCCCCATCTTCCCAATTTCTAATCTAATCTAATCTTCCCAATTACCCAACAACCCTTAAATTCCTAAACCCCAAAAGACCGACAAAGCCCTTGTAACGCTTTTGGTGTTTCGGGTGATCCATCACCTCGTTTACCAGCTTATATCATTAAAAAATCGCACACCAGAGGAGTTACAAGCGCCTTGCTGGGGGTTAGGAAATTGAAGTTTAGGTGCCTCATTACTCAATGTCACGAACAATAAAAACTAACCCATATGTTTATGAATACTAGGTTTAAAGTTTAACTTGACATGTGATAGTAACATGATCATAATTTCTAAGTAATTCATCTAATTCCCTGCCTTATCTACATAAATATATTTACAAACATACGCTTACAAGATGACTCAATTCATTGGAAAATCATACTTTCTGTACATATATATACAGTATATTTTAATATACCAGCTTGCTATCTCTCTGCGGCATTGCCCGTGTGGTAAGGAAATTTCTCTCGAGATTTCAATCGTGTAGATAGCAGAGTAGCATAAATATACTTTGTTAGCCATTAAATACATACACGGATATCATATTATACTACACATTTGTAACGCCTCTGGTGTTATGGGTGTCCCTGGTATGCGGCAGCGATTGCTTACCATCAGGTGTTCGGTCTGCTCGTTTACCATAAAAAATAGTAAATATTTAAAATCAGTTCAATAAGCCAGAGCATAGTCAAAGCAGACAAACTCTTTATAATATTAGTAGGGATGTATGTACTAACAACATAAACGTTACTGTATTTGCTTACAAATTATTATATTTGTTTTGCACATATACACATAAAATTTATGGTCTCTTTGCCTAACACAATGAGTTACTTAGATATCATATACAGTGTGTAGAACTGATCCGGAGCTGCGGACTGCCTAGCGAGTTTACCGGGGATCCGGCTCGACGGGCAGAAGTGGAAACGGAGTGGTTTTTAGTCAGTAAGAGTCTGAAACTCCGTCCCGCCTCACACAAGGCGGGAGAAGTCATTGGATGATTTTCCCCCCTCAAGAAAATAATAATAAAAGCGTGTAGATTTCATCTTTCACATCAATAGCCTATAAGTGCTCACTGCTAACCAGAGGCCTCTTCTCACACGGAGAAGTATTGAGCGTTAATTACGAGTACTACGCTTGCTCAATACGGATTGGCGATTTCAAAGTTAAAATCAGATATTATAAGCCCAGGTTTTCTCACGATATTTTCCTTCGCCGTTCTGTTTACACACAACATAAGTAATTTCTTTTCTTCTCCTCTAATAATATCATCTGATTTATTTCGTTGCGGGATCTAAGACAGTCATTCATCTCCCTGGGACGCGCCGGACTTCAATGTTCTGGTGTTTTCATGGTTGTATGTATCTTCTGCAGCGGTATGGGAGGTTGTGGCGGGCTTGTCCCAACAAAAAAAAAGTATGTTTTATACACTACTAATTTTTTTTTTTTGAAATATATAATCTACTATTTCAACATGTATAAAATACCAAAACATTTAAAACATAATGAAATATAAAATTGCAATTAAAATAAAAAACCAACAACCTATAACATGTCAAGAATTATTAAAAAAATATAAATTAACGACATGTCATAGGCCTATAATATAATTCCTAATGAATGTGCGAGCTTTTGACTTATTTTTTTTTATTTGTTTACGTTGCTACACGTCGGTTAAAAGCGGTCTGAGGAAGTATTCCAGCCAGTGTGAAGAGAATGTGCGCGCCGACCGCACGCTCGCCGCGACCGTGTTTTAAATACCGAACTCGATAACGGAACACCATCTTTTAAAAATCGAATCTCCGTTCTAAAATTAATTTCAAAATTTTTGTGTTACTTCCAAAGTGATGTGCCTTGTACTTATTTAAAAAAAAAAGTAACTTATCTGTGATATAAAATACTTTAATTTAAAAAAAATATTGTAGAGAAGTACTTATAAATTTATTTTTAAGTGTATAATATTAAATTAATTCTCCGAGTACTTATAAATTTAAAAGAATATCTCGTAAATCGAATCACAAAAAAGAAAAATATAAAAGTGTAAACAATCTACATATAAAAAATTATCTACAAATTAATTTAACTTTTAACCAAGTGTAAACAAAATCAAGTGTGTTGTTAAACCAGTGGAACTTTCGTGAAGTATAAGAGAAATCGTAAGTAAGTTTGTACTACATTTCAATTATAAATCAGTTTAAAACGTTGCTCGAATAAAGAGCGTCTTTATGTCTACAACAGATAAAATGTCTACACGATAAGAATTAACGACGTTCATATTAAATTGGTTTCATTCATAAAAGACTACACTACTAATACTTACTAATGCGTACTATTCCAATTTATTTTTATTGACTGATTAACTGGATGGGTTGTATCTTTATAATCTAGCGAGTAACTGAGCCGTAATGCATTAAATTCAATTCAATACTCGGGTCGTACATAATATTTTTTAAATTTAAAACCAGAAGAATTTAGGAATTCAAATATACATATTATGTATATTCCAATTAAATGATTGTAGAAAATTTTAAAAGGCCAATTATTACGTATTTTTGTGGAGTTTTTAGAATTTCACAATTTTTAATATTAGATTGAAATCTCGTGTGCAGTGTTTATTTAAAACTTACCCTATTTAAGTACTAGGATTTTGGGTATATGATTAATACAAGATGAAAATGAATAGATAACTCTCTTTGGCAAATGACAAAATTTAATTGGCTCCAATTAAATTAGTATTGCATACAGCTACAGCAGTCATCATGTTCTAAAACCATACAAAATCAAGTAAAAACCTTTAACTTTTATTTAACAAATCACTATACTCCCGCGTTATTAAGCATCGTGGCAGCTTATTATCATCCTTATTTTTATTAGATTGGTTGAGAGCAGTGTCAGGGCTACACGGCTCAATTTATTGAAATCAAATTGTGTGTTTCAATCGTCAGAATTGTTAACTTTTGGTTGAGGATAATGATGCCGTTACTTATGTGAATGTTTTTTTGAAGAATAGTTCACATAGACCTATATCTATATACTATATGAACCATATATTTATGTGAGCAATTCTTAAAAAATCTGATTGTCTGTCTTACACAGATACTTTTATAATTTGTATAAAAAAAAAATATCTCACAACACAATCCTTTTTGGGAAGTCAGTAAAAAATACAATGTCAGTATATCAAAACAATGACCAACACATGATTCTGTGAAGTGCAATTGTCGGCAAAAAATATTATTAGTGCTGTCTGCTCTATCAATAGAATTGCATTTAGTTCGGTGTATCGAGTCATACTTTGATTAATATAAATGAAGATTGAAGTGTCACTACGCAAATAAAATGACTACATAGTTTGTTCGACGATCATAATTTAATTTCTGTCAAGTTATTCCTTGAAGATTTTTTTAAGGGGGATATCATCCAATGATTTCTCCCGCCTTTGGCAAGACGAGAGGAAGTGTCAGACTCTTACTTTTGCTTTTTGAGTCGAAGCCCTGGTAAACCCATTAGATAGTCTGCAGCTCTCTTCCTTAATGTTGGAGTAACTAATGCTAACTAGTATCGTGGTGACCCGACGGTCAAAATCTACCAACGACAGGTATTATTGTGACTTTTCCAAGAGAAAGATGAGACATTTTCCAAGCTTTGCCCGTGGGATAAAAAGTCCCCAAGTCACCTCAGCTCACCCTTCATCAAAATCCGTTTAGTAGTTTCAGCGTGTTTGACGGACAAACATCCAAACAAACGAACATTCACATTGACAATATTATAGTGTGAGTGTGATAGAAATGAATATATTTTTTCTAAATCACTCCTTCTTTCAAACCCTATTAAAGCACAACACAAATAAACAAAAAGATATTGGCACAGATTAATCAACACCAATTAAAAATGTATAAATAAATTCCATATCACGTTAGTTTACGGAAACTTTACAACCTATACACACGCCTAAGGCGTCTTGTACACACGCCTAAGGCGTCTTGTACACACGCCTAAGGCGTCGTCGGAGGCGACGGACGGTCGGTCGTACGAAAAAAACCGTGTGTACAACACGGTTTTTTCCGTAAAGATCTACGGTTAATTCGCCGTGCGGCAGTGTTGTATGGATCACTATGGAAGCATGTAAATGTGCACGGTGGTAAACTGTACGGCTAAAACACCGTACGGTTGAAAAACCGTGTCGTGGACAAGAGGCCTTATAGTTATAAATTATAACACAAAAAACAACTAGTTGTGGTCATTCAAAAACGTGCCATAAGCGTGAAGAAATAATGACGTAATTGCCCAATGATTGGTGGAATAATAAACAAAAACTCGTTGGATTCCGCGACTTGTAAACAAACATTGCCACACATGTATTAAAGTTAAAGTTGTTGCAAAACCATCGTTGAACGGTTTAAAAATAAACGTAATCTTTGCATAATATTGTTTAAAGTATGTCTACTTGTTTGTCCGCGTGAAACTCTTAAACGGCTAACCTGATTTTGATCAGTTTTGAAAAAGAAATAGATAGGTCTGCGACATAGGTAGATATAATAAATTTAATATTTCTTATAATTTTATTTAATTATCAAAGTTTAGGAGCAAATATGTCATAGAAGTGACATCACGCGATATTTTCAATCAATATATCTTTGAAAGTATTAAATTTGTTTTAGTAAGAAAATAAAAAATACGTGTCTAATGTTTTAAAATAATCTACAAGATATACATTAAAATAAAAATGAGTCATCTATCCTATTGTAGTAATAATATAGTGAGTCATGACTGTCATTAGATACTACACGTAACTATGGCGTTCAGTCAATTAAGATATTTAGAACAAACTCATTTCCTACCATGAAAATTACTATTAACCACGCAATCAGTATACTTAGAATTACATAAATATTTTTTTAGAGAATGTGTATTCATTTATAATGGTTACCGGGGCTCCAGCTCAAAGCCGGAGTAGGAACGGGGTGGTTTTTAGTCAGTAAGAGTCTGATACTCCCTCTCGCCTCACCCTTTAAGTGTGGGAGAGCCATGCTTCGGCACAAATGGGCCGACTCGACCTCTCCTCACAGAAAACTGACCGACTGACTGAGTGAGGTTACCGGAGGCTCAATTACCAATTCCAAATTAAAAACTCCCAATCTCAACAACCCTTTAATTCCTAACCCCCAAAAGGCCAGCAACGCATTTGTAACGCCTCTGGTGTAACAATTCCAGATTCCATATAATTTTGGGCTCGCTGTCATTGCAGCGGTAAGTCCCCTCTTTGAGGAGTGGCTAGAGAGGCGCCATGGCGTCCTCACCTACCGCCTGACGCAGGTGCTTACCGGACATGGGAGTTTCGGTAGGTTCCTGTTTTTGATTGGGCGGGAGGAAACGCCCGGGTGTCATCACTGCGAAGACCGCCCGGAGGACACGGTGGAACACACGGTTGCGGTCTGCCCTGCGTGGGCTGAACACCGCCGTGCCCTCAGGGAAGTGATCGGCGACGGCGACCTCTCGCGTCCGGCTTTGGTTCAGGCCATGGTGCGGAGCGAGGGGGACTGGGATGCCGTCTCCTCCTTCTGCGAAGCAGTCATGCTAGTTAAGGAGGAGGCGGGACGCGTGAGGGAACGAACTTCCTCACGCCCCAGCCGACGCAAAAGACACTCCGGGCGTCGGGGATCGCGTGACGATCTCCGGCCACCGTAAGTGCGGGTCTGCGGACGGCGAGCAAGGGTAGCTCGCCGCCCGACCAGAACCAGACCCGTGCGTGCGGCGCGTTGCGTTCCGCGCGCGCCTCAAAGAACCATCAGACCACCACAGATGGGGCCCAGTAGGGCTGATGCTTAATCCGGAGCTGCGGACAACCTAGCGGGTTTACCGGGGCTCCGGCTCGACAAGCAGAAGTAGGAACGGGGTGGTTTTTAGTCAGTAAGAGTCTGACACTCCCTCTCGCTTTGCCCTGGCGAGAGAAGTCATTGGATGATTTTCCCCCCTGAAAAAAAAAAAAAAAAGATTCCATATAATTACAATAGGTAAAATACATACATAGCAACTGTACTTACTTTAAATGCTACTATGTATAGTAACTAAAGATATCACGAAGCAATTGACGTCCGAATTCGATTATTTTTAAATAACTTGCTTCAAGTGTTAGTCACCCAAAGTTATAATAATCACAATTTTAACACAATAATGACATGTCTTGTACGTAAAAAAGTTATTTTAAGAATATTCTTATCCATATTCTTATTATACTTACGTAGTACAGTGACATTATAGCGATAAACTTTTGGTACAATATCTTGGAATTGAATAAAAAGAGTTACTTCTAATAATACTGATAAATGACACATTTAATATTGGATTGGAATGGAACCACAATTAATATCATATCTAAATTCTATAATTATTATAATACAGGTAGATTGTTTTTAACTAATTTAATTAATAATAAAACTGGGACCGCGGTACCTACTAATTGCTGGATCGATTTAGTTTTAATATTTGAATTTCGTCAACTGGGATCGTTGCTGTGATTCTATTGAAAATCCCAAAACGAAACACGCTTCAAATCAATATTAAAGAAATATACTGATTCAAAAATACATATAATTAAAACATAAAAGTTGGTTTCAGGATTTTCTATCACTATTCCGATACCGATTGAACAATCGGGTGCAAATTATGCTTATGAACCAGAATAAGTATTCAGGTTCCAGTTGACGGAATCTAAATACTATTAAAAATATATCGATCCGGCAACTAGGACCGCGGTCTCAGTTAATTGCGGTCCCAGTCGCCAGATCCATTGATAATAATTTAACCCATTTTTTAAGGAAGGTTATAGGTTATCTGGGGTTATGGCAGTGCCTCCGCCAAGTCGAGCAAAAAAGCGTACAGGTTATCTATTATAATTTAGATACAATATTTAAACGCAATAGTTCATTAAATCACTAACTGGCTGTTACGATAGAACGTTTAAAAATTATGAAAATGTAACATAATAACTTAAATAATTTGCATGATTAGGTTGGCACAATTAACATAGTATAGATTGTTAATTTATTCTAGAAATATTAATTATTCTCTAATACCACGAGTGCATTAAGTAATTGCACTATTATAAAGACAGGTAAGAATTAAGATCATTTAATACCAAAAAGGTTAGCTTATTTAAAAAACCTTTTTTTAAATGAGAAGTTATGGCCATACTCAATAGTCCATAGACAAATTAAACGGCGATAAAAAATATAAGCGCGGGAAAAATTCTTTCAAAGCAGGTGTTAGTGTCACCTGCATTTAAGAAAAAAACAAGCGAATGTTTTTTTGTTTGGGTTCCGTACGAATGTGAACTATTACTGAAGGTATATTGTTCGTCTATCTGTCACCGGGTTACGTAAGAGTAAAAAATGCAAATTCAAATATTCATGGATGAATTGTTCCAAAACACTTTGATCATTTTGGAATCAAAGTCGCTACACGTTGTACGGCAGCCGAGCCGGTTGCCCAGCCACCGCGTCACTCTAGTAGATATCTTTGAAGGAATTATATTGTTTTTGTCATTTACAAGGAAGTTGATTGCTAAACTTAGGGTATCCGTGGGTTATCTTAATAACCCACGGATACTCTAAAATACATCGTATTTACCAAATTCCTGGTACTTATCATCTGCGTCTTTTCAAAATAACATAGGCTCAAGCAACCTTGACCGGTTTTTTATCATAATAGTTTTGAATGCAAGACTTTAAGCTTTTGTACATAATATAATAGTAGGGTCTTTATATAATAATAGGGTCTCGCTGTGTGGGATTCTCTGATCATAAAGCCGACAGGGTGGTCTTAGAAACTGGAATGGAGACAGCAGCTGTTTCGGTTGTGTATATTGTAACCTGTTAGTGGGTTTTGGTACCTATACAATAATAAATATGATGCAGTATATTATTTAGATGTTGAAGGAATAAATATAATGGAATAAGAACTTTTTGTAGGTAGATTTAAGAGACTTTATCAAGCATGTCTATCACTAATATCTACATGTAATACTAGCTTCTACCAGTGGCTTCCACCGCGTTTCCGTGGATTAAAAAATATCCTATCAACCAAGTCAGTTAATAACCTCCTGTATAACAACTTTCATAAAAAAATCCGTATTCTGGGCACAATTGACTAGTTTCCTACTGGTCACATTCAATAGATATGTTATTCAAAACGTCAGAAACGATATTTTCTATGAATTTTGTTTGAAGCAGTGCGTTATGACACGTTAAGTAGATCATCAAAGGAGAATGCCCATATTTCTATGGACAACCGTTGCGCATAAAAATAAGTTGTATGATAGCAAAAATTGGAGATAAAAGAGGGGAGATGTCATATTTTCCAAGGAAATAAAAATGATCTATTTATTTTGTGGGGTTTTTATTTTCTTTGATTTTCTATTTAAGTTTTGAGGTTAGTACTTACAACAAAATGAATTATTATGTTATCGGCTTACTCACGTATTGTTTTGACGAGGAACTCGACTAGTTTCAATACAATATTACAATAAACTATTACAATAAAATCATACAACAAAATCATACAACAAAATGATTTGAATTCTCTACAGAACAACAGAAAACAGTACCATCAAACCAGTGAATAATCCTGACTAAATAATATTAGGTACAATGGTAGGTAGGTAATTATGGTATTAGACGTAATAATAAGTTATTTGTTCTCACAACAAACTCAACAACTTATCAAGAAAAACAAAAATTCGCTTGCGCGCCAACACGATGCTTTGTTTGACTTGACAGTGACAGTTTTGATGACAGAACTTGACAGTTTACCTTTTATTTGCCCGTGGTAGTGTTACCAACAGTTAATCTAAATCACCCTGACCATATCTGATTTGTCAACCAATGAAAGATTGTTAATTAGTAAAGAAATATTTTTTTATTAATATTAATTAAAAACAAAAATATGAATCACGCGGGAATATCTAATATTTTTAATATTTATTTAAACTCAGTGTCTGCTTGTACATTTCAGTTAAAACCGATTACGGGGAAGTTCTTAAAGTTGTCAACACTGCTATCACTTAAAGACAGCCATTTTGAAATATTTTGAAATATTGCAATAAAACCGAATTAATAACTATTAAGACACAAAATATCAATCCCACATACGATTTCGATCAAGATAAGTAAGAAAAGTTAAAAAAGATTTCTTAATTTATGAGCATATTTTTGTGGCTATACTGTTTTCTTCTATAGCGATTCTGGTTTTGGTCAATGTCCTTTATGAATGAAAGTGTGATTATTTCTGAATATTTTATTGTATTTTCAATACAATAATTTTTTTTTTGAGTTAGGAAACTTCTGAATTCCAAACTCCGAGGTATTCCTCGAAGCGCAACTGTTTTGAAGCGCACCTCTCCAAGCGCACCTATTTTATTCCTCGAAGCGCACCCGTTAGTTGCGCTTCAAGGAACTATTAAAAATATTAATTTTTATTTCCTCGAAGCGCACCTATGTTTTATTTTCGACTAGAGAGGGGATGCTAACTGAAACTATCGATAATAAGATATCGATAATCTGATACACGTAGCGCTATCTATGAGCAAATAAGGTTAAACCTTTAAAAATAGTTTCTTGTCGATGTATGACATCGCAAAATGAATTGTTCCGCTTGAAACCGCCAATCAACGACTTTTATTAGTTATTTTATACAATATTCAAGAACTCAAAAGTCAAAAGTCAAAATTATTTATTTCAATTAGACCAGGAAGGCACTTTTGAACGTCAAAGCAAATTAATAATATTAATAACGTCTGTCTGTCGGTCAGTCCTCTAGTGAAGCTATTTGCTCGTTCCAAAGTGTAGATTCCTATGGAGAAGAACGAGCAAGAAACTCCATAGGCTACTCTTTTCCAATCAGATTCACAATACAATTCATAGTTACATTGTTTCGATTGCTTTAACTATGTGAGAACAATGTAAAACTAATATTTAGTCAAAGTGATAGAAAAAGAAAATAACCCTGAGGACCACAAACTTAATGCAGTCTGGAGTTGACCAGTCCCAGTTGACAGCGCCCGTTCACGAACATGACACGTACACCAGTACCGCCCAACTCAACCATATTGCAGGGAATCGAGCGATCCAATGCCCGTGCCACCGCCAATAACACCTTTGAGTGAACATGACAACTATTGCTGACACAAATGCATTCTACTAGTCTAATTCAGTTTTAGCTAATTACAGGGCACATTTACAATGATTGATGAATGATACTAATTTAACAGAACAAATTGAAATAACATGGTTATATTATTACATTATTGGAATTACTTTTTTTTTCGTTACCCTGTGGAGGTGGACCAGCCTGCCTCCAAGCATTTTTATCCTCTATATAATCATTCAATTTGTAGTATGCTAATCTACACATCGTTTTTTAATACATAATTTAAATTGTCTTTCATTTAGGTGTTTTATTTCCTCTGGAATTTTGTTATAGCATTTAACACAGAATCCCATGAACGACTTACTTATTTTTGCCAATCTAAAGAATGGCTGGCTCAATCTATCCTTATGTCTAATTTCATAATTGTGTCTGTCAGACACTTTGTCAAACAAGTTTAGATTTTTCCTAACATACATAATGTTTTCATAAATAAATTGACATGGAACGGTCATAATATTGATCTCCTTACTCTGTACTCGTCGACCATAGATTGTTATTTTTTTAATAATAGTAATGATTTAATAATGATCCTAATGAGTGGACAAAGACCTTAAGTATTAGTATATAGTAACTAATAAAAGTCGTTGATTGGCGGTTTCAAGCGGAACAATTCATTTTGCGATGATCGATAAGAAACTATTTTTAAAGGTTTAACCTTATTTGCTCATAGATAGCGCAACGTGTATCAGATTATCGATATCTTATTATCGATAGTTTCAGTTAGCATCCCCTCTCTAGTCGAAAATAAAACATAGGTGCGCTTCGAGGAAATAAAAATTAATATTTTTAATAGTTCCTTGAAGCGCAACTAACGGGTGCGCTTCGAGGAATAAAATAGGTGCGCTTGGAGAGTTGCGCTTCAAAACAGTTGCGCTTCGAGGAATACCTCCAAACTCCATGCTACTACTGTGTGGGATTTTTATCTCATTAAATCCACACTGGTAGAGGTACCAAATAGTACCAATGTAAACTAATTACTTAAAACTATGCAGCGCCTAATGTTCACCTTGAACGTCGTGCCTGATATTGCCCTTATCAGCACATCACCTTATCTCAGAGTGACGGATGATTAAAAGTCAGTAAAACGTTATCAGTGTACAGACGCTCAGCTTCCGAATCATCATAAAACATAGTCTTTAAGTCACTCACTCTGATGATGATTAATGACTCATTATGAATTATATTACTCCCGCCGTCAAACTGTCTTTAACAGTTTGGTAGGTTAATGTATCAATTATTAAAAAAAAAAGTAATTATTTAAACGATTAACTCAATCAACGTCTTCATCTCAGGCCCATTTGCCTCCCTGTCCAAGCTTACTAATACGCTTATCATAGTGAGCAAGTTTCCAAGTTTAGTAAAGAGGTAGTTTTTTTTTTGAGGAGGGAAAATCATCCTTTTACTTCTCTCGCCTTAGGTGAGGCGAGAGGGACTGTCAGACTCTTACTGACTCAAAACCGTTCCTACTCCTGCTTTTCGAACCGGAGCCCCGGTAAACCCGCTAGGTAGTCCGCAACTCCGGAGTAAAGAGGTAGATAACTAGGTAACTGCGACACCCGTATACTGTTATCTTTAAATTGCCCCTTTCAAGGATACAAAAAAAATATTGAAAACAATTAATTCCATCATCGTCATCATCCAAGACCCAATTACCAAGCTATTTCCCAAGCTTACTAATACCCGATTCCCCAACAATCCCTTAATTCCTAATCCCCAAAAGGCTGGCGACGGTCTTGTAACGCCTTTGGTATAACGGGTGTTCGTGGGCGGTGGTGATTGCTTACCATCAGGTAATCCGACTGCTCTTTTGGCTTCTACTCTATAAAAAAAAAATACTCAGTCACGTTTATCGATGATAAAGCATACGTTTTTTACACTATAGCCTTCAATTCAATCAACATATTAGCCGTACTGTTGTTTTTTCGGTTTAATTCAGAGAAAACTGGTTATAATCGTAATGATATGTAAACGGGACACTAGATAATTCAAATATTTCTCTTATATATCTTAATATTTCTTTCCAGAGATGTGCTATGCTACATTTCTGTGAATATGTTTGGCTTCCATCAATCATATTCGTTGGTACACATAGCTTAGCACTGGTGGAAACAGGTTCACCTAATATACATATATTTTTATATGGAAAGATGCGTGCTATGAATATGTGGTACGGATGCGTGCTATGGATGGTTTCCCTACTGGCGATACATCGCATACTCGATCTGCGCATCTTCCTCGCACAGCTACTTTGGCGGCGGCAATCTTATCGGTATCTTCATAGCACATCTTACTCGCATTAATTACTTTCACTTTATTTTGCGAGGTAAAATCATCCAATGACTTCTCCCGCCTTGGGCGAAGCGAGAGAGAGTGTCAGACTCTTACTGACGAAAAACCACCCCGTTCCTACTCCTGCTTTTCGAGCAGGAGCCCCGGTAAACCCGCTAGGTAGTCCGTAGCTTCGGACGAAGTTTCACAACTTAGTTATTAAATCTTGAGTGTCCATGAGCGGTGGCGATTGCTTACCATCAGGTGATTAAAAAAACCATTTAAAGGAACCTATTTTATACAACTTCATAATACAGTTTGTGCTGTTTTCGGTAGCAGGAAAATGTCGTTCGTATTTGCTACAGTTAATCGTAGGTTGACCGTAGGTGACCAAGTATATTGCAGTAACAGAATAACTTGTAGGTCTGCTATTATTAGATATTAACCTATTAGACGCCAGAATGTATATGTGTGATCTTCGTAAAGCATTTCTTTGGAAAATCCTTTTGGAGCGCTCGTGTGATAAAGATGCATATCTGTCATCATATTTATACTGTTTAAGGGTACGGTAAAGGTTTTATGGGACTACGTGCCTCTCTCATAGGGTGCATGATCACTACTTTTCTGCAGATCGCCATAACCCTGATGCTATAGCCTCATATACCGTCGAGCACAATAATATTTTTTGTGATTTAGTTTTTTTAATTTTTGTGTATTATATCCACATTTATTTTTATTAAGTATTCTATTTCTTATTTTATTTCGCATGTACTGTTTGTGCCTGGTGTTGTATCAAATATATGATTTTTCTTTCTTTCTTTAATATACCTAATCATTATTAAAAACAAACATAAATAAAGTTTAACTAAATGTATATTAAGTATCTATTTTTTTCCATGTTATTCTGAGAATAATTTGTCATACATTTCGTATCGTTAGCCAATATGGCAGGACATCTCGTTTGACCATGGCGTTAAAAAGGTTAAACTTGTAATAATAATAATTATTTATATATTTTATATAGTTTCCTTATTCTAATCATTACGTTCGCACGTCAATAGTAAAATATCATTTAAACGTATATATTCCTTAATATATTTAAACGAATAACTAGATTTAAGACTAAATAGATTTTAAATTATAGAGCCCATCTCTGTAATCCGCACACGATCAACAAGGCAATCTCTATTTTATCTATTTACTAACGACCCGCCCCAGCTTTGCATGGGTGCAATGGTGATATACCTATTATGCATGTATTATACATACATATACCTACATCTTCCTCTTGAATCACTTTATCTATTAAAAAAACCGCATCAAAATCCGTTGCATAGTTTTGAAGATTTAAGCGTACAAAGGGACATAGGAACAGAGAATGCGACTTTGTTTTATACTATGTAGGGATTACCTAGGTACCTTTTTCGAGGAGCAAAATCATATAATGACTTCTCCCGACAGCCTTTTACAGACTAAAAACCACCCTGTTCCTACACCTATAGCTACAGATGTAACAACTACAGATGTAACAAATTAAAAATACTCATACAACCAAAGAGACGAACTATCATCCCCGCCACGTCACTAATTCCAAGTAGCACACAATGCTACCACATCTCAACATACATACGTGTCTTACGCATGTGACAAGTTCATAAAATCATAACACTGTGTTATCTAACATGCATCACACAAATGGTGAGGGAATGTGAGACTACGCATCGGAATGCTTGAATCAAAGATTGATTGACATTAATTCGTCGGACTACGAATGTAATTGAATGTTTTTCAACAAGCCTGCTACGGACGCGCGTTCGGTATAACGCATCCCATCGATATGTCTTGTTGTGTTGAAATTATGATAACAAATAGTTTTGGACAAGATTTTAAGTAAGCTTAATAAATGTATTCTTTGGGTAATTACCTGGGCACAACAGGATCACTCGAGTAACAGCTCAATTGCCACCATGTAGCAAATATAAAGTGGAGATGTCATAATTTTTCCCATTAACATAATGCGTGATACATACTTTATGGGGAGCGCGGGACATTACAAGCTTGCGTTGTGCGTGTGTGATTACTGAAGGTCTAATACCGCCCTTCCCAAAATTCCCAATCCCCGATTCCCCAAGAACCCTTTAATTCTTAACCCCAAAAAGCCGGCAATGGGCCGTGGCGATCGCTTACTTTTAGGTGATCAATCTGCTTGATTACCGGCTTATTCCATGAAAAAAATCACGCCCATCTCTATTTTCCACCTAGCGGTCCCGTACTACAAAAACGTTGCCAGTTGTCCACATTTTTATGTGTTACTTTCTAAGCGCGTATAACCTATCTACACCTTTTTAACTAGTTTAGTTGTTAACTAGTTTCAAAGAAATTGGACTTGCAAGTTTGGATGCGAACGCCTTTAAAACCTTTTTTAATAAACCCGAGGCCACACAAGCAGTGTTTTGTTTTAATTCCTAACTAGACTACACAGAGATAACGTTAGCACGAGTGCACCAACTGATAAGCCACTAGGTAGTTGGTATCTATGTTAGTCTTGACTTATCACGTCAGACTTGACCTCATGGTAGTGATTAGAAGGGTCTAGGTTAGCGTGTTTGATCTTTCTTCTGGACTTTTCTTGATTACGTTAATTGATGCTGTGAAAAACCCATATTTTTGATAGACATAAACAGATCAGTTAAAAGCGTCCATTGTTGAGCTTAGGGCCTCTTTCAATAACTTCTAGGTTAACCAGTTACTTCAGTCCCAACTTGACAAAACACTTTTTACAAACCTACGACACAGAAGAAAACAGTAAAATGGGGAAACGTTTATAAAAAAAAAAACATTAACCTTTTGAAAAACAGCAACGACATTATAAAAATGTGTCTGAAGCCTTCTTTATTAAGCAAATTTTGCTTGTATTAGAGGACTGCGCTCTTTTAGAACAAGACGTAGGTACATAATAAAACTCCATAAAAGCATAAGTACTGATTTGGTTAGAACTTTCAATGTCTTATGTAAGTAACTTGCTTCTGCCAGCGGCTTCGTCCGCATTTTCGTGGGATAAGACCGTATGTATTATTCCAGACCATAATCTGACCCTGTTCCAAACTTCACATCAATCTCTTCAGCTGTTTTGATATGAAAGAAAAACAAACAAACAAAATACAAACTTTCGCATTTATAATAACTGTAGGATGAAAATCACGATGGAAACAGCCATGCTTACACAACACCAATCAATCTATTTCAAATGACAATAAACTCTAAACAGTTACAAATACAGTTTCATTTTAAAAACACATTAAACTATATCGTTGCTACAAGTGAATGGTGTTCTGATAACCTTGGCCATATACTCCTGGTGTTGGCACAAAGCTGGTACTTATGTGACTGATTACTTCCCTTGACAACTGTGGAATGCAGTCCGAATAAAGATTATTACAAAATGGACAAACAAAATCAAATACGTATTTAAGAAATAAACGTCGACAAATGGTCTAATCTTGAAACGATAATTTATTGTCGTTACTACATTAAGTATCAAATTCTCTACTTCTCCCCTTGGCAGAAGATTGAAGTTCTTTGCAAATGTGAGGAAACTGAAACGTTGTTGAAGTTAAAATGTTAAAGCTAAAACCTCTTTTTGACCTTGATATTAACAGTAGAATAGAAACGCACATTCGTCACCACGGGGGTACATTCGAGTGTCAGAAGAATTTAATAACTCTAATTAATTCTTCTTGCACCAATAACGGTATAAATCCTAGCTTTCTTCGTCTCTGGTGGACGCAAAGACATATTTTTTGGATGGGATAGCAGTCCAAATAGTTTACTGTCGAAGCTAACTAAAAACCCTCTAAATAAAATAATTAAACGTGAAACAAAACGTCATCACGTTCATACGCTACAAATTAGTATTGTAGCACTTGTACAACGCTAAACAATGAACAATGTACAGAATGATCTAATTCCATGATACCACTGACCGTACACTAATTAAATTTCGGAACAAACTACGGGAACTCGGAAATTAACGAGACAGTCATCTGTTTTCGGTGTTCACAATTATTGTTCTTTTTTTGGAACGATGATGCATCATCTAACCTTCTATATGGTTGACAAATTGTGATCATGCTGTAGATAAAAAATTTAATTGTGATTTTATTTTGTTTTATTTTCATTGATGCTCCGAATATGCGTTTTTGTTCTAAATAATTCGTCATTCGTGACTGCTGGACTATGAGCCGCATCTATGGTAGAAGGTTTGCCATAATGTCGACACTAGACAAGCGGATTAGAGGTCACAGTTTCAAAGGTTCTAGTTTATCAAATAGCGCTATGCTGTTCATCTAGTCACAGACAAATATAAGTTCCTTAAGATGATTTCCATCAGAGATATGCTATACTACGTTACTGTGGATACTTTTGGCTTCCACCAAACATATTCATTGGTACACATAGCTTAGCAGTGGTGGAAACGGATTCAAATAACCTATTTTTTTATATGGTAGCTTCGTCTTCTTCTTCTATATGATGCTTGCTATGGATGGCCTCCCTTCTATCGATACATCGCATACCCGCATAGCTATATAGCTGGCTATATTATATCAGTGGAAGCTTAGTATCAGTGGAAACGGCCACATATAGTTTCACAGCTACCTATTACATCTTCGTAGTATGGAAAGGACTCTTAGTCGTCTCTTATGATACCTGCAGGAGAAGCGTCGGTGGTGATAAATGAATTCCACTCTGCCACCTTCAAACAGTTTTGATTATAATAATTCCTACATCATTTTCTCTCATTTGCATCTGCCTATGACATAAGATTTGAAACAGTGGCTAAAACCCACATCCCTATTGACTGTTGACACACAAAAATCCGCTTCAATGCACATCAGAAGATCTAAACAGAGAAAACAATACCTTAATAAAATAGTACAATAGACTGTTTTAGCTTATCAAAGCGTGCAATGCTAATGAGTATACGCCCAGACAACCTTAGACTATCTTGAGGTCCAGGCCAAGGTTAGTGCATTGCATTGGTGACCTATATCTTGAATAGCAATATATTTTAGGTTTCCTACTAGACGTAAAGACTGACATAGATTTTTGTGGGACAACCAGTAACTTCTTAGGAGTAAGACACTGTCGAATTATTAAATTCTAGGAAAGAAATAATTCAATTGGGGCATTTTGTTCGAAGTTGGAATGAGCTGTCGTCGGCGGTATTTCCGAACCGATACGACCTTTACCCTTCAAGAAAAGGGAAAAAGGAATACGCTCCTTTTTGAAAGGCCGGTGCAGTGCGCCTCTTTTGGTGTTGCGGGTGTCCATGGGCGGCGCTGATCGTTTACCATCAAGTGACCATTCCATAAAAAAAGTCTGTGATACGGTGCACAGTCGTTACCCACCCAGAGCATCAATCGTGCACTTTAATAAACCCAAAATTTCATCAGATCATCAGCTAAAATACTATGTCCACTGCTGAATACGGGCTAATGAAGTGGGGTTTGTCATAATCTCTTCACTCGTTAGGCTGATCGAGGATCATAATTAGCGGGTCCCAGAGACATGTGCAACATTTTAAATTTTTATGCTTTACTTTAACTTTAGAGTTAGTAGATAATAATACTAGTAAATGTAAGCAGAGTAGTAAAAAAATAGTTTCTTATGTTTTGTCTCACAAATTTTTTTGTTCCACAGATCCCTTAAAACAAATCATGCGCCACTGAGAGACAGACTCGCGCGCAATACCGGAAGCGGCGCGGCTGCGTGTGCGCATCATGTTCGGTGTACTTCCGGTGCGATGGGTCGCGCGCCTCAAACATGGAGGTGTCGCCAACCAATTCGTTATGGCTACTATGGGTAAGTTTGTAATATTTATTTGCTATTTTTATTAATCTTCTCTGACTTCTTAAATTGTCATAAAATACGAGTTCAGACTGGGATTATTCTCGATACTAGGGTTCATTCTCGAGCCAAAATAATTGTAATTAAGATTTTACGAAATTGTAATTTGACATTGCCATGATTCCCACGCTTAGTAAACAGCAGGGATCGTAATCACTGAAGACTTGAAGCCCGTCACTGGATGGATGGTTGCAGTTATTGGACTTCCTAATGTAGGTAACCTCTACCATCCCCTTTGGGATACTACAAAAATTATAACCTCACGCTTTATTCTCATGGGGGTAAACAGAGCAAGTACGTAACTAGTCTACAATCCTCTAACATTTCCTTCCTCCACGTATGTGCCTATATAGTCACGGTAATATCCGCCTTTATGAAGGATTTTACCAATGAGGTCAGTAGCGTACATATGACAAAGGGCCTAGTTTTATTAGGTGTTAGTTTTACCCGCAGATTTGCCCGCGTGGTCAA
The DNA here is from genome assembly GCF_023101765.2 of Spodoptera frugiperda. Classification (NCBI taxonomy): domain Eukaryota; kingdom Metazoa; phylum Arthropoda; class Insecta; order Lepidoptera; family Noctuidae; genus Spodoptera; species Spodoptera frugiperda. The sequence goes on along the minus strand of NC_064221.1, from coordinate 6,703,756 downwards.
AGGAAATAACATACACCATCACACTCTAACTGCCGTACTTAGAGTCATTTAATCATTACTTGAACTATTCCTTAGTAACGATCTTGTTCCGAAAACAATTGCTAAGGTCTGGTTTAAGTAACCTAATTATCTACAGACACAAAAATCGAATCATCTTATGTTTCCTTCTACTACCTTGATATTAGAAGTTTATTGTGACTAAAAATGTCGTTTTAAAACATAATTACAGTCCCTCAATTTATTTTGCATGAAGTTATATTATCAAAGAAAAACGCGATCAGCAGTTTTTATCATAGGCATGGCAATAAAAACCTAAAGCACACTCAGCACATTTGATCATATACACATATTAATATTAGTAATATGTGTATTACATACATATACTATTAATAATAATGAATCATCAGGCCACCACAGATGGGGCCCAGAAGGGCTGATGCACGATATGGAGCCGTGGAAGACCTAATTAATGGATTGCTGGGGCTTCTGTTCGAAGCACAGGTTTTGGAACAGGGTGGTTTTTATTAGTTAGTAAAAGTCTGACGCCTTCTCACGCCCCACCCAAAGCTGGAGAAGTCATTGCATGATTCCCCCCCCCCCCCTCAAAATAGTTAATAATTGATAGTATTATTCAAAATACATAAAAAAAACATATTCTTTCCTAGTATATCTCATAAAAAAACTTCCATAAAACAATTCACAAATACCTACTTATATAACTGTGACAGATTTAATTTGATTTTACATGGAGCCGCTATGAATGGACGCACATACCTACATTTAGTTACAGTCATTGAATACACTCTATTTGTTTACAAACACATTTTTAAAATATAAGCAATAATAGCAGTAGACTTGAATAACCAGTATTAATTATTTTTATATAGCTATTAATTAACGTGTGACATATGTATACATCATATAAATATATTAATATTTACGTACATACAAACATAAAGTTGATTAATAAAAATTGTTTATTGTATTGGCGTATAACTCTCAAACTAGTCCGACTAGTTTCGAGTTACAACGGGACTCATATTTACGATCGAGGTATCGTGTTTGATTTTTCTTCAACAACAATGTAAAAAAAAATATGTTTAAAAGAGGCGATCTCTTTTCGATTCAAATCCAATGAAAATATATTTTTAATCAGATTTCTATTTCAATTCCGACCAATAAATACCTGGTTAAAGGCACATAATCAGAATAAAAAAATAAAGTCCCTCTACTGAACTATCCAATAAACAGAGTATTATTCAAATTAGATCAGCAATTCTTGAGATACAAACTCACAAAACACAGAAACTTTCTCTCGTATCATGCCCTACACACGTGGCGTTATGCAACCATCGCCTATAAAAGTGCAAGCGTAGTGCTGAGGAATTAAAACCTCTTCTAATGAAACGTTTAACTATCGCAAGTTCATTAAAATTTTATGATTCTGATAACATTGGTCTTGTTTCCTTAACGTATACAAATTTTATAGCTACATTTTTCTTAAAGAAAGAAATGTTTTTTTTTCCTAGCTTCTGCCAGCGGTTTCGCCCGTGGGGTAAAATGTATCCTATCACCCAAGTCAACTCATACAATGGCTGTATACCAAATTTCACCAAAATCCGTTCAGTAGGTTCAGCGTGATTGACGGATAAACGTCCAAACATTCAAACATTATTTTATAATATTAATGAGACACCTTTTTCAAGGGGGAATGATTCAATGACTTGTTTCTTATTGAATAAGGCAAGAGAGAGTGTCGGATGAACATGAGTTGTTCATAAATGCAATTGCAACCAAATTCTTAACTTTAAAACCTTTTAAAGTGATCGTTGTACCCAGTTCATAGCATAATAATGTACATACACATATACACATACATATACAAATAATAATAATTGCAATAGTGTGACGCAACTATCATAAAATACGACGTCAGAATCTAAGTGACGTGCACATCTGACTTCTGACTCGAAGATAAAATGATTCATTAAATTATGTATTGCGAAAGAAATAAACCCAAAAAACAGAATGCTACTATATATATTTGATATGATAATACAAATCGTGTGGATTCTAAACTCTATACCACTTTAAGTTTATAGAGTATACAAACATACATTGAAATGTATGCTGTATATTACTTATTTATACTATACAGTATACATTGTCTGAACCACAATCCATATATATCGTTTACTTACACTATACTGTACACATTATAATTTCCACCACCATACAATTATCTCGCACCTAACGACTGCATACAAAGTGCTGCAAAAACCTGTGCATGAGTCAATGTTGCTCTCTTGAAAGCTTAGAACAAGTTCTGTGTACACAGGCACACGGTGACATCGTCGGGGTCAAACAAGTTCAACGTGAACTGCTAAATTACTATCTAAATGGTGCAAATGTTTGCGGTCAATGACCTGCTTTTAAGAGGCCAATGAGAAAGGGTTGGGTTCAGAAGAAATTATGTTGATTCGTTCACTTTTGGTGTAATAAGTTATTCTGATATTCTTTGGCGGCCAATGACCATCTTTTAAGGAGCTAATGGGAAAGAGGATATGTCAAAATGTTGGTGCTTCATATGAACAAGGCTAATCAAACTAGTTAGTTATTTTAGCTAGGACCAATTCAAAGATCTTGGCTTGTTGTTGAGACGCGTTAAAATTATAATTCATAATTAACAGCCAGTGACAGTCCATTGTTATAGATTTCCTCTACATAAGAGGGTTAACCATTATCTCCGCGTTTAGCAGGAGAATTAAAAATCGCAGTTTAAAAGTGGCAGCTAGTGCTCCCAATAGATTGATCTTTAATTCCTGACTATCTCAATACACACGTGGCTTATGTGAATAAATAATCATTAAACCTCAACATTAACTTCTGCACAATAATTTTAAACGATATGGGTACTTTTATTAGGCGATCGTGGTGTTAAACAGCTAAACTATGATGTAAATTACAATGTGCTTACACTGTAGGAGTATAGTACTTAGATACGTACCTGATTGCCGTGTTGTGACAGAACCGAATACATTGTCGCTACGCCTACTCTTCTGCGAGTTTCGCAAACTTGACTAAAGCAGTATACATTTGATGAAGACTCTTATCTTATTTTGCTACACTCTCAGCAAGAGTACGAATGGGGTGGTTTTTAGTCAGTAAGAGTCTGACACTCCCTCTCACCCTAGACGGGAGAAGCCATTAGATGATTCTTCCCCCGCAGAAAAAAAGAAACTTTCTAATGAATAAATAGCAGGCGCATTGTCCAGCAGTTTCTAACTGTTGATTTTGATAAATGCGCTTTAACAAATCATAAAAACCAAAGTACTAATCTATGACCTTGACGCGAGAACAAATATGGACCTTCATACTACACATAAACTTAATCCATTGTTCCAAAAATGGAACCTATTATAGGGGACAAAAGAAATATTTTACTTTGCACATTTGCACCTATAATAGATATCTTTCCTAATGTACATTACACACAAACTTTTCTTCCATCCATTATAAACCTTATCACTTTTATTATAAAGTTGAAAATCTATTAAAGATGTTTGTCGTCAAAAGGAGTAGCTTGAAGTGCTGGGGTCTCTAGATCTACTGATAAAATATCAATAAAATTTAACTATCGGTTACAACGTGACGTTAACATTGTATTGTTGGTAGTAATATTTGCATTGAATCATTTAATGGGACTTGAATGGATAATTGGCACTGGATTCGAAATGGTCACCTTGAGAATGCCATATTCTTATGTTTTCTTTTTGGAAACGCAAATACGCAATAGTTTACAAAAAGGATTTTAAGAAAGAAGAATTCAACATTTATATGCCTCTGCACCTAAATTATCGCAATATGACATTTTCTGCCTTGCACAGCAAAACTTTGGAATAAGCTATCGTCGGCGGTTTTTCCGAAACGATACAACCTTCAAGAAAAGAGCGTATTCCTTTTTAAAAGACCCGCAACACACCTGTGACTCGTCCAGTGTTGCGGGTATCCATAGGCAGCGCTGATCACTTACCATCAGGTGATCCGTCTGCTCGTTCGTCCCCTATTAGCACCTTAACTCCTGACAATGCGAAACCATTGCGTATTTTTAATACTTTCTTATGAAATTATTCCCAAATTAAATTCAACAATTCTATATGCTATAAATGACAATTTAAAATAAGCTAATCTCAATTACCTACATAGGCCGAAACTTCTCAAGTCTGAAGCAAACGCTTAAACCACATATCATAGATCATAGTTATAGAACTTTTCCTATACAAACAAACTAAAAACCCATCCACCAGAACAGATTTATTATCTGTCCAAATTATTTAATAAACAATCGATTTGCCTAAAACATAAATTCATCACTCGAGTACAATCAAATCGAGTGAGTCTGTCACGTCGTCGGTCGGACTCTGAATATAAAGTAGACACGGTTCGCGCTTGGCACACGTGCTGTGAATCCGTGATGACATTTCCTAATAATATTAGATACTGTTTAGAGAAATCTTTGAGAACATATGTTTTAGTACCTAATCTAGTCTTAGCGCCTATTTCACTACCTTCATATAAGTGCCTGATAAACTTATGTGACAGATAGTACATACAAGTTACGTTTTTAATTTAAAGTTATCTGATACATAGCGACTATCCAGGCATTGTGAAACAAGTCTTTAGACTAATAAATAAAATTGGAGTGTTTGTTTGTTATATTGAAATAACTGCTTACTACATGCATAATGAATATACATACAATATTTTTTTACATTTTTTGTCAAACGTTCTATCTGCCTGTTCGTTCCAAAACAAAACCTATCTTCGTCGACAACTTTTGGTCCATCCAAAACCTATACATACAACAAAAAATAAAATCTTCAAAATTATTTGTATGTGCATAACTACTAAACGACTGTACTAAATTTAATACAATCATGTCGTGACTTATAATATAAATATGTATAAAAGAGAAATTCAATAATTCCACTAAGAAAGTCGGAGAAATAGCACCTGTGCGAAACCATTAATACAATAAATTAGTTAAACATAAAATAGTCATTAATATTATGATTCAAATCAGTTCAATTATGCCAATGTTCAGCAGCACATCAAGATAACCCATAACGCCTACACCCTTCAATCGATTCTCTACTTTAACACTTATGAATTAAAGTTGAAATTAAAATATAGTATAGCTTGATGTGCGGTCTACAAACATACGTTTCTTACCTTCCCACCTGTCTGTGGTCACGGGAACCAATCTACATATACAATTACACACATACATACATACATAAATAAATAATTTATTTATACGAGCGATCATATTTATAATTTATAAGTTTTGAGTATGATCTGTGAATTATACATACATGTATATATCTACTTATAGCACATTTATATACAGAGTGACACTTTGGAACGAGCTTCACTGACAGACAGACTGACGGGAAATTCAATTTGCCTTTTCAAAAGTGCCTAATTTAGGATTAATTGAAATAAATACTTTGACTTTGACTTTGAGTGTAAACAGAACGCTCCCGCAAAACGCTACAAAAATCTTTTTTTAATTTTCATGTTATTCATGCAACATTAGCCCTAAGCAACTGCTTAGGGCAATTCAATGTTCATTTTATATAATAAAATGAACTTCCTTTTTTTTTTAAATAAACCACATTTTTACCCGCACCTGTTTACGGCGCGGCGTTCGGAAGCATTCCGTTTACACCCCACATAGTACTTACTAATCCTACTATATACAAACCAATGGTAGACTGAGATTATTAGATTTAGATTTCAGCCATGATTGTCCCACTGCAAGGCAAAGGCCTCTCTACCTTCCTTCCACTTTTCTCAGTTTAAAGCTTTTTGCGGCCAACCCTTGTCATAGCTGTTGAGTTCGTCCCGCCATCTCCTTTTGGGCCTGCCGCGACGTCTGTAGACGTTGAGAGTCCACTCAGAAAATTATAGACGAGGATTAAGACGTTAAACATTAACTATAATAATTACCTACAAAAGACCATTATCCAGTCTGCAATTAAAATACATACGACCAGAACAGCTTCTAGCATATTCAATAAATCAATACAATTCATAGGAAATGTATACCTACATACGTACTTATGTACATATATGTATGTAAGTAATCTAGTTATGATTTATATAGGACCGGTTATATAAAATCATTATGGCCAATAAATCATTCTTTATATAATAAAGCATGTACTTACATGCTTAGTTATCTTGTCAGTTTTCCCCTCAATCTTAAAGTGATTTTAATAATTAACTATATCACGTGGTCAGGTGGTCTGTATATAAGATGGCATTACAAACACACATACATAATACTGTATACTGCAAAGATGCTTTGCCATTTACCCGTTTTTTTAAGGGGGATAAATCATCCAATGTCTTCTTCCGCCTTGGGTGAGGCCAGAGAAATTGTCAGACTCATAAATTCATGGTACACTAACAATACAATATTTTTTTTAGTTTTCATTCCGCTTGTTAGATGTATTGTCAGCATGCGGTGTACAACACTACTCTCCCATTCACAATTAAAAGCTCGATTCGAGCTCCGGGAGCAAAGCGGAATAAAAACTAAAAAAAAGATTGTATTATTCGTGTCAGACTCTTACTGACTAAAACTACCCCGTTCCTACTGCTTCGAGCCGGAGCCCCACTTACCCGCAAGATCGCTAAGCTTTTGTCTTTCCTAACTAAAAACCAATCTAAAAAACAATGACTGCACGGTTGGCGCGGTGGCTGGGCAACGGGTAGCGGGTCCGATTCCCGCACGGAGCAACTCTTTGTGTGATCCACAAATTGTTGTTTCGGGTCTGGGTGTCATGTGCATGTGAAATGGTATGTTTGTAAATGTACCCACGATACAGGAGAAAATCCTAATGTGGGGCAACGTAATTAAAAAAAATATCTCCATTTGTTACAGTCACAATCCCAGCTTTAAATTTCGGCATGCTGATGGGCTGGCAGTCTCCGATGACGCCAATCCTGCAGTCACCGACAGGACCTGCTCCGGAGCCAATCAGCGACGAGACCATATCGTGGATGGCAGCTATTACCTTCATGCCCCCCATCTTCTGTGGCTTCATGGTCGGAGACCTCGCTGACCGATGGGGAAGGAAGATCACTACTCTTTTGACGGCGTTGATGCTTGTGGTAAGTTCTGTATAAGTAACCAGCTTTTTTTGGCATTTTGTCCTTATCTTGAAAGAGTTAGTAGATACTGCGATCCGTTTTTGGTCTTGAGTCTTAGGGTTTAAAGGAAATCGACCCGGAGCTGCAGACGGCCTAGCGGGTTACAAACACTCCGGCTTCGAAAAGCAGGAGTAGAACGGGGTAGTTTTTAGTCAGTAAGACGTTGACACTCCCTCTCGCCTTTCCAAAATTTGAAAAATAGAGTATAAAGTAAAGCAGAATTTTAGTACCTACCTAATAAGTTTATAGTATTTAGTTTAAACCAAAAATTGTTTCTTTGAAAACAATTTATGAATCAGATAAATCAGATGCTTTTGTAAAAACAATTCTTCTAGGATGCTTCTAGGCAAAAATCATGTCACAAATATTTTTCTATTATAACAACCTTAATGATTCCAAAAGCTGCTATCAAACAAAAATTTACACCACATTCTTATCCCACTACTCACTGTACTCATATAGATAACACTACAGCATAGCTCACAAACCAATCACATTACAAAAGCGGTCCCAACCGCTTGAAGCAGATACTAGTTGACTGTCGTCGGTTCCTACAGAGATATTATAAAGACATTGTTTACTTGCAGTCAGTCAGGTCAATTGCAGCTGATTGATACTGATATCTTTTAGGTTAGATTAATGACTCAACCGGTATATACCACAACCAATTAATCTTGATTCTTGATCCAGGATGCTGATAAAATTATTTGTGCTTGTTAACTGGTGTTTTGTTTGTAGATGAAGAGGGAATGGTATTTTTCGGTATTGAAGTTAAAATTAATTAGGGTGTTTTTCTACCAGAGATGTGCTATGCTACGTTGCTGTGGATGGGTTTGGCTTCCACCGATCATATTAATTAGTACACATAGCATAGTGCTGGTGGAAACAGACTCAGCTAAGCTATGTTCTTTATTTAGAAACATTTGCTTAGGACGCGTGCGATGGCTGTTATTGCAAAAAGACTACTTACTAAGATATTTGTTATTGTAAAGGGACTGCTATTGTCCTTTCCCATAGAAGTGAGGATTAGATGACCCTTGAGATTCCTATTCCAACGATATAAGAATCACAGTAGCAGCAAATTTCTCATTTAATATGTATTTGATGTACTTTATAAAAACTCCCAGATTATCACTGAAGATTAACAAAATTCAACATCTTTTTTACGCTGACAAAAAATCCAACTTCTTAAAGTTTTATTTCTTTTGACTAAAAACCTCTTCTATATTTTTTCCCATACATACAACAAAATCATTGGTCTATTAACCAAAGACCTAACATCAAAACTAGTACTAAACATCTCTTATGTCTCCCACAGTTAAGTTGGACCATCACCCTGTTCTCCCTCCGTCCGTGGGCCCTCATCAGCTCGCGAGCAGTGGCCGGGCTGGCGTGTGCAGGCTGCTACGTCGTCATACCGTTGTATTTAAAGGAGGTAAGTAAATTTAACCTGAAGCTATTAAAGTATGTGAGGTGATGTGTTCTAAAGGAGACACGTCTGCTCTAAACAAGCCTTTATTGTCAACGGCATAAAGTTTACAATTGGCTTATTACTAAGTACATTTACTACATCACTTAAACATCTTACACTATCGTCCACGATGCGTCATTTACCGAATGCATGCAACCTACAAATAACGATAGGCGAATTTATATGAGTAGGGAGTGACGCAACGTTGCCGTTTCGTGAACTGTTTTCATTGTTTCAAAATTATCCATTTGTAGGACGTCTATAGTCAATCGTCGGTTGCATGCTTTCGTCAAATGAAGCTTTGTGAATATTAGGCCTTAGGTCCTTCGAAACAGATATTGCAGCATAAGGGCTCTGAACCAGGTCTAATTAGAGTACACGGAGCCAATTATAGGTGCAGAGGGTGGCTACCGGGGTGGTTTTAGTGAGATAAAATTCCCAAACTCCCTAGTCTTACACCCAAAAAAGATTAGAAGGCCATTGGTCAAAACTACGATTGATTGATTGATTGATCGATTATATTCGGTTTTGTGAACCAAATAAAAAATAATATCTTTAAGAGTCTTTGCAAGATTCATAAAAAAAAATGCTTTAAAATGTTGTACGTTTTTTGTAGCCAGTCCGTAGGTCCGTTATGTGCGCATTTTATATGTATGCATAATACTTTTTGCTCTGTCAGTTACAAATCACGTGTCGATACTATTTTGTTCCTTTCAAATGTATATTTTTTGCACTCTTCCTCTTAAAGCGTTCATTAACTATTGAATTCATCTGTCATTAGGTACATCTCAACTCATTCTTACAAATAGGCACATAGATTACTCGAATATCTATTATAATTACTGATAAAAAGCAATCACGTATTCAACCATAACATTGATTTAAAACCATTTATAATAATATTGTCATTAAAAACAAAAATAATTAAAAATACTGCCTCGTTGGTCAAGTGGTCGTAAGTGCGACTGCTAGATAAGGGGACTCGGGTTCGATTCCCGGGTTGGGCAAAGTATTGATGGGCTTTTTTCGGTCTTTCAAAAATTTCTCAGTAGCAGCACCTAGTCTGGAATGGTATCCAGTAAATGGCAATAAGCTCACCCCCTATTACATTGGACTTAAAACGCCAATGGTGAATAGTGTACATTGTATAGCGGCATTACGTGCTGTAATATGCACTTCTGCCTACTCCTTCGGGGATATAAGGCGTGACGTTGCATATAATAATTAAAAATTCTAACTTATAATGTTTAATGAAACTAAATTATCGCGTATTACTCACACATTTTACGAGCGATACCTGCTAGGTAGTAAATTTATAATTTATTTTACTAGCGGTTTTTAGTACGTATTTTTTTTCTCATTTACAAGTAATTTTACGTCAATAAATGTAAATTGTAAATAAATTAATATTTATAAATAATTAGCTTGAAATTAATCATTTGTAATAAAGAGTAAAATAATTCTAAAATAACATAATTTCCTATAATATTGCGTTGAAATGCGTCATTAAAGTAGTGGGTATTTTACGCAGGTAACTTAAATACTAGTTTTTTTTTTACAAAAATACAATAGCTACTATGGCTAGAAAAGTCAAACCAAACGTGTAACGAAGAGTAAGTTACCTACATAATTCCTACTTTTACAGTTTAGTCTCTGATGATGGGAAATCAAAACTGAGATTCCGTTCGTGGTCCTAGAAATGTCCAGAAAATGATCCGTCTGGATCTGGCAATCCTAGCATTCCTAGCTATAGCTAGGTATGAGGTATACCTCATATAAGACACCGTTTATGGAAGAGAAATATATATTTATTATAATTAATTGTATTATAGGTAGTCATAGAATATAATGATTCGAATAGGAAAAGATGATATAGGTACATTATGACGTCCAAGGAAAGTTGTACCTCGTCATACTTTTACGTTAATGTTATTGTGACGTCAATACGTATATTTATTCAGGTAGGTGAGACATGAACCAACCCATTCTCTTTTCCGACGTTTTTACCTCTTATGTCATCGATAATAAAAACTCTTTTTCCTTATAGATTTAGTTTTATGGCATGTTCGAAAATATAAATGAAAACCCAAATGAGGCCCAATTCCCCCTACCCAAATCTTCGCAATCCTCGATTCCCGAACCACAACCCTTACCAGATACCTACCCAATTACCCCCCTACCTAATCTTCCCAAACCCCAATTCTCCAATAACCCTTAAATTCCTAATTCCCAATAGGCCGGCAACGCACTTGTAATGCCTGTAGTGGGCGGCGGCGATAGCTTACCATCAGGATGCAAAAATCTATTCTTACACTTACATTTTATTTTCTTCCAGATAGCATCAGACAACATCCGAGGGGCTCTAGGCTCCCTATTCATCCTATCACAGAACCTCGGCTACCTGGTGGTCTACGTGGCGGGAGATCTCCTGTCCTTCGACACAGTATTATGGCTCTGCACCGCAGTACCAGCTATCTTCCTCGTCGCCTTCATCGCTATGCCTGAAACTCCTGTGTTCCTGGTTAAACAGGGGAAGATTAAGGTAAGAGTTTGAATGAATATATGAAGAGAGAGAAATAAACTGATTAGAGAACAGAGCTTTACTTATATCAGCATATGGTAGTATACTGCTGGACTAGAAGCCTCCAGCTCTATTTAAGTAAACGACCTTAAAACCTTCAAGAAAAGAGCGTATTCCTTCTTAAAAGGACAGCAACGCATTTGTGACTCCTCTGGTATTGCAGGTGTCCACGGGCGGCGCTGATCGCTTACCATCAGGTGATCCGTATTCTCGTTTGCACCCTATTCCATAAAAAGTGACACTCTTTGGAGGCTGGTTATAGCCGTGTATAGCCTTTTTTAACTTTATAATGACAAGAACATGGGTGGTGACAAGAGCATCTCACATTTCTTCATCACAACGCCTAATCCTATTCCATAGAATGATGGGACTATAAAACTAAACGTTATATATTTCTTTGTAGGAGGCTCGTGCAGCACTCGCTTGGCTTCGAAACACCACGACCGACGATAAGGACCTGGAGGAAGCGATACAGCAGCTGGAGAGAGAGGAGGAATATGCCAGGAGTATGAAGAAAGCCACCTGGAAGAGTATAGGTAAGCAAACAATTTTCTCTCAAATTCTAATAATTTATTAATTCCAATTAAGTCAACAGCTAAAGAAATAAATATTAGTCAGTCAGTCTGTCCGTCATTGGAGCTAGGTGTTCGTTCCACATTGTCGCAACGAGCAAGAAACTCCGTTCGTAACTCTCAAGAATTGAGAATCTCCTCCTTTTTGGGAAGTCGGTTAAAAATAGGTGTACTAGACAATCAAGAGGTTATATTCTTACTCATTATTTGTCCTTGATTGCGAACCTAAACCACATATTTGAGATTTCTTAATGAAACTTTATAATGTTTAACTGCCGTATTCAGAGACATTTGATGATTATTGAAACCATTCCTTAGCAACGATTTTGTATAGAAAACAATTGCTAGGAACTGGCTTAGATTGCCATTAAATGAATCTTAAGTACAACGGATTTAAGAAAATGGTATAGTTTAGTTTGTAGTTTCTTTATTTCGCTGGGATTTAGCCAATAAAATATTGATAAATTAACACCAAACCGATGAACAATAAACGAGTAAAGCTTTCCCTATAGCGAAAGTATTACGAGGTAATTTATACGTACTTAACCCCAAAAACAAAACAAGATCAATAAATAAACTTCGGAATTCACGGAACATATTCAATGAATCACTGCAGAACCTACGTCATGCAAGCAAAAAAAAACATTTTAAACAAGCACCAACTTGACAAGTATGAAGTATTTAATGACATCGTAAGAAAAAGGTAACCGCACGAAGTTCCCCGTGCTCACGTGCACGTGAGTCGGACTCACGTGTGCGAATACTCCCGTTGCGGGAATGTGTATGTACTCCCGTCGCGTGTATGTGAGTTCCTGTCACTTATGCTGGGGAATATGCCAACCCTAATTACTATCTCTAGATTTACAGTAGATATACTAAGATACAAATAAAACTATTCTTAATTCAACCTAATAATTAGAGCGGCATTTCATTGACAATATCTCGTTTAATGCTGAGGCCACACTAATGGAATATGCCATTTGATTTTGGCGATAATATTGATGTTTGTTCGAACATTTAAAGTTCATAATCGTTCATTTGTTTTCAAAATCAATGGCATATTCCATTAGTGTGGCCTCAGCATTAAACGAGATATTGTCAATGAAATGCCGCTCTAATTATTAGGTTGAATAAAGAATAGTTTTATTAGTATCTTAGTATATCTAGTGTAAATCTAGAGATAGTAATTAGGGTTAGTATATCTATGAAACTGTGGAATGAGCTTTCGTCAGCGGTATTTCCGAACTGATACGACTTTCAAACCTTAAAGAAAAGAACGTATTCCTTTTTAAAAGACTGGCAACGCACAGGTGACTCCTCTGGTGTTACGAATCCTTGGGTGCCGGGATCGCTTACCAATCCACGACCCGTATTCTATAAAAAAAAACTAATATGTAATTGATGAAGTTGATCGAGATTATCTACAATCAAACGTAAACGAAACGTAATACTACCTAAGCCCAAAGTTACTACGAATGTGTCATCTCACATTTTCAAAACATGACTCATCACTAAAACAAGAAAATATTTAGAAAAAAGAATTAAAAATTACGAAAACCGGTATCTCATGAGACTTGTCTAAAAAGATCATATGTCTCATAGTAAGGTGACTGGGAAAATAGACTGTATAGCCTGGAACATTTAGGTCATATTGCTGTGAATGAGGGTATGTGGTTCTAAGAAGAGCTCTCACTCGTTGGGTTATATTTACCGGCTTCCCGTAATGTGTTGTGGCATGCGACGTGCGATAACGATACATGCTGTTCCTAAATTACTTTAAAAATACTCATGAAGTACTTAACTCAAATTTTTTGGCATATTTATTAACCAAAGCTAACTGCGACGACTGCCTCGTTAGACGAGTGGTCGCAAGTGCGACTGCCGTGCCGGGCATGCATGGGGTCTCTAGGCTCTATTCCCGTGTTGAGCACGATTACTGAGCTTTTTCGATAATTTCTCAGTAGTAGCACGGAGACTGGAATTGTGCCTAGGATATGGCAATAGGCTCATATCCTATTACTCGAGACTTCTAACATAAATTGTGAAAAGTGGGTGTACATTGTACAGCGTTAAATGCCGAAATATACAGGAGCACTGTTTCATGGAATCATTTATGCGCTAAGTCTTTCTTGTTTGTTTGCATTAGGGCTACTTTTTCAATACTTATTTTTCCTGACGTTCGGTCTCACATTATGTTTGATAGGAGACCTCAACAATATTAATAATAAATAAATTAAATTCTGATTTTACGTCCGGCTGCCGCAACGAGAAACTGTGAACATTCTATGCATGATATTCTAACACGCTGTAGATACTAAAAACCTGATACCAATCAGCGTACACTCGAATAATTCCAAAAGGGTAAACGCCTGCATTAGTTTATATCCTGTGTTGCAAGCGAAATATTTTTATACCTGACTTTTTATAAATCTTGTTGCTTACGCAATAAGAATTAAATTTAAACCTTAACTGGCAAAAAATAAGACTAATATGCAGCTGTTTCTACTTCATTGGGAAATAAATAAATATAATGTCTACATATCATGATATATAAACCATCTCATAATTTTAACTGTAAGAGTTGAATTGAGAAACCTCCTTATTGTGAAGTCGGTTTATAAACAAATATATTATTATGAACACTAAACATATTACAGTCATGTAAAAAAAGCAACACATTCAGTGAATTGCCGGCTCGACCGACGTGATACCATGGCCTCACAGAAAACCGACGTGAAACAACGCTTGTGTTGGGTTTCGTTGTGCGAGTGAGGTTACCGTAGGCCCAATTCCTGATTCCCCAACAACCCTTCCAATTCTTAACCCCCAAAATGGTCAACGCAGTTGTAACGCCTTTGGTGTTTCGACTGCCCATGAGCGGCAACGATTCCTAACCATCAGGTGATCCGGCTGCTCATTTACCGGCTTATACCATAAAAAAGGTATAGGTGCGATAATACAAAGTAAGCTTTTTAAAGATACCATACTAGAATATACGATCATAGTTTTACATCACTAAACAGAAAAACCGTATAATCTACATACTTAGGTCATTTCTCTTACTGACTTCATGTTATCGGGTAAAACCATAGAACGAGTATACCCACTACATCATAATACTACAATGCAGTATATCATTTCACTACAAGACATGCAAATACGTTTAAAACGGTGTTTGAAACCAGTTTCTTGGTATTACGGCTTTTCCCTGGTGCTAGTTGCAACTACATTAATAAATGGCAACTTAGCAACCAGATATACATATTACAATGTGGGTGATGGACCTCTTGTACATACATTAAGTTGCTTGGGGAAGGAAATTGGAATGAATCATAGATATTAATGTAATACTATGTAGTATGTAGTAAGTCGCTATGGATTCGGACGATAAAGATGAACATTTCTTTAACTGAATTTTTGTTCGGATCATGAAGGTCTTATTATAGTATAAGCCGGTAAACGAGCAGATAGGTTACCTGATGGTAAGCAATCGCCGTCGCCCATGGACACCACAAACACCAGAAGCGTTACAAGGGCGTTGCCGGCCTTTTAGGAATTTAAGGGTTGTTTGGGAATCGGAGATTGGGAAACCCATTTCCGTACTTGGGCTTCCGGTAACCTCACCCTCACAACGCAAGCGTTGTTTTATGTCGGTTTTCTATGAGGCCGTGAGAGCTGAACATTGAGATTGGTTCCAAGAGTAAACGCCCGGTTTTCTGTCTATAATGAAATCATCCCACACTATACGCTCAAGAAACATGAACATCAAATGTTTCCAATTCCTATTTATTTGTATAACCTCTTTCCACCAGATTTGTTAATAATTAGCATAAAGTATTATTTCCATACATCGTACTCTTAACATACATTTACGGGAACCTAAATGGTTTCAGTTAAATAGAATAGTAGGGCAAGATGCCATAGCCGTTACTACTTACTAAAAATAAAATACGGAAGAATTTGTTTATTTTTACTAGTTTTTGTCCTCGGTTACACTCGTATTATTATAGATTTTGTAATACGAAACTATGTATCTACGTCACAAAAAGAATAGGTGTAGTATAAAAATACATTGTTAATTCTGTTACTAAGCGCGTAAGTCGAAAATAACTCAAACTAATTATCCATTTTTTTTTTTAAATTTAGAAAACGTTTCGTTGCGAAGGACGTTTGTTGGGTCACAGAAGTTATAAATAAAATAACTGAGCTTTCTGACGGAATGCTTACCTTCAGGTGATCCGTCTGCTGGTTTACGGGCTTATACCATAAAAAAGGCTAGGCTGAGGTGCACATTCTGGCACATAGATAATGCTACTGTATAATGTACACCCACTTTTCACCATTTACGTTATAAGTCCCATGTAATTGTTATATAGTGGGCATAATCTTAAAGTTTGTGCTACTCCAGATAAATTTTCGAAAAACCTAAAAGATCCCAGTAATAGGCACCATTCCAGATTCCATGCTACTACTGAGAAATTTTCGAAAAACCGGAAAGATCTTTTGCCCGGCAGTCGCACTAGCGACTACTCGACCAAGGAGGCAGTATACGGGACTTTAAACTAGTGAAAAACGGGTCTTACATTTAAAATGTATATATTCTCATGTTAACACTTATTGGAATAAAAAGCGATGTCTTACGATGATAGTGATATATGTCCGGGTTTTCTATATGTCCGTTTTTCCTAGAACAAAATTAATTCTATTCATCGGAAGGTAAAACTTTACTACAATAAAGTACCTACCTCTAATAGTAATAGCAGTAATTATTGTAAACCAGTAATCGCGCTATTAATATGCATTATTATTCTTAGAACACAAAACGTATTACTGTATTAACCCTTTAACCGCCTGTGCATATAGTTACTTATCGTGACATAGTTTGACGAAAGCGATTCTTAAGGAAAATAGTTATAAACTGGTCCAAGTTTCCTGATATACATTGCGTGTATTTCTCGACTAATATATATTTTTATATCATTCGCAGAAATATTTGGCCAAATACAAACAATTTGAGTTACTCTGCAGTACCTAGTAGTAAAAAAAACAACCAAAAAGATTCATATTCAAAAATCAAGTTATCACACTTTCATTTACGTATTAAGAGATCGTATTTCTAAGAATATGTTGGGTATCAAACAAAAACATCCAAACTGGATATTTTGGCAAAAAATCTATACATATGTATGAGTATTCTGAGAATCAAAGGTTTATTTATTAGCTTTGAAAGCCTTTATGCTTCTTCAAATAAATCAAGAACAGCAAAAAATACTTCAAAGTCAAAGTTAAATCATTTATTCCAATTAAAGCGTAAAAAGGTGCTTTTGAAATGTCAGTAAATAAAGGAATAAATAATAGTCTGTCAGTATGTCCGTCAGTAAAGCTAGGGGCTCGTTCCAAAATGTGACTCGAAACTAGTAGAGTTTTTCTCCATTAATTTATGGGAATACATACTATACACCAAAAAAACAGGACTCCCTAAAATAATTTTAAATTTCTTACTTTTATTTCCAGTGAAAGACAAGACGACATTCAAGGCGTTTCGTATATCCCTGAACGTGATGCTGTCCCAAGAGACCTGTGGTTACCTGGTGGTGCTGATGTATGCTGGCTCCATCTTCGAGCAGGCTTCAGAGTCCATCAGCCTGAAGTTGAGCCCCAATAAGCAGACTATCGTTGTGGGGGTCATCCAGTTGCTGGGTAGCATTGTGGCCAGCTGTATTGTGGAACAGACTGGACGAAAGGTGAGGTTCTTTTGTCACCGTTTTGTGATTTTTCTTCATCTTCTGTTTTATGTTATCCTCATGCTTGATTGCATAGACAGATTATAACACCCAAGTCTGGAAATAAAATGGAACATCGAAATCTGTTTAATATTACTCAAAAATCAAATCTCTCTCTCTCTCTTCTTTTTGTTTTATATTATAAGCCGGTAAACGAGCATGGATCACCTGATGGTAAGCAATCGCCGCCGCTCATGTACACCCGAAAAACTAGAGGCGTTTCAAGTGCGTTGCCGGCCTTTTGAAGGAATTTAAGGTTTGTTGAGAAATCGAGCAATGGGAATGGTAGTGGCAAGACACTGATCAGAAATTAAAATCAAAGGCGAAAAAAAACCTAAAAACAATTTATATTACCTGGTAACTGGTAACCAGATGATGAAATGAGTCCATTTCATCATCTAACCTGCTTATCTTTGATTGGCTTATTAAATATTTCTTCTAACCAATACTCCTTTATTTTTTCCAGTGGCTTCTAGCAGGCACCTCCCTAGCAACAGGGCTATCAATGCTGGCATTAGGAACCTGGTTCTACATCACCTCCTTGAACATCTGGCTGCCGGGCTGGCTGCCGGTCCTTGCCATGTGTCTCTGCATCTTCGCTGATGCTGCAGGGTACCAACCAGTGCCCTATGTCATTACTTCTGAGCTGTTCACTTTCCAGGTAAATTGGCTTCTGGTATTATTTCTATTAAGTTTATGTCGTCACATATTTTAAAGATCAAATTCAGAATATTAGACGGAACATTTGTTTCGGTATCTAGTCTATGGGTTTAATACTGTGTGTATGACATATACACACAATATACCTGTGGTAGGTAGATAGGTTCAATACCTGGACCAGAAACAATGATGATGAGAAGTGACAGTGAATCAATTGCCTACGTTTTATGTCCTTGTTTTGACAAAATTCTAAATTGTTATGATAGGGACTTCAAACCAACACCTATAATATTTTAAGTTCCAAAGACGAATTAGACCAAAATGCACGGTTGACGCGGTAGCTGGGCAACTGGCCGACGTGCAACGTGTGGCGGGGTCGAATCCCGCACGGACTAATTCTTTGTGTGTTCCACAAATTGTTGTTTCGGGTCAGGGTGTCATGTGCATTGGAACTTGTATGTTTGTAAACGCACCTACGACACAGGAGAAAATATTAGTGTAAAACGTTTATTTAGAAAAAACAAACTAAATCTAACAAAATATACATCTCTTCCAGCACCGAGGCATGGTAACCTCCTTCGTCAGCTCCGTGGATGCCCTCAGCGACTTTCTCCAAACAAAGGCCTATGACCCACTCTTGAAACTCCTGGGCATCCACTGGGTATTCATCATGTTCTCCATAGTCTGCTTCCTAGGAACCTTCTACACAGTCATGTGGGTCCCAGAAACTAAAGACAAGACTGTAGAAGAAATATACGCGATCTTAGAAGACAGCAGAAAGAAAGAGAAGAGGAAAGGGATGAAAGATTTAAGGAAAGAGATGCAAGATCTGGAGTGTGGGAAGGAGATGAGTAGATTATAAGTATTTATTGGGAGTTGTCGAATTGATGGGTTTTTGTGGTGTTGATAGGATGGCGAATTTTAATGTTTTTTTTTTGTGATTTAAAATATCATTTTTGTGTTTTTCTTTTGTTTATGAGAATTTATTATATTCTCGGGTTTGTTTCGCTGATGAGAGACAAATGATTGGAAACAAATGTAGGTAATGACATCTTTGTAATTTTAATTAACACCTAATCTGGATAATGATCGCATATCTCATTTTTTTTTTTGTTTTTTGAATGCTTTTTAAACTATGTCTTCCTGTCTTAATTTAATTTCAGTTTATAATACATTTGGTGCAATGTCTAATTTTAATATATCATTACAAATTGCACTTGCTATGTATAACGTATGTATATTGTATACCTATAAACATTTTGTTTTTTTATTGTCTAAAATAACTATTGTTAAATGTAAACTTATTACGTAAACACTTAAGAATTGTATAATACAGTTTTATTACTTTGGTAAACAAAAAAACAACATAATAAAAAATAGAATCTTACATTAAATCTAAAAATAAAAATTATAAATCTAAGTAAATGTCGCTGTACTAAACATCGAAGGGCTCAAAACCCATCAATTCGACAATCGTCTTTAAAACAATGTACAAAAGATTCATTTTATTTTGAACCAAGCCACGATAAAAACAGTGAATTTTTCTGTACATAATGGTGATTCTCAAACAACCAATTTTCCTGCCCATAAACTTTGGACCCTATTATTGTAAAGTGAGGGTGCATTTTCGTGTGTGCAGGAAGATAGTGATATGTGCCTCCCGACTACCGATTGTGATATTATGACGAATTAATAACGTTTAGTAATTTGGTATTATTAGCAATAAGATGTCTATATGACGTTAAAAGACAATAATAATTTATATGAAATCTCACTTTTGTTTTATTTTATTACTAGCAAACTCGGCGAACTCCGTTTCGCCATCAATGATTTTCCCTGTATTTCTTTTTCATTTTTCCTGAATTTTCTTTTCTATAATCCTCACGGAGCCCGAGACCTTACCAACGAATGCAAAACCGTGGAAATCAGTTCGTGCATTCTAGAGTTACCTATAGCGTCAGTAAGGAAAACCCGACTTATTTTTATATTATAAAATAAAAAAATACTCTGGTATTAGATACTCAAAATATGGTATGTATTTTAAAGTCATCAATATTCCCTGACCTGAGTGGCCACACTCAGTGATGACATACGGTACCGACACATGATTCCTAACTGCTGGCCTTTTAGAAAGGCTCAGAGTTGCCCAGCGAGCGATGGAAAGAGTATAAATACAGAGTTTCTTTTTGCGACAAATCCGAAATATGAAGTTTCGCCAAAAACAAGAATTACAGACATAGCTCTCAAAATATGCAGGCTGAAGTGGCAATGGGCAGGCCACGTCGCTCGGAGGACTGATGACCGCTGGGCCAGGAAGGTGATAAAGTTTGTTAGTTTGGATGTTTGCTCAATTGCTCATAAATCATGCTGAAACTACTAAACGGATTTTGATGAAATTTGTATACAGACAGGGTATGAGTACACATAGGTGATAGGATACTTTATATGCCACGGGAAAGCAGGTGAAGACGCTGCAGAAGCTAGTATATCATATATTAGTAGATTTTTGCCAGTCATCATCATCGTCATAGTATAGGTAGGCCACCAGACGTCCACTGCTTATTTATTTATTCATTTATTATTATAAGGCACATCAACAGAATAAACACCAACATTAATGAAAGACAAGATGAAGACACAAGATCATGTGCTTATGCCAATTATAGACATGCACCACATTCACAGTATTAACACAGAATAAACTGCACTGCCAAATACCTTAGATGACAGATAGATCAGTTTTTTCCTGATGACTTCAGATTGACCGATTGGAAGCGACCTGCATCCAGTGACTTCCTTTATGCCTTGTTCGCATTACGCTACTCTTTTTTTATGGAAAAGGAGGCAAATGAGCAAACGAGTCACCTGATGGTAAGCGATCAGCGCCGCCCATGGACACCCGCAACACCAGAGGAGTATAATGCCAGCGTAGTGCAAACAAGGCATTAGGTCTGTTCATCTTATGTTAGCCTAGACTGCCTCGTTGGTCGAATGGTCGCAAGGGATCTCGGGTTCGATTCCCGCATCGGGCAAAGTATTACTGGGCTTTTTTCGGTTTTTCGAAAATTTCTCAGTAGTAGCACGGAGTTTGCAATTGTACCCAGTATCCCCAGTACCCAGACTCAATCCCTACCACATGGGACTTATAACATAAATAGTGAAGAGTGTGTGTACATTGTATAGCGACATTACGTGCCGTGATGTGCATCTCTACATACCCTTTCAGGGTTAAAGGCGTGACATTGCGATCTTATGCTAACCAGTGGCTAACCAATCAATCAGCAACAACAAATTTCCGTCATCCGGTAATACACTTACATACATATTTCACAATTTTAAAATGAATAAAATAAAACATAAAATCCGCAATCTAGAGCGAACGGCTCGAGAGCCATAAAACATATAGTTTGTATATTACTCGTATGTAGGTACACTTATAGTAGGTATATGTGTTATATATTTAAAAATGTCGAATATATTTCTATGTTTGTTAGCATTTACTATTATTTATTATGTAAATGGGAAAATGGGCGGTCATCATAATGCTGGTAAGTTTAAATTTGATCAGCTTAGTATGTACGAGAGGGAGTGTCAGACTCTTACTGACTAAAAACCACCCCGTTCCTACTCCTGCTCCTCGAGCCGGAGCCCCGGTAAACCCACTTGGTAGTCCGTAGCCGACAGACAGAGAATTTCGAAAACTGATAAACATTAGTCAGTCACCAACCATCTACTAAAGAAACTACCTTATATCAATACACGTGAACAATCCTATATTATCCTATTTATATATAAGTATACTAGCTTCGGCCCGCGGAAAATTAAAAAATGTAGGGTTGTACTACCCCTAACATTTAAGGGGATAAGCACAAAAAACATCATCAAAATCGGTCAAGCCGTTTCGGAGGAGTATGGCAATGAAAACTGTGACACGAGAATTTTATATATTAGATATATGTATAACTCAATTGCTGATGGTTAGTCTCGCTAAAACTCGAGAACGGCTGGACCGATTCGGCAAATTTTGACCTTGAATTATTTGTGGAAGTCCAGGGAAGGTTTAAAAAATAAGAAAAAATAAATATTAGAGGCGTTACGAAGTTTGCCTGGTCAGCTAATACTACATTATAAACTAAATTCATACGCATATATCACTTAAAGACATCCAATTCAATATAGATGACACCAGACCCCACCACCCACATCATGCAATAAAAGGATCGCGCCGGCGAGGACACCATCACAAACCTGGACTTCGTATCAGGAATGAGCACCAAGTCTACATCACCCAGCCGAAGACAAACTTGAGGATCCGAGGTGGTAATGCCACCGACACGAAGAACTTCCCTTACATGGCTGCTATCATAATCAATGGTAGACTGTGGTGTGCCGGCACCATCGTCGATGTCAACTGGGTGGTCACTGCTGCTCATTGCTTGAATTAGTAAGTGTTTGATTGGTGAAAAGTGGGTGTACATTGTGTAGCGGCATTATATGCCGTAATGTGCACCTCTGCCCACCCCTCCGGGAGAAAAGGCCTGACGATGCACATTGATGAGTTAATTATTATGTTATCGGCTTCCTCACGTAACTGTTTGACGAGGAACTCGACTAGTTTCAAGCCTTGCTAGAGGCTCATATTCATGAGCAGCGGAATGCGACACGCGACGCGGCGATTTTCGCGCTGCTAACTAAAAACTAGAGTAGCAGCGCGACAATCGAATCGCGGATATGAGCCTCTAGGGCCGAGCCGACGGATCACCTGATGGTAAGCAAACGCCGCCACGCATGGACACCTGAAGCACCGTAGATGCCACAAGTGCGTTGCCGGCCTTTTGGGGGTAAGGAATTTAAGAGTTGTTGGGAAATCGATAATCGATCGAAAAGATTTGGAAGTTTAGTAATTGAGCCTCCCGTAACCTCACTCACACAACAAAACACAACGTAAGCGTTGTTTCACGTCGGTTTTCTGTAAGGCTGTGGTACCACTCCGATCGAGCCGGCCTATTCGTGCCGAAGCATGGCTCTACCTCACTTAAAAGGCAAATTAGACATTAACAAACTAAATCACATTTTACCCAACCTATACTCCATTCCGTACATGATCAAAGAATCACATTTAACAAAAGAAAACGTGACCCAACAGTGTCCTCCACGTATCCCCCCTAAAGACATTGGGGCAGTATGTGAAGGTGCGGGTGGGCAGCGCCAGACCCCATGAGGGGGGCACGCTAGTCGACGTGGCCGGTGCTGTAAGGCACCCCAAGTTTGAAGAGGAACCCGTGCCTCACGCTGATGTGGCCCTATTGAAACTCGCTGAGAATATCGGTTAGTACAATTTTCAGTTTAAAAAAAAAAATATCTTTATTTTACACAACTCAAGTGCTCAAAACAGCCCCTGTAAGTGGTTAATAACACTTGTATTGGGGTTGTCTGACAGTTTTACGGATTGAGAACCTCCTCCTTTTTAGGTAGTCGGTTAAAAATAAACTCTTCTTTTCTCCTGTGTAACATGTCAGTTTCTTATTTTGTCTAGACCTTCAGAAAAGACTAAATCCTTTCAGTTTGTTTTGGTGATTCTTCTCAGAGTAGTCGTAAATTTTTGACGTGTGATAGCCGTATTCAGTAGTTTATTTTCAGAAATAAAATAATGCCAATGATCGATTATCATTTAATTATGCTTGTTTTGAGGGAGGAAAATCATCCAATCACCCCGTTCCTACTAGCTTTTTTAACCGGGGCCCCAGTAAAATCAGCTAGGCAGTACGCAGCTCCGGGGTCATTTAATTATACTGAAGATTGATATAGGCTACATTGTTTCCTTAGACGATGCGAATGAAACCGCGTCCATAAAGCTGTAGTATGAATATAAAAGACGTGAAACCACTTTTCAAACATAATTAAACAATATACTGAGGAAATGTTTGTTTTAGAGTTCAATAGACACGTGAGCCTGCTGAAGATCTACGAAGGTATCAAGGAACCGTTCGCCCAGAGCTTCATCGTCGTCACCGGTTGGGGAGCTACTAAAGTAAAGATTTTTTTTCTTAAATAGGCTAAGTATTCGTTTTCTACGGTCGCTAGAGACTATTTTAAACGACAAGAATTGCTATCCAATGCTTACTTATTTGATATTACCTAATTGCTGACTTCAATAACCGATCTTAATCCAAACCTTTAGATTAAGATCGATTTTTGACATTAGTCATAAGACTAATGTTAATAATGTTAAAGATCACGTCTTAAGACTAATGTCAAAAATCGATAAAGGAAATCGATCTTAAAGGTTTGGATTGAGATCTATAAAGAGTTTTTGTCAAAAATAAAGATCGATCCAAAGATTTTGGATTTAACAACTGCCAAGTCACCACTCAACACTGGCAGTAGAGTCGACAACACTGTATTGTAAACTCGGTTGCCATTAGAGAAGAAAAGGAAGGTTTTGGATTATGATCGGTTATTGAAATAAGCAGAAAATTAATATAAAAAAAAATATTTTGATAAACACTTTCCAACTTAGGAATGATAACACATCATTTTACATATTTTTAAGCAATTTTTTAATATGTTACCTCACCATTTAAGTCTCGTTGTTTGACTGCCTCGTTGGCCAAGTGGTTGCATGTGCGACTACCGGGGAAGGGGTCTCGGGTTCGATTCCCGCGTCGGGCGAAGTATTACTGGGCTTTTTTCGGTCTTTCGAAAATTTTTCAGTAGTAGCACTTTGTCTGGAAATATGTCCAGTATATGGCAATAGGCTCACCACCTAATGCATGGGACTTTACAACATAAATTGTGAAAAGTGGGTGTACACCACTGTGTACACCCACTTTGCCACTGCCACTGCATCACATGCCATAATGTGCACCTCTGCCTACCCCTTCGGGAATTAAAGGCGTGACGATATGTATGTATGTACGTATGTATATGTACCATTTAAGCCATCAGCTAGCCAGTAAACCTTCCAGGGTACAGACACGGCCTTCAGAGAGCACACTCCTGACTTGATGACGGGCAGGCTGAAGGTGCGCTCGCAGCACTACTGCATCGATGCCTACCAACTGGTCAACGGGTTCCAATTCACTCCAGACTTCTTCTGTGCCTCCTTGAGGAACGGTACCAGAGATGCTTGTTTGGTAAGCAATTCCAATTATCTATAATTTTACTTGTGGAAATGTCATACTTCGGTACGAATGAGGCGGTCCCAACCAGTTTAAAAAAACAGTGTCAAAGAAAACTTAGTGAAGTTTTGAGAGGCCGATTTCTGAGGAATCAATGAAGAATCACATACACCTACATACGTGTCTTGTCATAGGTTTTGATAGTAATCTTATGAAATGAAGCGTTAACTTCGAACAAACGATCACATCAATCGTCAATGTCGGGACAAGGTTTTCGTGCAATAAAATAAGTAAAGTATGGGAACTGCACATAAAATCAGGAATAGTACACTAAAATTAGAAATGCACAATCATGATATAAATACACTTGACTGCACATGCAGACTTGCGACGTGTAGCGGGTTCAACTCCGCACGGAACAAATTGTTGTGTGATCCGCAAAATCTTGATTCGGGTTGGGGTATCATACTCGTATGTATGTTTGTAAACGCACCCACGACACAGGAGAAAATACTATTGTGGAGCAAAGTTTAAAAAATTATGTCA
Organism: Spodoptera frugiperda; assembly: GCF_023101765.2. Lineage (NCBI taxonomy): Eukaryota > Metazoa > Arthropoda > Insecta > Lepidoptera > Noctuidae > Spodoptera > Spodoptera frugiperda. The sequence continues at coordinate 6,677,801 of NC_064221.1, read as the reverse complement.
TTTTTCTTATCCAATTTAAACTTTAAAATATTCTTATCCAACACAGCGCCTGACTAATAAGTCTATGTTCATCACGTAATCGCGACGCATTGCTTGTAGTTCGACGCAGGCGCTCCAGCAGTGCAGCAGAACAGATTGATGGGTATCATGAGCTTCGGTCCTGAACGCTGCGGACATGAGTTCCAGCCAGCTGTCTTTGTCAAGGCCTTCTATTTCAGGTATCTTGAAAACCCCTTATAAGTACTGATGATGGCTACCGAGGTTATTTATGGTATAAGCCGGTAAACGAGCATACGGATTACCTGGTGGTAAGTAATCGTCGCTGCCCGTGGACACCCGACACACCAGAGGCGTTATAAGTGCGTTGCCGGCCTTTTGAGCGTTAGAAATCTAAGGGTTGTTGGGAAATCGAGGATTGGGAAGGGGCGTATTTGGGCCTCCGATTACCTCACTCACACAACGAAACACAACGCAAGCGTTGTTTCACGTTTTACGAGGTAGTGATAGAGAGGACAAAATCCCACACTTCCTAGTCTTTCTCCCCAAAAACCACCATCCAAGACCTGATTGACTGGTCATACCCATATTGATAAACTTTCAAGTCGATTCATTAACCATTTCGTTGATGACTGACTTACTATGGCAATCTGGTTTATCTAGGACAGAATTTAAAGTGATTGCAAAAACAAACAAATTATATTTAAAACAAGAACAAATATTCCAGGGACTTCGTAAAATCAACAATAGCTTCATACAAGACGACTGCAGAACTGATAGACGCGGTGCAGGAGATTGACCCAAGCTTGCAACCACACGAACAGCTGCACGAAGGAGTGCCACAAGAGGTGCCTGAGAGGCTGAGGGAAGACGTCAAAAACGCCTGGGAGGCGGCAACTGAGCCTGACATAAGACACGACTAACGTACCCGTGTTAAGAAGCATCCACAAACTACAATAGAGGAGACATCGCCATATCTTACCAATGAGAAGGGGGTGTTACAGCGTAACTAATGGACGTCCCATTTTTAAATAAACTTAGTACTACTAATTATAAGAGTTTTTTTATTTATCCAAACCTAATGTATCATAATGAAATTGCTCTTTTTTGAGGGGGGGGGGATCTTCCAATGTGTGGAGTCATTGGAAGTGTGTGTGAAAGGGTGCTTGGGTGAAGCGAGAAAGAGTGTTAGAATGTCTCTAACTGACTAAAAATCACCCCGTCCCTACTCCTTCTTTTCAAGTTGAAACCCTGTCAACCTGCGTAAGCATTCCGCGGTTCCGAGTAAAATTCTGCGTGTTTTGTGTACTCCACAAATTATTGTTTGGAGTCTAGGTGTGATGTGAATGTAAAATTGTATTTTGTAAAGGCACCCATGAAATCATAGAGTAGGGCTCTCCGTTCATACTAAACATTAAACACAACCTCCATCACACTCTAATGTTGTTTGTTATTATTTACGCGGTTATAATAAACTAAACAATTCCTGATCAGTCGGATATCAGATCCCTTAGTCATAGGAACGAGATTAGCTCAGCAAGTAGATGAACATACGTGAGGAAACTAGTAGAGTAGAGTATAAATATTTACATTAACAAAATTAACTCGAAGTGTAATTACTGGTCATATTTAAAAGAAAATGGGAAACGTTCAAGTTTGTTCGTAAGTCGACTGGTAGAGCACATTCATCACTCATTCTGCGGATGTTTCTCATGATATAAGCCGATAAGTAAATGAGCAGACGGGTCACCTGATGGTAAGCAATCGCCACCGCCCATGGACGCCCGAAAACCAGAGGTATTACAAGTGCGTTGCTGGCATTTTGGGGGTCAAGAATCTTCCACCACCTTAAAGGTGGTTGGGGAATCAGAGATTGGGTGTACTTTGACTAAAATCGTGCAGCAGCAGTTTTGATAAGATTACTTTAATAGTTCAAATTTATTATACTGCAATCCCTAGTCCTTAATTCACCTGAGTGTTGTTATAACAATGTTTTCTGTAGAAGAAGTTCATAGTCCAACGTGTAAAGTCCAAATCTCCAGCGATGCGTCACGTTAATGTAACCGCGATGTATGTCAACAATTTGGTTAATAATATTGCTTGTAAAGAGAACAGAAACCGTTTCTCTTGGTTGAAACAAGAGCATGGAAAAGGTTTAGCAAATTATAGTATAGACTATCAATTGTTCCAATATATAACTGAAAGGTTCACTCAGTGCCTCAGCCTAACCTTGGAAAATAAAAGAGCGCTATGCTAAGTGAATGTCGTGATGTCCTGGAAGCCTAAGGCACGGCTTATCATGCATGAGAGTGCGGGTTCGAAACTTACCAATAAATAAATAACTTACAATGGCAAGTGCCAGTGTCAGTTTTTCCAAGTAATGTGTACTTTCTAAGATTATTTAGATACCACTGACAAATGAAGGAAAACATCGTGAGGAAACCTGAACTTCTAATTATATTATTATAAGTTTGAAATCGCCAACCGGCATTGAGTAAGCGTGGTGGTTAATGCTCAAACCTTTTCCGTGTAAGACAAGGCCTTTGGTCAACAGTGGCCACTTAAAAGCTGATGATAATGATGATATCTATCCATAAAGTTATAGGTGCCTACCAAACATACTTCTGTTTACCTACCTACATAGAAGACACTAGAATGTATGTGATCATAACTCATGTAACGGACAAATTAATGTCAACAATGATGTCAATTATATTCGAGCAGGAAAACCAACCGATTTCAATGGATTCAAATATAAATATGGTGTAACAATATATACGTGGAACCATGAATACCTTCCTTGAATCTTGGGGGGATCCAAGTAACACAACTACTACTACTACCAGTTTTTGACAACCCCCCTAGCAAAGTCAAAATAGTCTTTACACATAAAACAACAAAGTTTAAATTCCAGTACAGCTAAATTAAAGAGCGGTCAACAAAATCGGTCAGCCGTTGAGGCGCCAAAACCTGAGTCCAATTGATAAAACACAATCCGTTTGATTTTAAACTCTATTGTGGTTACATAAGAATGATTTACGAGTAATTGAAGGGTAATGACATAACTGTGTTTGCATAACTGTTCGCAGTACACATGTGTCTGATTATAGGTTATAAAAAGTAGTCACTTGACAGACGTCAACCGGATCGCAAGCGCACGAATGTATTTCGTGTGATATTTTTGACATTTTGTAAAATATAAAATAACATCGAGCGCGAACTACGAAAAGTGATAACAGTAATATACGATGATTCTAAATATAACCAGTGATTGTGTTTTGGTAAAAAAATAACCTAGAAGTGACTTTGTTTTTTTTTGCTTGGCTCCCGGCTTCTATCGTGTATTCAGCCAGTATGGAACGGAAAAAGGAAAGCAGTTCGAAACGTCAGATATTAACCGCTTTGGTTGGTAAGTAGACTGTTATTTACCTGTTAGAATACATACATTAAAACCTAATTACAGTACTTTTAACTAAGGAAATACATAGAGGACAAATATATCTAAGAATGTAAACAAAAAACGATACTTTTTCATTATTTATGTTTCAGTTTAATGTTTTGAACAAAGTGCTCTATCCAATTATTTTAATTTTGAAAAAAGACCCTAAAAAAATGGATATTTACTAATCTCCAGATCCCTTACAACCAAAATCAATAAGGGATCTCCAAAATCCTTTGATTAAGATCCATTTTTGACAACAGTTGTATACAATTGCTGTCAAAATAGAGATGCCTCTACAATTTTTTAGATAGTGTTCCTTTATTAATTACGACCATTATCGCCATACTCAGAGTCATTTAATGGTTGCTTAACCAAGTCCTTAGCAATTGTTTTCGGAACAAAATAGTTAAGTACTAAGTAATAGTTTAAGTAATCATTAATTGTCTCTGAATACGGCAGTCAGTCAATAAGACAGACAATCAAACATTAATTTATACATTTTCTAAGTATAATTGTTACAAGAACATTCCACCTATTTAATACGATTGTCACGTTTATGACGTTCCCTTTAAATGCAAATACTGATTGCAATTGCTTACAATGTCTAGAATTAAAACGGTCAAGTGCACGACGTGCAGTCTCGGTGCAGTTGCAGCAGTTTTGCATAGTTGCAATTATAAATACGTGCTCGTGTTAATAGATACTTATGACAGTCACCATTTTAATTCTATGCGTGTCTCTTTTTGTTATGAGTAGAGAATAGGGTCAAGAGGATACCAGATTGTCTAAATATGTTTCATTGGTGAATAATTTAACGAAGTGTTTTTCTTTTTTTTTTTGAGGAGAGAAAATTATCTAAAGGCTTGGGCGAGGTGAGAGGAAGTATCAGACTCTTACTTGACTATAAACCACCCCGTTCCTTCTCCTGCTTTTCGAGCCGGAGCCCCGGTAAACCCGCTACGTAGCCCACAGCTCCAGAATTTTACGTAGTATCCTAGAAAGAGTCAAAATAGGTAGGTATACTAGTTAGGTATATATGTAGGTATCAGTTAAGCATCAGCAGACATGGTGTAGCAGACCGCGATACTCAGATTTATTTAATGTTAACTTAACCAGCAATTGTTTTCGATACAAAATGTTACTAAGGAATACTTTCAATATCATTAAAGGTCTCTAAGTGCGGCAATTAATGTATATTTTGAACAAGGCAGACTAAAAATAACACAGCAAAGGTACACTTAAGGGCAAAACTATACCTTATCGTGCAATAAATACGTATTACATTTACTTACACAAACTTTCTACCTGAGTAAACATTGAAAACGCGCGTAATTTGGTAACAGGATATAGGAAGGAACTGATACACTTTCTATTCTACGTAAAAACAATGGATTTTGATGTTTATTTCATTGATAATATGGTCCTGAATTGAATACTCAAATAGACTAAAGCATTGAACACAAGGTTGAAAATAGTTTAAAGATAATGAGATGTTACTGTTTGCTACATCAAAATTGGTTAAGATTCTGAGTAAAAGGACTGGAGGCACTGTATTTCTTCCAGTAGTAGGAATGTCACTATTCCCATCATCAGTCCAATGCTGAAAAAAGACTTTCCCTTAGCACTCTATGTCGAACAACATCTCGCAAGCTACATCCATTGGCTCTCCGTGCCTCTGACAATGCCGTTGGTACAACTAGACCAGCGCGGTTTGCCCACACATCTTCCGATCCGTGGTTGACTCTCGAGCTTTATCCTGGTCCATTGGTCGAGAAAACTGTTCTTCAAGCAATGTGACCAGCCTACATGGACAATATGGATATAACTTTATTACTATGTTATCGACTTACTCACGTAACTGTTTAACGAGACTCTCGACTAGTTTCAAGCCATGCCAAGTAGCAGCGCAACAATCGCCGCGTCGTGTGTCGCAGAATGCTGCTCATGAATATCAGCCTCTAGCATGGCTTGAAACTAGTCGAATGCCTCGTCAAGTAAGCCGATAACTTAATAATTAATTTAGTATGTCTCATGAAAGATATAAACAAAAAATATAGACATATTTCAAGTAAACAGGTAGACCCCTATCAAACCCCTTCCTGAATAAAACGCCGTGATATTACCGTTGCTAACAGCACCATGGCGTCTACACAATGTTTACGTAGACATGATAACAAGCGGTTATAAAACGTACAAAGTCACTCAATACCGAGAAGTAAGCCTTATGATGTTATTAAGGAGATATTTGCACATACACGTACAAAACAACGTAAATACCTATTGTTTTGTAGATACATAGGCAGTTATGTGCTTACTTAATGCAACTATTGACTCTTCACAATTTATGTTAGGAGTCTCACCTCTAATAACTGGGGCTTAGCGATTTTTTGCGACAGGAATAACATCAAATGTGTCCTCCCGCCTTAGACGAAGCGAGAAGAAGTGTAAAGCGCTTATGTTGGTGCCACATTAACTGGGAATACCTTTAATTATTGCGATAATGGGCATTGACGTTAAACGTTATTGTGGCCCCATAGTTACAGACTAAAAGCCTCCCCGGTACGAACCATAAGATGCCAAGAACCTAAGAAATATTGTTTACAACACAAACAAAAATAATTGTATAAACATTCTCATAAAATAAATATGAAAACAAAAACGTTATTTTTTTCTAATCACTTTAAAAATCAGCAATTAATCACTGTCACTTATGTTAATATAAACAACTTATATACTTACTTAGACAATTTGAAAATATAATTTTGCACACCTAATGTAAATTCAGTAGGTGTATAGTTATTATATTTAATGAAACCGAAAGTATTCAGTCAAGTGCATAGGTGCAAAGTTCATGGTACGAGTATATCAGATTTTTCTTGATATAAAAAGATAAAGCAACACCACGCCTTTTATCCCCGAAGGGATAGGCAGAGGTGCTCATTACGACACGTAATGCCGCTATACAATGTACACCCACTTTTCACCATTTGTGTTATAAGTCCCATGTACTAGGGAGTGAACCACCTATTCCTATATACTGGACACAATTCCAGACTCCGTGCTACTAATGAGAAATTTTCGAAATACCGAAAACACCCCAGTAATACTTTGCCCGACCCGGAAATCGAACCCGAGACCCCTTGTTCGGCAGTCGCTCTTGCAACCACTCGACCAACGAGGCAGTAAGTGATATAAAAAGATATTACGTTATTTTACCGACACGTATGTAAAATAAATGTGATTTGTCATTTTTCTAATACTTACCTCCAGATAGAGATAATATATCTCAACAGTTTCAAGTTCAATTGATTACTATGTAGATACATCATCGTAAACTGACTAACATACAAATTGACATATCCTATACGTGTGGTAGAGCCATGCTTCAGCACGAATGGACCGGCTCGACCGGAGTGATACCACGGCCTCACAGAAAACCGACGTGAAACAACGCTTGCGATGTGTGAGTGAGGTTACCGGAGGCCCAATTACCATATCCCCAATTTTCCCAATTGCTGATCTCCAAAAACTCTTAAATTCCTAACCCCAAACAGCCCGGCAACGCACTTGTAAAACCTAAGGTTCGGCAGTCCATGGACGGCGGCGATTGCTTACCATTGTCTACTCGTTAACCAGCTTATGCCATATAAAATATACTATAAACATATCACACCCAGACACCCAGAGCTGCGGACAGCGCCTGGCCTAGCAAGTTACCGATCGCGCCTCCTCCAGCTCGAAGCAGGAGTAGGAACGGGATGATTTTTAGTCAGTAAGAAATAAGACTCAGACCGAGAACAACAAGTATTGTTTTTTGCTGGCATCATACTCATGTTGCACAACAGCCGATTTCCCAACGACTGCGCTAACCGTACATTTCATAAATTTTCTTTTATAAGGTCATCAAGTTTCTTCTATATTTTACAAGGTCCGACGTTTAATAATACTTAGATATATGTTCGTTGCAATAGAGAGGCAACGCAATAAAAATAGTTGACCTACTCATTCAATTACATATATATATGTGTATACATTATATGTACTTAGTACATAGACTGCCTCGTTGGTCGAATGGTCGCAAGGGCAACTCACAAAGGGTCTCGGGTCCGATTCCCGGGACGGGCAAAGTATTGCTAAGCTCTTTTCTGATTTTCGAAAATCTCTCAGTAGCACGGAGTCTGGAATTGTGTATGGCATATGGCAATAGGGTCACCCCCTATTACATGGGGCTTATAACACAAATGGTGAAAAGTGGGTGTATATTGTATAGCGGCATTACGTGCCATAATGTGCACCTCTGCCTACCCCTTTCGGGATAAAAGGCGTGACGTTGGGTGTGTACTTAGTTACTACAATGACTCGTCAATTTATCTCAGAAAAGATAAAATATATCAAGAATGTCCGTTCATGATGATTAATATTTCTATGTAACATACCTATGTAGGTACCGTAGTTCTAGGATTTTCCTTGGTACGTGGAAATGCTTAGCTCTAATGTAGGTATCTAAATATAAGAATAAATTATAATTCTATTTATAACTATTACAGTAGCTTAAGTTTATTTCTTTTTTATAATAACTATCGTGAGACATACTAAATTAACTTAAAATCACGATTTACTCAACTCAAACTAGTCAGTAGAACTTTTCTCCATTAATATACGTGAGTAAACCGTGATTTTTAGTTAAATAAGTACATTTCGTTGTACTTTAGAAACTTGATTTATTTGGAAATTAAAAAAGTATCTGTTTTACGTTAAAAATAGAAATAGCCCTTAACCTTCTAAAGATGTTCAATTAAGGTAAACGTCCACAGGCCCGCATCGTACGCATCGCACGCGACGGATTTTAGTTTGTCTTGTAAAACTGAAACTCGTACAACTGCGTCCACTGATCCGCATCATCAGCAATGCCTAAATGCAATGCGTGCTAATGACGTCATACGGAATGCGTACGATACGCCCGATGCGTACGATGCGGGCCTGTGGACGCTTACCTTAATCCAGCAATTAACTATTATGGTCTATCGATTATGATAATGTCACAGTAACCAATAAATATTTCAAACCACTGCCAACTGCTGGGCAAGGGGTCTCAGGTTCGATTCCCTGGTCGGGCAAAGTATAACAGGGCTTTTTTCGGATTTTCGAAAATTTTTCAATAATAGCACGAAATCTGGAAATGTGCCCGGTATATGGCAATAGGCTCACTACCAATTACATGGGACTTACAACGTAAATTGTGAAATGTGATTGTACATTGGCATTATGTGCCATAATGTGCATCTCTTGCCTACCCGTTCGAGAATTAAGGGCGTGACGTTATTTAATAATTTATTTTAAACCATTAATTTTGATCTTCCTATTAATTCCAGCGACAATACCAACCTTCACATATGGCATCCAGATCGGCTGGTTGTCTCCAATGGGACCCCTGCTAAAGTCTAAATCGACGCCTGCGCAGGACCCGTTGACGGACAGCGACATCTCTTGGATGGCGGCTGCACTACCACTAGCCGCCATTTGTGGGATACCGTTCTTCAGTTACGCGTCTGATCGATTCGGACGCAAGATCTGTGTCATTCTTGTTTCTTTATTGTCTTGTGTAAGTATTTTAATATATTTTTTTAACGAGCATACGTATCACCTGATGGTAAGCAATCGCCGCCGCCCATAGACACTTGAACACTACAGGCGTTACATGTGCGTTGCCGGCCTTTTGAGGGTTAGGAGTTTAAGGGTTGTTGGGAAATCGGGGATTGGGAAGGGGGAATTGGGCCTCTGGTAACCTCACTCACACAACGCGATGTTATTATATGAATCAATTTTCTGATAGAAAATCACATTTTATTTACGTAAATGAGTACGCGACGCCGCGTTTGCACACGCTGCTCATTATGAAGAGTTCCTCTGTGACTTGAAACTAGTAGAGCTTTTCTCTATTAATTTACGTGAATAACTGCCGTACTTAAGAGTCATTTAATGGTTACTTAACCCAATACTTAGCAATTGCATTCGGCACAAAATCGTTAGATACTAAGAAATAGTTTAAGTAATCATTAAATGATTCAAAGTGCGGTAGCCAAACGTGATTTTTAATTAACTTTTACTACTTATGACGTCGAAATATTACCAATCTTCAGTAAACCCAAGTTCTAACAATATTTACAACAAACATGTATTATGACGTCAGAATTCACATTATGCAGCTATGTCTGACGTAGGTACGGTAAAGTTTAAATTCTCACTTACTTATACAAGGTAGTTATTTACGCAGTCAGAGAATAATATTTGTTTAATTTACATAATCTTTTTAGTTTGTTTTAAAACCTGTTCAAGTTCGTTATAGATTAGGTCAAATGGTGGCTTGTAAAAGAGTTAAAGAACTCTATTTCATTAAGAGAACATGGTTCAACCACCGAAATGTATGCAGTATGGAGAGTATTATGCCTGGTGGTAACTTTAAATGTGGGAGAGCCATGCTTCAGCACGAAGGGGCCGGCTCGACCGGAGTAATACCACGGCTTCACAGAAAACCGACGTGAAGAAAATCTTTCCAATCCCCGATTTCCCAATAATCCTTAAATACCTTACCCCTAAAAGGCCGGCAACGCACGTGTAACGTCTCTGGTGTCGGATGTCCATGGGCGGCGGCGATTGCTTACCATCAGGTGATCCGTCGGTACAGGAATTTTATTGTCAACAATATTTTTAGATTTCAAAGGATTTTGACGCACATAGGTACGAATATTATTCGACGCAATTTTTCATAAGTTCAATATAATAGGATTACTACAGATTACATTCGTACATTGGCGTCATCACGGTAAGACTTCAATTGTCTAGACACACCTACTAATAAATAATAATAAATCAAAGTATAAATCCGTGAGAATGATATAAAAACTAAATAAAACGCAATATAATAAACTATTTTTTTATTATATTGCGTAATAAGTTTGAAAACTTTGTCCCACGAGGACATTGGCACCCAAAAACCCCTTAATTGGCAGTGGTGCCTGTAAAATTACTCGCACTCGACTAAAAAAAAATATCAAAAGAAATAATAAAAGTAAAACTAGCCTTTAAAATACTTCAAAAACCGTATACCTAAATAAAAAAACCAAAATATAACTATTATGAATTATATCGGGTCGAAGTGGGGTTGAACAATAAAAGAATCACGCAAATCAGCCCATAAACCTCCATGTAATCAATCAGTGTAAATCTTTATATATATAATTCTTCTGTGAGTGTGTATGTCACTAAACTTCTCTTAGACGACTGGACCGATTTTGATGAATTTTTTTGTGTGTGTTCAAGGGGATCTGAGAATGGTTTAGATTCACAATTTTGTCCGCTGGACAATGTTTTTTTAATTAATTTTAAATTTTGACAGGACAACGTCTGTCGGGTCCGCAAGTAAATATATAAAAGCAAGAAAATAAAAATATACCGACCGAATTGAGAACCTCCTTCTTTTTGGAAGTCGGTTAAAAATGAAAGAGACATTCCACTTTGGTACCTACCGAGTGCCAATAAACTGAATAAAATCCAAAATAAATAATTACTTCCTTCATTTCATAAGTACGTTGACTCGCTATTATCACGGTGCAATAAAGTTCTTTAGTCGAAAAATACATTACTATCCTTAAGATGGTGCCATAAAGTTATTAAAAGCCTCCATATCATTTATGTTTTTAAAGTTATAAAATGAACATAAGATTCTGAATTAACACGGAAGAGTCATAATGATTTTGAGTTGAAATTTTTTATAATATGATGTATGCCGTAAACAAGCCTATGGATCACCTGATGGTAAGCAATTGCTGCCGCTCAAAGACACCCGAAACACCAGAAGCGTAACAAGTGCGTTGCGGGCTTTTTGGAAGTTAGGAATTTAAGGATTGCTAGGAAATCGGGGATTGGGTAATTGGGAAGGGCGGTAAAAACAGATAGAACTGCTTTACATTTGAACCCATCCTCTCTCGGGATTCCACTAGATAAACCTCTCGTTCGCCATATGAGACACGATAGAAAACGCATTGTGACTCATGGACATCTGCGCTCCTATCAGTAGCGTACCAAGAGTTCAATAAAATTAGAACTTAATTATTTCCTTTATCTTTGTCATATAATCCCAATTAGATAAGTTTTAACCTAGTAGATTTAGCTGAATGATAGTACTTTGTTTGGAGCATCTGCCATCAGTCCTCCACAACCAGAGCTAGACAGCCAGATGATCCAATGTAATTTTTTTTAGACTCTTGACTTGTCCCACCCTGTGGTCTCAGGGAAGACAATAGTAGTGATCGTTTTAGTGATATAAGAAGCCCACATTCCCTAGTCTTTTATCTCAAACAGGCGTCATATGAATGTGAATGAAATCTTCTGAAATATAATTCTTCTCCAATTTCAGATATCCTGGACGATAAAACTGACAGCGATTCTCCCATCAGCCCTAATATCAGCGAGGGTGATAGCTGGTCTCGCAGCGGGCGGCTGCTTCGTAGTAGTTCCAGTATACCTTAAAGAAATATCGGAAGACACTCTTCGAGGGGCCCTAGGGTCCTTGAACATGACTATGTGTAAACTTGGAGTGATATTTGTGTATGCTGTTGGTATGGCCACCTCGTATAGAGTGAACCAAGGAGTGTACCTCGCCGTGGCGGCTGTACATGTGATAGTCTTCTGTTTTATGCCAGAATCTCCCAATTTTCTGCTGAAGATTGGTGAGGAAAAGGTTGGTTGGGTTTTTTGTTGGTTAAGAAATTGTGTAAGGGTGTAAGTATGATATCAGATATGTATAGTATGTATACGTATAGAAACATTCTAATATACTACTTTCTAGGTAGAGTAATAAATCGATACCTTAATTGGCAAACTGCACATTTTTCTAAAATTGTTTTTCTTTACATCGTTAACATAACATCGTTTGGAACAATAAGTATGATAGAGTTTTAAGTGTCTCCTGAAAAATTTGCTCATAAGCAGTTAGCTGGTTTATTATTAGAACTTATTACGGGATATTTACCATGTTTATTATTTTTGATGTTTATCGGAAACCCATCAAAAATAATAAACATGGTAAATATCCCGTAATGAGTTCTAATAATAGTGTTAGTGCGACCATGTCAGTTTAAAAACTTAGTTAGCTGGTTTGCCAATTAGGGTAAATATGTTAGAAATCTTTTCGAGGAACATAATTAATTATGGATTCCGTAAATAATAATAAAAACTAGATTCTGCCAGCGGCTTTGCTCAGGATTTCGTGGGATAAATAGTGTTCTATGGGTTATTCTAGACTATGATCTAAATTTCATCCCGATCCCATCAGCCATCAGTTTAAAAATGGAGATTATTTCCAAATGTTCCAGAAAGCAGCTAAAACGATATCCTGGCTGCGGAGCCTGAACAAGGACCACAACCAGGTCGTGGAAGAGCTGCTGAAGCTGAAGGATGAGCAGCGGCAGTTCGAGGAGACCACCCGGGTCTCACTGCTCAGTGTGGGTAAAGTACGAATGATATCATTAGTCAAATGTACTGTTTCTTTAGTAATGGAAGTTGACTGTACGGTTCAGTGCCACGGCCACTGACACCCCGGGGGAAAATATTATGACGCCTACTTGAGGGAAGCAATATCAAGTGTTAGTAGTAGTTTTTTATTTTTTTAGCGCCCCCCAGAATTTGTCGCCGTGGGCCGTAGCCCCATCACGCCCCCCCCCCCTAACCCCGGCACTGGTACGGTTGTCAAGGTAGCTGGGTAACTGGCTGCCGTGCTACGTGGCACGGGTTCGATTCTCGTACGGAAGAACCCTTTATGTGATCCACAAATTGTTGTTTCGGGTCTGGGTGTCATTTGTATCTGAAATTGAAGTTTGTATAGGAACCCACGACCCAGGCGGGAATCCTAGTGTCAGCTAAAGTTTTATTTAAAAAAATGGGAAAGTCCCTCCGGACAAATGGAATTGAAACGTTAGTCAATGAAGGGAATAAAAATATCAATGTGTGGAATTAAGACTGACATTAGACTGTTTGTGTAAAACTCATACAACAGTACTTAGGTACTGGGTATTTACTGAGGTATGCTTCAACACTAAGTGTCATACTTTAAAAACTATGGAAAACTCGATTGAAGTGATGCCACGGCCTCACAGAAATTCGACGAGAAACAACGATGGTGTTGTTTCATCGTGCGAGTGAGGTTACCAGAGGCCCAATTCTAGGCAATGTTTCAATTAGGCATTTGTCTCATATTAAACACAATAAAATTATCTTCCGTGATGAGATAACAATTATATATCATCTAACAAGCAAAATTGACAAAGTTGCCATAGTAAAATTAATAGAGGCGCCATTGTAAGTACAAATAAAAACGCTAAGATAACAATTGACACGTTTTAACTAAGACTAATTTATAAACGCAAATCAAAATACCCCCCAATCCAGTTAACTTTCAACCTTATCTTCTTGTGATAACGCTGAAAATCGAATGAGGAGATTTGGGATACGTTTATGTGCTGCATATTTTCATAATACACTGATAATAAGTTAGTGTTTACATTTAGTATTTGAGCTATAAAACCTAAGTCGGGACCTACCGCTATCTAGTGCTTGTGTGCTTACTTTGTATGTACTATTGAAGGCAATAAGATGATCTTATCTATACGACTGTTGGTCGTGGGTTCGATGTCTTAACAGATATTTCTTTATTACACGTGTTTTATTTCCGGATGACGCCTAGAAGAATAATAGTAATGAACTGTCCGTCAGTTAGGAAATAAAAAAAAATTGTCGCATAAGATAAAACGACTCAAAGTTTAGTAGTGGGAGCAAATACGTCATTCCTAAGCACAAAATGTACCTAGAAGTGACGTCAAATGATATTTCAATTTTCGATTTTTCGCAATTCTCAGTAGCTACTAAGCCGGTGCATAGTAACAGACTCAGACTAGTCTAGTACATGGAACCCTCACACACTATAACTGGTGAAAAATGAATGCTACATTGCAAAAGTTAACCATGGCCTTATATGTATATAGATCCAAAAGGTTTTTTTTTGAGGGAGTAAAATCATCCTATGACTTCTCTCGCCTCGGAGAGGGAGTTACTGACTCTTATGGATCCAAAATCTTGGGACTCTCTACCTACAAGTATAGGTATGCTTACTTTCTCATTTCATTCCACAGTACGCGACCGTACGACGTTCTCGGCGCTTCGGATGACTCTAATGTTGATGGCGATGCAGACGCTCTCAGGGTGCTTCGCCCTCATGAACTACGCAGCGGACGTGTTCCATCGAGCGGGCACACAGTGGAGCCCCAACACGTTGGCATTGGCTGTCGGCTCCCTGCAGCTCGCTGGGTCGTTTTTCACTACGATATCCATTGAAAAGTTTGGACGAAAGGTAATGTTTTTTTTTATGGAGGAACGATCCTGCTTTCCCAATCATTCAGAATCGCCAAAAGACTGGCTACGCAATGCACTTGTAACTGTCTGGTGTTGCAGTTGTGCATGAGCGGCACCGATTGCTTACCATCAGGCGCTACGCCTGCTCGCGTAGCCTTTAAAAAAAAACATAAAAGAAACACCTATGTAAGGTTCCAAAAAAGAGTTTGAGTGTTCTGAAAAATGTACTGTTTTTAATGTTTCTATGAGACTTACTAATTAGGTATGTATATCTAAAATTAATTCCAGGTAAGTACGTATTAATTCAGGATGAGTACGTAGGTAGATAAGTTGAGCATGCTCTGCATACATTAAATATCGAAAATGTAAGCATTATTAGGCAGTTGTTCCACCGGCAACGATGAACGAGTAACGAGTAGAGCTAGAACTAGAAACGAGTGAAAACAAAAACAAACAAGTGAAGCGAACACTCGCCGGCAGTGTGAACAGTCAGCGATCAACTATTTGTATATGCATCTCTTTTGTTTACACGGAAAGTATATTTATTGTACGTTTCTTGAGCGAGAAAATAGCCGATAGTTAGTCGTTCACTCGCCGTTGGTGGGACAACTGCCTTAGGTATGACGTTTACGTCATGCAGTTAGAAGAATAAAGAGCGTGTCATACTTATCTGTTTCGTTAATCACAAAATGATCCAAAGCCAGATCACCAACAACAGCAAAATAAACACTCGTTTAAAAACCTCGAACTATTTTAATTACATACAATCTACAGTTTACTAATGAACTCCTTCCACGGACAATACCCGCGACCTTCTTTGTCTGAACACCAGCTCAACCTCATAACCACCCTCTGTAGAGGATTATCAAAGAGAGCAAACTTATTCCCACTACGCACCTGAGACCAGCTCGGGTACACATACTCCACCCTCAAAAAGTCTTCTTTATCATCTGTCCATCTCTGAAACACCAGCTTCCCACCAATAGGAAACTTCTCAAATTGGTTCGGCAAATCTACCGGCTCAAATCCCATATTTGTGACAATAGTGTTCAAATTATAATCGTGACCGACCAACAAAATCAACTTTGGCATATTGTCATAATTGAAAAACGTTTGTCTCAAATAGTCCATCAATGGTGCTCCAATATCTTCAGCTACTGTTGCGTATCTTATGTCATGGTCTTGGCGTCCTAACTCCGTTATTACTTTCCATTTTTCTTTATTTCTCATGTAACCCCACGCAATGTCTTTTATCGGCACACCGTCGTAGTAGCTCATTACAAAGAAATCTATCACTGAATCGGATATCAGCAGTGGTCCACGTACCCACAATTCCTTACCAGGTTTGAGGTATATCGTATTCTTTGGTTCCGTCAAATCACAGATATCATCCTCTTTGCAAATGTCTGACTCTTCTATATCCAATATGTCGTTCAATTCCAAATATACCTCTTTAAGTTTCTGATTATTTAACATTTTTCTCTTAATTTCTTCTATTACATTATCTTTGAAAGCTTTTGTAGTGTTGTGTATCACTGGAGCGAAGAGAGGATCCGGGCCGTCGATTTTCCTATGATATATATGCAAGGGGCAGTCTTTGAACGCGGATCTAAGGAAAGCTCGCGCGGTTGCTTTAGTTCTGCTCGCAGTGTTCGTGTAGGCATACACTTCGTCGTCATCTGGACATCCTACGTTTAGGAACTCATTGTCGTTGAACCACTGTGCGAAGTATTCGCCTATGTATCCTTCTAGCCGTGCTCCGTTAGGCGTCAGCGCTCCTTTCAGGCCAGATAATGGCGGCCATCGCTTCGGTGTATACCGTTCCAAGTCCTCTTCATCAGCTACTGGATACCGCACATTGTGCCTACTGAATATCAATACTTGCTTCAGTTGCAATTCATTCGCGTCCAAGATATTAGAAAACAGCGCGATCGATAAAAACACTGAAACTAGAACTTTCTTCATGTTTTTTTTAACTTATTTAGGTATTTATCACTGTTACAAACTTTGTATTTAGATTTTTTAATGATATATTTATGTATTTGCGTTTTCTATTAACATTTGTTTAAGTAGACCTGCCCATGTCTGTAGGTTAAACAAGACTAGTTTAGTTATAATAAAATATTCTCACGGTGCACACTGGAACATCTCCATACAAGATAGTGGTCAAAACAAGATTTTATAATTTTAGGTATTGTTGATTTTTTTCCCGATCTGTTTTGAGGATACATTGAATTATTTTTCATAAACGATAAATTATAATTATTTGCTTTCATTGGGTAATGACTTAAAAGTCACACTCAGCCTGGGAATTTAAATTAGAGTAATTAAGTAATTAATCTCAAAACGTAAGATAGTTGGCTGAAAATTAATGAAAAAACTATGTAGGTAATACTTAAAACCTACTTATCGTAGGGCGCCCGCGTCTATAGAAATTTGATGATCATAGATCAATAAAATAGTTCGTTTCCTATGAGTGTTGTGCTATTTGCGTGTATAGACGTATTGTATCTTCGTCTTTTTTGAGAAACTTAAAGAAGATACTTTTTTATGTCCTTAAAGTATAGAATTCTCAGTAGATCAACATTTTCCACACCAACATTTTTAAATTAAGTTTATTAACATCGCATTAATTCTTTAACATTGACAAACAGATATATTCTCTGACTTTAACGTGATATCATTACTTAACGAAAGCAAATTATGACTTACCATTAACGAAAAACATCTCAAAATATCCTCAAAAATTTAAATATCGGAAAAAATCAACAGTACTGAAAAAACAATCTAGTTTTGGCCCCTACCTTGTATGGAGTCGTCCCAGTGTGCGGTGTACTGAAGTGTAGAAGTGACTGGTACTATCAATAACGTAACCATTTCATTTAAAATATTATGCATTGATGAGGCAAACCGGAAAATTATTACTATAATATATAATGCGCTGTGAAATTTATATCGATATTTTCCCGAAGTCATAATGGGTTAATCTCGCTAATACAATCCGTACTTCATTAGTATTAATGAGAAAGTGTATGTGTGTCTGTTTATTTGTCCGTCTTTCAAAACGGAACGACGATTTTTTTATGTGGAAGGTAAAGTCGAAGGGATGGAAAGTGACATTAGCTACTCTTTGTCTCTTCCGAACTCCCTACTTCCCTAAAATGTCGGTTAAATGATGGTTTGGTTGGTTGGAACCGGCCTATCTGGAAGTAATTGGGGAGGCCTGTGCCTCCCCCAATTACTTCAACGGTCAGCCAGAACGTCTTGTGGCTGATATGATGATGGGCGGTGCCGCAATTTTCAAGGTAGAAAGCTAAAAAATTAGTATTCGAACAATTTGTGACAAAGAAAAAAGTGAGAAGTGAAATCTTGGAACCATAAAGCAAATACAAAGAGGAGATGCCATTATGTGATTGTGCACTGTGATAAAACAATGGACCCTGCCCAATGATACCTATTATAAGTTAAAAGGCGTAGATAGGTTATAAGCGCTCAGAGAGTGGCGTATTAAAATGTGGACAGTTGGTAACTTGTTTGTAGTACGTTGAAAATAGAAAAATGGAGCGGAACGTGGTTTGTAACGACCTGCGCTCCCCGTAAAAGTGCTACGCATTATGTTAAAGGGAAATTCACTCCTCTTTGTATTTGCTTCATGCTTGCAACAAAATTTTGAGGCACATATCTTTAATCGACTGAGCTGAAATTTTGTATACTTGCGTTTACGTTTCGCTTTCAAAACGCTTGTAGAAAAAGTTTTTTTTTTCGTTTATTTTTACTTAATACATCGAAAGTACGCCTTAAGGAAAATACTTGTACGGTGGTAAAACAATTACTTGTATTTCACGGTGTATAAAACAACTGGACACGGTATTAGCAACAGCATTATGGATTAAACACCACGTGTAGCTCTATAATATAATCATTGGACTTGCACTGAACAAGAAGGTTACCTTAGAGGTGACACAGGACCGAAGCTGTGGACGGGTTACCGGAGCTCGGGCTCAGAGAAGGAATAGAAATGAGGTGGTTTTTAATTAGTAAGAATCTGACACTCCCTCTGGCCTCGCCCAAGGCGAGGGAACCATTGGATGATTGCCCCCATAAAAAAACAAAGGAGTAATGGATTTAGAAACCAATATAGATTGCAAGCTTTCTGTTATTTCCCCATGTGTTAATCCAGACTACAATCTATCTTTGTCTATACCTACTAGACAGAATTCCATTACAGAAGTCCAAATTCGTCCAGTAGTTTTGTTGTGAAATAATAACAAACATACATACATACCTACCAACATACATCTATATATAATACCTTCTCATAATCTTTCGCATTTATAATATTAGTAGGATTTTCTTTTACTAGAAGCGAGGCCAGATCCTTGTGTGTAATAGGGGCGACAATACGAGTATTGCCAAATGTTTCAAACAGTTCTAGACTACATACAAATATTTTTTAATAATTAATAATGTCGTAAGTTTTATTTTTAAAACATTAGTTGATAGATTTATTCATCGGAATCTCGTGATTTTTGGTTTTCTGTAAAATCTTTATCTTTATTTTTGTATTAACTATCGTGAGGTATATTAAATTAACTAAAACCACAATTTACTCACGTAGGTATATTAATTAATGGATACTCAAGTATATATTATTAGGCTGCGAGACGTCGACATCGCCGCGTTAGGGCACATGATGAAGAGTCCCTATGTGACTCAAAACTAGTAGAGCTTTTTCCATTCATATACGTGAGTAAACCTTGATTTTAGTAGGTAAATATTTTTCTTTATTTTGTTATAAATTTGGAATCTGGATATGTACCCGGTGCAATATTTAGCCTTTCATCTAGATTAACCGCGGGTTTATGAATTTATGTTTATCCTAACAGTTGATTATTATTCAACTTTCTCTTCTAAGGCCCAAGAGAAAGGAGCTGACCTCCGTCATCCGTTTAGCTCAGTAGAGCTCCTTATGGGCAGGTCATTCATTCTCCTTCCTTGATAGGAGGATACCTGAAAAAAAAAATTATGAGAAGACTTATTGCGTGATCAAAACCTAATAGTAGCTACTTACGTGAGGCAAACCTAGGACTTGACTAGTTGCTGACTAAGCATGTATTACGGTGTACTGAATTGTAATAAATCATACTTTGGGTTTTTTGTGGGGAAAAATCATCCAATGACTTCTCCCACCTTGGGCGAGGCGAGAGGGAGTATCAGACTCTTACTGACTAAAAACCACCCCGTTCCTACTCCTGCTTTTCGAGCCGGAGCCCCGGTAACTCGCTAGGTAGTCCGCAGCTCCGGATACTTTGGGATACTATGCATATTTTCACTTGTTGGGTACACTCGCATTTAATAACAATCAAATAAGATGTGTAGTTGAGCAACTAATCTGTACCTTACAACACTGAATAAACACCATATAAAGTAAGCGCTCACCTAACCACCCATCGACATACAAAAACCAGGTAAACCCCATATTACTACACATTCTTCAAAACTCACACAAGTTTATAAATAAATAAAATGTATGTTGTTGACATTTGACTTGTTCTTTTCATCCGCGTCATCGCATAGATATCTAATCGGGCAGTTTCCATAGTTTCTCAATTTGTGAAATGCCTGCTAGAAACCTTCTTGTTGATATAATGATAGTCATATTTTGGCTCAAGAGTCGTGAGGCCATATGCAGACATTTTCTTATTTCTATTAGTAGGTAAGCAATCGCTGCTCATGGTCATCCGCACATCAGTACCCTTAGTATGAGTTTTATACGTTTACAGTAATTGGCCGGCTCGAATAAACCAACCAATCAGTACCCTTAGTAGGAGTTTGCATTACGTTTAATGGAGTCGAAACGAGAGTGCGTTCGGCGCTCTGATTAGCCGGCTCGAATAAATCAACCAACCAACCAGACATTGATTACTTTAAACGTAGAGCAAACTCGTATTAAGGATACAGAAACGATACGAACGCATTGTCAGCATTTTGGAATAAAGCTTGGTTTTGACACACATAAAATCTACTTATATACCAAAGCATAATATGTGAGGCATCAAGTACTTAGTGTTAGTTCATACCAAATAATGCGTACCTGCAATCGTACGTACATGAATATTAAATACGATTACAGGTACTACTTGGTGAGCTGCGGACTACCTAGCGGGTTTACCGGGGCTTCGGTTTGAAAAGCAGGAGTCGGAACGGGGTGGTTTTTAGTCAGTAACAGTCTGACACTCCCTCTCGCCTCGCCCAAGGCGAGAAAAGTCATAGGATGATTTTCACCCCTCAAAAAAAAATTACTACCTGGTCCAATCATACCAGCATAAAAACTTTTCGGATAGGTATGTACCTATATAATATGTATAAGTAGGTTCTATGATTCATTATTATTGCTTCCAGGTTCCTCTAGCGTGCAGTTCTCTAGTGGTGTCGATATGTATGACGACCCTGGCGACCTGTTTCCTGCTTGGCACCGGCGTGGTGAGCTGGTTGCCGGTGGTAGCCGTGTGTCTCTGTATCCTGGCTTACGGAGCCGGTCTGGCACCAGTGCCCATGGTCATCATGGCTGAAGTGTTCCCTTTTCAGGTGAGATAGTGTTTTTGGAACATGCTCTGACTGCCGTACTTAGAGTCATTTAATGAATACTTAAACTATGTCTTAGTAACGATTTTTTTCTGATAACGATTGCTAAGGACTGGATTAAGTAACCATTAAATGACTTAGTGTGGCCATTCCCCGGCACGAATGGATCAGCTCGATCGTAGTAATATCAGGGTGTACTACTCCCGCACAGTTTCATCCGCTGCTCGCCTCCTATTGATTATAACGAGATGTTTTAGCCTAGCCTTCCTCGATAAACGCACTTTTACTTTTCAAACACAAAAATAATAATTCAATTTGAACCAAGTTCTTAGTTCCGCAGATTATCGCGTGTAAACAAAATCCGACTTTATAAAGATTGATTAGTAAAGATTATTTATTTATTAGGCATGCCTAATGGATAATGCAAAATGCATTAGGTATTTATTGTTTTAAATTTTATTTGCTAGTTGCGGATTATTTTTATTAGTTGCGGATTAACAACGCTTAAGGTTTAAGGCTGGGTTTAAGGGACGCTTACCTTAGTAAGCGTCCCCAGGCTCGCATCGTACGAGCGACAACGATTCGTGCGATGTACGCATCGAGTGGCCTGCCGGGCAAGGGGTTTCGGTTCGGCAAAGAATACTGGGCTATTTTTGGGTTTTCTAAAATTTCTGACTAGTAATACGGAATTGTGGCAGTATTATGGCAATAGGCTCACCCCCTATTACATGTAACTTATATAACACAAATGATGAAAAGTGTGTGTACATTGTACAGTACCATACTCTGCCTTCCCCTTCAGAGGATAAAAGGTGTGACGACGCAAATAACAAAAATATTACATTTTCCAGGTGCGAGCACGAATGGCCGGAGCATCAATGGCGTTTTCCTTTTTCTGCAGTTCAATGACCGTCCTGTTCTACACGCCCATAGCCAACCAATTCGGAGCCTACGTAGTATTTTACACCTTCGCAGCGGTAACATTGTTCGGCGTACTCTACACTGTCCTATGGGTACCAGAAACTAAAGGAAAAAGCTTAGAAGAAATCCAAAAATATTGGAAAAAGACTGAACCAGTATTTGTGTGAAGTTGTGAACTATGCCTTATTTGAGAGACATTGGTTTGAGGTGCACATTCCCTTTTGTAGTTTTATTTATGAGATTATTTATGGGATGGTGATGACGATGTAAAGGAAAAATCTATGTATCAATCAGTTCATCATATTTATTAGACACGTGTTTTCTGTTTTATAAGACAAATAACAATCTAGAATCTGTTATAACATTATAATATTCAAATATGTATCTCGTCGTAAGTGTTTTAAGTCACAGCAAGAAAATACGTATCCATTTTTTTTCAATAATGCACGCTACACACCTTACCTTTTAACCGTGCATTTTTAACTGTACAGTCTGACTGAAGATTTATCATACAGTTTTACTTATTTTTCTTCGTAATGCCCCGAGTTACAAGCGTTCATACGCTACGGGGCTTCCCACCTTGGTCCATACAGCTTACAGATTTTACGATTACATTGCACAGTTAAACCGTAAAGTGTAACAGTTAACCGCTACTAACCTTCAAAAATGACGTAATAAATAATATATATTAAGTATCATCATATCATCTTCCCTATTGAATCTCTTTTCGTCCAAATATGTTAAGAATCTAAAAGTATTCTTATAGGCCAGGCCAGTATTCTTCTTTTGTAGATAGTACATAGTAGGATTGTAGTATCTTAATGTGGAATATCTATTATTTTATTTTATTTATTTATTCTTTTTGCAACTATATTTTATAAGAGTGGGCTTGGCAGGAATGCCTATAGTATTCTTACTAGCCAACCTTTAGGTGATGCAGTAAGAATGTGGTCGGTGCAACAAAGTGAAAAAAAAAACAATCGTAAAAAAAACGTAATTTTTAAATGTATGGTAGGTACCATCTTATGTCTGCATCAATTTCCACTTCCTCTAAATATTTGGCAGTTAGTAATACATATTATTAATTTATACTATTTAAGTAATATTGATTCCTTAGATACGTAAGTTTGTGAGAAGAAATGAAAATTATAAATTTTCTCAAAATTGAAATCTCATTTCAGTATTTTTGTTATCTTTTCTATAAAATAACTTATAAAGAGTCCGTAAAAGACTACTTCGGTTCGTTGTTATAAACGAGTGTCAAAAGTGATTTATTTATTGTATAAATTATTATGAATCATTTCCTTGTGAGAATAACCTTTGTATATACACGTGTAATGGGTACATTTAAATAAAAAACGTAGGTATAATAAATTTATGTCTATTTATTGTTATCAGTGAACGTGAACATAACCTCTTAGCATCAGGGTATTGTGATAGGTACACAGAATGGAATTAAAAATGTAAAACGACCAAGAAATGTGTTTATTATTTATTTTAATACATAACTACAGAGAATCACTGCGACAGTGGAGCGAGCGCTGTGTCGCCAATATTCATTTTTTTGGTACACCTTAAATAAAAATTTTATCGATAAAAAAAGAGTTATTCCTTAATGCCGGTCTTGTACAAGTGGTATGGGCATCGAAGCGGAGCGGGGAACCCTATAGCGTAGACTAAAACAAATAAATGGTAGCAACGTCGTCACTTAGAGTAAAATTAAATAATCTATATAACCTTATATTGTATCAACCGTCAGATCATACAGCAGCTGTACCATGAACCTGTGACCTAGTATCGAGTTAGAAACAAGTGCTTGTGAAACTACAGGGCGATCCCTGACAAACCCTACATTGATATTTAGAATAATATCACGAGAAATTAAATTATTTTTAGTTGACGAATACCTAAATTTAGAGGCCGGTCACTGAGATACGTAGCACGATCGTTTAATATTAGAAATAGGCATAAAAATGTCCAAAACATTTCGTTTACTTTGTACCTATCCGAGAGAAACAAGTTTCAAAACACTAGTCCGCTTAACATTACATAAATTTATATATATATATGTTTGATTTATAAAACGTGTTCACATTCGTATCTCAGAAAACGGGTCAAAATCGACAACACACATAATTATAACCTTAAAATTAGCCGCTACGATGACCACAGAATATAAATGTCCAACCAACATTACAAGAGTACCGCAGTCAACATTCACGTCCTCCAAGGAGGTCCAAACTATACAATAATATTAATTAAAAAAAATAAAGAAGACGTTCATCGACCAGCCGAAATGAAAAAAATTAAAACTAAAAACAACGAATAAAACAAACATTAAGATATTAAACCTTATCAATTAACTTCTATAATACAGACTCGTTACCTCTATGCTTAGATCGTTACTCAATCCTGGAGTTGTATTCAAGACAATTCGTACTTTTGTAACTCGTACAATTTCGAAGGCAACTTCCCAAGGTAAGTTTACACTCTTTAGTAATGTTTCTCAAACTCATTTGTGAAGTCTCATTTACTGAAGTGCAGTGTAAACTAGACTCTGTGTACGATGACATTAAGTTACAATTTGATTCACCGCCAATTTCCGAGGTCTTTATTACTTGTGTACCTGAGTAAATATGTATAATTTACGCGTGCATCTAAATAAGATTTGAATAATAAATGAACTACGTCTGTCTGTTTCTTTAGCATAATATTATATGAAGGTTGTAGGAAAGAAATGTTGAGCAATTTATTATGTATTATGTTCTAAGTAAATTATTATACATAGAAACTTAGGTACATAGGCAACAACCTCTAATATATTCAATTTAAGGTATAATAAATACCTTTTGGTCGACATAATTTGGATTATTAAATCTGATATTGGTATATTTTGCACGATTTTATGTCATAATATTAATATTTTAAGGTCTGTTTCAGAATGTCTCATTAAGTTTATACTAGACTTCTATTGACGGAATTCTCCGCTAAGCTAGCCTAGCAGTAACTTAATCAAACATTTTAAAACAAGTCCTCAGTGTCGTAAGTTCGATTTAAAGTATTTATAATCTCTACTTCTTTTATTATATTGACATTTACTGCCGCACTCAGACATTTAATGGTTACTTAAACTATTCCTTAGTAACGATTTTGTTTCGAAAACAATTGCTAAGGACTGGGTTAAGTAACCATTAAACGACAGAGTACGGCGGTGAGACACATAACTAACTGTGTTTCTGTTTATATAGAGAGCCACCAAATTTATAGGGCTCTACCATTAAATCGATCCTAATTTTCTTGTGTAGTTTTTTTACTATACTATATGTATAACAATATTTTGTATTATAAGTACTGCAATTTATTCCACATTTAGATACAATAAATCGAACCTCCACACAATTACATTAAATCATATAAAGTGTATTATTTACTATTTAATAATAATCAAACATAAATATATAGAGATTTACTATAACTTACGAAAAATATCCATTTGTCTGTCTGTCTGCAATACATATAATAACATTGATCTAATACACAATGATTTAATCAAAGTATTCCTATTGAAAGTCCGTAATTTGTATTATAATAATAAAAAATAATTATTGATTTATTTACATGTCCATAATCACTTTCGATTTATATTTCGCTATTGGTTTTGACGTGAGATATATTAAACATTGTTAGGAACAACATATTAGCTATAGGACGTCCTTTGCTGAACATACGCCTCCTCCAATGACTTGCAGGAGCCTTAGTACGAGTTTACTTTACGTTCAACTAGATTGAAACGAGAGCGCGTTTGGCGCTCTGATTAGCCGGCTCGAATGAACCAACCAATCAGAGCGCCGAACGCGCTATCGTTTTAATTTCGTTAAATATAAAGCTAATTCGGACTAAGAGTTACTGATCAGTCGGTTGGAAGTGACTTTCATCCAGTTACTCCCTGCGACCATACATATGACATTGCATACAACCCTCTCATTGGCCTGCTTCAAATTATCCAACCATCAGAAGGCTAAACGCAGTAACACTTAAAACACGTCGTAGGAGGCCAACGGCGGAATAAAATAAACTGAGTATTAAAATTGTCTATTGATGTCACTACATACTAAAATTAAAAGCAAATAAAATAGATAATTGGCAATAATTATATAATAATAAGCGTAATATATTCAGAATTATTCATATTAAAATTATAAATGAAATTAAAAATCTATATCTCACGTCAAAACCAAAAAAATATTCAAAGTCACAGAAGAAACGATCCTTTGATGAATGAACGATGTGTTCCGTTCACTCGTTCACTGAATGAATGGTTTAGTGAAATCATTCATTCGTTCATTAGTAAGGTGTATACGAGTAGCCAGTCTTCATAGGGTTAAGCTTATAAATACTTGACTGAGTTTTGTCCTAGATTCCAGCCTAGACAGATAATTTAGACAAAATATTGCCAATGTTTTAATATATTCTCTTTAGATTTTAGAGAGATAGTCAAAAAAGTAGTAGTTTAACTATTGGCGCAATTTTATCTTTGTCAAATTTAACTGTTTGGGCTTTAAATTAGCTGTTGATTGACGAAACAGACCTTTTATGTTATAAATAATCCATAATAGAAGTATATGACAGTATTTTATTAAAATGAAATAATTAAGCAATTAGTAAAACGCATTTTTAAAGTGATAAAATCATAATAAGTTACATAATTTTACGACCGTAGCCAATTATGTCGCGGTTTTATGTATATTCAGCGATAACACGAAGACGCATGGACTGTTTTTCAAATATTATTTAATTTTTGCTATTTAAGAGAGCTGTTTCGTCAAAACAACGGCTAAATTTCCACATTCATTAACATTAAAACGTTTGATCACCATCTTGTATGAGATTTGTATGATTTATTACAGTGCCAACATCGACGATAGATAACCTTGACACAAGATATTATTGATTAAACCTTTTTAGATTTTAAGTAAATCTTATACAAATTCATTTATAGGGACGCTAGGGAGTAGATTTTCCTTACATTTGTTTAGCAATAGACCTCATAGTTCTATTTACTTTTAAAGCACATTCGTTTGAAATATTGTATGACAGTTTTTATTCAAATTCTTAACCTAATTTTCGCTGTCTTGCAAACACGATTAAAACCAATTTTAATAAGAAATACGAAGACGTACCATACATACATGTTAAGCTTATTATGACAGTAATCAATAACAATTGACAGTTCAATTTCCAATTGTCACACATAATTCACATTTGATTTTGTTTACATACAATTTTCATAATCGATAATCTAAAAAGCTGATTAAAAAATTTCATACAAATCTTTCGACAGAGACGAATAATTTAAAACTATTACAAGATGCAGCGGATGATTTCTTCTTATATACAATATCAATTTCTCAGATGTCATACAAAACTGACAGTTCGTATTGAAACGTCACGTTTGACAGGTGTCACGGTTGACATTGACAGGTGGTTGTCAAAGTGACGTTAGTGCGGTCAGGTTATCTATGTCTATGGTGGTACTTACTCGCCGGGCGCGCTCGATGGTCCAGCGTGCGGTCGGTTTCAGTCGCTGACCGCGCGCTTTGCTTGAGGCTCTTCTAGTTCCGTTTCAGGTGGATTCTCTAGGCCTGGCAGTTGTATCTGTGTATCTGACGCTTCTGAGGGCTGGAGAGAAGATACGGAACAATTAGTTTGTGATACAAAGAGACTAGGGATTATCCACATATTACGTAACACTGAAAAGGAGAGGGCGGTAATATCACAAAAAGCGAGAGACGGGGAGGGGTTCTATGTCGAAGTTTGCGTGACGTAATATGTGGACGGCCCCCTACTGTGACTATCACATGACAATGTCTATAGGAAAGGGATTTATTTAAATACAATAAGCATTCGCAACAGTTATTCTGTTCAAAACACAACGACGTACAATAAATCTAAAGGAATCTACGAGCATTATCTACAAGACCATAAATAAAGACATATGTACATTTCAAAGTAAAACAATAAATTAGTATTAGTACAGTAATAAAGGCGCTTTATAATTACAGCACACGAATAAAGGTCGTTAGTAAATGCTCGTAGATCGGACTATTTCTAACAACAAAAACATAAAAATTTAGAACAAAAATACTTACATTGGTGATCATTAGAGAGATATTTAAAATACTATGGTCTATAGAGTTTACCTTTGCGTCTATACTTCCGGACCGTCCCACAGTATGCTTGGAAAACATTTTACAATGTAAATACATATACTAGTTTAGTTTCAAGCGTTTGTGTGGATAATATAAGCGTATTTACACATATATTTTATAATGAATAGCTTTGGTTAGTGATATAATGGTGTTATGTCATGTTTTAACCTTTCAGCAGCCGAATAAGTCTTTCTGTTTGTGATATTTTTGTCATTTACTGTAAATAGTAGGTAAAACATATCAGATCTTGAACTCCTAACTGATTTTGAGAGTTAAGATGATGTTATGGCACCACAACAACCATCTGTTAGCCAACTTTAATAACTCAACGAGACATATTAGATGTAAGGTTTATAGACATGGAACATTTTGAGACATATGCCTTATGGATCAATCATAAATATTGTTTCGTGCCAATGTGATATTTTGGAGACAAAATTAATGCGCCCATATTTTATCACTGTTCTATATTTTATCACTATTCATATAAAATTTTAATATGAATATAATAATCAATAGTGACATAAAATTTTTCTTTCTTCTTTCTTCATTTAGAACATACCCAAATGACTGCTGAGAGGTTAAAACATATGATAAAAATATATTTAGCTTTATATAAATAAGGTGTATAATTGAATGGAGGCTTGAATACACACGATGGGAGGTGTATGTCCAGTGTAGATGACAGATGAACATGACGCAAGCTAGAAATGTTAATGTTAGTATGATCAGTAAGGGGTTAAATCACACAAATTGTTTTGTAGATTGGCAATGGTACATTCAAAACGAGATAGTTTAGTAAATTATAGTCGTTTTAATTATTTTAATCCTTACTCTTTCTGCAATAAGAAATATAAATATATACTACAGAATTCGCAGTGCAGTCATTTATGAGTTATGCACTTAAAATTTTTAACTATAGTCGGGCCATTTCAAACATGCGAACTGTCATAAGTATCATTTTATCAGATCTCCCTCTCTCACACTTAGGCAAATTGTGTGGGATAGTCACATTATTCATCACAGTTCACACATTTATAATGCCCTTTTTATAACATAGATTATATATTTTAACAGACTTTTAATTTCTATTAATTGTGCACAATTGAAAATTTCTTTATATATGTACTCTAGGTTAAGCCTCACTGTCGAATTGGGAAAATCCTGTAATGAGAGTGTAGGAAGATTTTTATGAATAAATAAATAAATAAATAAATTTTATTAAATAAAAATAAATAATACTTCTCTGGTTCCAAAACGCAACGCCATCACATTGCCAATCTACATACGAATGATATATGAAAGTACAGAATCCCAGCACCACACACAAACACAGAAATGAACACAAAGTCACTCACACCACAATAGCATGAATACATAATGTGATACCAAAGCTAGGAACCAACGAAACGAAATGTATGTTTGAGTATATTAAAGTTTATTTTCATTTGGAGATACATAATGTAAAGAATTAACGCAAATCTGGGTCTGATTAACAAGCTTTAGACACTGACACGAGTCTTGTGTCATTTTGTAAGAACAGTTTAAAGAGTTGTACCAAAAAGTAATAAAAAAAAGAATTACGTAGAAGAGTTCACATTCATGTAGAAGAGAATATGATATCTGGCTTCTTAGATAAGAAATGCAAGCCAGCCAGTAACATGTAACTAATTTTAAATTATTGAAAAGTGTACTATTTTGCATCCTATTTAAAAGAATAAATTATAATTTCATATCAGGACCTTAACACTTTGAACGCTGAGGTGGTCACCAGTGACCGACGTTAGCGGAGTATTTGCCTTCAACAGTTTTCTATTGACAGTCAAAGACTTAAAAACAACTGCCAGATCTTACGTTAATTTAGACACATCCTGTACAAATCCCCATGAATCTAAAAACTACTTTACATACTACAAAACAAGGCATACATTTCAATTTCGTTGGTTGCGTATAAGGTGTGTGTGTAAAGAATAGTATAGTTTCCTTGCTTACCTCAACGTCGTTAGTGTTCTCTCGTTCGGTAATGGGGCGCGGACGCTTCTTGGTCCGAGGGACGTTTGGCTCGCCCGCCGCTTGTTTCTTGGGTTGGAACTGTGCGGAGGAAAAAGAGCAGGTTTAATGTAGTTTTCAACCAATAAAATTAGATAATAGAAGTAGTATCACAATGTTTCTTAACAGTAATTACTACATAAATATATCAAGGGATAACTTATACTACTTATTTATAGTTAGTGAAATTAAATAAATTCAAATTATATGAGAGAGGTAATAAAGAGACGTTTAACTTTCATCATTTAATTTGGCAATTGGCCACTGCTAGTTACTGTCACTGCAGTGTTAAGTAATGGATCTAAACATTTTATAATCGATATAAATTAAGTATCTACATGGTACCTACAG
Organism: Spodoptera frugiperda; assembly: GCF_023101765.2. Classification (NCBI taxonomy): domain Eukaryota; kingdom Metazoa; phylum Arthropoda; class Insecta; order Lepidoptera; family Noctuidae; genus Spodoptera; species Spodoptera frugiperda. The sequence goes on along the minus strand of NC_064221.1, from coordinate 6,646,841 downwards.
ACATCCTAAAAGCTGATGATAATAAGCTAAACCTTATAAAGTGCGACCTCTAACTCGTTTTCCAAGCGTGTATATTATGGAATATACTCTTATATACAGGGAGGCCCATAGACCACTAATAGATTGTCTCGAGTTATGGTTAATATCGTACCTGTAGTTCAGGCGGTAGGAAGACGCGCGTGTTGACGAAGTACTCGGACTGCGGCGCGAAGTACATCCGCGGGATGCGCGCGTCCGACGGGAACTCGCGCAGCTCGAAGTTCTGGGACCGCGCCCAGATCACCGACATCGCCAGGTCGCATACTGCCCACAGTTTCTGGGAACAAACATTCACATTACGATCTCCTTGGAAACTCTGGGATCATATACGTATAAATTGTGTGTAATAAATAGATAAATTAAAATTTCTTGAAACATTTGATGAATCACTTAGGTATACAAATTTACCTGACTAAAAGAAGAAAAAACTATATACGAATTTCTAAGGTTGAAATAAGGTTGAAAGTAAAATGGACATCATTTTAAACATTCCTTTTATGTACTACATTCTACAAAACACACGATTTTCCGTGCCATCTCCAATAAACCAACCAATCAGACAACCAAACGCGCTCTCGTTTCAAACTCGTAAAACGTAAAACAAACTCCTACTAAACCCTCACATAGACAGCTAAAAATCAACCCAAATATAAAAAAAAAAAAAAAAACACCATTAAACATTAACTCACATAGTTAACAGCATCATCAGTCTCACAGAGCGCGTCCTTGTGCAGCTTCATGCGTTCCACGAGGCTCTTGTAGAACCCGTAGCAGTAGAAGTCGTTGCGCGTGATCAACGGCTCCAGGATGAACCACAGGCAGTTCTTTATTACCTGGGGAGATGAGTGTATTGTTAGTATTTGGTTATAGAGGGTTATATTGTGAATAACTCACATACGGCGCATTCCAATAACCTACCGAACGGTAGATTTGCCTAGAGGTAGAATTTTGACACATTTTGTATGGAACTAATGTCAAAATTCTACCGCACGTAGGCAAATCTACCGATCGGTAGGTTATTGGAATGCACCGGTAGTAGTAGAGTAGAATACATTTGTTGCCACCCTTATATTCCCCTGAGCTGCAGACTACCTAGCGAGTTTACCGGGGCTCCGGCTCGAAAAGCAAGAGTAGGAACGAGGTGGTTTTTAGTCAATAAGAGTCTGACATTCCCTCTCACCTCGCCCAAGGCGAGAGAAGTCATTGGATCAATTTCCTCCCACAAAAAAAAAATCCTTATTATTTAGGTTTTAGGTTAGGTTAGGTACTATTTTTTAGGTTTTAGTGCTGCGTGGTCTCTGTAGTGCTAAGAGCACACTACAGAGACTACGCAGCAGGGTTCTCTAATAAATCTAAACCTTTACAACTGCGATCTCCAATCAGCTTGTCCTACTTTAGGACAATTCTCCTCTTATGTTTATTGCAAATGTGTAAAGCATTAACTGCTAAAAGAAAACTGTTGAAGGCAAATCCTCCGCTAAGCATCGGTGACCAGTGTCCGACGTGGCGGTTAACATGTAAAGTAAAAACGTTTAGTTCTCACATCACCTAGCTTTAAGGTATCCATCTCCAAGTCATCATAACAAATGACTAAGTTTGATTACAGAGGATGATCAATATATCAAAACTAGTCTGATATAATATAACGTGTAATAAAGTAAATAAACAGTGTGCTTACCTTAAGTTGCGCGACGTTATCGTACGCAGTGAAGCTGGGGTCGTGTGTGAGGATGGGCACCGCGAACACCAACATGTAGTCCGGCAGGATGTGGGGCAGTTGGCTCACTGCACGCTCTACTGTAGGGGAGGGAACAAAAATACATTATTATTTCATGAATATTAGCATCATTGCCGCTAGCAACATAAGTTACCGCGGCCTCAACTCGAAGCAGGAGAAGGAATGGGGTGGTTTTTAGTCAGTAAGAGTCTGACACTCTCACACCTCACCTAAGATTGGAGAAGTCATTTTATAATTGCTCCCATCTCAAAAAGCCCTGTCACATATTACATCAAGTAAATCACGAAATTTCATTAACCCGTGATGTGCAGGAACGCAGATCTACGCGAGACAATGTACTTTCTGTTGCGTGGAAGCTAGTAATGATGCGTCTGACTCTTTCTCGTTTGGAAGACATTGGAGGAGACTTAGGCTTATGTCAAGTAGCGGACATTTTGTAGCTAATATGATGATAATAGTAATGGCAATGGCAATGGCCACGTACCCTTGGTCCCGACGGTGATGTTCCGCACGTACTCCCTGCGGCGCACGACGTCGGCCAGCATGTACTGGCGCACCAGGCTGCGCACGCGCCGCTCCGGCTCGCGCCCCGCCAGCGCGTACATACCCATGAAGTCCAGCGGCAGGCACTTGTTCGGGATACCCTGCGGGACACACATAGTGTTTATTTGGAAATATATTGATGAAGAATTGTAATAATAACATGAAACTTTTGTTCAACAAAATCGTTACTAAGGAATAAATAATCATTAAACGTCTGTGAGTGCGGCATTTTATTGAATTTTAAGTCAAAATGTAAGTAAACACAACATTTTATATAACAATTTAAATAAAAAATTACCTTTGATAATCCCTTATGTAATTTCGTGGCAAAAGCTTCTCTGACTTGTGGTACATCGTCCTGAAATCACAATAGATTTTTTAATGTTTAAATAAACTGAAAATTTCATCTACAGCCTTTAATTGTCTCTATATATAAAAATCAATTGCTGTTCTTTAATCTCGCTAAAACTCGCGAACTCCTGGTCCGATTTGGCAGATTTTGGTCTTGAATTATTTGTGCAGATCTGAACCTGCATCTTTACACCTTCTAAATCTTTTAAACCACTCTTAGGGGAGTGAGAAAAAATGTTGAAGGCTATACAAAGTTTGCCAGGCTAGCTAGTAAGCTTATAAAAATCTCTATAATAGAATACTGACCACCATCAAATGTGAGAGGTTGTAGAACTGTTCCGCAGTGAACTGGTCTCCCACTCCCTTCTGTTCACATATCTTCAACATGGCGGCGCCGGCGGCCAGGCGGAGGTGCGCCATCTCCGCTTTTGATAGACGGTTTTGCTGCAAATAAGGAAACATGTTATGTGTATGTAATATTAATGAAACATTGGCAAGATGTCTCAATTTCTTCTAGATAGATGAGGTAATTTCTATAAATTGGAATCATAGTCGGCGAAGCCGTTTATTATAAATAGCGTTATAATAATAGCATTCATATAATAATATTAAAGTGAGTACTGGACTAATTCTTCATAATTTTCTCGCTTTACACTATAATACTGATATTATCATCATTTTATTCTTATACTTTATATTTCAAATTAGGTTAAATGCAGCGCTAGAGTTTCTTTTACGTGCCTAACATGAAAATAAAACAGTATTTTGTAAAAATTAATTCCTATTAACAAGGAAACCATTTTAGCAACCGCGTCTCGAACGACCCTACTTATAACGCTGCCTTTAAAGATGAAAGGTTAAATTACAAACAACACATGCTCACCTGTAACAAATCTCCTTTATGTACGATGAAAGCGTTCAACATCCTGAAGGTCTTCTGCGCGGACAGTTCATCCTTCTTGAGGCCGAGCAACCACCGCGCCATACACTTGAGACCCTCGAGTTTGCAGCGTGTCTCCTCAGGCAGGTCTTCCTCGGAGCACCACGGCTCGTCCGGCACTGATGTACTGGACCCACCCTCGCGGACTAGCAGCTCTTTTACGATCTACAATGGATTTGGAGCATAGTAAGTAGGTTGTAGAATGGAAAATGTAAACTTAGAAGTTTAACTGCTGCACTTAGAGACATTTAATGACTACTTGAAACTATTCCTTGGTAACGATTGTGTATCGAAAATAATTGTTAAGAAACCTTTAAATGACTGAAAACGGCGGTTAGTTATCTAAGATTGTTAAGAAAACATTAAGTCAAAGTTAAGTTACTTTCCTAGACACAGCATTTAACGAGAAACTTTGGTTTGGTAGACGAGCTTATGACTGCTAGACCAATGAAGCAGTCTAATAATGTAGTGTTTCCTATTTTGTTTATCATTAGACATTTTCACCGATCTAATACAACAATTTTAACACAAAAATTATTGAAAATCGCATTAAATCCCCATAAACATAACATTTAACTTTTAATTTTCAATACAAACACTTATACAAGACACAGTTACCTTTCTGGAGACAATATTCTTGATGTGCACGGGGAAGTTATCGGGCAGGTTGTGCGCGATGTGGCCGAGCGTGACGATGGCGGTGCGGTAGTGCTCCGAGTGCGGCGACAGCGTCGACTTCAGCGTCTCCAGGATCTCCGTGAATATCTGTGTCCTTTGCTCCGGTACGTTCACGAATAGACATCTGTGGGACACGTTGTATATTTATTTAATTAATTGGAGGATTTATTACCATCAGGTGAGATAGCCGCTAAAGGTCGACCCATTAAATGTAAAAAATAAAAATAAAAAAAATGGAATCTTAACACACAGTATGTTTTTAATTACATTATTACATGTGGTAATTCTAATTCGGTAATTTTAAATTAATCCCTAATTTTTAAATCATGATTCCTTATTTTTACTATAATTTCAAAACTCAATCATATTTTATAGACCCAGGGATGGTTGAGGACTGCATATATTTTTTATCCCACTAGATTAAGTAGAAAAGGTAGTCATCAAAGTTTGTCATCATACCTGACGGCGTTCTTGGCTTGTTTCGGTGTGCCGACCTCGGCGTATGCTTTGCACAATGTGATCAGGCGCGGGAATAAAGCGGGACACGCTTCACCTGTAATCAAAGCTCAATTTTAATAACTCTGATCATATTGTCAATATTACATAGAAAAGACGGATGATAAATGTATTATACCAAGAAGTATTTTTAAAAGAGGACAAAACTCTACAAACATTGGTAGGTAATCAATACTTTATGAATCACATGTGGTAGAATCTTTCAATATGCTGACGCTCAAATACTGAAATGCAACTCAATTTTAAGTTGTACTTAAATGTGCTATCTCTGTCATTTTATAAAGAATTGATAGTGACAGAACCAGTTTTGAGAGCGTCTTAAAATTGAGTTGTGTTTGAGTATTCGGACATAAATAACTTAGTTATAAAATAAGTAATTTTACATGATCTTTAATTTGCAAGTCTCATATATTTTCAATCTAGATGAGTTCAGCATTTATTAAGTAACTACTCAAAAAAATTACAATAATGATATTGTACTTACTGAGCGGCCTATATTTTCCTAGGAAGGTGAGTGCGGCCAGTATATGCGGCGCGATGGACTCGTCGTCCAGCTCCAGCAGCGACGTGAGCCGGTTCAGGATGTCTTCGTGGAGGAAGTGCGAGGGGAACACGAACGATAGCATCACGAGCAGCTTGAGACCACGCTCTGCTGCTTTCTTCTCGTCAATACCTGTGGGAAGGATTGTAAATGAATTAATTCGTGTTTAACAGCGTTAGTTTTTTCTCGTTCTAGAGCGTCATCAACAGACTTGTAAACATTTATGAAGATCAATCAATAGTTTAGTTAGGAATTCGTGTTGCAATTCCGACTTTTTACCAATAACATGTTGAGTCATTAGACCCACACTTGAAATAATGACAAAGAAACATTTTATTTTATCGACAACCGAATCATAGCACCTATATTTAGCAGCCGTGCTACCGACCATCTGACTAATGACGATGCGGTACAACTAAACTACATAAAAAAGAGCGTATTCCTTTCTGAAAGGCCGGCAACACACCTGTGTCTCCTCTTGTATTGCGAGTGTCCATAGACGACGCTGATCGCTTACCATGAGATGACCTATCCATCCTATTCCATCATAAAAAAAACGCTACATACCACACTCCTCAGCCATAGAAGCGTCGGTTCCCTTGACGGTGGCCTCGACGTACCCGACGAGTATGAGCAGGGACTCGTGGTCTATCATCACGGAGCTCACTCGCTCCAGCAACATCTTCACTGTGTTGTAGTACAGGTTCGTCATCACCGGCTGACCGAGCTTCTTCAGTACGTTTGACTGGGGAAAGGAATTTAGTTTAACTTTAGTATGGTATTTTGTACACTATTACATCAGTATTCTTAGTACAAGTTTGCTTTACGTTTAAAGTTAAAGTAATCGAAACGGAATCGCATTTGGCGCTCTGATAGGCTCTTAGTACGACATAGTTTTACGTTCATCGAGATCGAAACGAGAGCGGGTCCGGCGCTCTGATTGGTTAGTCCTCGTTTCGTTTTCGTTCAAGATAAAGCAAACTCGTACTAAGGGTACAAAGCGCCGGACGCGCTCTCGTTTCTATTACTTTAAACGTAAAGCAAACTGATGCTAAGGGGTACAGATTGAATTTCAAAATGTGGAGATTAAGGCAAATCCTCTCGTGTAGAGAAGGTTCATAGTCCCTCAGACTGTTGTCGATGTGTTAATTTTAAACAACAAGTTTGAATATATAAATTTTAATAGGATTCAAAATTATTGGAAATAGCCCTCAAGAAACTATGCGTATAACGTATAACGTGCAACAATATCAATACTAAACGAATTGTTGTAGATCTGAAATATCGCAGTCCACCTGTAGCGTATAGCAAGTGGGTCAGTGGGCGCTAGCTACCTGGCTAGGTCATCTGCCAGATAATACAATCCAGCTTAGTGGTACTTAATCACATTACTGACTATACAATAATATATTAAATAGTAATGCTATGTGAACGTTGAAGAATTGTAGTGTGTGAGTCCTGACATTGAAAGGGAGTTGTTTATTTCAATCAGTGTCCACCATGAGTTTGAAGCAATAGTCTTTGTCGATAGTCGCTAGCAATGACGTAAATTTTATTTATGGCATGGTTTTTCGCGTTCCATTCAACATCTAACTGTAACGGCCACACTCAGAGTCATTTAATGATTACTTAACCTAGTCCTTAGCAATTGTTTTCGGAACATTAAATGTCTCTGAGATCGACCGTTACAGTTAGATATTGAATGGAATGCATACATAAAATGCCTTATTTTTATTTGTTACAATTAAATTAAATAACATGAATGCTACTCACTGTAGTACGAACGCAGACCTCGCAGCTCACATTCGGGTTCAGTATGGTCTCCATTCCCTGCAGCAGCTCGGGCGCCTGCTTCATGTGCTGAGAGAACTTGTTCAAGAACTCCTGGGACTTCACCGACTCCGGCAAGAACTTCGAACTTATATGTAGAACCTTAGCTATCATCTCCTTTTGCACGGCCGGCGTCGGCGGCTTTCTGTGGAGCTCTATCCACTCGCCCACCGTACGCCGCACCACCAACTGGTGTTTCTGTAGTTCTATAAAGGCTTTCGTCGCATTATCGTCTACGTTTGACATTAAATAAAACAGTTTCTTCATACGGATCGGAGCCGGCAATGTGTAGGGAACGAGGGATGTGTTCAACAGACGTTCGACGAGGAGTCTGTCTTCTAAAGCTGTCATGTAGTAACCGTGGAGGATTTTATCTTTGATCCATTGGACTGCTTTCTCTGTGGCCGGCGGTACGCTCTCTTCTGTTAAGAACTTTTTGTAGATGAGTGCTAGGCCGGACATGGCTTCTTTTCGAATTTTGAATTTCTTGTCTAGTGTTCTTTCGCGAACGAAGTGGAGGAGGTCTTCTGACTCAGCGACGGCTTGGAAGTCTCTCTGTGCGGTCGCTATGATGGCCATCACGACCTCGTAACGCACTTGTTCGTGTGCGTCGTGTTGTCTTAGCTTTAACGTTTCTGTTATGTCTTTCCTCAAGTCAGGATGGTGTACTAGGAAGTGCATGCAGTACTGCACGCATTTGATTCTGATTGGTACCGAGATGTCGTTGAACCGGCCGAGGAAGGCCCGCCATAGTGCGGGGTACTGTTTGGCGAGCTCGGAGCCTGGTTCCGAGAACATTCTCGCAAGGAGTGCTACACCGCTGAGCCTCTCTGGGAACTGTGCGGACTTTAACTTGCACTCCAGCTGTGGTAGTACTGAGAGTAGGAGGGAGGGGCAGCATTGATATAATTCGTAGATAAGCTCGTACACTTTTGAGTATATGAGAAGATTCTTCTCTTCTTTGCCGAGGATCAACACGTGGTTGAAGAACTGTGGAAGGAAAATAATTATTAAAAAAATAACTAAAGAAAAAATATCTCAAAAGTCTTACTAACTCTCAAAGAAATGTTGCAGCTTAAAGAAAACAAATACAATTTCCATATTTATCATTTAAATTATGAGCAGACTGGTATAATGAGGCCCTAAATAAATGTATTATAATCATGATACTCATATAAAGCCCGCTTTCATGTTTACGAGGCAATTATTTCATTAAGTGGCCTGTACTATGTAACACGTTCAGGCGAACAACTTTATGAAATTGGACCAAAATAATCATATTTGCCGTGCAATTTTCAACATTACACCTGTAAGAATAAAATTAAATTTAGATTACTTACAGCTTGAATATAAGGTTCAAGTGTCTCGCTGGTTTTGACGATCAGTTCCTTAGCGAGTGAGTACGCGTATTTGTGGTCGCGTTTGTTCGGCTCCACCAAGTTCATGAGGATCACGTTGAGAAGCTCGTTGGAGACCACGTCAGACTCCGTGATCAGCGGGCATAGGACATCCAGCATGAAGGATTTCACCTTTGTGGAATGTTCCGTGCTGAGGACAAAAGATAAGTGTTAATTATTTCCAAAAATAATATAGAGAGTAAAGAAATATGCCCGTTAAGTTCGGCAGAGTTGCACATCAAGTGCAATATCAACTTTTCATTAGTTATGTTTTGAGTACATAATAAAGATTGAGCTTTTAGACTAGAACCAAATTCATCGATAGCTGAGCTTGTACTTTTAAACTACAGTTAACATGCAGTAAGTATCATTACTAGTGTGTTTACCTACAGGTGTAGGCACTACATATACTACACACCCTTTGAAGAACAAATTATAGCGCAGTTTTTGTATACCATGCCGGTAGCAAAAATCACACGGCCTACCCATGGTTACCGTGGCCTGTGAACGCTTTCAACACTACGGGCATTACATGCGCGATTCCGACCCTTAAAATCCTATCTACATACTGATGGTATATACGTAAATGGTATTGTATCGTATATTTTGTTTTCATTTAGTACAAAAGCTACACGACTATACATTTCTTTAAGTTACACAAAAGCTCATGATTAATATACTGTATTCCATTACTATGCTATATGTTTTGTACATTAATATAGACTATAAAAGAGATTTGGCAACCGATACACCTAAAATATGATTCACTATACAAATGAAAACGCGACCAATTACAAACTATATACAACTAACAACAGTATATCACTCCATATTCAAATACGAATTAATTTACCTACACAGCAACAAATACCTAATTGAACAAACGTAGCATCCCACACTGCATACAGAAGCCGTATGTATACATAGCAAAATAATTCCACAAACGAATATAATTTCTATGTAGAACGTTTCAAAGCCGCTTTTCCCGTGAAAGCCCTATTAAGTTGTGAGGGAATGTTTCTAGAACCTTCCACAAATGAAGTAGATCGCAGATAAAGGTTTTATTCCGAGAACGCAGATATTTATATAAGTGAAATGAATAGTGCTCGCTGGAACAAAGGCTTTCAGCGATGTACATGTAATAAATCTGTTGTTTTGCAATAGAAAAGCTTGGGGTACGTTTATTTTAATATAGTGAACATGTTTTAAGTGCAATTAATATAAAAATACATATGTTCACATTGTCTCCTGATGCCTAAAGGTATGATTGCCTTCCCCTTCAAAGAGAATTCTCCCTTAATCCCCACGAATAGCAAGCGACTTGGGGATCGAAGTTAGGTCATCCAAGGTCAAATTGAAAGGTGTTACCTACATCACTTAAACTGTTCGCTATTTAGGATTTTGGCAATACATGACGAGTGACAGACAGAACAGAAGTGACAGAAGTCGTCCATAGACGCGCCTAGTCCTCCTTTTCTTAGGGAGCTTTACTATCTGTTCCCTAAATAGGACATACCCGATTCCCAGGCTCAGAGAGTGTGGCTATAGAGTGATTCGTCATACATAAAGTGCAGTTTGCACGTTATTCCATACATCTACATAACAATCAGGAACAATAAAGTTCGGGGCGCCTTATTTTAATTCGAAACAATTCTAGAATTTTCCACACGTAGTTTCGAGCTTTTTTGTCTCCGTCGCCATGGAAACGGAATGTAAACGAAATTCATTCCGCCCCTAGTGTTTTGTGGAGAGCAAACGGCAGTCGCACCACGTAAAATATTATTAAGTTAGTGGAATTTGTTTAACAATTTCTGTGTACACGGAGAATATTTCTGTAATAGGCGATAGAAGGTTTAGAATTATTGGTTATAGTGACAATGACAATGTCAAAAATTAACGTTTGTATAAATCTTTTGTGAATAATTTTCCTTTAGTAGATGTTAGTAATATCATAGTCAATTTCCCTGTGGATAAATCAAAAGAAAGTACAGTGTGTGACATAATTACATAAGTATCGGAAATAATTGCACAGTTGACGCGGTGTCTAGGTAACTGGCAGTCGTGCAACGAGTCGCGGGTTCGCAACGCAAGCAACTCTTAGTGTGATCCACAAATAATTATTGTTGTTCCGGGTATGGATGTCACGTGAATGTGAAATAGTATATTAATAAACGCACCCACAAAACAGGGGTAACGTTTAAAAAAATAAAAACATCTGCTGTTTCATTGATAAACATTTAACAAGTAAGTCTTATCACAAGTTTATGGTATGACATTACATATGTACAAATTAGTATTACATAATGATAATTTGCATAAAGTAACTAGTATTCACGAACACCGTCAACTACATATCAGATGTAATGATTGAGATAACTTCTTTCGTGTAGAGATATTATATTATTATCTAGAAAGAAAAATAAAACATTCGTGTAAATCAGCGATAACTACATAATTTGTTTGTTTACTTTACTTTTGCAAATAAAGTATAAATAAATAACTTGAGTCATGAGTTTTATATTAAAAAAATTTGGCCTCCATACTAGAATCTTCTCCTGCCTCTTGGGTGCGTTTACAAACAAGTTCACATGCAGATGACACCCAGACCCGAAACAACAATTTGTGGATCACATAGCTGCTGGAATCGTACCCGCGACACGTTACGCGGCAGCCAGATGCCCAGCCACTAAACCAACTTTGCAGTCAAGATTAATTAAGATTAAACGTTTGGTAAAATGTAAATTAAGTACCGTAAATTGATTGAACGATTAAATTATCTGTAGCGATTAATTGATTTTCCAATTACCGGCCCAAATAGCTTTGCGAGCTCAGGCTCACTGAGGCACCGGACCCGCTCGGATTTAAACCTTCCCCAAAAATCAGTTTAACCGTAGTTAACACAGCATGAAAATCCGTTCAAAACTTATTGAGTCAACATCGCGAAAGTTCACAAACAGAAAGACAATAGAAACCATAAAACGGAGGTGTTTATTTAATAGCAATCATTGAAGGGGTATTTTTTTGAGGGGTGAAGTCATCGAATGACTTATCCCGCCTTGAGCGAGGCGAAAGGGAGAGTCAGACTCTTACTGACTAAAGACCACCCTGTTCATACTCCTGCTTTACGAGCCAGAGCCCCGATAACCCGCTAGACAGTTCGCAGCTCCGGGTCAGATTGAAGGCGTATAAATAATAACTTTTTAATTAAGATGAGTCCTTTAGCTGTTGCAAACATCCGATCCGGATGAAAAGTGTCGAGTGTAAGCGTTCGAGTTCAAATATCCGGTTGTATCAAAGATCTCAGCTATAAATTGCTATACAGTAACGGAAACATGTTGAACCTTCCAATTATTTATTGAGGATCAATTATTTTGTAACATGGTTACAGAATAAGCTAGTATAAACTGACTGTTGAATGTGCGGAAAGATGCCTACATAGCGAGACTATGTTAAACTGGTTTTGAGTAGGTTGGTATAGTCAAGTCATAATATATGTATAATAAACATGTAAATAAAATCTCCCGATCGATTTCGGTCATGGTGGCTGTCTAACTAAGCTAGCCCAAAACGCAGGAGATATTATAGTTCACAAGTGTTTGTACAAACACAGGTGGACTCTCTGAGCCCGATGGGACGGCAGGCAGATTGACACGACCGGAGAGAGGTCAGTCACAGGACCAAGGGCTTTACGTGCTTTCCCAGGCACAGTGGTAAAACACCGCTGAACTTCCTGACTCCGGGTAATGTAAATAATGGTCATTTTACTCAGAAAATATCATTACTTGCACAGCAGCGGGTCCACCACCACTGCGCCAACCGTACAGTCAAAGTAGGTACATGTAATGTTCTATTGGCACAGCAACCGAGCAGTCGGTTATATTACGTGACACGCGTTTAAGCACGCAACATTTGTTTACAAGACTTTTTTCCGGGTCTGCGTGTTTAATTGAATAAAGTACAAGACAGAATTTTATAGAGAAAAGAGAATTCTCCATCAATTTTGTTGCCAAGATGACTAATGAACCGCACTGTCAAAACATTTGTCTTACTTGGCTCATCTTGGAGGCTACCTCAATGACAAATACCTAAGCGAGTGAACAAATTAGGCTTACAATTATAAGATAATACATAAAACTGATATTTTTTATGGAATAGATTGCAAACGACCAGACGCGTCACCTGATGTTAAGCGATCAACGTCGTCTATGAACACCCGTAACACCAGAGGAGACACTGGTGCGTTGCTGCCCTTTTAAAAAGGAATGTGCTCTTTTCTTGAAGGTCGTATCGGTTCGGAATTACCGCCGACGACAGCTCATTCCACACATTCAAATACTCAATAAAAAAAAATAGGTACTTACTTGACAATCTTGAACATGAGCGAGAAGAGAGCACAGAAGATCTCCTGGCAGTCTTCCAGCTCGAAGCACATGTTGAAAGACTTCACATATGCGAGGTTCTCCAGCAAATAGAAGTAACGTTTGAACGCCGGATCTTTTGGGTCGCGAAGACCATTTAATTGGTTGATCAGGAACAGGAATATTGTTTTCACCTATTAAAAAATGATATAAACTTTTAGAAATCTGACTTGGTAATATCTTTCATACTGTCTTCTTGAAATCTACGATTGATAGCGTTATTATAATACAAACTACGCTGCTTTATCATTAAAAGAGTAAGCTTGACTGTCTAAGGTATAACACGTTCACTTCATATTTCGTCAGTTATGCAACTTTGTATGGAAACTAAATGTTTAACTTTAGTAGCTTAACAGACTTGTTACTAAGACTATGCTTAAAATAACATACCCTATTATTATACCAAAAAAACAGGCAGAATACGTCTTCAAAAATCATATTAACTAAGTAGGCAAGTTATCAAAAGTTACTAAGCGCTAACTCGCGATATCCAATTAAAGTTAAAAGTTTTTCCTTACTCGCGAATCGTGTTAAAAGGTTTCCCCGAGTTTTCCGTGCGTCCATATTCATGAACATGAATAAATATCAAAGAACTGAAACGGCTCGATGTTTTGTGCGATCTTTTACGGAGAAAATATGTGCGTATGTAAAATGAATTGCTATATAAAATGAATAACTTCTAGTACAAAGATGTATGTTGGAAACCTTCGCATTCTTAGTGAAGTATGTGATTATGTTGCGTGGAGTTACAAATTCGTTCACTGTTTTAGCAATATCTAATACACAAGTTTATTAATTTTGTCAAATGTGCGTAATGAAGCAAACGTAGCTTAATCAAGGAGTGATTAGTCAGCGCAGTTGTAATTAAACTACATACTCACCTACTTGGTTCATAAGACGACTTATCAAGTACCCATTAGCTGTTGTTAGCAACTAACTTTGCGTGTTAATTTTGTTAAGCAAACACGACGCGAAACACACATTTTGTTAGGACAAATGAAAGCCTTTAAGCTTACGCCGTCCTTAATCTACGTCTGAGCCTTCCATCCAGATTAGTTCGTCAATGTATGCATAACTGGCTACCAAACACATAGACATCTAAACATTTTCTTCAATTAATTATTAATATTGGCTTATTCATGTAACCGGTAGCAGCGCGACAATCGTCGCGTCGTTCTGGCAAGGTTTGAAACTAGTCGAGTTCCTCGTGAAACAGTTACATGAGTAAGCTGATAACATAATAATTAATTTAGTATGTCTCACAAAAGTTATAATAAAATTATGTTCTTCAATATCAAGCTCTCACCTGTTCCTGATCTTTGTAAGGTGCCTCCGGAGCGTAGACTCGGAGTACATCAGCGATGCAGCACGCGATGAGCAACTGGACATCTCTGGAGGGATGTGTGAGGAAGAACTCGTCGGCCAGGTGCAGCGCCAGCGGTATGTACTGCTGGTACATACCTTCATCTTGGCCGAGACCTTGTAACGTGTGGGCTAGGACCTGTGGGCAAGAAATAATGACATTATTATGATGGTTCTTTTTAGAATAGTATCAAGTTTCCAGAAGCTAGGAATTAGAATAAGTTTCGAGATAAGTAGAATGGGAGTAATGTAGTCAGCAAGAGATGCAGATTCACCTTTTAATCGAAAACTCAATATTACCGTAATAATTAAAGTAAGAAGATTTATTTTTAACACATTGAACGCCGTGGTGGTCGCCGGTGACCGACGTTAGCGGAGGATTTGCTTTCAACAGTTTTCTATTAGTGGAGTGCCTGGAGCATTCAAAACCGAAAAACCTCGGATTAGAGTTACAGTGAATGAATTAATATGATCGATGTGGGATATTGTTTTTTAAACTATAAATTGCAATGTTTACCCAAAATTTTTTTGTGCACTCCAATTTTTTATTGTTTAAACAAATTATTATAAAAAAATAATGTTTGACCTTATATTTTCACTTTAAACAGTATTTTTTTTTATTTATATGTTAAATCTTACCTGAGTAGACATATAGGAACATTTTTCAAAGATACCTGTGTATAAAAATAGCAGTATCTCGAACAGGTAGAAAAACGTGGAGGGGAGAGCGGAGCGACAGCTGCTATGTACAATGGAACTTCTTGGCCAGTTTAATTATAAATGAAACGCACTTTATTGTGTACATTGAAAAAAATACGGTAATTAATTATGACTAATGAAAAGAAAAAAAATATTTGTACAAAATCTGTTTATTTAAATACATATATTACATGGTTGTCTACATCAAATATTTTCTTCTACTTCATCTATTTGTATAATAGGTGAAGTATTGGAACAACTATTTCCGCTGCACTGTAAACATGATACACTGCAGTATAAGCTACACTCGCGAGCAACCAAATCGACTCATCCTACATGTGCGCATTCGAAGATGTTTTCTTAAAAATATACTGAATTGCTTTTAAAAACCGATATATTATTAGAAAGCTTACAACTTCTGCTTTATATTGGTACCATTATTATAAAAATTGTATCAGTACTTTTTAAAATATTTAACTTAATTCAGCGGACTAGAGTATTTGCTCACTACGACTCCAACAAGTTATAACACAAACTACCCCTATAAAACCTCCACATTAAGGTTAACTTTATCTGTGGCTTATCGAAAGTTGATCGTACACATCTCCGCAAAAACGCTTCATTTTATTTCCAAAAATTTTGGATACGACACCAGAAGAAGCCGCTCAAGTCGTTGCTCTACTGGAACAAGGACTAAGTCAGCGAAGAGTTGCTGCTCATCTGAGTTTGAGCCAATCTGCAGTATCAAGAGGGTACAGGTAGTATCAAGATACTAGTGCTTTCAATCGAAGACCAAGAATAAGCCGCCACCGGTCCACCTCGGAGAGAGACGACCGTTTTATTATTTCAACTTCACTACGAAATCGTCACTTAACCGGTGTCGATGTTCAACAGGAACTCAGAAGAGTTCGAAGAGTGGCTGTCAGCGAGTGGACAGTACGGAGACGGTTGGAGGAAGCCAACCTCACCCCTAAACGGGGAACACCTGGCCAGTTCGCCCGGCGTTCCGTACGACTACCGTGCAGACACATTCTGCATTCGGCAGTTAATAAGACTGGCCTCCATTGTTCTATGCTCCAATCGAGGTGTTCTCGGGCAAATTGAAAGCGCGCTTGCCGATGGCGGGTCGTCAATTTCGGGCCTGTGGTAGGCCGTTTAGGGGTGAGGTTGGCTTCCTTCAACCATCTCCGTACTGTCCACTCGCTGACAGCCACTGATAAAGTTAACCTTAATGTGGAGGTTTTATAGGGGTAGTTTGTGTTATAACTTGTTGGAGTCGTAGTGAGCAAATACTCTAGTCCGCTGAATTAAGTTAAATATTTTAAAAAGTACTGATACAATTTTTATAATAATGGTACCAATATAAAGCTGAAGTTGTAAGCTTTCTAATAATATATCGGTTTTTAAAAGCAATTCAGTATATTTTTAAGAAAACATCTTCGAATGCGCACATGTAGGTTGAGTCGATTTGGTTGCTCGCGAGTGTAGTTTATACTGCAGTGTATCATGTTTACAGTGCAGCGGAAATAGTTGTTCCAATACTTCACCTATTATACAGATAGATGAAGTAGAAGAAAATATTTGATGTAGACAACCATGTAATATATTTAAATAAACAGATTTTGTACAAATATTTTTTTTTCTTTTCATTAGTCATAATTAATTACCGTATTTTTTTCAATGTACACAATAAAGTGCGTTTCATTTATAATTAAACTGGCCAAGAAGTTCCATTGTACATAGCAGCTGTCGCTCCGCTCTCCCGTCCACGTTTTTCTACCTGTTCGAGATACTGCTATTTTTATACACAGGTATCTTTGAAAAATGTTCCTATATGTCTACTCAGGTAAGATTTAACATATAAATAAAAAAAATACTGTTTAAAGTGAAAATATATGGTCAAACATTAATTTTTTATAATAATTTGTTTAAACAATAAAAAAATGGAGTGCACATAAAAATTTTGGGTAAACATTGCAATTTATAGTTTAAAAAACAATATCCCACATCGATCATATTAATTCATTCACTGTAACTCTAATCCGAGGTGAAAACCCCCAGGCGCTCCACTATATTGGCAGTCAAAGACTTAATAGTACTTCCTATTAATACTTCTAAAACATTTCATTGCAAACCACATCACACGTAATAAAATATTGCAGTACACATAAAAGACTGAAAAGCAGATCACCTTCCACGCTTCAAAGTAAACACAGAACGGCAATAAAACAGCTAACAAATATAAATAAAAACACTGAAGCTCCCTAGATCGATCCCGCGGCATAAATTCACGTTGCGATGACCTAAATAAACTGAGCTAACCTTGATTGTGACAGGTTTAACTTTGTTAACTGCAGTTCCCCATCACGTCTCGATGTAGGCCAGGTGTCATACAGACAATAGAGCAATTTGTTACAAGATTAAATCTAGATTCCTATGTGGACCTGGTATTGTGTGCGAATGTGGGATGGTAAAACTAATTTGTATAGTTTAGCTTAGTGACCGGCTAAAATAAGTCTGGCTCTAGAGGTCGCAGCAATGCGACTGTCGAGTTTGTAACGTAAAAATAGTATTTCCATTTCTGGTGGAGTAGTTTTACTGCTGCACTCAGAGATGATTTCATGATTACATAAACAATTCCTTAGTAGCGATTTTGTATCGAAAACCAATTACCAAGGACTGAGTCAAGTTATCATTATTTTAAAGACTTTTATTTCCAAAATTGCTTTTGGTATTTGACAACAGGTTCACTTTATTACAATTACATTTTAATAACATAACTTTAAAATTATGTACAAAAGGACACACCGGGTAATTAGTGTTCATTAATTATTTACTCTTTTGAGGGAAAGCAAACAAAACAAACCATTATTTTATCATGTATAAAGTAATGTTTTCATCGTACAATGCAGGTATTACGAACAAAGCTATGGATTTGTGGCCGCGAAGGCAGGTCGCTCGCGCCACTGACGCGACGGTGTCAGAATGCTATATTGGGGTCACTTCCCCGACAAACAGTGGCACTTTAATGACAGGTTTGTACACTGTAAATATGTATTACATTGTAATTGTAAACTAGCCGTTATTAAACAATGCATAAACTTGTTAAGGCCGTTACATGTTTTGTTACTTCTTTCTAATGATTAGTGAAGTACACGAAGATGAAAGAAGATTTAATTAAATCTGATTTCGTAAAAGCGTTAATTTTTAATGCTCATCATGTTAATAGCCTGTGACAGTCCATTGGTTGAGTGTGACCATCCTCCACATCTACGATTCTTAAATCTCCGAGATTAAGTGAGTTGAAAAGTGTATTCTAATCGGATAATTTTTAAATCTAAAAGCTAAGTAAGGTAAGGTAGAAAATTTACTTAGACTAAAGCAAAATTTCGAGTCAGAAATACAGGTAGGCGTGACAATATCCGTGAAGAGGCTGGCATTGGTGAGATATGATACAAAGCGATCAAGATCGAGATCAGTGGCGGGCTGTAGGAGAGATGTTCATTACTGAACGGATACGAGTTGATAAGGACGATGCGTCAAATCTAGGACACGAAGCTTCAGAGGCCTGCTTTGTGCAAATATTTCGTGATCAGGCCATTACTAGTATTTATAATATGACAATAGAAAACATCGGTCTTCACATTGCTTACAAAAGACTTTTCAATAAACCAACAAGAGCCCGTTGATTAGTTTGTATCCAATATTGAACTTTCACACGATCAAACACAATAACCAATATTTTAAACAGGATTCATGACTGATCTGACAATATACACAAATCTCATGAACAACACAATTACCAAAACTGGCTATTCTATAACAATTTAAGAGAAACTGATTCGTTCGACTGGTCGCCAGAGTATTACAGGGTTTTTTTCGGATTTTCTATAATTTCTGAGTAGTAGCAAGGAGTCTGGAATTGTGTCCAGTATATGGCAATAGGCTCACCCCCTATTACATGGGAAAATTGGATGTACATTGCAAGGCTCGAAAACCGGTTAAATTTTCAAACCGTTATTATGTACTTGTACGCAAAACCTTTACATTGGGTTTCGTTCGCGAAACCGGTTTTTTTAAACCGGTATTTGGAACAGTATTTTCATAAAGGTTTTTTCGGATTAACCGGTTTAGAGCAATAAAAACCGGTTAATACGACGCACATCAAAGAAACGCCGCGCGCTGTTCAGCTTATTTCAATAATAATATTTCAACGCGTGTACCGACATGCCCCTCGTCGAATAAACCGGTTAATTTAGGTTAAAATAAAGTTCTTTAATGTTCACGTTCTTAAGAAAAGTTCGGAGGAAAACCGATATAAACCGGTATTAACCGGTATTTTTTAAACCGGTTCCGAGCCTTGGTACATTGTATAGCAGCATTACGCGCTGTAATGTGCACCTCGCCTACCCCTTCTGGGATAAAAGGAGTGACGTTGTAGTTTAAGAGAAAGTCTAGCGTCATATACTTCATAGTAATACCATCATTATGACACACTAGAGATATTTGTAAACAGCATCTAACTACATGTTCTATCATACACACAACGGAACTAATTTATCTGAGTGTATATTTAGAGCGGCAACTGAAATTACACGCACATAATGCCACGTCATACATCGAATATTAATTTCTAAGTTATTGAGAACAGTACCATTATTAGTATGTGTTTGTAAATAAACGTTTGTGAACCCGGAAAGGTAACGGATTATTGTTGGTGGTCACGCTAATGGCTATTATAAGCCGGTATAAATGCAAAAATAGTTTTATAAAATGACGCCTGATCGCGTGTTACCTGAGAGGAGAAGGAGGAAGCATATTAGAATACACAATTTTGTGACTAATTAATCCTTTTGGAATAGACCTAATGTCTATCATAGAGCTTAAAAATGCTTTTCCACCGGAGATGTGCTATGTTACTATGCTACGAAGACGTAAGTAATAGGTAAACTGTGAAACTATACGACCATTTTCACCAGTGCTATGCTATATAATATGATTGGTGGAAACAAAATGCATCCACAACAACGTAGCATACCACATTTCTGATCAAAAAGCATTCTAATTCAGTCCATGCTACCTCTGAAAATCACCCCACTTATCACCACCAACAAACAAACAAACATATTATTAGATTACCCAATTAACCTACAGCTACACGATAATACAGCCAACCCGCCAATCCCTAAAGACGCTTGTTATCTTATCGTATACACCCATTGCTTTACGATGACGTCACGTTACTTGATACCCGACAACGAGGCGAGCCTATTGCCCCCAAGCCACGGAACCCGGTTCAACCTTGAAATTAGCACGGGCTAAGGCCCAGAAATATGATCCGTTCAAAGCACACTTAATGAGCAAAGCAATGAAGCAAAATTGCGCAAATTAATAAGGGAAACTGGTTAGGTACTGTGGTCCAAGTCTCCGAAAGGCTAACAACCTACCACAATTGATTCACAATTATGACCTTTAGTTCAAGGTAGTTAAGAATCTTATTTTCATTAAGCACTCACCACCGTACTCAGAGTCATTTAATGGTAACTTAACCCACTCCTTAGCAATTGTTTTCGGAACAAAATCGTTACTAAGGAACAGTTTAAGTAATCATTAAATGTGACTGAGTACGGCAGTTAGTAATATTTTTTGCGCTGCGCAGTAATAAAAGTTAACGCTTTATTAGTAAGACTCAGATATTACCAGTAAGTCAGGGAAGAAAAGAGATTATAAAATGTGTAATAACCGGAGATAAAATTCAATTATGTAGAAGTTTCAATTTATGACTGCAACTCGGTGCTTGGTGCCAATATAGTGGCAAGGCTGTGTAAAATATTGCTTAAGTTAAAACGACGGCGTAAAGATTCGACGGACGGTAACATTCAAAGCCAGGATAAGGTTAGAACTTTTGACTGAACATTGGAATTGGAACATCGCACTCGTAAACCTTTAAGAGCTATGAAGACATCTAGAGATCACTGCAAAATACTTTTCTTCGGAAAACTTTTGAAATATATACTTTAGACTTAGCCGGAGCTGCGGACTGTTTACCGGGGCTCCGGTTCGAAAAGCAGGAGTAGGAACGGGGTGTTTTTTAGTCAGTAAGAATCTGACACTCCCTCTCGCCTCACCCAAAGCGAGAGAAGTCATTGGATGACTGTATCCGCACAAAAAAAAACGAAGCTATTGGAAAAGATGCCAAATAAGATGCACTACCTGAACACAGGAAATTCCAGACCAACAATTCAGCTTGAACCAAACTACATACTCAGTCAAAACCACAATGTACATAGCTAGCGTTATTTTTACAATAAACATCATAAAAAGCCGTAACAAAATCTCAGCTGGCTCATAAAACGAGACAAACGACTTATGAATTACATCGCAAGCCTCCAGGCGTTCCCGGGCAATCGATAAAAACTTCGTATTTAACGCAATCAAAATAGTCCGACAAACACATCACACGAGTCGCAAGATTTACGATATTAAACTTTATCTATAAAACATTTAAGTTTGTTATTGTTATTATTATGACGTTGTTGATTTTCTAACCACAGGATATGACTCAGATATGCTCCTAATTTTTATTATATTTGAATTAAAATACCCTAGATGTTGTGAGGGTATCTGGAGCTGCGGACTACCTAGCGGGTTTACCGGGGCTCCGGCTCGAAAAGCAGGAGTAGGAACGGGGTGGTTTTTAGTCAGTAAGAGTCTGACAATCTCACTCGCCTCGCCCAAGGCGAGAGAAGTAATTGGACGATAAACCCCCCTCAAAAAAACGGTGTTGAGGTTAACTTTAAAGATTTACAAAGAACAAAGTGCATGTATATAGACGAACCCTGGGAGCAACAGCTACCTATAAATCCAATAACAACGTAGCAGAACGGACGTGACAGAGGATATTGCCATTAGCACGTAAGTGTACATTCAACTGCACACATTTCCTGCAAGTGGTCGGACCACTCCATTATTTAATGCTCCATCTCCGATTCTAGATCAAAATATACACAATAGGGATGATGACGATTGATATGAAAATTGAAAAATCTAATTAGTACGTCAGGTACGTTATGAAAACATATTAGACACGTATTTTTTTTTTTTTGTTTTGTTATATATGCAATATACGTATATAAAACGAATCAAAGTTTAGGAGTGGGAGCAAATACGTCATTTCTACGTATAAATTGTACCTTGAAGTGACATCACGTGATATTTCAAATCAATATATCTTCGAAAGTTGTTGTTTCCGTAAGAAATCAGAAAATACGTGTCTAATAGTTATTTTAAAATAATCTACAAGACGGACATTAAAATAGAAATTAGGCGTCTATCCTATTACCGTCTGTTCACAAGTTACCTTTTAAAACAATTGTCTATTGACGAGGTCAAAGGTAATACCGCAATGAATACCGCTCTACTTCGGCTCTCACGCCCAATCGAGTTTCGACTGAAAAGCTACTCAACTTTAAGATGTTCTTAAAAGTATTTCTGTCGCTAAAATGTCAAAGACACCTTTGAGGCATCTTAGGCTTGAGTAGCATTTCAACGCTCAAGATTTTCAAATACTTTTAGAATTGTAAATAAAGGCAAGTCTACGTCTATAGAAAATCGATTTGCGTTTGCAATCTATCAATAAGAAAACACGTGTGGTATTTATTATCTGTAGACAAATGAAGACATTACATAACAACGGTAGCTGAGCACTTCCTTTCATAGTCGTTAATAGGCAAATAGCGACAGTAATGCAAGTGATGTTTCAGAAGGTTGAATAAATAATCAAGTAAAAATACTAATATTTATGAACATGTCTACTCTTAAGCCTGCAATTTAAGCCATAGTAGGTAAAAATAGACTGCAGGATTACGTCATAGCGAGCGACTTATTCATGATTCATTGTCTGTAAAAACGATAGACGCCACTATTTAATATGCAACTTCCAACATTTGTGCAATGCTTTCAAAATGAAGGCAAAAGATCGGAATATTAATTTATAGTTTGAAAAACTGCATGACTGAAAGGTTTCCTTGTCGATTGCTCGCGACTTTTGAATTGTGAATAGAAGTAACCACGAAGCCTGAAAAGAAACTAGGTACAGGTCCTTATGACATGTGACTAGGATTCCCAGATGGCCAGGATTTATAGATATTGTGTGTTGTCCCGTATCCAGTAATTTTACTTTGCTGTCCCGGAATGAAAAAGTACTAGTTTTTCAACAAAAATACAATTCTATGGCTGCAAAAGTCAAACCAAACGTTGTAACGTGCTCGCAAGTCGCGCTGCATGAGTTCTAGGGACCTACTTGATTCCTACTTTTACAGTTTACTCTCGGATGGGACACCAAAACAGTTTCCGTTCGTGGCCCAAGAAATTTCCAGGAAATGAACAGTTTAGATCTGTCAACCCTACATGTGACGTATGACACTAGAAAAATGTGAATCACATATTAACGGCGCGTTCCAATAAACTACCGATCGGTAAATTTGCTTACGAGCCGTAGAATTTTGACATAAGCTCCATACAAAATGTGTCAAAATTCTACGGCTCGTAGGCACATCTACCGATCCGTAGTTTATTGGAATGCGCCGTAAACCTTCTGCGTATAACTGTGTGTAGTTACCGTATGCGTTATACTAAGGCCGTAATGTCGTGTGTGGAAATCACAACACTTGTTCTAACTGTTAGAATTGATTACAAAATGGAACTACTATAGCTATCAATAGTGATACACTTCACTATGACTATTAATGGACATCTTACAAGTTAGCAGTACTGTTCACATTTACATAATTTGAGCTGTTTTTTTTTTGTCTAGATGAGGTTTTTTTTGGAGTTATGAGTGAGAGATGAATATGCCACTGTAGCAAAGAAATATGAAACAATAGGTTTCATGTGGGTAACAATTGTGTATTTCCTACACGTACACGTACTTTACCGTTCAGTTGGCGTCTAACATAATCTAGCCTAACCTTCATACAAAGGGCTTAGTGGGAGTCTGTTTTACGTTCAACGAGACCGAAACGAGACCGCGTTTGGCGCTGATTGGTTGGTTCATTCAAGCCGGCCCATCAGGATCCTTAGTCGATCGAATCGAAACGAGACCGAATTCAGCGCTGTTAAACCAACCAATCACTAAGGCCACAACCCTGTGTCAAATTTGTTTAACGTAAAGCAAACTAGTACTAAGGGTACAGGTTACTACTACCTTTTCTAAATAACGATAAAATAGGAAACAATTAATATACAACACTTTTGCACTGAACATTTCATAACAGTGTAATCAGAATTAATCAATCATTATTTTGTACCAATTAACAAAGTAACAATACGAGCATTTAAATAATCCCTCGGTATCTAAAAATACAATTCAAAGTAAATATTATTATCTAATCAGTAGTTAAATCCAATGCCAATTGGTTTTTGGGAGACAGATGAAACAAATTGATATTTGTTTGACAACAGATTACATTAAATCAACCTTCCGGGGACATACCGTGTTAATAAAAGAATTGATTACAAAAAGATGTATAGAAATGCCTTTTACAATAACAACAAGCATTTTCAGTTGAGTTTTTGAATAGTTCCTACATTCTACTACATTTATCTCTCTCTTGTTTTGACCTACACTAGGATTTTCTTCTTAGTCGTGGGTGCGTTTACAAACATACAAGTTCACATACACATGACAGCCAAACCCAAAAAAAATTGTGAATCACACAGAGTTGCTCCGTACACGGCAGCCAGTTGCCCAGACACCGCGCCAACTGTGCAGTCAAATCTTTATAATATGCTTCGACTCTAAGCCTTTGAGTTTATTTATTAAAACAATTTTCAAACATGACAGAGTTAAGACAAAAAAAAAAAGTAAGCACCTAATACTTTGCCCAACCCAAACGAAACCTGCATGGTTTCTTTCAAACACGCCCATGCACATACCAATGAAATGTTTATTTTATTTATACAGTGAAACTTGGTTAAGTAGGACCTGGATAAGTGACAAACCTCCACAAATGGAACTCATACTGAGGTCCCTACCCATTGGCACTGA
Source organism: Spodoptera frugiperda (assembly GCF_023101765.2). Taxonomy (NCBI): domain Eukaryota; kingdom Metazoa; phylum Arthropoda; class Insecta; order Lepidoptera; family Noctuidae; genus Spodoptera; species Spodoptera frugiperda. Next base: position 6,621,741 of record NC_064221.1, on the reverse strand, counting down.
ATTACCTCTATTAGTGGGACAAACAACCCTCTATATCTGGGATTCGTTCTTTCGATTTATCATCTTAGTTACCTCTATAACTGAGACAGCAAGTGAATTTTAATGCATAAACCTCAGTAACTGAGACAACATAATTTTGTTTGTTGATTTACTTATTCTTATTCATTTATAATGTGCACATAACACATTGTTTTATTTAAGAATCACACCTCTTTATGTGAAATAACCCGTATGTTCACCTCCATTAATGGAACCCTCTGTAAATGAGACAAATATTCATTTATACCTGGTTATCTGAGACACTGGGTTAGTGGAATACCTCTATAAGTGATACCAATTTGAAGGTCCCTTGGCTGTCTCACTTAACGAGGTTTCACTGTACTATTAAACTTAAGTATCAACTACTAGTTAGTACTTTGTAGTATGTTGTAAGCTTATTGCCTAATAAATATATGCGTTATTGAGACCTAAGAGATAACGTTTGATTTATTCTTTTTTACACTAGGAATGACCAGGAAATTTAATTGTCAGTAGGTAAGAGTCTAAAAGTATCCTTATTTATACTTAAAAGGATAGCGTTTGGTCATCATATCACCTGGGGCTTTAGTCTGTCATTACAATTGTGTCAGAATGGTCGATGTGGCCGACGATGGAACATGCCTATCTACGAGCAAACTGTTCACTCGGGACTTGAAGACACCCAAGTTATATTCCTATATCATTTTCTAAAGGCGAAAGTGTCTCATGTAGATTATCCTTTAGAGTTCAATACAAAAATGACCAAGAATTCAGAATTGACCACAATCGAATAGGGAATCAATTACAAAAGACTAAAGTACACTTCTGTCTAGGGAAATAAGGCGTATAATCGAAAAACTCGTATAAACATTAGTGTAGCGTAAGTATTAGGTATATAAGCGTATAATATAATTAGCTGTATACATAATGTGGGGGCTCGGTCTTCTATTTACAAACACTATCCATGCCTGACCTTTTCACAAGAACTACGTGTATGTAGCTTTTACTTTTATTATATTTCTCGTCTTTAAAGGAAATTAAAATAACGGCTTTGGTGTTAATGGCATTGCTAAACACTAGGTTTTTTTTTAATTATTTATCTCCGACGGGGTAGGCAGAGGTGCACATTATAGCACGTAATGCCATTGTACAATGTACACTCTGACTTTTTACAATTTATGTTGTAATTCCCGTGGTGTACGTGGTAAGCCTGCTATTGCTACATACCGGGCACAATTTCAGACTCCGAGATACTACTGAGAAATTTTAGAAAACCCGAAATTAGCCCAGCAGTACCGCGCCTTACCTGGCGAGAGAGAGTGTCAGACTCTTACTGACTAAAAACCACCTCATTCCTACTTACCATCATTACAGGGCATCTTCATTCTAGACTTAAGTAAGTAAATCAGAGTTGCCTTCGATTTTTTGGATAGGCCAATGTAAGCTCAATACAAGGGCAAGGGCTGAAAGTTTAATTTCAGTAATAGCATTACTTGCAGAAATTGTATCATAGCAATCATAGCTGTCTAGCCAAACGAGAAAAACATGAGTAACATTATGTACATGTTTACAACAACACTGACATAAGTAAAGATTTTTTCATATACATATCCATACTAATATATAAAGCTTAAGAGTTTGTTTGTTGCTTTGTGTTTGTTTGAACGCGCTAAACTCCGGAACTACTGTTTGACATATCTTTGACTGTCCAATTTGAATAATAAGTTTTATGTTGGATAGTGCATTAATCGAGGAAGGCTATAAAACGTCACTCTATGACCAATAGGAGCCGAGCAGTGGGTGAAAAATTATATAAATACGAAAGTAACTCAAGTCTTTGTCTCTTCTTGACGCTTAAACCAAAGTACATTTTTTACTGTTGGATAAGCTATAGGCCCTACAGCCTTCTTCGATAAATGCACTAGTATAGGCTATGTATATAAAACATCACGCTACGATCAATAGGAGTCGAGCATAGCGGGCGAAACCGCGCGGAAGTATCTAGTATTAATTTACATAATTGTTAACAGAAAGCCTTCAAATTGATATTTTTTTAAAAGCGTAGACAATTAGACAAAGGCCAGGCAAGTGTTTATTGTTTTCACATTATATGGACGAAGCGAGAGCAAATATTTGAATGGTAAACAAAAGGTAAAGTGTGACCTTGAACAATAACACCTCAATATTCCTGAAGGTCATCAAATACTACCATTCTGGTAAACGATCACGTGGAGGAATCGAATTCTAATAGGGAACGCCAGTCAAATAAATAAGGACCCACGTTTCATGACATTAAATAGGAATTTCCTTTGAATTCTTTTAGGATAAGGTATTATGACGTCACAGTTTATGTCTGAGGGTGCTTCTCCATCAAAAATGTGCTACGTACGATTGTACGTATGTTACAAAGATGTAATAGCTAAGCTCTGAAACTATAAGACTGTTTTCACTGATACTAAGCTATGTAGCTGTGCGAAGTAGATGCGCACTTCGAGTGTGCGATGTACCGATAGTAGTGAAGCTATCCATAGCACGCACCCATAGACCGCATCTTTCCGTATAAAAAACATAGCTGATTCCGTTTCCACCAATACTAAGCTATGTTTACCAATAAATATGATTAATGGAAGCCAAACGCATCCAAAGCAACTTAGCTTAGGACATCACTCGTGGAAAAGTACCCTAATAACCTGTTAATATTCTCATTTTCTGTGTAGGTAAACAACAAAAAGTAAAACCATCAAAGTATTCAATTAATTACAAAAAGCTTTGATTCATGAAAATATTTGTCAAAACAGCCATTTTACAAGCTCAAATAAGTCTTCATTCCTCGAAATCTTTTATCGTTACCAGTTTCTGTACTACCGAAGCACCTTGTATTGTTTTCACCTTTCGAATACAGCTACATCATGGTACAAGCCCTCCCAACATCTACTGCAGTGCCTACGTCAAGAGTTCACGGCTGAACGATCAATCAAAATAATGCCACGGATCTCAACTCGTGTCACCTCCATCATTCAATAGTATATTTGCAGATAAAGCTGCAATTTTGTAACATTTCGTATTGAAGGGCCAATAAAATTGGAGTGAACTTATGTAACAATGACATATACATAGGAGTAAACTTTGTGCATATCTCTAACCAGAACATTCGCGTTCCCGTGGCGTAAAAAGTAGCCAAGTGTTATTCCAGATTGTAATTTACTCCTGATCGAAATTTCATCCCGATCCCTTCAGCCTTTTTGATGTGATTAAGTAACAAACATACACACACAAACTTTCGCATTTGTAATACTAGTAACTGGCAAGTTACTAAGGGCCAATCTCTTCCAAAGTCAGATATGTCTTATTCTCAGAATAACGTTGTCATTTACTCTTGGATAGCCAAATTCACATTTCACCAACTCGCCACACAGATAGTAGAACTTACTATGTTAATATACCAAGGGATCCTTTGATCTAACATGGTCCTCACATATACATACTCAAAGAGTGCTTCTATACAAAAAAAAGAATGTCATAAAAATGAAATGTTCGATACCATAACAATTGAGTATTGAAAACTAGATCGGAATTTGATCAACCTTCTATATTTGAGTATTGTCTAGTGGAGCCGGACTAACAACACACTAATTTATTACATTATCGGTTAATCAAGACTATGTGTGAAGCTAGACGCTCGTTACACAAACCACGAATGTCAATAATGGATCAACACACAAAAATAAACGAACGTGAATCATTTAAAACAAATTAATGCTCGGTGATTAAGTACGCCTACATACCAATACTACAGTATTACGTCACTATACATCTTCACCGAAACCCGTAAGAAAAGTTAAAGGTTTATATTTAATGTAATATAGTCATTACGGGTAATCCCGGTTAGAAAAATCTGGTTGTTTTCTTACTTGTTGTTATTTGTAAGACTACGAATTCAGCTTACGGCTTATAGATTTCCCAGAAATGTGACTTAAGGACATATTACACTTTAAAGGCACCGCTAAAACCTAGCGATTAAGTTGTCATTTAAATTTGAACATTAAATTTTATGTCATAGGATATATTTTGTAAAGTCATTACAAAAAGGCTGTAAGCTAGAGGACCGCGCGCTGGCAGCGCGATTTTAGCCGTTTTGCATTGTTTTCAAAACAAAAACGCAATGCCGTGTCCGTACCTTTTATATTATTTGTGTGATTAGAGCCCTCGTCTCTAAGCGTATTCATTTCACTGCTTAATGAAATTTACTCTTCGAAGAAAATTAAATCTAGAAAATGTAATCTATCTTTTCGTAGAACTTTCTTACTCAATTTTTTTTATCTATTAAGTATATTAAAGACAGAATCTCTGGCAAAACAGCCTCAAAACTCTACGTATAAAGCTTAGGTATTTACGAAGTTCAATTCAGCATTGATTCAAATCTAAGTTCAATTGAATGTCAGGATTTTACGTGGAGTCTGCCATCTGCCCTTCGCAACCCAATAAAGATGATCATAATTATCAATACGATAGCCTCGGTGCGACCCGCTGTGATACTTCAAACACATGTCTACTAATAATTTAATGAAGATATTTTTGTTCCAGATTATCGTCGCGAAATGACGTATAGGAGATACGCCTCCGACAATCAATCTTTAGAGCGATACTTATTTTTAGCGACCACCGATGACATTACACAACCAAAAAATAAAATTAGGTCAGAACAACTTTATAAATATGTATTCTGCATGTCCATGTTATGCCACCGTCAATCCCTCAGCGCTTTTAAAAATAAAACAATGTTTATTTTGGCACTTTACTGTGTATGTAACTAAAATATAACAAAGCTGTCGTTTTACGCTATAACAGTGCGTTTTGCAAAGTAATTGAAGTCATATTAGTGTGAAGTGGTTTCTGTGATCTCCGACTACATTTATCACTCTCGTGTCACGATTCTACACGTTATTGGCGTTTGTGAAAGAAATGTGAATTTCTTTTCTATTTCACAATGGAAAAATATTCCTTTTTGAACGGCTTCGGAGGTCGGTTGAAATATTTCATTGAAACATGAAATGTAGACATGAGAAACGTTTGAAGTCGTTTAAAAGTATGTGAATCGTTCATAATTTATAGTTTCCTATCTGTCTCTGCATATTATGCTACCTGGACGGGCAGGGGTATTGCGTAGGAAGTAAAAGGTGAGTTATTGCATATAGTATGAGCACGAAGGAGCATTATAAGCACTGACTTGTCGATAAAACCCGCTTATATTTAAATTGGTTTCAATATACAAACATGATCAAATTTATACAAACACTAGCGATCCGCCCCAGCTTCGCATGGGTGCAATGGTGATATATTATGCATGTTTAATACATATAAATGTTCCTCTTGAATCACTCTATCTATTATAAAAACCGCATGGAAATCCATTGCGTAGTTTTAAAGATTTAAGCATACAAAGGGACAGAGAAAACAACTTTGTTTTATACTATGTAGAACATCACTATACAAACATACATGATACATTCAGGTTCATATCTAAGGCCATGACTTTTAGAACCAAGACCACCTAGACTCAACATTATTGAAGCACTAACAACTCCGTAAAAAAGAATTAGAAGCCATTCCAATTATACCATTAATTTAATAAAAACCCAATAAAAAATGGTAATAAGGCAAACCATGGCAATAACATTAATGAAGATCATTTAAAAATTACTGGAGAAGTGCCGACGAAACATTAAAGGTGACAATGTCTGGTTCGCCTAGGGTTGCCAGACGGTCGGAATTGGCGGGATTCTCCCGAATTTTTGTATGTCCTCACGACTCCCGACAAAGCAAAATAATCTCTTGAAAAACGAATACGATAATTTTAAGTTCACATTTTCGTCAAACGAAACTTGCAAACCACTTGGGCGCTTGGCGTAGAGCGAAAAAACATTGCAATGCACTAAAATAACAAATGATAAGTGACGGGCATATTTTATAAGAAACTGTGTTGAAGTTGAAAATTTACCCAAAATTGTAGGTATGTTTTATAATGTTCAATTTCATATTTCTCCCGACCAAATCCCGAAAAATCGGTTATAGATCCCGATAACAGGAAGAATTGACCTGACAGCCCTAGGTCCGCCCCGTCCGGCTCCCGGTAACATTTGAAGGGAACCCGTTTCCTAAGGGATCACACCTTGCGGTGCGCAGATGTTCGGCTTTAATATAGATCCACGTGGAGCCGAGTCCCATACAATCTGTTTGAATTGAGTTATGCGCTAGTAAATATTTGTTTATCAATGAAACTAGGTTTGTCGCTGTTTAAGCGTTTTACCTACGTCAATTTTGACAGTCTTCAATGAGGTTACGGGGTTTAATTTTCCAAAACAGAAATACGTAAAAATCAGGTCACAGTTTATGATTAAAAAAAAAATACATTTATAATTATAACATTTTCTATTCCATAAAGTTAAAGAACATAATTATATTAACCACATTTTACTAAACCGACTACATAGTACGCTAATTCCATTCTGTACTTCAGTTACTGTAATAAATAACAGTATAACCGAGTGGCTACTCTTTAGGGAAAAGCAGATGGAATGGAATGTTATTACACAATTAAATTAATCGGACATACACAGCATTGTCCATTGTAATACTCTCATACAAAGAGCAAGCCAAAAACACAAATGAACATTTCGAAAACACGTGAAACATTTTAATCCAACATATACAGCATTTAATATATCATTTATGCGAGTAAAACATAAAAGTATATGAAATTCTCGCATCAATTTACGAGCACAGTTTTCCTAGAAGCAAGGAAAATACTTTAAGCTTGAAAAAGCTTTTATATTTTATTTGGTACAGAGAAACACTCGCTTGGCTTGATTCTGAGAATCAGGGTCGATACTGCAGGCTGGATGTTGAGTAAATCAAATGTATGAACCTAGTGTATAACATACATGATGTTTATTGTGTACCTACCAATCAACAAATATCAGCTTTCGACGTGAAATCAATAAACGCTTCGAGGTACAGGAGTAGTTACTTGTTATACCTGTACCAGTAGCAGTAAGTAGGTCAACACGCTTGTTCTTAACAATCGACATTATTTTATTAAAGCGGGAAAGAAAATTTAATAAGCAACGTGCTTAAGCTAACTTATTTATAGTAAGCGTAATCAGTGCGCCGAGCCAACTTAGGTACCAGGCGTGCATAAACTCGGTACACGTGTCGCCTCTTTTCCCGAGCTCACCCATCCAAGCTAATACGACACGGTGCTATAATCTGTCTAGTCCCTAACTCGGAAAGCGGACGCCGACAGGATGTTGTGAAAGTTGATACAGAAGTCGACAAACTAACTGTCGAGGATGCACCAAGTCGAACAAAAGCAAAAAGACGTGCATCGTTCCAATTATTCGAAACCGGCAAACTTGGCGTGCTGAAGTCAGACAAATTATTTAAGAGTACTTTACGTACATTATGCTGTACAACGACCCGCCCGACTCCGGTTCAGGCAGAATGATAAATTATGAATGTATTTCACACAGATCTTTCATAAATCCTAAAGCGTTATGCAAAACCGCATTACCGCTTGTTTGCGCTCCATTACGTTTCTCTAATTATGTTGTTAGTCCCATGGAATAGGGGAGACATGGAGACTCAAAGCCATCCACTGCGCACGAAACAAAAGTCTATGTTACATGTTACAACTAATTTAGGGTGTAAATTGTGTGTTGTTGCTATTCAAAACAACTTAATATGGTAAATTCCAAGTAGAATACAGATTAGTTATATCGTGATTATATCGCAATAGCTTGAAGTTACCTGTATTGTAGGACTGCAGCACCGTTACAAGTTACAACAAAAAAAAAGATTAATTTTAATAACTCAGCTGCACCAAGATGAATTTTATGTATACTGTAAATACGGTTGATATCTAAGTAAAACTGAACTAATATAATAAATCGGACGAGTTTGAAAGAGTTAATTACATACATTCTTAATTAATTAATTATCCTTTAACATATTTTTCTTCTTTAATCTTTATAAAACGGTTGGCAATCTAATATCACATCACCACACATAGGAATACAGCTTGTTAAATGAAACCTTAAGGAAGAGCTAGTACGATAACGCAGTAACCGCAACGGATTTATCATCAAATTAACTCTTATGATCATTTCATGGATGGGTGACAATATCTCACTACCGAGTGCCAACACAACACTATCCTCAATACGCCAACGCCTCGGCGAACAGAGGAAGCTTTCTAGTCCTCCCTAATTGATACACACCTATTTTAATAACCGATCAAGTGTGTAAGCGGCTTGCACGTCAGTTTAGATCTTGTTTACGTTTTATATCATCATCATATCATCCGTTTAGGTTTAAAAATATAGCCATATGACGTAAAGACATAAGACAAAGAAAGGACGGAAGGACAGATGGGCAGCGGTGTCTTAAATAATAGGTAGGCCACTTTTGGCTAACGTTCCCCTAACTTTTTCAAGAACGTTACCCCACTCAAAAGGCACACTGTCTCAGTTTCCATTTAACCCAAGTCAGCAAATGACGATTAAATAACAATACGGACGAGAAAGATTATTTGCATATTTTTTTTTTTTTTAAAGTTGCCCCACATTAGTTTTCTCCTGTACCGTGGGTGCGTTTACAAACATACAATTTCACATGCACATGACACCCAGACCCGAAACAACAATTTGTGGATCACGCAAAGAGTTGCTCCGTGCGGGAATCGAACCCGCTACACGTTGCAGGCAGCCAGTTGCCCAGCCACCGCGCCAACCGTGCAGTCAATATTACAAAAGTAATGTAATCATCGGTACAGTTTCGATGGCATGTATTGGGAATGCGTCATAACGGATTTCCATTGAATAAATTGTTTCGTATATCGGTAATCTCGTTCACAATCACGACCAGACAGCTGAACGATGCGGTGTTGGAATGACAAATTACGTAAATGACAAATTATGCAGGCTTGGTCCCAAGCTTAAGATTACAGGGGTCAATCAGATTCGAGATGACGTCAGGGTGTAGGTAAATGGAGGATAAGTCTTCTTTATATGGATTGTGATTTGTGAGTGAGTTTTACTAAGAAGAAAAGTAGATTAAAACAACTACGAAGTTCTCGGAGCTGCGGACTACCTAGCGGGTTTACCGGGGCTCCGGCTCGAAAAGCAGGAGTAGAAACGTAGTGGTTTTTAGTCAGTTAGAGTCTGACAGTCCCTCTCGCCTCGCCCAAGACGGGAGAAGACATTGGCTAATTTTCCCCCCTCAAAAATATACAGCCTACAATAAGAAAATTAATATGTAAAAATAAAAAATGTTATCATAATCGCTGGTATATGATACCACAGTAAAGTACCACGAACTGCACATCTTACGAAGCACAAAAGAATGACATATGACACAACTAAGATCATTCGCATTTTTTTCAATCGAATGTAAACAAGCGATATGTACTTCGAAGTAACGTAAGCATAGCATGAGTATTGAAATATGTTAGTACTACTTTTGGGCTTTAGAAATGTGGGGTGTATGTAAACTACGATCTGAAATCATACTGATTCGGTCCAGCAGTGTAAACCAACTAATCTAACTGAGGGCTTTTTTTGCCACAAATGTCCTGCAAAATGTTTTATACTGTGGGACCCGTCATGGAAAATAATTTCCCTCCACATCTCTAGAACATTCCAGAACCGATAAAAATCAAAGAACACAAGTGTAATAGAGTGTGTAAAATAAAGTCTAGGTAAGTAAAGGCTTGGATTAGATTGAGAGCGAGCTTACAAGCGATTTATGAAGCAAGGGATCGGGTGACGTGGCGGAGTAAAGTTCCAACGGCTCTCTCTATGCCGAGGATTACATGTGAACACATGGTCTGAACCAGTGCTTTCCGATAATCGTTAAGTTATTGTGTCGTCTCTGTAATGAAAATGTATGTTAATGGTATCCTTACTAATATTATCATTGCAAGAGCTAGTTTATCTGTCACGTCGAAATGCAGTTTTAGAAGGCCACAGAGTGTTAGAATGCTTTTTCAAAAGATGTACTATGTAGCTGTGCTGTGAAATCATGTGACCGTTTCCACTGATACTAAGTTATGTAGCTGTGCGATGAAGATGCGCAGCTCGAGTATGCGATGTATCAATAGTAGGGAAGCCATCCATAGCACACATCCATAACGCGCATCCATAGCCCGCATCCATAGCACGCATCCATTGGACGTATCCAAAGGACGCATCTATCCATATAAAAAACATTTCTTAGCCGTAGTCTGTTTCTACCAGTGCTATGCTATGTGGGCCAATAAATATGATTGGAGGAAGCCAAATGCTTCCACAGCAACGTAGCATAGCACATCTCTGGTGGAAAAGCACCCTTATAGTCTACATGTTTTCCTTTCACGTATGGGTTTAGCAGAAAGAAATAACCTATGGCCTTTACCGTAATCCCAACTTTAAATAAAGTAAGAAGATTGGTTGAGTAGATAAAGCTCAATCTTTCATACTGAAGTTGGAATTAAACGAATTAAAAGGATGCAAACAGTATTGATTTTTTACCAACGATACGACTTCTGTACGTTAATTATTGTTCTACATATACCGTTGTACTACATGTACTATGTATGTGCTTCCATATACATCTGTTTAGTACATTCAGCAGTGAATAACTTAGGTTATTTGATACCTGTGCTTATACACACGTACAAATGCCGATGTAGTTACCACCATCATTTAAATGTGACTCAATTTCTATGGATTATGGAAATGTGTATGATGTAGTTCACACGAGGAGGTATTTGGCGTTTCTTATTTATTAGTTTTATTATAAAAAAAGCTACGCAGTTCAACGTAAGTAAAAATTGGGTAGACTGGTAGGAAGTTCAAATATGATGTATACCTAAGAACCCTCTCCAAAAGTTATGTTCCTATTGTAATACGACCGTAACCATAAGAGTGGGAGAGCCATGCTTAGGCTCGAATGAGCCGGCTCGACTGCAGTGATACCAGGACCTCACAGAAAACCAACGTAAATGTTTCGTTGTGTGAGTGTGGTTACTGGAGGCCAAATTATCCCCTTCCCAATCGGAAGTGGTCTGAAGTTCGAATATAAAGTATAGGGAAACCTAAGAACCCTACCATAAAGCTATGTTCCTATTGTGTTAGAACCAATGAAATAACATTAGGTATTACTTGTATTATACATCTAAACAGGTATTATGCACCTCCGATAACTCTTTCGGACCTAATGGGGGGAGGACATTGTTTTGAGCATTCTCCCTATTCATTTTTGGAGCCCATACTATGCGTGACATTATATTATTAAACTGTCAAAAACAAAATATCTTCACAGAAAATTAAATTAGTTTTTAAGCTCGTCTAGTGTATGTGACGTGTCGTCATATCATCTGCGAACGTGCTGGGGTTGACAGACATCCAAATTAAGTGGATTTTGACAGTTTTGGACCCTAAGGGATGCATAGAACGTTAACTAAGCAAGATTTTGCCATATGTCTGTCTTTTTGTCTCTGGACTGCACCTCAAACTGACTTGATATTTTTGTAAATATATCTTTACACACAGTATATTTTATAAAATAAAAAGTTCTTAGATTTTATAATACGACTATTGTCCAAATACTCAAACGGCACTCAATTTTAAGACACTTAAGACTAGTTTCGTCAATACTAATTCTTTATAAAATGACATATATTTAAGTACAACTTAAAATTCGAGTAGCAATGCCGTATTCGGACATAAATCTCACTAAACTGAGTCATAGATACACTCACACTAAAAAAAAATTAAGAAAAATCTAGGTCAAAAAAGCGCATTTTCCCGCACAATCCATTAACTAGCTAGTTTGCGAAACCCGGATCAGTGTGTAAAGCATAGTAAATTGATGTCAGTACAACCATTATTTAAGAAAACAAACCAAACTAGTTACTAAACACGGGACCGGGGAAGGTAACTTGCCAACTTTAAGTTAAGCTGTGTCGTGACAGCCCTAACATTTAGACGGACAAGACTTAAGGTAAGCGTCCGCATCGCACGCACCGGACGCATCGCAAGCAACGGATTTTAGTTTGTCTTGTAAAGAAACTCCTCAAACTGCGTCTACTGATCCGCATCGTACGGACCGCATCATCGGCAATGGCTACATGCGATGCGTACTGATGACGTCATACGGAATGCCGATGCCAAAAATCCGAGTGAGAGTGGGATCGGCAATCCGATTGCTATTAAACGCATCTGAAATCCGAACGCTGCCGATACAGTGAACGCAGTATGAAAAATTAATCCGTTTGATGCGATCCGTCCGTTGCGTGCGATGCGTACGATGCGGGCCTATGGACGCTTACCTTAAAGCTGTAGTGTGACAGACCTAACAGACGTAGACAAGACGTAATAGGCAACTGCTAACTCACTTTACAGTAGTCCATGATTCTTGGTTGATGTATGGTGACAGGTTGACCTAGTCAGTGTTCTTATTTCACAAGCAATAAGAGTGATTATTGCACGTCACGCCTCTAATACGGAAAGTAAGCAGTCTTATTGAAATGGACACAAAATATTACCAAACTCCATGTACTAAGTTCTACACATAAAACCTAAATCATTACGTAGTATAAAACAAAGTCGCTTTTTCTGTCCTTATGTCCCTTTGTATGCTTAAACCTAGGCAACGAATTTTGATGCGTTTTTTTTTTTTTAATATTGAGTTATTCAAGATGAAGGTTTATATCTATAATACATGCATAATATATCACTATTGCACCCATGCGAAACCGGGGCGGGTCGCTAGTTAAATACAAAGATTAATATTTTGCCTGATACAATAACTAAATCAGAGCTTTAATGAAGCAGAACAATCTGAATAAAAAGTATCTAGAAATCAAGTGTTAACAATACCTACATGTTTCCATTTTCCTGAAAGCCAATGTCTGATAACAGTTATCATGATTATGAATGTCAAGTTTTATGCATTTGACTGTGTTTCAGCTTTGTTTAACAATTATATCAGGCGATAGGAATTACCTAGCGCACTGAGAGTACCAACTCAATCCTAAAGTATTATTTTCAACAATAATTAATGTATACTCTAAAAATTCCATTTTCAAATAATACTTACAAAACGCAGAAAAAAAATATATTTTAAAATATAAAAGTGCTTGCGGTGGCTAGGACTCCAGTGACAGTAAGCTCCTCACAATGCGTGCCGATTCCAGAACTGCCTTCTGTATTAGGCCCTTGATTCACTCACCTAACGTCAGCCTCTTAAGATGGATGTCGAGGCTTTAAGGGATCAACTCATTCGCCGACACGACTATCGGCACAATGATAGCGGAATCGACAACCTCGTGAGCCAAGTCAAGATATTTTATTTGTTTCTCTTAATCCATAATTGCATGGACAAAATAAAGATTGAGCTGTCTACAAGACATTCAACTACTTAAATTATTATAACCAACTATTGATTTTGACGACTCTACCTTGCATTCACAAAATTCGTTAGCATTTCTTCATCTCAATATGATTATGGTGATAAGGCTATGGGACGCAAAATCAGACAATTCTAGCATGTTTTATTTCATCAACAATACGCAAACTCTATCAGGCTTATCACTGGAGTGCCCTAAAATTTTTATATTCATACTAGCGGACCCGACAGACGTTGTCCTGTCTACACGTCTGATTAATTAAAAAAACATTGTCCAGCGGACAAAATTGTGAATCTAAACCATTCTCAGATCCCCTTGAACACACACAAAAAATTTTAATCAAAATCGGTCCAGTCGTTTAAGAGAAGTTCAGTGACATACACACTTACAGAAGAATTATATATATAAAGATGTATTAAAAAAGAAATATGGACATACCTTAAGTCTCCTGACAAGTTCATCTGGACCGAGGTCATCGGTGATTGGACGGCAGCCTTGCGGGTACACTATTTCCGCCATGCTGCCAATCTGAAGTAGACATAAACAGTTAAATTAGTTAACCTAGTAAAAAAGATGCACCCTATATCTAGAATTACCATACTTTAGAAACTCAAGACATAAAGGCTGATACCAAAAGCAATAAATAACATATTTCTGTAATAAACACACTTCCAGTTATAATTTATGGACTTTCAATAATTTATAATGGTCCATAGTAGAGACTGATCAATAAAGATAGTTATCTGTCAAAATATCTCATTTCTAGGAAATTTTTGATTAAGAGTATAGATTCCTCACATATAATAAAGTATCATTAAAATAGGTAGTAAAATGTTGTGGTGGCCCGGAGTTTTAAGATGTCTGCTTCTCATGCATGAGGGTGCAGGCTAGAAACTTACCAATGGCAAATTACCAATGTGACTTTTTCTGAGTTACATGTACATTCTAAGCATATTTAGGCACCACTGATTAGCAGTGAAGAAAGTTCTAGAAAGCATAGTGAGGAAAACTGGGCTTATAATTTCTAATTAAAGTTTTAAATCGCCCACCCGCATTGGGCAAGTGTGGTGATTAATACTCAAATCTTCTCCATGCGATAAGAGGGTTTTAGTTAGCAGTAACCACTAACAGGATGATGATGAGGTAATAAAAAGTAAACCCATACAAATATTTCTTACAAAAGGGCAATTTGAAACAAAAAGTCACCCGAGACCTTAGAAATATGTTAAACCAGATGAAGGAAAAATACTTTCAAGGAACTTTGCAAGTAAAATTACACCTGCTTTGTACAAAAAGGAGTGGAAACTTTTTTCCTTAGTTACTGTCATACAATTAAGAACACTATACTCTCGTAGAGTGGCCATAGAAAGGCCAGAATGGAGAAGATTGGAGGAAACTTTTGCTACCTGGCAAATGGACACACAGAAGTGGAGAAAGAATGCACTGATAGCTTAAAATAGATTTTGTTATGTCTGAATAAAAAGGCTATAATTAATAAACAAATACATTCAATATTATATCACTAAGTAGTTCAGTTTACTTTACATTTTTTGTGTTTAAATACCTAACAATAATTTATAAGTTTCTGGTAGCTAACTAACATATACTTAGATACATTACATACACATAGGCAAATAAATGCATACATTTTTAATTTAATTAAGAATTTGGTGAAACTTAATCAATATTGGGAAAAAGGCCCTAAAGTACACAATTTTTAATAACAATTACAAAACATTGTGTTTTTTTCAATAAGTATGACTCTGGATTCTGTGTTGTAGCATTAAGATGTGCTTAAAAAGTAAATATTAAAATAGTAAGTAATAGTTAATCCTAATTGTCAGCATAAAACAACAAACAAAAAGTTTTAAATAAAAAAAAATATTACTTATTGAATATAGATACGAAATTCTGAAGAGTTAATATAACATTTATCAATTAGTGCTTTTGTGTACATCCCTTCAAAGTTTTAAACTCTTTTTAAAACCTTGAAGTGATGTACAAAAAAGCTAGCTAATTTATTTATTAAGTGTTTTGAAAACAAACTAATAAACAAGTGTGTGACATTATGCAAGTACCTAGTTGTCATGTTTTCCTCTTTTACTAAGGTACTAGTGCATTACTTGGTTAATATTAGCCTGTTCCTGTTTTGTGACTAAAACACATTTATTAAAATATTGTGTAACATCAATCTTATCATCAGCGACTACATAGGCCTCCTCTACCTAAAAAGGTTTGTATGATCTAAACACTTGGCATGCCAGTTGGAGATCCCAGTTTATCAAAAAGCTGCTACCCTGTCAAATATAGGTATTTCAGTCTCATAGTCAACTCTTATGATAACCAGAGGAAGAGTAATGGTGACAAATAACAACTCTGCTATCACCTTAAGTACTTGAAAATGTAAGTCCTGAATCCTGTACTATAAACAATGAAATCCAGGACACCTGTTTGCCAAACTGTTTGAATGCTAGCAAACAAGTGTCTGTGATATGATGGTGCTTGATAGAGCTTTGAATGACTTGTTGCACTGACCACTAGTGAAAGGAATAAGGGTGGGTAAAGTGACATGCTTTCCATACATTATTTCTTTTTCTTAGAATGGTAACTGAGTCTCCTGTTCAATTTTGTTGAATACATTACTTTATGTGATGTCATACCATTTTGTCTTGTCGAAATGTACATACACTCACTTTAATTATGATTAATATAATGATTCCCATGTTATTGGGTGTACTCTCATCCCCCATTGATATTTAACATTTATTCAACTTTAGTTATAAAACCTCTTTCTTAAAGCCCATCCCATCAAAGAAAATATGTTAATTCTGTATTTCAGCGCATTATTAGAACATGGTAAGGCTAGTTATGTTTAAATAGAACAAGAAACAGTTTAAACTATAAACATCAAACAATACAATATGTTTACTACTTTCCTAAGTGACATTCTCATTAGTAAAGATATAAAAACAAGAATACAAGACTGCAACTAGGT
Source organism: Spodoptera frugiperda (assembly GCF_023101765.2). Taxonomy (NCBI): domain Eukaryota; kingdom Metazoa; phylum Arthropoda; class Insecta; order Lepidoptera; family Noctuidae; genus Spodoptera; species Spodoptera frugiperda. Next base: position 6,605,281 of record NC_064221.1, on the reverse strand, counting down.
ATTAACTCGGTAATAAAAGTTGCATACATTTGAAACTATAGACTATTTGTTTAGTAATGTGATCATCACAGTTTCTCTAACATTCTCAAACATCATGGCACACTATCACTACTGTGTTTTACATTGGCTTCTTTTTATTTAGGCTGCATTAAGCATGGTGCTAAATAAATATCTTCTTATGTTTTGTATTGTAATATGTGTGTTGTGAACACTATTTCCCGTCAACACAAAATCAAGCACAGCTGTGTTTGGGTAGCATTTTCAAACATTATACTACAGAGTTTTATTATCTTAATGTTTACTACATACAGGACCTAAAGACCACTCCAAGTGAAACATTAAAACTGTTAACATCATAAGTTTTGCACTAAAAGTAGGTCAAGGCATTGAAACAGGGATAATGCACACCAGATGACCAGATTTACTTTAAAGGGACATGGAAAGATCTAGAATATATGTTTGATATCCCAGTTCAGTGTGCAACAACCATAAATACACAGTACCAACAATAATCTCGGCCGAGGCATAGAGCAATATTGATGTTCCAATACTGTTTACCTGGCGAGTGTCGTGACATATTGGAACAAAGTGGTCATCACAAGAATGTGCATTTTAACCAACATTTTTAGCAATAAACAATAACCTATACCAAAATCCTCCCATCTGTACTTGACCTAACATGAGGCTGGGAGCTTATCACGCAAATCTTTATTGATTACGAGCGATCTTGAAAAATAAAAACCCTCGTCCTCAAAACAACACCACTGATGATGTTTAGAAACATAAAACATGACGTGTCGATCAAATTCAGTCATAACTCCCTGTTTTCTCACATAAATATCATTGCAAACGTGATATTTATCCTACCCTGTTGCTGGGCTCGTGGTTTAAACAACAATCAAATTATGCTAGATTATGGCAGACCCAGTTTTTACGACCAAGCAAACAATACAAACTTAAGAGGTTAATCCACCTTTACTGCACCAAATTACACCAAAATATACCGAATCTGCATCTTGATTACACATAAACAGAGAAGTAAAAACTATAATGGCTAGAATACGTACAAGAATTCATAGACGTGGGCCTGCGTTCACGTCCCGATGTTTACAAAATCCACCACAATATTTCAAGTCAAACAAACTGTACACTGTTATAGCATAATTATTTCATGAACACGACACTGGAAAGTAAATCATAGGGGTTGAAAAATGTCCTATTGATCTAAATACATAGAAAAATCGTGCTAATAATTTTTTTATCAATCTATGTGGACGCCAAACTGCGGGAAAAACTACAGCGAAGTTGGCATCATATCGCTCGCAATTCAAGGCCGTCTATAGTCTATGTCATTTTTCTTAAAATTGTCTATGCATTACACGCGTTTTTACTTATGGTATTAGTCTATGGTCATTGAATACTCGATTTTTTAGAAACTGTGTACAGTCGAGCACTAGTTTTTGGCATCATTTATATTTTTTCTGATTTTGATGATCATAAAATATAATTCATGCGCAGAGAAACAAAATAAGTATTTTGGTTAGTCAACTCATCTAACTAAATAAAATTTCAAGTATAAAGGAACAGGGGGAAAAATTGTGTTTAATATTTGAAGAAAAAAAAATGATACATATGGTTTTCAATTACTTTATTATTTAAATCTTAAAATAATATTATTATGTACCCAAAATACTTCGGATGACTCACAAAACCGGTGATGATATCAATAACAATAATATTTACTACAAAAAAGCGCTGTTACAAAGTAGCCTTTTCACATTACAAAAGGTAATTAATTTAATGCAGCAGTCAGTTTGTCATGTTGGCAGTTATCTTAAATATACGAGAAATCTAATTGTTATTAGGTTACACCCATTGCAACTGAATACAATGACAACATTTTTCAGAACCTTCCGTAAAGAATGGTAACGTGACACCACCGACGGCTGCCACAAGCTCTCTATAATAGTTACTAAAATAAAATAAATGTAGGCTTAGAGAATTAATTATAGTGCAAACTGCCGTAAAATGTAGTCTCAAAAATATACAAAGCAATTATTTTAACAATGTTACAATTCTTTTATATAAAATTATCTAATAACAGTGAATGAGATCTATTTGCATATATGATTATTTTATTGCGACTTACATTGAATAATGTGTTACTAACAATAGCCATCACAAAATGATTATTGAACTAAAATTAATTATAATACCTAATTTATTCTGAAAGCAAAGCAAGATTTGAAGAAGTAAATATTAATTATAAGTAATGAAAATATGTCTACGCTATTCGTCCAGCCCAAAAAACTTTCAATGAAAGAGTTTCACTTTAATATAACAATAAATGATTCTTACACTCGTAATTTGAGTTATTTTACAATAATGTTCTTAATCTAATCTAATTCAAGTTTCCTGAAAGATCCTGCCGTTGAATGTATGTCTTGAGTTAGATCATTCTTCTCCAAAGCGTGTAAATCTACTGACATGTCATCTAAAGCTAGCAAAGCTTCTCTGTGTTTCAGGAGGTTGCGTTTCAGTTCTTCAATCATGTCCTTGAGAGGCACAGTACCACCGTATTCTTTGGGCAAAATCGATGGGTCGACGTGTTTCATCAAATCTTCGCTGGTTCGGTGGAACTGTGAACAGAATAAAAGGTTATTTTTTATTACAATTTATATATGAAACTGCTGTGTGTGAAACTGTACCTAATGAAAACTACGAAGTTATAGTTAAGTTAGTTAAGAACAACTAGGTTTACAAAAATATGTTTATAAAATAAATTGTGTAACTGCAAAAATATTGCGTAATTTTCCAAACATCTAAAAAAAATCAACATTTATCACGTCAGCTTACTACCACATTTGCATTAAATTGTAATTTGTGATATTCAAATGACGAGATACTTTGTTTAAAAATATGAAAGTCATATAGCAGAAGTACTATATTAATTTATGTACAAAATAATTAGAAACTATAAATTAAAATCAACAAAGCAATTTGTAATTTTTGCCTTTAAGCTTTGAAAAGCTCTTGACTGTACTCAAATATTGAAAAAAGTAATTGTTTGCACTATGGTAAACTTAGTGTTGCAAGTTCAAATAAATTTAATTTGTTCTTTTTATTATACTAGCACCGAACTGAAGTTCGCCAGTGTTGCATTGCATTATTTCAAACCTTCTTGTTCTAAGATGGGTTATGATAATTTCACGTTTTTTTATAGAAGCAAGTTGTATAATTTTGATATTTATTCCGATAAAAAATACAAATTACCATCACACGGTCCTTCAGTTTATCGCTGAGTAGAGAGACTGCGAACTCGAAGAACTTAACTCCGTAGTGTGGAATGTTTACGAAGTGGGTACGCTTATGCCTCATTGGAGTCGAATTCTGGAAGAGAAATAAAAATACAATGTTTTATGAATACTATGACAGTTTTGTAAAGAATGTTAAAAAATTAAAATATCAGATCTTATGTTCGATAAACCATTTTTTTTATCGTCTTGCGTTTTGAAACCAAATTCATTTTCCTACACCAAACAAACTCAGAATAACATTTTTGAATCACTAGAATTGTTCCATGCGGGAATCGAACTCGCAACACATTACGCAGCAAATAGATGCATTACATATTATTATCTCGCGCCAGCAGTTGACACGATGTTTAAGAGATTTCCTATTTTTTAAGATTTAAGTAAAGTTCTAAAAAAGGTTAACTAACCTGAATACAGTTCAGCATGACCCTGACATCAGTGAGGGACCACAGACTGACGTGGGGCATCTGCATACCAGCCTCGTCGTTGACGTGGGTGTAGCCGAGGAGTTGGGACCGTGGCTCGTCCAACAAGAGCTCCACGATCATAGAGTGGACGCGCGCCATTACACAGTTGTCGAACTGATGGGGGTCGAAGCGACCTGGTGGAGAGAAGAGATGATTAGTCAAATATTTAAAAAAATAGAGATAAATTACGGTTATGATATTTGGTATACCTAACGGCTGGTAACGCATTTACAACTCCCAATTTCCAATAGTGTTGCGCATGTCCATTGACGACGCTGATTTTTACCATAACGCTTTAGTTATTCGCTTAATCATTTGCCCATGTATCCCATTAATCATTTGATTTACGTTTGTTTAAAAATAATGTTTCCTTGTAAATCGTTTTTTTAGACGGGTCACCTGATGGTAAACGATCGGCGCCGCCTATGGACACCTGCAACACCACAGGAGTCACAGGTGCGGCCAGCCTTTTAAACAGGAGTAGGTACGCTCTTTTGTTGAAAGTTTGAAGATCGTATCGGTTCAGAAATACCGCCGACGATACCTCATTCCACAGTTTTGGTGTGCGTAATATTGTAATTAAAAGCATTTCATTATCAGAATTCAAGAAGACCGCTTTAAACTTCTAAGAAAGAAGTAAAGGCATTACACTTACCCATACAAGAAAGAACAACTCGTCTGCCTTCAGCATCCCTCTTAGGCAAGGGTACCAAATACCCAGCGTCGATAACCGCAGCGATCTTAGGGTCCAGAGGGTCCAACTTCTTGAACCATTGAGGGTGCATCTCCCGGATGGTCAGGTATCGCTCCAGCATGGAACATGCTTGCGGGATGGAGTACTTCTTTGTTCGGAGAAAACGGAGGAGGAATGGTGTGTCTGGAAAAAAAGGGAAAGTGGTGATTAACGTTCTTCTGTCGAAATGTTATTGTGAGTTAAGGGTGCGCTGATCAAGTAAAGTGTGATGGGTTATTAGCCACTATTTTAGTGGGGGAGGAGATCATACAGTGACTGACTTCTCCCGGCTTGGGCGAGGCGACAGGAGCGTCAGACTCTTACTGACTAAAAACCACCCCGTTCCTACTTCTGCTTTTCGAGGAGGAGCCCCGGTAAAATCGCTAGGTAGTTCGCAGCTCCGGATTTATGACTCTTTGACTTAAACCGTCCTATCGGATTATGGAAGACTATGAAATCGAGAGCAACAGAAGAGTGTACTGTTATATTTTAATTGACTACTTAGAACTAAATCGAAGTAAAAAGAATATGAATGCGTCATTCATGATATCAAATCAACTGTTCAAAAAAGGCAATGGCAAACGCCTAAATGTCCAAACCAGTGCACCAGCCAACATGATTTTAAACCTGTCTTACATTCTACTTTAAACATGATTGTCACTGCAATCATTGTGCATTCGAGAGCTGCACTTAAAGGGCTGCGCGATGAAGTAACGGACACATCATTAGCATACCATGTGACCTGAATCGCTAACGAACAAGGCAATCTTTACCTTAACCTCTTTAAGTTTTGGCTTAAAATTCCATGAAGATGACGAATAAAAGGTTTTGAAGCGCAATTTAATGAAGAGGATTATTTTAAATTCAGAGGAAATCCAGCTGTTTGCCAACATAATAGGGGTGTAAATTGTTAGAAGTTTATGTTCCTTAATCTGCACTGATATCGTTTCCACGAAACTCTGTATTTTTGCGTTTTAAAATGAATTTTATAAGAAGCTTTTTTGTTTCCGATACTGCACTAGACATAAATCTAGTTTTAATAAGAATCAGAGTTCTATCTATCTAGATTGGATGAATAATTTAGATTGGAAGCGAAACAAATACGAAACAAATCCGAAAAGAGAAAGCAATTTTCAATTATCTACAGAGCCGCATTTGGCATTAGCGATGCCAATACTAAATTCGAAGTAGCTACCCTTGATCTGATTACATTCTTGCCTTTTTTTTGAGAGTGGAAGATCATCCAATGACTTCTCTCGCCAGGGCGAGGCGAGAGGGAGTGTCAGATTCTTACTGACTAAAAACCACCCTGTTCGTTCCTACTCATGCCTGTCGAGCCGGAACCCCGGTAAACCCGCTAGGTAGTCCGCAGCTCCGGTAAATTCTTGCCTAGTTATATACTAAATTAGGTTACAGTATCTTCTTACCAGTTCTACACTTCTTGATGGCAGGATGTTTCTCTATGAAATGTCTCATTTGTTCTAAAGCCTGTTCCCTAAGTGCTGGTTCCTCTCTCAGTTCAGTCCTGGCTTTTTCCCTCAGTTCTGGGGGCAGTTCACCGGTCTCCCGCTCTTTAGCCTCGAGCAAATACGTTCGGTCATCATCGGTTAACCTCGGGGCATCGATAACTTCGTGCTTTGGCTCGTGCTCCCTTCGGCAATCTTCGGGCTGGAGGACTGAGGTCGCCATTTTGTTTTATTATCTGTAACAAGAAATAAAATAATTTACTTACGGTACTCAATAATCAATTTTGATTGGTTTATTTAATGATGCGTCGAAGAGATTTTTAAGTCCTTTTTGACAGAAGTGTAAAGGGTTTTATGTGGGGTCATTGACCCGATTCTCATATTTTTTTATAATGATTTACAAATTGATTTTTTTTCAAAAAGCTTTAAACAGAGAGGAGTGGAAGGAAGGTAGGGAGGCCTTTGCCCTGTAGTGGGACGTGGTGGGACGATCATGGCTAAAATCTAAATCTAATGATTTTTGCGAACATTGTAACTACATCTTTATTGCACAGAGTCGCTCTGTTCCCATTTACCTTCAAGTTGTAGGTAATTAAGTTATTGAGTACTTAAGAATTTCTTCTTTATCGAAATCTTTATTGAATTTTCTTCCTTATTGTATTAATTTTGATAAAAAAACGTAACATCCGTAATAATATCTAACATATAGAAATCCGAATATTGCAAACCAAATATTGGTCGACCTCCAAGTTTCCTCTGAGCATGAGATATTTCGTTTGTGTAGGAATGTTTGTACAGACACGCAAATGTAAAGATTAGCTAATTAACTTACTTATGTACTTTAGTATCTACATGCGTTATGTCTAATGTATCTACTACTTATGTAAGACGTTTAAATTATCGTTATTACAGTTAATTATAAGTAACAACAATATCACGCCTTTTATCCCCGAAGGGGTAGACAGAGATGCACATTACGGCAAGTAATGCCGCTATACAATGTAACACCCACTTTTCAGTTTTCACCATTTGTGTTAAAGTCCCATGTAATAGGGGATGAGCCTATTGCCATAATTATACTGGGCACAATTCTAGGCTCCTAATACTTTTGCTTTACCCGGGAATCGAACCCGAGACCCCTTGGCCTTGCGACCACTGCAGTGGGACCAGCGAGGCAGTCAAGTAATTATGTACTTATACATACACAGTTAATTATAATAACTGTAGTTTTTATAGCTTAGGTATCACGTAAATACAGTCATAACTTGAACGTTATTAGGTAATTCTAGATAATCGGTTTGATATTGATTGCCTACATAATACGTACCTACTTAGGTACATTGTACATGTTATTACTGTATCCTCTAGTTTTAGTTGTTAGGTATTAAACACATCAATAGTTGAAACTTTACGAAATTGGATCCAAGAGTATTTATTCAGTAACCTATTCCTTAGTACGAGTTTGCTTTACGTTTTACGAAAACGAAAAGAGAGTGATTTCGACGCTCTGTTTGGCGGGCGCGCATGAATCATCATATCAGAGGGCTTAGTACGAGTTTAATTTTCCGAATAACGAGATCGAAACGAGAGCGCGTTGGGAGCTTTGATTGGTAGGTTCATTCGTGCCAACCAATCAAATCGCCCAACGCGCTCTCGTTTTGTTATCGTTCAACGTAAAACAAACTTGTAGGTAGTTACTAAGGATACAGATTATGTGTGTAGTGCGTAATTATTTTGTACTTTATTATTATTAAGTAAGTGATTGTCAATACCTACAATAATAATTTACATTTATCGGCCAAGGCTTTGTAATTTTATATCGTTGCAGACCTGTTGTACATTTGTCAAAAATAAATATTATTGAGAATATAATTAAACTGGGACAGAAAACTCCAATAATACTTATATATTTTTTTAATGAAGGATATTGAAACAGTAGCTTATTTTAGCTTTTGTAAGTTTGAATGTACCGAGTTACCGACCATGAGCCGACAACAGTTTAAATATTGGCCGTTTCGATACAGATTCTAAAATAAAGATTATCAGGAGCTAAATTACATTTCTAGGTAATTTTACCCAAGTTACACTGCATAGTTGCATCTGGGAGCACGGTAGCGCATACAGCCAAGACGAGCCAATCGAAGTGGCTTACCTTTGTATTACTGTGGGATTTGTGAATACAAATAACTGACCAACTACCTTTGGTAGTCACTACTTAAAAAAAATCCTGTATACTTAGTTAAATTGGTTTACCGAGCAAAAATCTTGAAAGCAAGTCATATAATGACATAGGTAGGTAGGTAATTAAAAATCTAACATTGACATTACTAAAACTGGATTCAATTCAATCAACTAACTTTTTATTTTTATTTACATTACATAATATAAATAATAACTACTAAACTAGTGCACTTGACTTCAATTCTATTCGGTTGTTTGTTCTACAATCCTAGTTTTCAATACGAATGTGAATCGACTGAATAGCTCAGGATTAAGTATTCAGTTGGAACAAACGTGAGAAGCTTACTAAACTTGCAAACGAGAGTTTTGTCTGTAGGTAGGTGTATGTACCTATGTATAGAAGCAGTAGTTCATGATGCTTACTCTAGTAGATTTGAGCTGCGGACTACCGGCCGAAATTAACAACGAACCTAAGATCTTTGTATCGCTCATGATGGTTTTGACCGAAACGTAATGTCAAACATCTTCCTTCATAGAATAGAAAAAACTAGTTTCTCTATTCCGTGTCTACTTTAATCCGACGATTTGGAATTAAAGATGGTTAAAATGTTCGGCCTTTAAAAGTTGTCAAAATATTATGAAAAGTATTTTCCAAAAGATCTAAATTAAGGAGTTTTCTCACGATAAATTGGTCAAACAATTATGTGTTTCGCAAAAAAAATCTGTTCCACAAGAGAAAGTGAAAGTTTGTTTTAATAAAATACTTAAAATGGAAAATTCGTCATAATCAACCGTGTGATATTGTTGTGAACTAGGTAGGATACCTAAATAAGAAAATAACATGCTTGTAATCTGTAGACCATGAAAAAAACTAACAACAATAAAATAATCAGTTCAGAACAGAACTCTTATTTTAGAATTGAATAAATGACCACGAATTTCGCAAATATCCATTAACAATGATTTGTTGATTTTACTTCATTCTACATACGAGACATTAAGCACTTTTAATTAATCAAACATACTATAACACTAGATAACACTAATCACCGACTTTTTATTGCATACATAACTGAACTCAAAAATCTCCAACCACCTCTACCACCATCAAAATATGTTCATCATTTTAGTTGTAAAAACGTAACAGATCGAACGTACCACACCTGGTGCACATATAACTATGAGAATCGGCATTCTATAGATAGATTTACGTACAACCAAAAGCATCGACTATCTATTCTATTCTATTCTAATTTCTAATTCGGCGGCCGTCATCGTTGACCTTCAAACTGGTTCGCCAAAACTAAAACTTTCACTCACCAGTTCACCACTTTCCCCTTTAAGTCTATTACGACGTGATATTATAGTGTTTTGTGACAAAAATGGGAACACGATTTGGTTGAAATCGTTGCTCTCTATTAAAATTATAGTCATTTTTATGCATAAGTAGATAGGTATGTACCTAACTATAATTTTATTATTACTTTTGTGAGACATACTATACTCGCCACGTCGTGTGTCGTGGAATGCTGCTAATAAATATGAGCCTCCAGCATGGCTTGAAACTAGTCGAGATCCTCGTCAAAAAGTTACCTGAGTAAGCTGATAACATAATAATTGAGGTACGTAACTAGGAGCGACAATTATTATTTTTGACACTCCCTACGAATTTTTGGTTCGATTTGAACCTCGAGAAGATATGCGTACGTTTAGCAGAAAATAAAAGATTGTAGCTACCATCATTAAACTTTGATACAGCATAACCATTAAACTGTTACTCCATACAAAATAAAAAAGATTAGACGAAAACCTTTTTCATTACCGCCCGTAATGGTCGTAGAGTATAAATTCTTGGCCAGTCATGCATGTTTGAAAAATGAAATGACGTAACAGAGTCCACACTGGTCACATCATTACATCAGAGACCTGAATTTGGTCAGTTAAGGTGCTTGACATTGCCTCTACATTTGGCGGCACGACCCCGGCCTACAAACGATGCCATTGCTCCGTTAGTACGCGCAATCCGACGTCAAAGTCAATTAAACACAGCAATGGACTTCATAAGGGTCTGTGGACCACGCAAACCAGCTGCAGATTGCTTCACGTATCTTTAAAGCGATGTCGCATCAGTTTTGTTGCAATACACTGATTTCATCAGAAACCAAGACAGTTGTTCAGTTGCAACATGCCTTTAAACAAGTAACTACATTTTTTTTAAACGTAGAACCTTTTTTGTTATGGCTAAAGGCGCGAAAAGTTCGCACGTAATTATTTTTTTGCGCGGACAACACCGTAACGAGCTGTCAAATTGCAAATCAATAGGGTAAGAGGCACTATTATCGTCCTATAAGTTAGAGTACATTTCCATGTCTGTGGCCAGAGATACAAAGCGCTGTTTGATATGCTAGTGACTTTTGTATCGTTATTATCAATAAACCCATTTGGAGTCGACAAACGTATCGAGTACCTACCTATTCATGTCTAACGTTATTGTTTTAAAATTCTAAGGCTAGTTTAGACTGTATACTCTTTTGTTTACGGTTTATTTTTCTTTGTTCTCGTTTTATAGACTGTCCGAGGTAGACTTATAAAAGACATGGCAATGTACTTAGCCGTGATCATGGGATAAGAGTTTCCTGCCGTCTGTTTTAAGTTTATTGTGCTTTATTTTGTATATTTTACGTTTTAAGTAAAAGTCTCACTTAATAATGCTTAATTTTAATAATATCTTTGTTCAACTTTACTTAGAACGATGCATGCGTAGTTACTACCGAATATTTTAACCAAATTATGGTGTTTTAAGATTGTATCGCATACCAGAGTGGCAAGTTACTTAATCTTCCTCATCCATTAGAATAATTTGACGATACGCAACAGATACCACGCTGATACGATCAAAGAATTTCTGTTTACAATGAAAAAGCCCTGCGTACGAGTACCTCGGCAGCTTTGGAAATAGGATTGACTGCTTCAATGCACATAAGGCTTCATGAAACTGGAGATAAAGTGAAGTTTACCTTGCATCGGCATATTATTACTCTCATATTATTCTTCTTCGACATCTCTAATTGATATTGTCTGGACTTTAAAAGAGACTATGACCTCTGAGTTTGTTTCGGCATTTCTTCTCAGAGTAGTCGGATAGGAAATGCCGGCCTCATCTAGCTATTTGAAATATTGACGTGTAAAAGTGTTATTTTATAATCTATTTACAGAAATAAATATCATTTATCATTTATCATTTATCATTTATCATACATCAATTTATGTTTGTATCTACTTATTGAAAATTGATGTGAAAATATTCCTAAGTATCTACGCCCAAAACTGAGGACTACCTAGCGGATGTACCGCGACTTCGGCTCGAAAAGCAGGGGAAGGAATGGGATGGTTTTAGTCAGTAAGAGCCTGACACTCAAGGCGGGAAAAGTCATTGGATGATTTTCCCCCCTCAATAAAAAAATATATGTATCTATCTGCATAATACCTAATATTTAAAATTGATGGACCATTCATTGTTTAATATTGTGCTTTTTACGCATACATAATAGTATTTACACAAAAGCCAAGTAAAATCAATCTCGTTTACTTAACTTATATCATCGACAAAACCAAATACCTAAAACCACATTCTTGTCTAACCAAACAATTATTTATTACAACACCAATATTAATTTTCCACATGTCTGTTAACTTGATACGAGTATTACATGTACGATAATCGTTTTAAATTCTCGTTATTTTAGGTCAACGCAATGTGAATTATTAATTAGGCAAGTTTTTAATAAGTCGAGATCATGCGAAGAGGCTTACACGCAATATTACTTAAGTTGGTACCTATATAAGTACGTATAAGTGTATGTACCTACCTGTGTAAGTGGGTACTATGTGTTACCTACTTAATGTGAGGTAGATACTATTCCTTAGAAAATGTGTGATAAAGGACATTTAAACATCACTGCCATAGAAAGTTTAAATTATAGGAAAAGCAAGCATATTTTTCGCAAGCAAACTGCTTTAGCTTAAGCTCCTTATCTATGAAGAGAATATATAACTTTCAATTCTTTACCAAAATATCCAAAAATTTCTAGGTAATTAAAAAGTTTATTCAATAAGCGAAAACCATTTAGTAATTCGAAATAAAGTAAATAATCAATCAGATATCTAAAAATATATTACTGCCCGATTCAGCCCAGACATGGCAGAAGAATTAAGTAATGTCATATTCAGTAAAACTCATTACTCAACCAACTCAACTAACTCAGAAGGTAGCAACCAAGCAACAAACTACTGACTAGCCGGCTAACTACCGGCGGGCATTTTTAATTTACCATTGAAAAGCACACTCAATGGGTCATTTCTCAACTAAATTATCATTTAATGCCAGTTTGTGCTTGATAAAATGCTTTATTCACTAATAGGATGTAAATACTGACGCGTGCTTTTTCGTAAACGTAAATTCCAGCCGTTTATTTTCCTGTTTTTAATTTGGTAACACGGTAAGAACTACTCCAGATTGACATGCAGGATTAAAAAAAAAAAGTTTTAGAAATCATAAACAACGCGCGTAAACATCGTCCTCTATTGGTAATGTAAACTATGTGTAGGGTAAACGCACCAATTACGGTCCAACCGGTCACATTTTCAATAATTCTAGGGTGAACACCACTGTTGTCGGCACGTCACTCGATAAACGTAAACCAAGTCGTACTGGCTCTGCTCGGTCGATGCACCCACTTCTCACCGTTAGCTCCCAAAATATTGCGACATACGGCAAGCCCTCTGTGATTCACGGAATAAGTACCTTTATAATGGTATTTTTATATGTAGGGTATTGCCCCTGCATATAAACACTTATGGTAAACAAGCTGAACGTAACATTACTTAGATCAGACCGATAGATGCTCAAGAGTTTGCTTTTGATTTCATTAAAGCATTAAGCTTTTGTTGTTTTTGTGGTTACGCCAGAAAAACAACAATTGACTTTTCTATTGGAATGTACAAGTACAAGAGAAAAGTAGGTAACTCGTACATCTTAGATAAACGATCATGTATAGTTTTATTGTCTGACAAATTAAAACTGAAATAAATTAACTAATTACTTAGTAGAATAAATCGTTTGATATTCAAACAATACTTTGAGTATTCGAGAAGTCTTATAACAAGTACTAAGTTTTCCCTAATCGATATCGACAATCGATATTGTACCGATATCGCAAATTGACATCTGAAAGCAATTGTAATCCTGCCTTCTACATAGGTCAAATAGTCTCTTACGTAGATATGACTTGGAAACCCAGTGAAGGGTTTCAAGTTAGATTCTTCTGAGATGTTATTCCTGTAAAAAATTTTGATCAACACCAACCAATTAAAAATCAATAAGTAAAGTTATTGATTTTCATATTATACGCTATGGTTCGGTAGTAACTTTAGTAATTAAAAATTTCGTTTATGAATTCGATTTTAATGATTTTGAAATAATAATTATGTCTGGACAAATACCGACTTTATCTTAGCAAAGTTAATTGAATTTTCCTCATTATCTTTCTAACCACTTTTAAAAAACGAACTCATAATAATTTCTAATTATAAGTCGGTATTACTCCAGTAAAAACCTCGTTACCAGTAAAACATTTTTTGTGAAAAATACACGTCGGTAGTTACGATTGGAAAGTGGAGCTGATGGGTCATTGCTCCTGGGATCCCGTTAGTCCCGAATCGCGACGTCCCGTGGGACATAATACCTGTTTTCGGTACATTTGCATTATCACCCGTATGGAAAACCTTTATAAAGACAAGATGTGAGCTTCCTACAAGGCAGTACCTATAATAATACCTACCTATCTGAAGATCTAGCTTCAACTCCAGATTAAGCTTACGTACTTATATACAACATTTTAATAGAAATTTAAAAATATTAAAATCTAGCTTGATGTTAGAGGTGGCATGAAGTATGCTTTTTCTCACATTTTAAGCCTTCTATAGACTTCTACAAATAATTTATGACCAAAATTAGCTAAATCAGAGTTTCCCAAACAATGGGTCGCGACCCATTGATGGGTTGCAAGCGAATTTTTAGTGGACCTTGTCTGTAGAAAGAGATACTAACCAACCGTTCTGTATTTTATTTTTCATATTGATAATCCCCGTTAGGTGGCTCCTGAGTTTAGGAACTTAATTTAGATAGATCGTAGTCCAGACCACTATGGGAACCACTGAGCTAAATAGATCCAGCCATTTTCGAGTTTTCGCGAGACTAACGAACATCAATTCATTTTTATATTATAAGAGTTGCGTTTAGGTACATCTTGACAAACTACCTATGTACGTACGTGATTAAGACATCAATTATAAAAACATATTGGCTTCAATACACCGACATTAATTTACCTGTATGTATGACTAGTATGGCTGTTCTTTTGTCATACCATACAAAAGTTACTAAACCTATTATCCTCTATATACAGGAGCAATTAAATAAAAACAATATGTAGTTACCATCGTACGACAGTCGTAAACATGATTTGTTTGTCTACCATTATTTCGTTCACATTTCCTGGTGACTTGGCATTGGTTTTCGAAATATGTTTTTGTTTAGAGTAGGTACAGTTTTCAAAGCACATGATAAAATAAGTAGTAGGTACTGTCTTAAGGTTTCCATATTTTATTAGGTCGGTTTTATACCAGCCTAGACAGCTAGCACTGCAGAATAGACACGTGCGATGTTACAGTTGCGAATTGTATTTCTCTATAATATCGCAGACAGTCTGTATTGACAATTCGCAACTGTACCACATAATTTTATAGAGACAGCGTTCCTACATAATTATATGCTAAGAAAACTCTTAAACGTTATGCTTAAACATTTGTATTTCAAGTTCCCTTCGCTCTCTACGTTGGTATACCTAAACAAAACGATGAGATGTACCAATTCATCAATTCCTCTATTCTAGGTAGGTAACGTACGATTCCGGACCGGCGGACAACAAGGGTTCAGGCACGAAAAGCAGGAGTAAGAACGGGGTGGTTTTTAATCAGTAAGAGTCTGACACTGTCTCTCGCCTCGCCCAAGACGAAAAAAGACATAGGAGGATTTACCCCAACCAAAAAAAAATGGCCATCATGTTAATTGGGTAACACTAGCAATAGGAACAGTGACATACCTTACCAACAAATAACATAGCAAGGAGAGCCTTAAGATTTCAACGTCAACGCAACACAGCAGAAAGCAGCTAGTCATTGTGCACACATTTGCACTATGTAGGTACCGCAAACAATTCGTTATTTACTTCATATTTCTACGGGACACAATGCAGTACATTTATCCATTAGAGCTCTAGATACTGAACGATGTAAAGCGACTTCATATTCTATTCATTGTATTGTACATACAAAATAATACAAGAGTATACAAAAGCTTTTATGTAGACGCTCAAAATTCTTCGTTTCGCTACATTAAACGTTACTATTAATATATTATAAAAGGCACTAGATTTTCTCTGGTTTTCTATTAGGTCTAGACTGTTTTAGTGAAGATATGGTAGGTATATGGTAGGTATTTCTTCAGTCTTATTGGCTGTCGACTGCTGGACTTTAGGCTTTATTGACACAAATTAAAGAATTTGCCATCACGTCCACGTTTGGAGAACGCATTTTAAAATCCAAATGAGTACTTTTATGGTACGACACGAAAGGTTTTCATGTCGCAACATAAATAAAGCTACAATCACCTTCATTAACAGATAAATATTGTACCAAAGTTATTTTGCAACAATCAATAAAAAAGGCCAATAAAAGATTCGTCTCAAAGCAACATCTTATACAAGCGCGTAGTGAAAGTCTTGGCCAGTAGACCAGAATGGGGACAAGTGAATCAGCCATTTTAACTGAACTGCACACGTATGAGCATGGAGGACGCATGGCAGAACCTGTATCCGCAAAAACCAGTGCATTGTGTTAAAGAAAAAAAAACAAAATAAAAAAAATACTCATAATTGTACTCTATGGTACAGTTTTGAATTTCGAAATCTCATTGTGTCGTGTTCTATAAAAGAAATAATAATAACAATGACGATGTGTTTTACTTTGTAATTTTGTAAACAATCAGTGTGAGAAATAAAAATGAGATTAATTTTATTAAACTTTTGTCTCAGCATTTTTGTTTAAACTTCAAAAGTGTAATTAATTATAACAAAAAAATAATATTTAACTTAATTCACATTAGGTACCTACTCCTAAATTAACTGACCCACAACCCACAAGCATACTTTCATTCAATGAAAAATGTGTGAAAAGTACATAGGTAACTCTGCATTTCCATTGTCATAGCGACTACAAGACACTATTCTGTAATTGTCAATTTGGAATATTCGTAGTGAGCCCGATCGCGGTCCGCCAGTCAGACAGAATAGTCTAGCCGATGTCTCCTAATGACTTCCAGATCTGCCAGAAAGCTACTTATAACCAACAGCTCTCTGTACCCTTTACTAGGTCACCTATCATCTACCATTTTGTACCAAATACCTACATAAACACACTTACCTACCTTCATACTATCAACGAAAAGACTAGGAAGTTAGTTAAATCCAGGATTTATCAACACAGTCTCTAGTTAGTCAGTAATTTACGTCAGCTATCTACAAAGTTGCGTACATCAATGCACTATCTTGTCTGCCTAATGCAGATAGTTGCCGACATGATGGGTTAAAGGCAATAAATTGCAAAACCTAAGTTCACACGGTTAGTGCCTAGTTATGTAGGTATATGTACATACGTAGATACCTGACTTGACACATTTACTTTAACTTAACTAAGGAAATGCATGTGAAATGTACTATGTATTACGAAGATTGTTTTAGCTGTTCGAATTTTGTTTTATGGTATAAGTTGGTAAATGAGCAGACGGATCACCTGATGATAAGCAATCGCCGCCGTCTATGGACACCCGAAATACCAGAGGCGTTACAAATGCGTTGCCGGCCTTTTGGGCTGGCTCTCCCACATTTAATGAGAGTTGATTTTTGACGGTAGGATTTAATAGTTCGTGGAGTAAACATCGCTCTAACCAAATTCCTAAAAGAAAATTAGCTCACTATAACGCTGTTGTTAGAGCTACCTTACCTATTCAACGATTCGTACGGTCGATTTAGAATAGTCATAAGCTTAATTACTCTTGTGCTTTACTTAACAACCGAATGTATGTCGAACTGTCCCAATCTCAGCTACATAAACACAAATCCAAAGCATAGATGACCTTATTTCGAAGCATCAAAGTCGATAATCACAGAACATGCAACAGCAACTTGCATCAAACTTAACTACAGCGTGTTTTAAGTTTAATAATATATTTATGTTTACTGTTATGTCACGTAATGTAACCGAAGGTTCCAGAACCTATCAGGTAGTGAACGAAATGTTTTGCGAAACACCCTTGTGGAGTAACTGGCGTAAGATGACTGCGAATCGAGCTATACAAAAACCAGTTTATCTTGGTCTCGCTTTGTATGATCGTTACATACATTCAGAGGTCAGCTTATACTGGATACACATAACTTGATGTGCAACCTAAGTCTTATGTAATTCCTCACTCACTAACCGACTTACTTCGATAAGTTCTTTTTTCAAACGACAACAGACTACTATGCCTCTACTCTACGGCACTAATGACAAAACTTTCTAAACTTTTTTTCTTTAAAAAAAAGCACACTGTGTTATTTGCGTTCAAACAATGGAACAGACTGTACGTTTGTTTTTTTTTTTTGTTTTGTTTTTGCGTAGAAAGGCTGTATTTTTGGTAAGAAAGTGTCTAATTAAAATAACATTAGGTACGTATTTTTAATACTCTTTTTTGATATTTTTTTGAGAATGCTGGTACGTTTTGCCAGCTGACTCATGTAATAGGGGGTGAGCCTGTTGCCAAAAAACAAATTACAAATCTAGTCCATCCATTCCTCATACTATTACTAAAAACATCTGATTACGATCAAAACATGCTTAGTGTTTATTTATTTATGGAAATGTAAATAAAGTCGGTCTTTTTCTAATAGAAATTTCGAAAGCTAGATTTATAATATTTAAGTTCAAATACCATACTTTAATTAATAAAACCACAATATTAATTGATGGTAGATAAAATGTCTACAGGTGCCCAGGTAGCCAGTTGTCTACGTTACTAACATAAAATTAAACAATATAAGTACAAACTAGATATTGTTAGAACCTTTGTAGGTAGTAGTAAAATAATCCTTCAAACTAATTCCAATAACCTTCGTAAATTCACACCTCGAAGTCCAACATAACTTGACCCCTCAATGCCGATGATAAATGTCCTGTTTGAAGTTCTAATGATATTACCAGTTCCATATTCCCGCGTTCAAGAATTTCTGGTTAATGTATAGTGATGTTGACACATTCTATTCAACAGTATTACGCTAATATAATGTTATTGATGTTGGGTAATGCCCAGTTTTCCATTAAAAACCTTGAGGTTCACAGTTTAGGCACGAATTGAATGAAGCAATGCTTAATGACAAATTGCAGAGCACGAGCTGTTTGGCAGTTGAAATTGGTTGGTGTAATTGCTGATCAAATTATTTTTAGGTTTGATAAAAGTTTTGATTATGGGACATTAACCACCGCTCTCTCAGAAACATTTAATGATTACTTAAACTATTCGTTAGTAACTGTTTCGCATTGAAAACAATTGTTAATGACTAGGTTAAGTGACTATTAAATGTCTCTTAGTGCGGTAGTAAGTCCTATTTTGAGTTAACGGACAAAGTGGTGATATTTATGTAGTTGCTTTGACCCTCAGGGATAACTTTCGCCCAAACTTCTAGTCCAAGAAAAAACTAATATACTTACGCTTTGTTCTGGATTCATATTGGTTATAGAATTTGGGTCAAAGTTACCTCCTAGCCTCAGTACACTACACTTCAATAACACGGAGGCTTAAATAGGTCCCTTTTCAATCAGCCATCACTCATACTAGCACTTATTTGAAAATGTCTGTCTGACTTAAACCCGCAAACATTCTACAAAATACATATTTTTAACTCAGTCAAACATAAATAGCTTGCAAAAAACAACAAGAAAATGATACAAAAGTAGCTCCCACGAATGAAAGTAACCTCGGTAACCTAGTAAGGAGGTTGCACTCTCAAACTCTCAACCTTCATGCTATAACAATGAAATGTGGATCGTGTATTATTCGCGAATATTATTGTTGTTTGACACAATAAATACTTGAATATTTTATGAGCATCTATCCAGGTACATTCATAGTGATTTAATTCCTTATTTTATTACATATCCATTCTCTCAAATTATTCTTTATTTGATTTGTCTGGACTATACAAGAGACTATGACTTCTGAATTTGTTTCGGCATTTCTTCACATGTGTAAAACTGTTACATTGTTAGCTAACTTATTTGCAAAAATAAATATTATTTACCATTTATTTATTAAAACAAATTAAAAGTGTGATTCATTTTTTGTCTAAAGTCTTATGTTTTGGCTAAAGTCGTTCCGTTTTAAATCACCCCTTACCTTAACTACCGAAAAGGAATTACGTGTTTTTAAATCTGTATATTGGTATATTTGACTTAACTTTTTTTTCTATATTTTTGAGTAATAGTTAAAATAATGATTATTTGGTACACAGCTTTAGTAGGAACTGTTGTTATTTCTTTTACTTAACTCTCCTTTACCAACTTTCTGCGCAAACCTGAGACGTAAATAAACCATGAAGTATGCAATTTCACATTTCATCAAGACCCTATCTTAAATGGCATCTTATAAAAGGTCAGTATTTAATTGAGGTCGGTAGTCGGTACCATCAGGAAGTTTACCTACTTTAAAACTTGCGTCTAAAGGACCGTAGGTCAACCTGAAGTACCAAGAGAGTTTTGTACCAGTAAACCTTGATAGGTAGTTGACTTTTCAATGGATTTATCGTGTTTTTATTTTGAGGGTGCAAAATCAATATCATAGCTATTACATCTTCGTAGCATAGCTGGTACGCAACCAGCTTCTCAATCGTGGATTTTACGACAATTCCGTCATAAGTAAAGAAGGTTCACCAATTAATTGTCACTGGCTTTTTTTTTGTTTAAGGGGGGGAAAATTCGTCCTTTGACTTCTCCCGCCTTGGGCGAGGCGAGAGGGAGTGTCAGACTCTTACTGACTAAAAACCACCCCGTTCGTACTTATGCTTTTCGAGCCGGAGCCCCGGTAACACACTCGGCAGTCCGCAGCTCCGAATGGATTTATCGTGTACAGTTTTCCACAAACATTGCATACACCAACTGCAACTCCTGTAACTCATGTAAGCTCTAATCAACAAGTTCTGCTGTTGATTATGAACAGTAGAAATCCAATGGCATTGTAGATTAGAAAACTACCGGGTTTATTGGAGTTCCGGCTCGAAAAGCAGGAGTAGGAACGGGATGGTTTTTAGTCAGTCAGAGTCTGTCATTCCCTCTAACTTCGCCCAAGGCGGGAGAAATCATTGGACGATTTTCATTTCAAAAAAATGGCATTGTTCCAGCCAGAGCTCCAGAAAACTTACTAAAAAGTTTTGGACACCGAAAAATTCTTTAACACACCCGAACCGCCAATCTCTCTTGCTCAGTTGCAACCAGGTGACTATTAAAATATTAAAGCAGTAGGTGCCATACATTAAAAGTGGGTAATTCGAAGGTCTACGCAATTACATCATAAAATGTTATTACACTGTACAATGTACAGTATAGATAATGGGCCTAGTGACCGACCTTCAAACTGCACTTATTGAAAATTTTATTACAGCACCACCATTAGCTGATTTCTCAATACTAATGCGTTTTTTTTAATGCACGTGTTTCCCACTTCGTACCCTTGGGCTTAACAAGATTCATCCTGACGTATTTAAATTTAGAACAAAAATGATTGTGCGATGTCAAATGTGGTCTCGATTTTTTTATTTTCTAACCGTTGTATAAATGGCAGTTAACGACATTAAAAAAAATATGAAGATATAATTACCGTAAAACTAAAATAAATAAAAATGTCATCATAAAACTTACAAGTTGTACTTATTTAGGTACATACCTACGTACCTATACAATTCCATACTATACCTACACAATAAATAGGATGCCAGGATGCCTACTTAGGTACCTATTTTGAAATCGAGAACCTATTTTTTATTTCTTTATACCTATTAATATTTAATTCATGAGTCTATTTTTTAACTGTTGTAAATTAACGCGACTCAATGCGGAAGAAGTTTAAATTAAACAAATAACTACAATTTATTATAAACTTCCAGTTAAAGGAAATAATGAATATTATATTTAATATTTAAACCATTTTTATAAATATTAAATTGACAGACAATGAGCTACGTATAAAAATAGCAAAATATTTAAAAAAAACTTACCCTAAAAACTGCAAGCACAGGAAATTCCAATCGGAGCCAAGCGTTTTGTTTATCCCAAAGGAAACTCAAAGAGTTTTCACAAATGATAGACAATTAAATAAAATTATTTCACTTACAACACAAGATGTGAATTAAAAAAAATAATGATTCGAAATTTGAAAGTCGTGCGATGGCCGTACCCACCGCACCGAGTGTCGCTTCAACACTGAGATAGGTGCAACAATGTACGCTGTGTTTACTGAGCGAACGCCACTCTACACGAACTAAACACAACCTACCTATTTATGACTAAGTAATAATTACAGCTATTTCGATGCATTAAAAACCTTTTTGGAACCATGAACTGGGATCAGCGACCTATTTTGAAAAGGATGGCGCGATTTCTCTGATTGGTTGAGCGTCGCGACCGGTTTACATCGATTGGTCATCTCGCCGCGTCGGTTTCCCTAACTTTCTTTGACCCCGATTATATCGAGTCGGTACATTTTTTCGTGATTGCATTTTGATAGGATTTTATTACAATAATTCAATCGTTACTGTTCCGATTGCTGAGCATGTCGGAATAACGGGTTTTTAAATGATTTTGGTGCACTTTTGTACTATTTAATCTTGGAAAAGTGCCCGTAAAATTTAAGTAAAGTTAATAAAATACCTACTTTTTTATAAATTTTCTACAAAATTCTTTGGAAGTTGCACCTGTAAGCTTATTAAAATTATAATCTCTTACAAGGCTGCTACCGTAATTACGGTGTCGCCAATGGAGACACGTCAGTAGCTCTTTAATTTAATGATTGATATTTTTAAACACTTGGTCTTGGTACCTCGTAGAAAATACCTATCTTACGTACTTTTACGTAAGAAGTGATGTTGCAGCTACCATATCATATTAAAGTCCAACATTTAACAAAAAACAACATAAATAAAGGATGCAATATGCATAATGCGAAAGAAATCAGGAAAAAAAAGGTAGTCGTAATGGTTTATAATTAATTAAATTAAAACTATCACTCTCTAAAATCGTCTAACTCAAATATCTCACCTGAGAATGTAGAGTCCGCATAGTTAAGTAGGTAGATGTTTATCTAGATTTGCCGAATAAGTCTAGACTGCACGGTTGGTGCAGTGGCTGAGCGAATGGCTGCTGCGGTTTACGGTTGCAACAGATCCTAAATTAGTCATTAGTAGAGTAGGTAGTAATTCCTAATTCCGAATTTTCTCTAGATACAAGTAGTAATTAAAAATCATATTATCGTACTATTATATTACTATATCTTCTTTGATATTTTCTCTGACCAAAAAACGGAACCCACCGATCCATTTCCCGGAGCTGCGAACTATCTAGCGGGTTTACCGGGGCTCCGGCTCGACGGGCAGGAGTAAGAACGGGGTGGTTTTTAGTTAGTAAGAGTCTAACGTTCCCTTTCGCCTCACCCAAGGTAACAGAAGTGCCTAATTGGATGATTTTGCCCTCTTAAAACAAACTACAAAGTAAAGTACCTACCTAAGTCCAAATTTTCTTTAATGTATCTAGTAGTATTAATTAATCATCATTTAATTGTTCTATTTCTTCTTTGTCATTTTCTCCGACCCAAAAACTGAACCCATTCTCAATCTCATCTCAAATTGTACTTACGACAGCTCGACCAATATTAGGGTGGTATTACCTTCTCTCAATTTTCATAGCTATTACGTATAAAGTATTGCATGTTGCAAGCTACTTGAAGCTGTGCGGGTCAAGTGAACCTGTTCTATTAACAGGAAGACAGAGCTTGTTAACCTACTTACATCGCTTATATTGCAGCCGTTATTTGCAGAACGCAGGTAATATTCAGATGACGTAGGTACCTATTTGTTTTTGATTTAATGACTATCTAACTTTTAGGGCTTTGTTTCTCAATAGGAAAATGTGTTTGTCCGATAGTGGGTTTTAAAGATGTGTAGCAAAAAAGCTTTTGATTACCTAAATTCCAATTTCAATACTTAACCGATATTAATACAAAATCTTTGGATCGCTCTTAATTTTTTTATTTTGACAGAAACTCAATACTACACTAATGAATTAGTGTCAAAAATCGATCTTAGTTTAAAGATTTTCTGATCTGGAGCTGCGGGCTACCTAGTGAGTTTACCGGGGCTCAGATCATTGGAAGTCTTTCCTTCCTTAAAAAAAGTCTAAAGATTTTGAATTTTGATCGGTTATTGAAATCGGCAGTAGGCAAATAGAGTCTGAAATAAGACACTTTTCATACGATCGTAAAAAAAGTATCTGGTTCCAGATAAGCCGATTTTTAGTATTCAGCCCCATGGATGCAAATGAACATTTTATAGTATCTGTCTAAAACTGTGTGATTAACAACTCTCTATTATGTCCTGCCCCATAATTATCTATACCTAGGCTAAACGTCTAGTCAAAAAAATTAAGCAACAAACAGCCCGACAATACAGAATTACAGACAAGGATGTCGTAAGATCGCAACCAAAATACAAATTACGAAAATCCTTCACTTCAGTAATTTTATCTGCAATCTGCATCGTTCAAGTGACAGATTATTTAGCGGATGCATTGTATTACAGCGTTTATGTATGTATACTCGGCTGCACATAGAGCTACACAACACCAGGTTATCATGGTCTCGCTTTCTATCATTTTTCCGCACATTTGACGGTCAGTTTATACTGGTTATACATGGCTTGGTGTGTACAGTTTAAGCAGTTATTGCTTGCAGTGAGTTCAGCCTTGTAACACATGTTAACTATTGTGTACGAATCTCTGATGTCTGCTGTTTAACGCTCAAGGACATTGTTCTGATGTTTTATGGTCGATAATAAAATTAGAGGCAAGGACTAGCTTCAAGATTTTTTAATTTTTTTATGTCGCGATGGAAATTGTCATGGATTTTCTTCGACGTGGGGATGACGAGGGATCTTTTGCTGACTAATACAAGCGTGGTGTTTTTCCTCAGCCTGTGGTTGTGACTCGAGGCATCCTTGCGGATATACCGCACCAGCTTAACAAACTAGTTCAACGACGGTTTTAGGGATTTTCTTATACTCATAGTGATATCCTTAGATTTAGGTTTATTTATTCAATCTACATCCAAAAATATTACTTATTTGTAAATCACGTTATAGGATAAGTGATTTTGCGGCGTCGATAATACCTTAACAATTTAGCTTATTAGTTTTTCGTTGATTTCCATAGACAATTTCAATCACCAGTACAATAAAACTTTGGAGACAAAGATATTGAAATTCATTCAAAATTATTTACCATAAGTTTAGCGAGCAATTCTTATGTGTATTAGGGTTATCTTTGAAATTAATTTTGCATTTATTTTAGTTTTGGTCTATGATTTTATATGAGCAATAAGCTGCGTATTCAGTCTAGAAAAAAAAACAAACTTGTCTTTGAATTTTATTGACATTCTGTTTCTCTGACAGCTGTCAGTAGCAATAACAAAAATGGCGAACGTACCACTGTACGGGGTGAAAACACACGCTCAAAAGGTTTGCTCCCTTTACAAAAGAGCTTTGCGTAACTTGGAAGCGTATTACGATAGACGGTAAGTTTAATTCATTCGTTGAACTAGTGTTTCTCCCTTCTTTTCCTTTGTTTTCCCCGTTACGTAATTCCTTTAAAACATAACCGCAATTTTTGCATCTTATTTTTCAGATTAAACTTGATTCTTCAGCGTTTTTGTTATGAATATCTTATATAAGAAGATTATTTCAAGTATCTGTCCTAATAAGGTTACCATGTTATTGTCTAAAAATCAATTTGGAAGTAATAATAACCATTGTATTTCATGTAGTCTGGTTTCTCTCAAAATGTATTTTTCTCATCATTCTGATGATCTGTAATAGTTAGAAAAGTAGCTCTAGTACTAGAATTACTTACAGGTGTTTATCTGGTGCTATTAATGTAGAATTTTTCACAATAATGATTATAAGTATTGAGTAAACTAATCATACCCTTGAAATTCATTTTTCTAATAAGTGGACAGGTCTCTAGTCTGTATGTAAGCATTTGTTTTCATAGTAATATTATTATGATTCTAATTAGAAAAAAATATCAACTATAACAACCATACACAGTAAAGTATAGTTTTAAATTCATTTTCTTAAATATTAAAAAACTGGATAACCAGTTTTCATCTTTAACATGCTGCAATGTTATAAATTAAAAAGATAAAACATGTTATATTCTGAATATTTATAAGTACATGTTGATGTCCCAAATCTGCAGCAAAATGGGACCAGTGCATCATGTGCAAGACTGGGCCTTGCGCTGGTATTGTACTGACCTCTTAAGTGAATCGCAGATGAACAAGCAACCCAATTATAATTTCTCAAAGTCTTTGGTCTTCTCCTTTAAAAAATATGTTGAAGAACAAGCTACAACATAAAAAGAAATACAATTGTTTCATCCTTTTTGCAGATATGAATATATTTAAAAACTTATTTTTTATATTTCAGCAATGTATACCGTTACCAAGCAGTGTTGCTCCGAGACAGGTTTGACAAGAACGCCAAGATCACCGACATGAGGAAAGCAGTGGAGCTGCTGAAGGAAGGAGAGGATGAATTATTCAAAACTCAACATCCCATTCCAAAACTTTGTAAGATATCTTTTACAAGCTTTCATTAACTTTCTAAGATTATTATTTAGACACCACTTACAAATGGTGAAGGAAAACATTGTAAGGAAACCTGGGCTTATAATTTCTAATTATAAGATGAAATCACCAACTTGCACTGAGGTGATTAAAATGATATAGGAAAACATTATAAAGAAACCTGGGCTTATAATTTCTAATTATAAATTTAAAATGGCCAACCATTGAGCAAGCATGGTGATTAATGCTTAAATCTTCTCCATGCTAGCAGAGGCTTTGGTCAGCAGTGGCCACTTATAGGCTGTTGATGTATGATGATGATTAACTGCAATATATGTATGAATGTGCAATGTGTGAGTGAAATCATGAAACTAGAAATGTCTTCAACCGATTGAGCTGAAATATTCTACACATGTTTAGTTTGCATGACAATTATCAATGCTAAGCTAAGTTTTAAAATTTTCTGTTTTACTATTTTTATATCTTTCCGATATACATATACAGTAGAAGCTCCTTATTCGCGCTTCCTTCATTCGCGGTTTCACTATTCGCGGATTGAAAAATTGCGACCCAATTCCCATATTCGCGGTCTAAAATTTCTTTATTCGCGGATCGAATCGAAATATCGGTGCGTAACCTAAAAAAATACATTCGCTATCCTTTGTCTACGCGTCAGTAGAAGGATAAAAAAATAAAATAGACCTTATTACAGCTACGTCTAGATTGTGACTTCTGCCTAAACCTAGTGTGACCTAAACCTGATGATAATAATATTATCATCAGGCAATCTGTATGATCAGAAAGTTCAATTAAACATTTTTTTTATCTACTATTTGCTTCTTGATTTCGTCATCTAGGAACGTATCCCCTATAACCCCATACAAATTACCATTCCATATTCACGGTTTCTGTATTCGCGGCATATTTACGGAACGCATACCCCGCGAATAAGGAGCTTCTACTGTACTAAAAATGGTTGTATATGTATTTAAAAAAAAAAATTAATTTGATTTAATTACTAAATAAAAATAGACAAATTAAATTAATTCTTTGTAAAAGTTTAACATTCAAAGTTCTTATAAAGAATTTGCATAATAAATAAATGTAATTAATATGCAAAACTTTGAACAAACTAATTTGACTTTGCATAGAAAATTGTGAAATACTCATGAATAAATGCAATGCTTAAGCATTATTTTATCATATTTTTTTGTAAATATACAGAATTTGAAATTATACTTCTTCAGTATTGCATGAATTGCAAATTGCTGCAACTGTAATGATACTTATTATATGCATCATTAATGTATGCAATAGGCTGCCAAGTAACATGTAGTGGGTCCGATTCCCGCACGAAGTATTTCTTTGTATGGTCGACAAATCGTTGTTTCGGGTCTGGGTTTCATGTGTATGTGGACTTGTATGTTTGTAAACGCACCCACGACACAGGAGAAAATCCTAGTGTGGAGCAACCTTTTTTTTTAAATAAAAATCCAAACAAACAAAACTCCTAAAATAAAAACAACAACAGTACACTTCAGGGCTATTTTGTTTAGGATCGATAGTCCTTCAAAAGAAACTAAAACGACCTACTGACCAAGAATTTGCTATGGGCTCCATTCTTGATTAATCCACCAATTTAATCTATACCTTTCTTCTCCAGTCCCAACCAGCCAGGGTGGCGTGGCTCACCAGCGTGTGGTGACTCCCCCGGACTGGGTGATCGACTACTGGCACCCACTAGAGAAGGCACACTTCCCCGAGTACTTCAAACGCCGCGAGCAACGCAAGAAGGAGTTCATCGCAATGTGGGAGAAGGAATACGGCACCGCCGACAAGAAGGAAGAGAAGCATTGATATATCGTTGTATAGTTATGTAATATAGTAAATTGCCTTTATTTCGAATGTAGTTTCATTTTTGTAGTACATAGTATGTACATATTTGTATTAAATAGTATAATTCTCACTTATTTAGAGAAGAATCACAATAGAGAGAGACTAGTCCAAAAAGCTCAATTCAAAGCGAGACGTGACGCTGCGCGCTCACTTTAAAAGAACAACAACAACGCCACACCTTATATCCCCGAAGGGGTAGGCAGAGGTGCACACCACGTAATGTCGCTATGCAATGTACACCCACTTTTTACAATTCGTGTTATAAGTTCCGTGTCATAGGGGGTGAACCTGAGCCTATTGCCATATAATGGGCATAATTCCGGACTCCGTGCTACTATTGAGAAATTTTCGAAAATCCGAAAAATGCCTAACAATCATTTGCCCTATACGGGAATCGAATACGAGATCCCTTGTCCGGCAGTCGCACTTGCGACCAACGAGGCAGTCAGTGAGTTTAACGGCGCATTCCAATAACCTACCGGTCGGTAGATTTGCCTACCAGCGGTAGAATTTTGACACATTTTGTATGGAGATTATGTCAAAATTCAACCGCTGGTAGGCAAATCTACCGATCGGTAGGTTATTGGAATGCGCCGTAAAAGAACTACTCACAAATAACTTATTTTTTAGTCACACAATAAAATACACATTTTATCATTTCGTGTAGAAAATAAAGTTGCTTTTTGAGTCACTCATAAAGTTATAAAGAATTAACACTAAATGTGCAGGAGATATAATGGCTATAATACTGTAATACCTGTTCTATAACACAGCAATTGGAGACGTCCAGGGAGAGGAAAAAGGAAAGGAAATAAAGTAACAAACAAAGATTAACATCTGTTAAATTGTTATATCAACAGTTTATTGCAATCTTGTACCTCACTATACATCATATCAAGAACGGTTTAGCAATTCCCGAGATTCGCACACAAACACATACATACAGGTTAACAAAAACATTGTATTTAAATTCTATTCGTTGAACAGTTCATATTTAGGTAGTATTGTTACCAGGCAAGTACATAAAAGTAAATATATGTTTAGTAAGGAATACAATCGGAAACTGATTTCGACTTTATAAACTTAGGAATAAGAGTGAATTCTCTGTGTTAAATATAAAAAAAATCATGAACATAAAAAGATTTACATTCACTTTAAACTACAATTTTGCCTTTTTTACCTAAAACAATATTATAGGTACAGAAAATTTTACCTAACTATATTATAAAATTAGCTTAAATAACAATTTTGTTCAAGTCCAAATAAAAGTTATTCGTGTGTACAGATATGCGAAAACATTTAGTTTTTAAATACATCTTTTATTTATTATATGTATATTATAATAATATCTTTGCACTTTGCGTTTTTACCTATTAAAGACTTAGCAATTCCATTAAAACACATTACAATGACCACAGACTATATAGTCTGTACACCCACTTAATTAAATTACAATTAAAAAATAGGCTAGTTTCCTACTAGTCAATACTAAATTCAATACTTTTTTCGAAACGTCAAAAACTATATTTTCTATGAAATAGTATGTTACAACGCCATCAGATTTTTACGTCAGTTTGCAGACTTATTTCTAGAAAATTGGCTAAACAAATAAAAATCCAGTAGATCATCAAATCTATATGAAAGGTGTGATTGTTTTTGACTATTTTAGAGCATTGAAGAGTCGAAATTATTTATTTTTGACCGAGGAAACTAACCAATTGCAACAAATCAGTGCAGTAAAACTATAGAAAACAATGTTTTCTATTACAAAATAATAACTTTATGAATGCATAAAGAAAATAATTTTACATAGATAATTAATTTCGAAGCTGTGATCATTGTGATTAAAAAAAAAGTATTGAACACACTTCAACAGTCTATAAAAAAAAGAGGTTGGATAAAGGCTGTATGCACATGATACCTTCGTCAAGAAAAACTGTTAGGGTCACCATAATCACATCTTAAATATCGGGATATCGTTCGTGTTTGTAAACATCAAAGTCTCTCACTGTGATTGTTGTTACATCAATTTCCTCCTAGAGTGTGTCCACGGCCCCAGTTGTGTCCTCCGAAGACTGTTCCGCCTGGCCGTGTGGGCACCCTAGCTTGGGGTGCGGTGCCGAAGCCACCCACGTATCTTGTGTCTGGGAATATATTTTTTCTGGCGAAAAAATAATAATTATTAGAATATTTTTACCTGGTTCAGAGTTACGAGTTAGTCAAAGTCAAAATCGTTTATTCCAATTAAACCATAAATACTTAGGTACTTTCGAAACTTCAACAAAGAAAGAAATAAACAATAGTCTGTCAGTCTGTTGATCGGACAAACTAGGTGCTCGTTCCAAAGTGTAGCTTCGAATGGAGAAGAACCAGCAAGAAACTCCATTCGTTACTCTTCAGTTCAGAGTTCAAACTAGATATTACTTGTAGTACAAATATTAGCTTACAAGTCGGGGACAAAAATGATTGGTCTTAAAGAATGACGTGGTACAAACAAGACATTCAGATAGCGACGTGGCTTTATGTGAGTCATGAATGACGCAAGTAAATCAGTCAATAATAAGTCGTTTGTTCGTTTGCCTCCTATTCCATAAAAAAGTAACTAGAAATATTGAAACACATGAAATTGAACTGGAAAATTGTATAGAGATAGACTGCCAACAAAAATCTGTTGAAGACAAATCCTTCGCTAGCGCCGATCACTTTTACTTAACAAGATTGGAGATTTAAAATGTACCTCACTACCTATACTAATATGTGATTTCTTTTATTGTCTACTCTTGTATTGTTATTGACTAGATTACGATACTTTAGTAAAGGTATGTATAAACTTACAAGAAAGCCGGCGGTGATAGGAGAGCGGGGCCGCCGAACTCCTGAGGGTACTTGAAGAGAAGGAAGAACGCCAAGTGGCCGATCAGGATACCGATCAACTCCATCACACCTCTGGAATATAGAACAATAATTATTTACTATTTCAGTCACGCTAATCTCGCAAAATAATGGTAAAGTTAGTACGAGTTTACGAAGCGAAAGCGCGTTCGGCGCTCTGATTGGTTGGTTCATTCGAGCCGGCCAATCAGAGCGTTGCATGCACTCTCTTTTCGTTTTCGTTCAACGTAAACCAAACTCGTAAAACTCAGCACATTAAGATTGATTTTTTTAATGTTCTAATGATAGTATCACATTTAAGTATTTCCTTAGTTGCTGATGAGGTCTTCTTTCCATAGTACTTAACGCGAGTTTGTTTTAGAGCACAATTCAAAGTAGTCTTTGTTGCACTAATAACTACTTTTCAAGTAACAACCTTAACACTAACTAAATAGAATTCAAAATCCGACTCACCCGCCGCTGATAACAAGGTTGAAAGCTAGCAGCACCCACGGCAGGTACATCGCTTTGAACCGTGTACCGAACCAGAAGGAGACGATCACGTCCTTGTTGAGCTGGCACCATACGTACAGCACTGACAGTACCATCGGGTCCATTAGGATCTGGAAGAGGGAAGTTGGGTAAGAATTATTAATTTTGAACCTAAGTTCTACGATATAGGAGACATTTTAGTTTGGGGCTACGTTTTTAAACAAAATAATGAAACAGAAAAGATGTTTTTTTTTTTTATGTTTATGTTTCTAATGCTGATTGTGTATATCTACTATACCCATACATACTATTGCGCCTTAAACACTGAAGGGGTAGGTAGAAGTATACATCTATTCACATGTATTGGTAATTAGGTATAGTCCAGTCAATTTAGGAATTCACCTCGGAATTCGAGATACCCAGCTGTAATTTTGTATATACTTGTATATTGACCCCCTAAAACTTGTCTCAAAACCTACATATGGTAGGGTGTAAGCAACCCTTAAAATTCAGGGTCAAAGGGCCCAAAAATCGTTTTTTTACGGTTTTTTCGAAATATCTCATTTCCTATGGGTTTTTGGTAGTTGTATTCAATGGCAATATTGTAGAATACAAAATTTTCTACAACTTTTGTCTAAACTTTTTTTTTATACGGTGAACCGTTTTCGAGATAGAGGGCGGAGAGCGCGCGGTCACTGCATCTCTTCAAAAAAATTTTTTTTCGTCTAACCTATCCGTGATGGTTATCTATGGATAGGACATTAAAAAATACGTCATGGTTCCTAAAACCATTTTTCGTCAAAATCAATCGTTTGAAAGATAGACGCTTCCAAAGTGGAAAAATGAGGTCTATAGAATGTGTCCTGCCCTCTAACTTTTAAAATAAGTGAGTAAGAAAACTAAAAAAAATATATGCTGTAGATTTTAATGGAAACTTTCAACGAAAATTGGTTTGAATGAGATATCATAATTAGTTTTTAAGAATTGATTAAAAGAATTGAGAAAGTGGAAAATTAAGTGTGTTTTTTTTAAAATGTATCAATTCTTAAAAACTAATTATGATATCTCGTTCAAACCAATTTTCGTTGAAAGTTTCCATTAAAATCTACAGCATATATTTTTTTAGTTTTCTTACTCACTTATTTTAAAAGTTAGAGGGCAGGACACATTCTATAGACCTCATTTTTCCACTTTGGAAGCGTCTATCTTTCAAACGATTGATTTTGACGAAAAATGGTTTTAGGAACCATGGCGTATTTTTTAATGTCCTATCCATAGACAACCATCAAGAATAGGTTAGACTAAAAAAAAAATTTTTGCAGAGATGCAGTGACCGCGCGCTCTCCGCCCTCTATCTCGAAAACGGTTCACCGTATAAAAAAAAAGTTTAGACAAAAGTTGTAGAAAATTTTGTATTTTACAATATTGCTATTGGATACAACTACCAAAAACCCATAGGAAATGAGATATTTCGAAAAAACCGCAAAAAAACGATTTTTGGACCCTTTGACCCTGAATTTTAAGGGTTGCTTACACCCTACGGTATGTAGGTTTTGAGACAAGTTTTAGGGGGTCAATATACAAGTATATACAAAATTACAGCTGGGTATCTCGCATTCCGAGATTCTTACCTAATTTTGCCTTATTTGACTGGACTAGTAGGGTGCGTTGGGGTAACATCGGACGGATTTTCGAATAGTTGCAAGGATGTTGCAAAAACTTTATTTTCTCAATTTTGGTACACAGTAGATTAATGAAAAATAGTGGAAACGAATAATGATTAAACACAGTGTAATTTAAAATTTAATTTATTTATAAATACTCAATACTTTTTGTTTTGCAAGCCTATAAAATCAGGACAATTTTTTTTTTAATGTGATGACGATTTGGCCATCATGGGGTAAGTTCGGACAACGATTTAAAATAATTTCTAGTGCTAGGAGCACAAGGTGTATAAAAGGAACGTAGCCGATCTTTCCTGTACTTTAACATGACATCACAAAAATTTACCTAAAACAACAATTATAGATGTTCCAAATGATTCTTTTTTTTTCGTTTAATTTGTCCGATCTTACCCCGCATACCAAATTTCAAAGAAATTGAGTTTCTCAAAGTTTAGATTTATCCACAAGCATTTTTGAAGTGGCTGCATACGTGAGTTCTTTATTATTTATTTGCTGCATGGCTAATTCCAGCGCTTCTTTTGTATAAGAAGTGGCCCGCGAAGAGGTTCGGGAGTATTTACGTGGCAACTGAAGATTGGAAAATCAGCCCTAAGTAATTATTTAAAAATAAATTAAAATCATGTGTAACAAAAGTTTGACAATCACTGCCTATTTTCGACTAGGGATATTTTTGTCTGATCTTTACCCGACATGGGTAACACCGGATTTCAGCCTACAGAGGTAGTAGACAAATCTGGATTAGTTTTATCATATTATCATTGCTCAAAACTTAGTATTTAGGCAAAACCATGTCAAAATAAGCTATACTTTTGCTAAAATATGCAAATAAAAATGTAGGTGAAAGACCGGATAAACAAATATTTTATAAAATTTGCCTTTTTTCTAAAACGGCGCGGGTACACTTCTGTGTTGACCGGAGCGAGTGGTGGTCACCGCGGGGCGGGGCGGGACTTAATGGAGTGCCACGCAATGTGATCAGCATTAAAAAATATAGCCAAATAAGTGAGATATTTGATTTGTACGTTCTTACCCCTCCGCCGATCTTACCCCAACGCACCTTACATTGTAACACTCAATTTTCAGGTAGGGTTACGAGTCTCATGTAAAAGCCTATTGGCTTATAGAACCAGAGATATTGCGTGAATTTTCGAAAAGACTGAAACCCAAACCCAAATAAGTAAGGTACTTTGACCGAATCATACACAATACATGCATAGTCATTACAATTTTATTTTCTTGTAACTGTACCTATAATTCAAGTTATTCCATTTCATTCTTTGCATATTATTTAGGCTTGTATACCTACTTGTATATGTTTTTACAACTACATATTATACATTTATACCTACAACAACAGTGCCTATAGTTAATTCAAATTATTCCATTTCTTTGCATATTATTTAGCCTTGTATATTTTTACAATTACATATTATATTTATACCTACAACAACCTACAATGTCAGTAATGTCAGATTGAATATGTGCCTCTACATGATTGTGGGCCACAAAACAATCGCGGTTTACGAGTCCAATGACCCAGTAAATAGGTTCATCAATTTTATTTGATATAGGTTAGTAGTCACATTCTGATTGCATCGGGTAGATAACAGCTATTCAAACCCACAAACGGACCCAGACTGTTGCATAAATGTGCAGTGATGTGCTAATGCTAAAACTCTTTGTTTAATGGTGGTCCAAACAATCATTTTTTGAAAGGAGATATTTTAAATGTCAGAGTTGGTTTGGATGTTTGTCCAATAATGAGGTTGAATTGTAAAATTTTGTATGTTTTACAAAGCAAAACATAGCAGGATGTTTTCATGTATAGCAGCCTAATTAACAGCTTAAAATGTTTCACAAATAAATACTTTGAAACTACTGCACTGATTTTAATGAAATTTGGTATACAGACAGGGTATGACTTAGGTGATAGGATACTTTTTATCCTATGGTAATGTGGATGAAGCTGATGGCAGAAGCTAGTCATTTTTACATTTATGGTTGAAGTGTCCTATAGCAACTTTAACTTTACAAGAATGGAAATAAAACTATACTTACAGGCAAGTTAACAAGTAATCCAATGACAACACAGCAGGCCCAGTTGAAGAGCAACATGTAGAAGTAGTCTGCAGGCTTGCCCGCAAACATTCCCGTCTCAAGTCTTTGCGAGTAGTTGTACAGGAAGTAGCAATTGATTAGGAAGTGGAATCCTGTACTCGGACTTATCGGGTAGAAGAACAGTGCTGTGACCGGTCGCCATAACTGAAAATGATAAAAAGAAGATTTGAATATCTGTAGTCGAGGTTTTCATAATAATTAAATACATGGTTGTTATATGGAATTAAATTAATTATTTCTTGAAAATTTTTTTTTAAGTTCAAAAATATGATATGCACATAATGTATGTATGTAGCAATCAAAGATATTATCAAAACAATATCTAATTAGTTACCTATAAAGAAAATTATCAATTTGATAAAAAATGCATTAGTTGTATAATTTTAAATACTATTGTAAACAATGTTACCTATCATGATGTATGTAGAGTAAGTATTTTTGCAGTGCCCAGTAGGGCCCATAGTTGGGACATATTACTGTATTAAAATTGTAGACCACACTGTACACTAAGGATGTATTA
This sequence comes from Spodoptera frugiperda, assembly GCF_023101765.2. Lineage (NCBI taxonomy): Eukaryota > Metazoa > Arthropoda > Insecta > Lepidoptera > Noctuidae > Spodoptera > Spodoptera frugiperda. The sequence goes on along the minus strand of NC_064221.1, from coordinate 6,569,501 downwards.
AAGTGCTTTGATTTTGTTTGATTAAAAAACTAAGTCTTCTACAAATTAGATTTACATAAAGAGGTTTATAAATAAAATTTTAGTACTTTGATTATTAGCCTTTTCTGTACCAGAATGTGGATCCAGACGATACATAATTTGTTTTCATAAAGTAGTTAATCATGTAAACTTTGTCTGACTTTTAACTGTAGGTTTGTCTAACTATAGTTATCTACAGTTTAAGGAAATAATCCAATTCGAATGCAGCCTGAGTGTGAGTATGTATAAATGTAAAAAATAATAGGAAATAATATTTTTTTATCAACATTAACATAATAATTATTACTGATTATCACTTATCAGTTACTTTTAGTAATTAAATGTTTACTACTGTTAGATAGTGAGCCCATTACAAATATACCTAATTGTACCAGTGTGTATTGGATGACTAAATGGGCCAAGGCAATAGTTATTTTTATATGTACTGCCTATTATTTTTTTAAATAAGTCTTCAAAATTCGAACATTAATATTCACATTATGCAATTTTTAAGCTGTGGAATGATCTAGTAACGTGGAGGAAGCATAAATGTTTAGTTAATTTGTTACTGCTTACCTGGAATTTGTTTACAATGGAATAGAAGTCCAGTATTAAATAGGAGAAGCTTAATAGCCCGAACCGGCCCAATATACTGAACACTATTGTTAAAGTCAACCAATAACGAGTGAAAAACGGTACACTCTCGAACCAATCCTTGAATTCAGACATTTTCGTATGTAAACACAAACAACAGAGTCACTAAAGAACAGGTTACGAGGAGTTTTTACAACAATTAGAACACAGCACTCGCTGATCGTTTAACCATAAATAGACACAAATGATGAAATTATTAACATCGAATTGTCGGTACACGTGTACTAAGAGAATTTGTCGAGAAAATTCAACCAACAAGAGGATGATTTTGTTGTTTTTGACAGTGGGCGGATATGTGTTGCCAGCGGAAATTTATTATGAATTTATGAAAACCGTAAAAGTTTCAGTGATTTTTTTATTGGTTTCTGAGTTATTAACTATTTAATAATAACTGATAAAACTATGTTTTTATTGGCTTGAAAATATTTTAAACTATTACGCAGCCTATGCTAGCCAGCCTGCCATACTACTGAGTAAGCCGATAACATAATAATTAATTAGGTCTCACGAAAGTTATAACAATTTTTTTATATTTTATTATTAGTATAAGTTAATATTGAAAAGACAGAAAACACGTAACCCATATAAAAAAATATTAAATTCGAACGAACCGTAGTTTTTCACTTTCAGCTTTCGTCTTTCAGTTTCAGTGACATGTGACAATTGACATTGACATCTATCAAAATCGGGTATCCGAAATCTATCATTTGCGTTTTCCTTTGATTTCATTCGATGAAAAAATGAGAACTATGTTGAAAACATTAATTGCAGCTACGAATTTGCCTGTAAGGCGGTATGCAGTGCGCTTTTGTTCTAGTGATGCACAAACTAAGTCTAAAACAGATGAAAAACAAGCTGCAGCTAATGAATCAGAATCGGAGCCGGCCAAAATAGAAGTTGTCAAAAAAAGTAAGGTTATCGACTTATTTTGATATTTATTGAATAGTATTTTTTGTAAAAATGGTTTCAATTATATAATTTAAATATGAAGTAGTTTAAAAGTTAAAAGTTACCTACTTACATCACATTGTAATTTTCAAATATTATTTTTTAAAACAGTACAACTAGGTACCCGCATTTTAACTAAATTTAAAATTACTTACAGATATTGTTGTTGAAAGATTCGGTTCCGTTATGACACTGAACATAGACCGTCAAAAAACGAGGAACAGTCTGGACATAGTGACACTTAACGAAATGACCGAAGCAATAGATGCCTTTGACAACGATCCCGAAGCCAAAGTTCTAATATTTAACGGAGAAGGTGGCAGCTTCTGTTCCGGATTCAACATGGACGATATAGCAACACATGGATATAACAATTTAAAAGATGCTGCGGTATGTAAAAAGGAATAAGAATTATAATTATTTGTTTAGTACTTTATGAATGATCTGCCGCGGCAAATAATAGATATGATAAACAATCATATTCCAAATTATTATGAAATATAGAAAAACAACAGTGGCGAATTTCAAACCCGTAAATTCAGGTTTCTCTTTCGGTATTCGGTTAATAAATGTTAATTTTTTAACAAGGTTAAAAATAAAATTAATAATTAAATAAAACATGGCTACACTTCAACTTTTGGCCGCAGACTGTACGCTTGCCTGGGAATTAGATTTAATATCTGCTTGTTATCACATTCATTGGCATATCACATTAAAATTGCTGGCTTACTGATACAAAACCTGACTTAACACATTGGTGTGCATTATCATTTTTGGTATTTAGCAGCAAATCACAACTGATAGTAATTTTTTATCATTCTTTTATTTATATCTCTTAGTAAAGACTCTATTTATTTACTTTTTGTCACACAAAATGCCATAAATGTAACAAAGGTTGAGCAGCATTCTGCGACATTTATGATGCGGCAATTGTCACGGAATGATGCTCATGAGCTTCTTGAGCTTATGAGCATCTAGCATGGCTTGAAACTAGTCGAGTTCCTAGTCAAACAGTCAATAACATAATAATTAATTTAGTATGATAGTAGTATACAAACATTATAATAAGATTAAACTTTATTTATAACTTTCAGCGCTTTATCATTGATTTTTTTTATGATTGTATTCCTTTTTTTCCTTGCTTTCATTGGTCGAGTGGTGTCATCCTTTTTATCTTATCTCCAACCTGTTGGCTATGAATGGAGATTAGGGGCCATCCATTAATTACGTCCCCCGTTAAGGGGGGGCGAGGGGTCGACGAAGTGTGACTTTATGTGACAAGGGGGCGGGAGGGGTCTTAAATTTCGTGACGTCACATTTCAACCATTATAATCTTACTGTTAAAACACGAACTTGGAACTGTTATCGAAATACTCAAAAAATTGTAGATGTAAAATTATAAAATGTGACGTCACAATAGGGATGGGGAGGTCCGACAAATGTGACCAATTGTGACAAGGACGGAAATTATGGATGGCCCTTTATAACAAAGATTTTTTTTTTGTAAAATCTGCAGGCTTGACTTTTTGAAGTTTAATCTCTTGTCTGTCGATACATGAGACACAATAGAAAACACATTGTGTCTCGCGTAGATCTGCATTCCGACACACAACGGGTTAATCAGAAGATAATAAAATTAAATGTATTTTCCTTATAGATACGTTTGGAAAGAAGACCTCTCTGTGATAAGATCACGATAGCGGCAGTGTCAGGGTATGCAGTGGCGGAAGGGTTTGAGTTGGCCCTGTCATGCGACTTGCGAGTCATCGAGGAGACTGCTGTACTTGGATGCCTGGGCAGGAGATTTGGTTTGTAGATTTTCAATTATCACTACATAGTATAAAACAACCGGAGCTGCGGACAACGTAAAAGGTTACCGGGGCTCCGGCTCAAAGCAGGAGAAGGAACAGGGTGTTTTTTAGTCAGTAAGAGTCTGACACTCCCTCCCGCCACACTCAAGGCGGGAGAAGTCATTGGATGAATTTCTCCCCTCAAAAAAAAAAAAAGTATAAAATAAAGTCGCTTTTTCTATCCCTATTTTCCTTTGTATGCTTAAATCTTTAAAACTACGCAATGGATTTCGATGCGTTTTTTTTTTTAATAGATAGAGTGATTAAAGAGGAAGGTTTATATGTATAATACATGCATAGTATATCAATATTGCACCGATGCGAAGCTGGGGCGGGTCGCTAGTATTAGATAAAGTTTAATACATTATGTTGCTCTGATTGTTGTTCGAGTGTATGCAAATTATACATAGGAACGAGTGCTCAAATTATTGAGCAGCTCTCAAACTGTGTTGTACACTCAAATGTCAGTTATTGATACCATTCAATTTAAAGATCATCTTACAATACAGTTGTGCTCAATTACATTAAATTTATTTATAGCCTTTTTTTATTTGGACATGAAAATGATTATCTTAAGCTACATTGCATTTTTCCTCCACTTCTGCATGTCCATTTGCCAGGTAGCAAAGGCCACCTCCAATCTTCTCCATACTGGCCTTTCTATGGCCAATACATATAAGTTGGCTATGGCTCAATTACATATAAGTTTTCATATAATCCCAGGTGTTCCCCAGTCCTTATACGGTCCTCGCAAGCTGACTTCGTTGATTGGATTGTCTCCTGCGCTGGATCTGCTCATCACCGGCCGCTTGATCTCGGGAGTGGACGCCAATCGGCTGGGACTGGCGTGTAAACTCACTTCTACGGGCACAGGTATGGAACTTATAATAATTAATTTAATTATTTATGTTTATTCTAAAATCAACTGCCTCGTTGGTCGAGTGGTCGCAAGTGCGACTGCCGAACTAGGGGTGTCGGGTTCGATTCCCGGGTCGGGCAAAGTATTACTGGGCTTTTTTCGGATTTTAGAAAAATTTCTTGGCAGTAGCACGGAGTCTGGAATTGTGTCCATGATATGGCAATAGGCTCACCCCCTATTACATGTGACTTTAACACAAAAATGGTGAAAAGTGGGTGTACATTATAAAGCGGCATTACATGCCGTAATGTGCACCTCTGCCTACCCCATCAGCGATAAAAAGGCGTGAAGTTGTGTGTGTGTGTGTCTAAAAGCAAAGAAGCTCAATCTGGTTAGTTACAATCTTCCTTAAACCTACGTTAGTACTAAACCTAAATCAAAACAAAATTGTTTCGCGAATCGAAGCTACAAGCACAACACTGACGAGGAGAGCTTGCAGCAGCGAATATAATGTTAATAGTATCACTTCATGTTCTATTGGGTCTGCCTACCCCAATGGGCAGACAGGAAACAGGCGTGGTGATAATATGTAGGGATTTTTTTATTGCATGTGCAAATTAATATAAAAATTTTGGTTTACTTACGTACATTCATGGAGATAAGCTCTACTAGTTTCGAGTGTCTGAGGGACTCTTCACTCTTCTTTGCAGCCTACTCAGTATGTCTGCTGCGCGACGTCGCCGCGTCTGCACACGCTGCTCATGATCAAGAGTCCCTCTGAGACTTGAAACTAGTAGAGCTTTTCTCAATATATTTAGTTTTTATTAGTTAATTTTGTATGTTTACTGTATTTTAATTCCTATCCCCTAAAAGGGTAACCTGAGATGCACTTGTAACTCTTCTGGTGTTTCAAGTGTCCATGGGCGGCGGCGATTGCTTACCATCAGGTGATCGGTCACGTTGTTTATCGGTGAAAAATGTCTCATGATAGTTTTTTTTTTTATTCGACAAAAACTAATGCTTGTCCACAATCACACCTGATGGTAAGTAGTGATGTAATCTGATAGTTATTATAACAATATTACATACATACACGTTAAGTAAGTAAGAAAGACTCGATTGTAAAATGCATTTAGGTCAGTTAGGTCATTCACAGAATATTTTTATGCCACATTTACTTATCTGCGGTTTTACATTTCCCATTATTCGGTTAATATTTCTTTCCTGTCTCCACTCCGCATAACATTGTCCTACTTAAACCAGTTTTGTACAACAGATAAATTGATAAGCGTGGGAAAGCAATGCTTCGGCAAGAATGGGCCAACTCGATCGGAGTGATACTACGCCTCACAGAAAACCCCTCTTATCAATCTTTCCAATCCCTAATTCCCCAACAACCCTTAAATTCCTAACCTTTGTAATACAATACGTCCATGGACGGCGTTGATTGCTTATATTATTAGTGCGGCTTTTTATAAAAAAAGATAATATGTTTTTTACATCCATTATATTTAACAAATTTCGGTTTAAGTATTTAAAAATCTGACTGCACGATTGGCACTGTGGCTACTGGCTGCTGTGCAACGTGTAGTGGGTCCGATTTCCGCACGCGCACGAAACAACTCTTTGTGTGATCCACAAATTGTTGTTTTGGGCCTTGGTGTTTTGTTTGTAAACGCAACGTTTTATTAACGTTATAACATTATATATTCCAGCTCTAGGCGAGTCGATAAAATTGGCGAAGTCGTTAGCGAAGTTCCCGCCGAACGCGATGGTGATGGACAAGATGGCGGCTATCAACTCCCAGCTGAATCCCAACTCCGAGGAGAGCATGCGGGACGAGGCCATCATGCAGAGCCTGCTGGGAAACGCCATCGAAGACATGAAGGAAGGAGTCAAGAAGTTCCAAGCAGGTTAGTTAAACTGAGAATCTAAGATTTAAGAGGTGGTGACTGCCTCGTTGGTCGAGTGGTCGCAAGTGCAAGACTGGTGGACAAGGGGTCTCGGGTTCGATTCCCGGGTCGCGCCAAGTATTACTGGGCACGGAACCTGGAAATGTGCCCGGTATATGGCAATAGGCTCATCACCTATTTGTGTGTGTGGGACTTACAACATCAATTATGAAATGTGGGTGTACATTGGCATTATTTGCCACAATGTGCACCTCTGCCTCTCCTCTCCTCTTCGGGGATTAAAGGCGTGACGTTATAATAAAAAATATAAAAAAAAACTTACCATAATAAAAAAATTAAAAGAAAAAAATATTTACCATAATAAACAATATAATAGATTCAGCAATCATTGTGCCGATAGTAGTATCTGCCAATGGCCTCATAGTCAAAAGCCTCGACCAACACCTGAGTAGACGGTTGGATCAAGAGCCTGAAGAAGGCAGTACTTTTGGACACGGCGCATATTGTCTGGAAATTCCTCTCTCTTGGGCCCTGACCTATTATTAAATATTTAGAAATGTACTAAACAAGTAAGATAAATAAATAAATGATAATAAATATAATAGTAGTGTCCAAATAACCAAATTAATTATTATTTACTTAAATAATATTTCTTTACTCAGGTATAGGCAAGCACGGCAAGTTCTACAAGTTAAAAGAGCTGCCATTAAAAGACTGGGAACTGGAAGACACCGAGGAACAAGTCACCATCAAACTGAAGGATTCAGAGAAGGAGGAGGGGAAAGACAAATGAAATGCTACCTTATGTGTAGAGGATAAGACTTGTTTTGCTTTGTTTGTAAGGTAATGGAAAGGTTTTATTGCAATTGTTTATTTAGATTGGAGTTTCTTTAGGTCTTTATGTAGTAAGTGTTGTATAAGAGTGTCAATAGATGTCACTCTTATACAGTTACGTTAGGTTAATCACCTAACTTAATCGTAATTCCTTCTTAGTGCTTCTTCAAAAGAAATTTGAAGCGAGACGCTTCGTACGAGTGTTAGAATTTATTTCTCTTTCTATGTTCCTTTTAACGTATAAAAGTTACAAAGATAGCATGACAACGTCAATTAAGATACGTATCATTTTAGTTAATAAGTTAATTGGTAACTAAAGTACGTGGGTGCCATTTTTCGGCACGAATAGGCCGGCTCGACCGGAGTGATACCACGGCCTCACAGAAAACTGACGTAAAACAACGCTTGCCTAGTGGCTCGTCGTATGAGTGCGGTTAACTGAGGCCCAATCACCCCCCTCTCCAATCTCCGAATCCCCAACAACCACTAAATTTCTATTCCTCAAAAGACCTATAACGTACTTGTAACGCCGCTGGTGTTTCGGGTGTCAATAGGTAGCCTCGACTGCTTACCATCAGCTGATCAGTCTGCACGTTTACTGGTACTTGTTTATACCGTAAAATAATGTGTCTCGAACAATATCTATATCACTACATAGTATATAAAAAAAGGTAATATAAAAACTAAAAATCCCGACTGCGTTTCTTTATGATATGAAAAAAAAAATACTAAATAAATATTAAGACTTAGTGACATACGGCTGGCTTTCTAGAATGGGTCCCCCATTCTAGAAAGCCTATAGAAAACTGCTTCAATCGGGTACTATGACTTTCTTGTTTTATGGTTTTTTCATTTTCATATTATAAACAAACGGGTACGGTCGGGTATTTTAGTTTTTTAAATTACCTATTTTATTTTCTTTTAGTTTTATAAATAATAGCTTTTGCCCGCGACTTCGTTCGCGTGGAATAGTGACTTCCGGCAAATTTTTGGTTTTAACCACATAGTTCCCATAGCTATAGGCTGATGATAATGATGATGATGATGATGATGATGAGATCCCGATCTCGCGGGATCTTTTCAAAAATGAGATGTGGAAGATATTCCAGGGAACTCTTCAAAAATCAACATAATGAGCTCTGCGTTTGATTTTAATAGATGTATACTCACTTAGGGCATTGAAAAAATAGTTTAAAAACGGACTTTAACTAAAGAAATATTATAATCTTTCCGAACTTAAGATGAAAACTAACTTAAAACTAAAGAAAGCTACGAATTACGAATTTATAACAATTAAAAAAGAAATTATATTAGAACCTATCCTTTATGCTATAATAACCAAGCTTAAACTAAATAATTTAAAAGAAACGACTTAAATCTAATCTAATTTATTTATAAATTAGACTTACAATTTTATTAAAAAAACTAACTACAGTAACTACTAATAATCGATATCAAACTAAACCTACGTTAAAAAGTTTAACCAGAAAACCAGGAAAACCCAACAAATAAACTTATTAATTGACAAATACAACGAAACCAATTTAGAATATACGAAACAGCAGGACCACTACAGACAAATAATCATACGACTGATAATACACATTTTCTATACAATAGTACCGAAGCGCTCGGCCGATACCCAACCAAATAATTGTAACAAAACCATAGCGCAATCTTTTTGGATCCCAACGCCATCTATCGAGGATAAAGACAACTTGGATTATTTATTTATACTCCGTTCGGGCATTTTCTTTGTACTAAAAGTTTAATTATATTGATATAATTTTTTTCATACCTTTTTACTATTTGTTAACTTTTTTTCGATGAATTAAAACAATAACATGAACCGAAGTCGTGTAACGATCGACATAGAACTATCTATACTCCGTTAGAGCGTTTTCTTTGTACTAAAAGTTGTATTATGTTATATTTTTCATTGCTTTTTACTATTTTGTAAAAACAAATTTCCAATGAATTAAAACAATAACATGAACTGAACAATTGTAATTACACCATTGCGCGATCAACGCCATCTATCTACGGAGTATAGGAACAGCCCGACATTGTTCAATTCCGTACTATAAGTACGAAATTGAACAATAGATGGCGCTGTATGTCCGGAATAAATTTATTTTTTATTTTATTTTTTTTTATTTTTATTTTATTTTTATTTTATTTTTATTTTTTTTTATTTTTATTTTATTTTTATTTTATTTTTATTTTTATTTTGTTTTTATTTTTTCGTTTATTTTTATTTTATTTTTATTTTAATTTTATTTTAATTTTATTTTATTTTTATTTTATTTTTATTTTAATTTTATTTTAATTTTATTTTAATTTTATTTTAATTTTATTTTTATTTTTATTTTATTTTTATTTTATTTTTATTTTATTTTTATTTTATTTTTATTTTATTTTTATTTTATTTTTATTTTATTTTTATTTTATTTTCATTTTATTTTTATTTTATTTTTATTTTATTTTTATTTTTATTTTATTTTTATATTTTATTTTTATTTTATTTTATTTTATTTTTATTTTTATTTTATTTTTATTTTTATTTTATTTTTATTTTTATTTTATTTTTATTTTATTTTTATTTTATTTTTATTTTATTTTTATTTTATTTTTATTTTATTTTTATTTTATTTTTATTTTATTTTTATTTTATTTTTATTTTATTTTTATTTTATTTTTATTTTATTTTTATTTTATTTTTATTTTATTTTTATTTTATTTTATTTTTATTTTATTTTTATTTTATTTTTATTTTATTTTTATTTTATTTTTATTTTATTTTTATTTTATTTTTTGATTTTTGAAATAAAAATATATCTATGTCCTTTCTAAGGTTCTAAACTATATCTGCACCAAATTTCAACCAAATCCGTCAAATAGTTGCGGAGATTAATGGTATAAGCATAGAATGTTCGACGTGATTCTTTAATTTGACATAACTTTTTTATTTATGAACCGATTGACATGAAACAAACACTAAATGTAAATTTAAGCATCCCACAATATATTCGTGAAAACCGCATCCAACTCGGATCAGCCGTTTCTGAGATTAGCGCGCACAGACGAACAGACAAACAGACAAACAGACAAACAGACAAACAGACAAACAGACAAACAGACAAAAAAAAAGTTAATTACATTTTTGGGTTCGACATCGACATAACAATAACCCCTGCTATTTTTTTTATTTTTATTTTCAATGTACAGACAGCACTTTTCTACGATTTTATTATATGTATAGATTGCAATGAACCTTTCTAATATTAAATTAATATACTAGTCAGTTATTTTCAACTCTAACTACTACTACTATTACGTATTAACATTAATTTAAAATTACAATGTTAGTGTTCCATAATGGTAGCTGGTTAATTAATGTGTAAAAAAGTATTAAATACTAGAAGAACAATATAAGTTTTTAAACTGACATGGTCACTAACACTATCATTAGAACTTAGCACCGTTCTTAGTCATTTAATGAGTACTTAACCCAGTCTTTAGCAATTGTTTTCAGAACAAAATTGTTACTAAGGAATAGTTTTAACACATTCAGTGCCACCAACACGCCCAGAGAGTCCACGTAAATTTAATTCCAAAACCGTAGAGTCGCACCCTCTATGCAATTCTTTAGATTAGGGTATCTTTAGTCTTCAGTATTATTTTAAGCAGAAAATACACCATGCATTTTGGAAAGAAAGAGCAAAAACATTGAACTCGCTGGGCGAGTCGACGGCACTGGAATAAAATTTACATGGACTCTCCGGGCGAGTCGGTGGTACTGAATGTGTTAAGTAATAATTAAATTACTCTAAGTACGGCGATTAGACGGGATATTTACCATATTTATATCGGAATATATGAAGTATCTTAAACTCATCGACATAAATAAACATGGTAAATATCCTATCTCAAGTTCTAATGATACTAGAAGAACATGTTCGAAACCTTGTTTTTGTAAATAAAGATTGTAGTAATGTTACTCGAGTCGTGTTGAAATAAAAGTCTAGAGAGTGCTTTTCCATCAGACACGTGCTGTGTACCTATGCTTTGAAGATGTAATAGCTAAGCTGTGAACTATGTGACCGTTTCCATTCATACTAAGCCATGTAGAGGTGCGAGGAAGATGCGCTGCTTGAGTATGCGATGTATGTATAGTAGAGAAGCCATCCATATCACGCGTCTTTCCATATAAAAAACATAGCTGAGCTGACTCCCTTTCCACCAGTGCTAAGCTATATATACCAATGAATATGATTGGTGGAAGCCAAACATATTCACAGCAACGTACAGTAGCGTCAACATAACTTGTTTGCTCGTGCAGAAGGTTGCGCAATACAACCCCTGCCCCAACAACGAAAAATACAATAGTTTTAAATCGCCGAGCGAGAAAAATCATTTATATGATTTAACGCAGTTTATGAAAAAAGAAAAACGAAGAAGGTGTGAAAGTCTTTTTTGCATAAGTTTGATGGTAGATTAGATTTTTAAAAGAATTTTGCGCGCTAGTACTTTTCTTCAAGAATGTACCTGCGCGAAAGTTCGTAAAGCCTAACTTCAGACGCGCCAAGTTACGTTGACGCTACTGTAGCATAGCACGTCTCTGGTGGAAAAGCATCTTAAAGATTGGTTTCACTTAAATTATATTAAAATAAGAATGCGTATGTAGTTTCTGTTTTAACAATACCAAAGAAGGTAAAGAAGTTTTGTGTTATAATAATGCAATTGTGATGTAAAAATGGCATTACTTGGCTACTGATAAAACTACCATGTTTAATAAAGAGTAACTCTGAACGGACTAAGATTTGGAACTTGGTGCCATAGTCACTTTTATTCAGCTCAAAGTTACCTATCCAATGATGTAACTCACATAGCTATTGGAAGGTGGGACCAGATTTCATAGAAACTGGTATCATCCTTCATTTACCTGTGAAAACTAACATAAGATACCAACAGATCAACCTACACATTTCTATCAATTATATTTTCAACTTTAGTATTTCGATATAAAGTAGAAAATCCAATGAAAATAATTGAGTAGGATGACTTGCTTTTGTACTTATATTTTCAGGATACCTCTTATAAGGCACAAAGGTACTATACTGAGCTAGATTAATATAATCATATTTAGTTTTAATTCTCCATACAAGACCACAACTTTGTCAAACCAAAAAAACCGAGGCTTTAGTTTTAAAAAATTAAATAAAACATTGGAAAATACAAATAGTAGAATTTTATTTTAATAAAGACAGTAAATCTAAGCGCCAACATTGCCCTTTTCCGCAGCATACTTGTAGTGGAGATCTGAACAATCCTCGTTGGAAATGTTGACCCATCCCTTCTCACTGATGTGGTAGACGCGGACGATACCGCCTGAGTAGGCGTCGCGGTGGGTCGCGTGGTAGATCGCACGACGACCTAGCTCTGTGGAATACATAAAATGTATTAGGTATGATGTGGTTGGTTGTAGTGGAGAAAGAACGCAATGATAGCTTAAGATAGATTTTGTCATGTCTGAATAAATGAGACAATAGAAAACACTGTGTCTCACATAGTACTGTGTTCCAGGGGTATATGGGAGTACTATGGGTTAAACCCAGGGTTGGAAAAAAAACATGTTTTTTTTTATAAAGAAAAAAACATCATGTTTTAATTGAAAAACAAAAAAAACATGTTTTTTATTAATTCTTCACTGCTGTTTTAATTGACTTGTTTTAAACATGTTTTAATCTTGTTTTAAACACGTAAATATGTATAAAATGAATAAAAAAGCTGGAATTTCTATAAAGTTCCGCCAAAGCGGGTCTTTCTTCCGCCCTGTTATCATATTTTTTTCCCAAATAATACAGCACACATACACGCACTGTAATAGTTAATTAATAACGCCGAACAAAATTACGTAAAAAAAAAGCATATATACGATCGAATTGAGAAACCTCCTCCTTTTTTTGAAGTCGGTTGAAAAAATACGTGTCCACCAAAAGCGAACCGGGAAATCCCCGCGTTTTATGAACATTCATTCACCGCATTACCGCTTGTCAGTCAGGGGAATCCTATCTAGTAATATCCATGTTGCCAACTCTTTAGTAAAAAAATATACCATTAGGTTTTTAATTTCTTGAGTGTAAAAGTATAAAGAGATTTTTTTTATGTGTTTTCAACATGTTTAAAACAAATTAGTTTTATTCATGTTTTAAACATGATACATACTTTTGTAGTGTTTTAATCAGTGTTTTAAACGTGTGTTTAAAACAAATGTTTTAAACATTGCCAACCCTGGTTAAACCAGAGATCTCCTTTGTGTAAAAAGTATTTAGAACCTTTGTAATAAGTATTATGACTGTAAAACTATAACTAATTGTATGACAAGGGTACGGACTTGAGTCCATGGAAAGTAAACAATTTTAGCATAAAAAAAACCAAAGATTTCGTTTAGCAGTTACTCTTGTACGAAGTCTGTAAAGGCGATAGCTGACAATTACGACAGTGCCACTTAAAATGTCAAACTATTAGCTTACCCTGTGCATCCTTATCGGAGAGGTCCCAGCTGTACCCGCTGTCTAGCACACCGAAGGCGTACACTGACCCAGAGCCGACGGAGAACACCTTGCCGGGAGTACGTGTGCCTTCAGAGTCTACGTAGTACAGCTGAGCTCCCTGTAACAATTGGGTCAGGAATGTTAGATAATGAATGCGACTTTTTATTGTTAGAATAGATTGTATAGCTACTCTTAACTTATTAGTTGAAGCCATCACAGGAATAATGGAAGAAAGGTAATCAATGCCATAAAAGTATTTAAGTAAAACAACAAATTATTTATAGTGTAAAATAGGTGTAACAGTTGATGACGCTAAATAGTTTTGCAACAATTTGTAATACATGAAAAAGACTTCATGTGAAGAAAGTTGACTAAGGCCGGCTTAGTTAAAGTATTGAATGCCAAAAGAAAACTGTTGACTGCAAATCCTCAGCTAAGCATTGGGCACCAGTAACCGATGTGGTGGTTAACATGTTAAACCAGTGTTTTTGCTTATACTCAAACACTAAAAAAACTATTGGAAGTGAGAACTTACCCTCTTATCAACACCAGCCAACATCATGCCCATGCTGAGCCCCATGCCTTTGTAGTTGTACACCATGTTGGCCATCAGTTTGCTGGCAGCGGCCACCGAGATGCGTTCCCTGTTGCGCAGCTCGTACAGACGGCACTGCTTGGCTAGCACACGGTCCCAGTACACACAGTCTGCTGCACCACCGGCCAGGGTACCTGAGGTGGAAAATAATAATATAGTTTGAGATGATGATAGTCTAAGATAGTAGTCTAAAAAGGATAAGGTATTAGAAATTGTGTAAAAAATAAAATAAGAAAAGAATAAAATAACCCTTATAATAGTTTACGATATTTTTTTTAAATAGTAACGGCGCAAGCTATGTAGTGGCATAAAGTTGGGATGAGGTACATTTCATGATGACTTTCTTAAAACGCACTGATATTCCTTTGTAAATGATGCACAAGTGTGGGGGCTAGTGTGTGAGACCCTTTAGCAAGACTATAGACTTACGAATCTATATTTTGAAACAAGCACCAAGTATTTCTGATAGGTAATTCTGTTTTGATGTCAGTGCCTGAGATTAATTGAAATAAATGCTTTGACTTTTTAACCATACTGTACCTCAATTAACATAAGCAATGACATATAAAGTGCTAGTATGCTGTATTGTTATTAATTAAGTCTTAATTACATACCAAGCAAGTAGTCATTGATTTCTACAATCTTCTTCATGGACTGGGAGCCGATGAACTGGCCACCAGTGGCTCGGGAGTCCACAGCCAGCAGCACACCACCCTGTGGCAAGTAAGGAGGTTTTTATTACATCATTCACAAAAAAAAAAAATTATTGCCTCATTCACAAGAAAACATTCTTGATTCAACCTTTTTTTTAAAGAAAGCTACATACTAAATGTCCAGCTATCCAATCCAATATGCAATTCTTTTTATCTTACAATCCAAACCTTGGCAGTGATGATACAACAAAAAATAGTGATGATAATTTAGTAGTAAGTTATGAATGAACATAAAAATATAAGAATATCTAAAACTTTTTAAGAAGGCGAGAAGTCAGTGTAGGGACTTACCAGTACATTAATAAACAATTATTAGCTCTTAACTTTTGGGAAAATGTATTATTCACACTATACTATTGTAATGTTCTTCCACATTACAAGTATACTGTTAAAATACCTGTAACTAGAAACTTTTCTAGTGCTTTTTAGTGCACACTCAATCATATAAAATTAGCCTTGATTTGACAACATACCTTTTGCTATTCATTATTATAAAGATAGGTAATCTTAGCTTGTAGTCTGTTAGGCTTAAAATTACATATCAAAGCTAATAAGTGTAAGTTACCTGGTAGCGGAAGCCAAGAGTAGTGGTTCCGTGGTCAAACTGGATTTTGATCTTTTTACCAGTCTCATCTTTCTGGTTGAACTGCGCAAGGGTTTCTACAGGCTGTAAACATAAACAAGAAATGGTTTAAACAAAGGTTTCGAGGAATTTTATAGCATTTTTCGTGCTTTTAACCTTTACTTACGTTTGCAAACGGAGGCGTCGCGAGTTGAGTGCTGTGTAAGAAGTTTCCACTGTATCCGACGACATCATTTTGGAATGAAGCTAGTGCGTCTACGGGTTTCAAGTTAATTTTCTGGTCCAAGTGGCAAAAATCGAGTAAAGCCATTATTGTTTTGTGATTTCAAATAAACTTTTCTAAGCTGAATGAATGACAAGCGATTTCTTCAAAAACGCCGATTTGTCAAGTTTGACAGTTTGGATTTGTGTTGCCATTCGTCTATAAAATTAATGTTGCCTTTTTATATATTACAAAGTATTTTATTAATAATCATTATTTTTATATATTGAAAATAATATAAACATTTTGATCCAAAAAATTGTTAGTTTTTGTATATTTTCATTCTTATCTATTAATGTATTCACTTTTTTAAATAGCGCCATCTTGCTTTAAAACATTGGCAATACATTACAAAATAGTGATGCTATTCCCTAACAGATGGCAGTATAAGACCATTGGAAAAAATATGATTGATAAGACACACTATACATAAAATTCTAACAAAATTCTATCTATAATTAATCATCGTATTTTACAGTAATTTTATTGGCTTACAAATCATTACTAGCTCATCGAATTGGACATTAAAACCGAAACCAAACAACACAAATTAGGAATCGAAATCTATCGTTTAATTCGTTAATGAATAGTTCGGCCATCAAAAATTATCAGTCAAAACACAATTCACAGAAACGTTCATTGGAACAGCATTATAAAATTCACCGAATATAAACTGTAACTAATAAATAGTGTAGAAGTTAGCAAACCTATCATTACGCTATGAGTCAGAGATTCGATACGATCTGCTTTTCGAAGCTCCCCGCTTTAGTCTGTCATTATATCTAAGATACGATAGCGTTTGTATAATTTATATATTAGTCATTAGTTGTTGGTCATTTTGGAAAGCTATCAAGATGTTATTGTTGTGTCGCGGTCCATGTGTGGAATGTGATCTGGGGCTAGAATGGGTCTTTATAATTATGATAACGACAGAAATCAGTCCGTTCTGAAATTCTACATAGATTTTCAACATTTCTTCGCTGGCAGAAGTTAGTCAAATATAAGATCCATTTTCTGTGGCCTTAGTTGCCTCAAAAGGAATGAACCGTCAAAACAACTAAGAACAAACATAATGAATTCGACTTTTACCTACTAGCCTCACTATATGACCGATGGACTCTCTCACACGTTCTACGTGTTGTTGACAATAAGAGGTGCCTTTATTGGTGCCTGATTCGAACGCCTTTTTCCCTTTTTCAAAGTCTTTCATCTAGTTTCATTTATTGCCCAGTTAGTTACCTTTCGCAAGCGGCTGCGTCCGTGTCCCCATGGGATCAAAAGTAGTCTATCTGCTGCACTCAGTGTCATTGAATGATTAGGTACTGAAACTATTTCTTAGCAACGCTTTTGTTCCAAAAAGGAATGCTAAGGACTGGGTTGAGTGATCATTAAATGAATCTGAGTACGGCGGTATGTGTTTAATACTAACTTAATGCACTCCATACATTTAACTTAAACCTTGAACTTAAACTTGAAAGGGCGTGAACAGCTTAAAGAAATCATAACGTCTCTCAGCCACACAGACCTACATTTATCTCAAAATCCTAACAGAAATTATGTGTTTCCCGAAATTTCGGCGCCAAGATCAGTCAGATCGAAAGGTTAGCGTCAAATAAATTCGTAAATCGTGTAGTGTAGCGCGGGAGAGTCACGACTCGGCCGGAGACGGGAGACGAACCTAGTGCACAAATGATAGCCCCCAACTCGTCCCTAATTGTGAGATTTAGGAGGGCCGCTTGTTACACCGACCTGTATTGTTGCAAAAGCAACGTTGCCGTGTTAGGACCTATTGAGTTACTTGCTCTTTCTTCTCCATAGGAATCTACATTTTAGACCGAGCAAATACCTTCACTAGAGGACTGACCGACAAACAGACGTTTTTTTTAATATTGCAATATTTGCTTTGACGTTCAAAAGTGTCTTCTAATGTATTTGAAATAAATAGTTTAGACTTTGCCTTTGACTTTAACTTTAAACCAACCAATCAGAGCGCTGAACGCGCGCTCATTTCGATCTCATATTGATCCACAGATTTTAGTTTCATACCTTTATTGATGTCGACCGCTAGTCTGTGTGCGAGGGTTCTATTAACGACGAATTAAATTATTAAAAGTTTTGAAGAGAGTACTAAGGCCCTAAAAAAATCACGTCGTCATACGCGTCGGTGTAACAGCGCCTAATCTGCAGACTGATTAACGCATTCCCTTGGTGCATGGCTGCAATTCGTCAGCTCTCGTGCCTAAGGCCGGGGCTTCGGTCCAGAGGGGGCAGCATTTAGTCCAGTCAGTCAGGAGGAGGGGGGAGTGTTCAGTTTCCCATAGGAAACGGGCGCGACTGGAACACTTGTCACGCGACACGCAACAGATTTCGGTAGGCCACTGAGGTAGCTATGATTTTTAGGCTGTCTGTGGACTGAATGTCTGTTGTTTGGTGGGTAACAATGGGGAGTGTTGCGGTTAGAAGAATTATTGGTTAGGTTGGTTATTCTTCTAGTGTAGTGGTTATTATTTTCCGTTCGATCTCGGTCGCTAGGCTAATATTGCGAGCACCTAGGTTCACTGACTAACAGACTGACTGACTTTAATTTATTTCTTTATTTGTAAGCGTTTCAAAAGTACCTAGATATTTATGGTTTAATTGGAATAAAAGATTTGACTTTGATCTGTTCAAGTCTAAAATATTTTATTTAAATTGTTACCTAAAACTTACCTACATGGTAGGGCCTACTAGCTAGCTGGAATGATAGGATTTTACATATAAAAAAAAAAAAATCTAGAAAGGCTATTTTCCCCGTATGTAACACACGCGTTGGAGAATATATAATACTGTTTCACAACTGTTATCCTTCCTCCAAAAAGTCTCCGAACCAGCTCATATCATGGAGTTCTTAATATTTAGGTAAGTGTTGACCCGGGGGCAGCGGTAATGCCATGAATTTCATCGGCATGTTAATGACATTAGTATCGGAGAGCTGACAATAAGATTGTGGCAACTAGCTAGTGACCGACCCGCCGCCGATCAAGTAGGAATGCTGAAATTGGTGGCCATTTCGATGTATTAATGTCTCTGATATAGTTTGGGTTGGTATATTGTTGTTCTGAAATAAGTATTTGATTACATAATAATTTAATTTAATATAAGATTTACAAAATATCGTTACGTTTTCGGCTTTTTAATTCTTGATAAGGTTAGTTAAGTACAATGTGGGTGACACCCACTTTTCACCACTTGGCCTCTGTGCTAGGCTCAGTCCGAATTAATATATTGCGAAATAAATTTTTCAATAACCGAATTTAAAACTAAAATCTTCCACTACAAAAATTTAAAACAAAACAAAATGTGATATTTTCGAATAACGCATTTTGTTTTTGAATAATTCCGATAAAAAGAGTGTTTTCTTTTAAAATTCCAAAAGAAAGCAAATTCTTTGACTATCTTTTTACGCAAGCTAGCAGGTCAGTTTATGACGCACCAGGTCGAAGTCCCGGAGTTAACACAGTGGCAATCAGGGGTTTATGTCTGTTGTATTCCAGCCGATTGCCATTATACTTATACGATTGTGGTCGTGCAATGGCGGCCGGGAGAAGTAACTTCATTGCGAAATATTTTGTTTTTGAGACAATATTTTTTTATGGAGTAGGGGACAAACGAACCTACCTGTGACTTCTCTGGTGTTGTGGGTGTCCATGGGCGGCGCTGATCGCTTATTCTCAGGTGACCCGTCTGCTCGTTCGCACCTAATCCGTACAAAAAAAAAAAATGAATAGACGGAAGACTTGGTGGTAAGCGAGCACTGCCGCCCATGGACACTCGTAACACCAGAGGAGTCACAAGGTGTTGCTGTCCTATTAAAAAGAATTACACTTTTTTCTTGAAGATTCGAAGGTCGTATCGGGTCGGAACTCGGAAATACCGATTCAGTAGGAAATACTAGACAGTCAACAGTTGAGTAACAGTTTTACATAATAAAACTGTTGTTGGTCGCGGTTTCTGCGGAGTTGCGGACTACCTAGCGGGTTTATCTACCTAGGAGTAGGAACGGGGTGGTTTTTAGTCAGTTAGAGTTTCACATTCCCTGTCGCCTCGCTCAGGGCGAGAAAAGTCATTGGATGATTTTCCCCCCTTAAAAAAAGGTGTCCCGGTAAAATATAACCACTAATTACCACACTTGTATGTGGTAGTAGAGAACAGACCTACTTAGATACAACTATTTTCCACACCCTCCAAATATATTTTCCCTACAAATCAGTCTGGTGTCCAAAGATTAGTGCTCGGATGCGCACGAGCACATTAGCCGTCATATAACGCAGCCGCCGCTGTGTGTTTTGCGCCTTGTTATCTCGACCGCGTTTATACAGCTCCTACACCATAAACATTCATTTGGACTACGAAGCTATACTCTTTCCAACAAGTCAGTCTGCCATTGACTCCGGAGTTTTACAAAAACTATAGTGATTTTATTGTAACTTTCGTGAGACATACTACATTAAAATTATCATGTTATCGGCTTATTCACGTAACGTTTTGACGAGGAACTCGACTAGTTTCAAGCCATGCTAGAGGCTCGTATCAATGAGCAGCATTCCGCGGCACACGACGTGGCGATTGTCGCGCTGCTACTGATACTCTTTCCAACAAGTCAGTCTGTCATTGACTCTGGACTTTTACAAAAACAATATAATGTTTATGGTCAAATACTCAAACGCCACTCAATTTTAAGTCGCTCTCAAATATAGTTCTGTCCCTACAAATTCTTTGTAAATGACAGAGATAGCACGAGATTTAAGTATAACTTCAATTTGAGTAGCATTTCAGTATTCGGGCGTTAGTCAATCAAAGTACAGATCATGAGCATTTGTGCGGACTACCTAGCGGGTTTACCGGGGCTCCGGCTCGAAAAGGAGGAGTAGGGACGGGGTGGTTTATAGTCAGTAAGAGTTTGACAGTTCTTCTCGCCGCGCCCAGGGCGGAAGAAAACATTGGATGGTTATCCTCCCTCAAAAAAAAAAACTACTGTATTTATTCACGTGTTTTACACTCGTGGATTCGCTCGCGTCGAATTTATTTCAAGTTCCGACTGAATCGACCCCTTAATAACTTACTTATTTTAAAGTAAACTTCTGCAGTTACTATCAGTTGCGATATCTTTAATGAACATCAACCGATATCCTATATTTTACCTTATAATCATATTCCAAGATTTTATTTATAAACAAATTGTTCAATAGGTATTTTATCAGAACCGCCATTTACTTTAATGTGCAACACTTAAGATATTATAATAACATATAATTGTAAGTATGGCAACATTATTACTATGGCATAAACCTCCGTAATGTGGTCTCATTACATTTTTCCTTCTCTGAATGAGTTATCGGGCAAAGGTAGTAATTACATACAGCCTATAAATATGTATGGGGTACATGAGTCGTTATAGAACTTAGATAAATCTTCGTTGATCTACCATCTTGCACCGAAAAGGTCGTCATTATATGAAATTCGAACATTAGAAGAGTGTAGAGATATGATTTCGAGGTTAGAGAGAGTGAGAAGGGAGGTAATGATGTTACCCAATGTGAGATACGGTGTAATGTTGCACGCTCCTTATTAATATTCGAAAATAAAGAATGTTGCCATTTGCCCTCCGGGGTGGGGAGTATATTTTTATATTAGTGCTGCCTATTGAGCAGTATCGATGTTTCTGAAGTCACTATGATGGGTTAGTGGAATGATTCGCTACTAACAGAAGAAATAAGTGTAGGTTCTCGCTAAAATTACACGTTTTTGATAAAGATATCTAATGATATGATGTTAATGTTAAAATGGTAGTTTTGAGTCTTGGTTGCGAGTTCGATATTAATTAAGAATTCATTTCATTACATATTTACGATACAACGATTTGTATTGAATTTTGTTATTCCGTAACAAAACAGTTCTTACCTAAGGGCAACATTTCGCTATGCCTAGTTTTTATTAATAGCTGAAATAAGTTACGTACTTCTGTAATATATTATCTGAAATGGCCACATTTACCGCCCTACAATAAGGAAAACATTAAATTCATTGCTATCAGAGATTATAGAAAATCGACAATAAATCGTTGTCACAACACTAGCGGGAGCAGGCTCGATGGTGAGCGATAGTAGTGGTCGAGCCGCGGGCTGCGTGCGCGCCACCCTTTCATTTTCTAATTATATAACTGGCAACACCGGCCCGTGCGCGACCGGCCATCGTAACTTCTTCAGTTTTGAATTTAGAATTATTATTGCGCATTATGCCCTCGCCCGCCGCGACGGACGGACGTGCGTGTCTTTAAGTCGTTATTGTTATTTGTGAGATATGTCCCATAATTTTATGGATGCGTTTTATAAGATTGAGTTTATCGTATAAGTACCATGATTAGGGAAATATTGCGCTTAAGTTTTGTTCACGTATTTTGCTAATGATGTACTTAAGCGAGTCATTAGACGTCATTTGCATTTGAGTCATTACGAGGCTCACTTCAGTAATATCTATTTTGGAAAAAGTCTGTAATCAAATCATCATTGAAGGAAAATTAAGTAGACACAAACTCGAATATTAAATTGCTGGATCAAAATAATAATTACGGTCATTGCACTTGAACTCGTTTATAAATCTATTATGTCTTATTCTAACTCCATATTTATTTGATTTATATTTGTTATTTATTTTTATAGCTGCTATTGAAACGAAATAAAGTCACTGCAATCAGTACCTTAGTACGAGTTTATTTTACGTTTAAAGTAATCGAAACGAAAGCGCATTCTGGGTTCTGATTGGTTGGTTTTTCTAGTCGGCCAATTAGAAAGCGAATATGCGGAATACGGAAACAATAGTCCAACAACTCCATCATCAACAGGCTGTGAGCCTGTGACAGTTTATTTGTGGACGTATTGCCTTATAATTTACTCTCCTAATGTCCTCCTATACGTATGAGGGTTTGGCATAACTACCAGTACCCTTAATAATACGAGTTTCCTTTACATTTAAAGTAAACGAAAGAAGAGCGCGTTCGGCGCTCTTATTGGTTGGTTTATTCGAGTTTATTTAAACGTAAAGCAAACTCGTACTAACGGTCAGATTTGGCAGGAGAAGCGAGTAAGAGATCGCAGTTTAAAATGTTGATTATAGAAAGCACTGCTGCCCAGTCTCCTACCTCTTTGAAATTTTAAGGAACCCCAAATATAGATGACATTTGACGGCTGTATTTTTTTTCCCAAATCTGTAAGTGACCCGGAGCTGCGGACTATTTAGCGGGTTGACCGAGGCTCCGACTCGAAAAGCAGGAGTAGGAACGGGGTGGTTTTTCGTTAGTAAGAGTCTGACATTTCCTCTCGCCTTGCCCAAAGCGAGAGAAGTCATTGGATGATTTTCCCCCCTTAAACTTATAAGTGACACCTAACTGTAGAGCTAAGGGGTTGGTTTAGATGCTTTATCGCTCTTATGAACTCTAACTGCTGCACTCAGATACAATTAATGGTTACTTAAACTATTCTTAAGTAACGATTTGTCTATAAACAATTGCTAAGGACTAGGTTAAGTAGCATTAAATGACTCTGAGTACGGCGGTTAGTTGGTGAAAATGACTATACTATCGGTAGCTACTAATTCGGATTCAAAGCAACAAGCATCTTAACTATTAAAGCAGGTGCTGATAAAATGTTCGCACAGGAAAGCTTAGTTATAACGCTAAGCAACAGGCAAGCAAGGATAGACGGATACACATTATTATAATCCGTGGATCCTTGTAATATCTATCCACGTTAGTCAGGTGTCGCCCCCTGGCGGCCGGGTGCGCCGTCAAGTGCGCGCGCATTTGATACTGACAGTCCAGACAACATGGCGGATTGGCGGGAAAGCGTACTTTTATTTTTGTAAAGGAAATGTACTTATATTCAGTCAAGAGTAGTTTTATACGTTTTGAATTAGTTTCAATGAGGAATTGTAAGTATTCTTATTCGTTGTCCGCTGAAAGGCTCAATAATCATAAAATGCGGGCATAGAGGAATTATGCTATATGATATTTGACAACGCTAAAAAAGACATATAAAATAGATTTTAGGCTATTACTATATGAACTAATGAACTCATCCGCGATCATGGCGCTTGCAACAGTGCTGAAATATCGGAAACTGATAGACATAAACATAGTAAATATCCCGTCTCAAATTCTAATGCTAGTGTTAGTGACCGTGTCAGTTTAAAAACTTAGATCTGAGGCTGAATAGACCTACTGATAGTCTAGTAAATGTCTTTACTTTGTTGTCTATTAAGTCTTTAAGTTGATATCATACAACCCTGATAAAGCAGCTGATCCACAATTAATCCAAATACACAATTAAAACCCAAGTCGTAACAAACTTGACAAGTAAACAAGAAAGTAATGAGTGGTTCGTGGCAGTGCGTACGCGCACACATTACCATAGACAACATGTGATAATGTCAATGTGACATTTGAATCAGTCAATAAAATTGCATTAAAGGTGCTGATTACAAGTTAATTAATGCGTTTTATAACGTCTCTATGTGTTTACAAGATCGTTAGAATATAATATACTGCTTACATAATTATTTATTAGGTACCAAAGCACATAATATATCATTATTGTTACTAAGCAATTAAGGTAAATAATTGCTTGGTAATAAAAAATACTTATGTTTCCGATACAAATGAATTTTTTATGGGGGAAAATCATCCAATGATTCTACCGTCTTGGGCGAGGCAAGAGGGAGTGTCAGACTCTTACTGATTTAAAACCACCACGTCCCTACTTACTACTCTTCAAACCGGAGTCTCGGTAACCCGCTAGGTAGTCCGCAGCTCATACGTATTGTAAAATGGGAATTTTATAATATCTATTACGAAAGTCACATTTAATAGTGTTTAATTTTATCAATAGGCAATTCAATGTGCTATGGGCCACTCTAAGAGGTTTTGCCATATTATCAACGTTTGATAGGTAGATTGCAGATCTTTTAAGTCCCTTGGTCTTATTTTAACTAGATTGGTAATGTAGATGATATAATTATAACACAATAGCATCAACTAAGAATTCTTGATAGATGGCGAATTCAATGCATTATGCACCTGACGCTTTCGGCATGTAAAAGGCCTATTTTTTTGCGGGGGAATAACATCCAATGAATTCTAGAGGGAGTGTCAGACTCTTACTGACTAAAAACCAGCCCGTTCCTAGTTCTGCCCTTCGAGCCGAAGCCCCGGGAAGCCCAATAGGTAGTCCATAGCTCCGGTGGAAAAAGGCCTAATGTACCTAACATCACTAAAGTTCAATTAATTAGATAAGGTTATATATGTCAAATCTATTAAACTATAACTTGAAAAAGATTGAATACCCTGGCAGACCGCATTACCTCCATATTTTGCAAGATTATATGTATGTACCTGCTCTAAATGTATCTATTATTTACTTTCAAAACATTTGACCTTTTTTTCTATGAAAACTCAATCTATCGAGTGATTAATTACTCAGAAGAACTGTAATTAAACATTTAACTGAACCATTATGGGTTACGTTTTATCACACTCGACAGATGGCGCCTCGAGCGCCACTAAATGGCGGTTTTAAAATCGGTCATAAGCTCCAATCATTTTTGTAACAAGACTATGTATTGGTAATGGTTTTAGGGTTCCTCAGATGAAAAATTTTCGGATTCGGTGTCTCTCGGACCCCATACAGGTGTTGTTTAAGTGGGGTAAAAATCCCAAACTCCCTAGTCTTTTATCCTCAAAAAGCTTTTGAAGGTTTCTCCCCGTCATCAAAAAAGGGATGAAAAATTGTCAAAAGAGAAAAGAAATTGTATCTAATATACGCATATTTGACCGCGCTATCTCCAGAATCCAGATGCAAAGATGATACCATAACAATTACTCTCTTCTTCCATGAGAGAAGCAAACAAATCAACACATTTCTACGTCTACAATAGTACTAATAAGTAGGGGCTATAGTTATCTATTTACCTCTTTTACCAAATTTAACAAAGGAGCTTCTCAATTTGACCTGTACGTATGTATGTATGTTGGTGCGCAATTATCTCGCGTTTGGGTTCTGCCAAACGCAAAAACCTCATCAAAATCCGTTAGATTATTCCGATAGTATTTTTCAAACTTAGGAGAAGGTTTTCCCGACTTGAAAAATGCAGGTTCCCAATTTAAATTCTGAAGGCAGTTCCTTTTTTTTTAAGTTTTTTTTTATTAGATTCCTGTTAAAAAGAACCAAGGCGACAGTCTATAACAGTTTGATGGGCTTGTGTTTTTTACCGATATGCAGAATCCTCGACCGATAACTCCAACTCAGTGTAGCCCAATTTTTCCTCAGTAATTACTCTTATTATTTTGAGAAATTAATTGATGTAATTAATGTGTAGTTAGCGGATTTTATAAATGTTTCACTTTCTTTTTTTCATTAGATATTAATTTTTTTGTTAATCATTCTCGTTTGTCATTTCTGACATTGACACTTGGAGGCAGTGAATCGTTATTTTTTTGCTTCTACTTAGTACCTAGTTAGTACTGTCTTGTAAATAGATTGATACGCTACCTAACATTACCTTTAAGTTAAAGACGGAAAGGTATTTTACAGAGATTTTATGATATTACATAATGATTTTCGGAATAGATTGTACTAGGAATAGGGATAATGACAGGGTTTGAAAATTAAAAATGTATGTAGTCCCTCAGTTAGGTAATGAAAAAATATAAGACGTGAGTTTTTTATTTTGTCATACAAGATAACAATATTTAGATATAACGAATCAAAGTTTAGGAGTTGGAGCAAATACGTAGTTTCTTCGTATAAAACGTATCCAGAAGTAACGTTATGAAACATTTCATATCGATGTATCTTCGAAAGTATTTGATTATGAAAAAAAAAATTTTTTAAAACAAGCTACAAAACGGACATTAAAATGAAAATTAGTCATCCACCCTGTTGTAGCTTGTTTATCTCATTACTAAGATTGCCTAAGAAACACCTTTGCGAAACTTCTAAACAACAAAAAAAAAACATGCATTACATACACCATCAAACCCAGACCTGTCAAATCTGACAGCAAAAAGCGCGCGAACGAACGAACCTCGTCACAGATAATTTCTGGCGCGATTGATCTGTATCTAGTCTGTGGCGGTCACGTGACCGCCGGCGGGAGGCCACGAGACCGTGTTTACACAGTAATGCGCCTTTTATGAACCCACACTCGAGGGTTACTTGATCAAGATGGGGTGGTGAGCTAATAAGTACTAACCCTAATAAGTATACTGTGTAGTGGTATATTAAATTCTTGGTTTGGGGGAGGAAAAGGAAGGTGTATGTAGATAAGTAGATATAGTTGGGTTTGGATCGATCAGTTCTAAGATTTGATTCCTTAATGAAGTCTTGTGATAATACTACTTAATATTTATATGCTTTTTTTAATTTGCTTGTAAAATCACGGTCTATTGTATGAATATTTATTATTGGACTATCTTTCAACTGTTTTTTTTTTGAGGGGGAAAACCATTCCATGTCTTCTTCCGCCTTGGAGGACGTGGGAGATAGTGTCCGATTCTTACTAACTAAGAACACTCTGTTCCTACTCCTGCTTTTCGCGCCGGAGCCCCGGTAATCCGCTAGGCAGTCCGCAGCCTACCTTTAAACGAATGTACCTATTTATCTAAGAGAAGATCTATTAAGTATTGGCTATTTACTACAAATAAAGCTTACAGGCCGTCTGATGGCAAGCGGTTGCCGCAGCCTAAGTACACTTGCAATGATAGAGGTATTACAAAGGCGTTGCTGACCACATGGTCAGTCGATAAAGTTTTCCGATAAAGTTGCCAAGCGTACATTAATAAAGTGACACAAAACTTTAATTTGGAGAATGTACGACAAATAGTGAATTCATATTCAATAAATCCAACGTGTGAATCGGACAAAATGTAGAAACAGTAATATAGTTGATTGTGAGAAACAAATATTGAGTAAATATTCATATATTGGGCCGTGGAGTGTTTCGCTCGTAATCCGGAATGTCAACAGCTCTAGCTGTTATTGAGTGACACTTGACATTCGGCCGCTGAGAGGGATTAGCGGAGCGTACAGTTGTAGGATGCGGCAGTTTAATTCTGTTCAAAAATTATAGATTGAATTAAAAATTGTGGATTGTTAACATTCGTTTTCTGTGGAAACTTTCGTTTTCTTTTTCTTCTCCTCTAAAAATTATATTTTAATTTATTTTGTTGCGGGATTCAGGATAGTAATTTATTTCCTTGGGACTTCAGTGTTCCGGTGTTTTCATGGTTGTATCTACAGCTTACAGGAGTTGCAGCGATCTTGAAAGATGTGACGGGCTTATCCCATTAAAAAAATAATTTAATGTCCAATTTTAACTTTATTGGTTCGATGGTATTATCTTGTAATTTTTTCCTTAACGTTTCGCATATAAGACAACAATAGAAAATACATTGGGTCTCGCGTGGATCTACGTTCTTTTGCGAATAACTCACCGGGTCAATCGTTTTTCGAAAATCTAAATTAAGTAATTAATCAATTAAATATGTAATATATAAGGTAGAAATTAGTAAAAACTTCTACTTTAAATTCAGCCTCATCGATTCAAGAAATTGGCTCAAGTCGAATACTTAATTTCCCTATTGTCATAAAATTTTCACAATACTGCACATTTTACAAGTAACAACACAACAAATACCACATCCAAAACCTCGAACATCATGGGACACCGAAAAATGAACAACGCGTCACGAAATTCACGGAACGACAAAACCCTTGTTGATTTTTGTTCTCAGTGAGTCGTAGGGCGAGTGCTATCGCATATTCAGTGCAGTTCCCAAGACTGTCTCCAGGGATGGCAGGACAAATTCTGCTGATATAAGCCTGTTAGCACCCCTAGTGGGTAAGTAAAGCTGTTATTGTGGCACGGTGAGTGGTGAGTGTTTCGTGTGGGTCTATTGATTTTCTAGGTACTAGGTTATGTTTCTGGTTCTGTGGTGATGTGGGTTTTGGATTTGATATTTTGTTGGTCTGCTTTGGTTGTGATCGTAGCGTTACTACGCAATTTTTTTTTGTATGGTAAATTATCCCGTCTTAAGTTCTAATGATGCGCTAATTTCGTTACCACATATATTTGATAATTAAATGTAATAGCAAAGTATTGCCTACATGTAGTGGCCAGTCTCTATTCATCTATTTTATTCATTTGGCCATTCCTGTTTTTAAAGAAAGATTATTGACACATTTTAATAGAGCTTACTTATGTCGGCCTTATGTAGTTATTTAAGAGAATTTGCAAAAATAAATATCATTTATCAAAATTATATTTCTAGTGGCTATCTGTAGTACCTACTCAAAGTCGTTAATGATTACTTAAACTATTCCTTAACAAAAATTTTGTTCTGAAAACAATTGCTAAGAAATGTAGGAATGTATATAGGTAAATCTACATACAGATATCTTCGATACAATCGACAAAAATAATGATTTAGACAAAAAATAATACACTAATGCCAAGCCAGTTTGGCTTACAATACTTCCTTAACTACATAATATTCAGATAACTTTTTAAGACCATTCGCCACACCACCCCAACAAAGAATAATCTTCATAGAGAGCTCCGTAACTATATGCATAACTAATATTTATCGGTTTATCGTGCGTATGCGATCCCTACATCAACTGTGACGTCATTAAACTCTATAGATCTGCATAAATGTCCCCGTGCGACTGTGGCGCTCTCTAGAGACAATAGTTAGTCGAAGGAACTAACTAACTTGTAATGTTGTGTGCATGACAATTTGATATTTAATGCTATATGTTTGGGGTTGCATTTTGATTGTGTTTTTAGTTGACCAAGCAGGTAGACGGCAGTAGTTCCAGTGTGTAAAGTGGTGTTTTGATTGATTTGTTTTTTGAGTAAAGACATTTAAGAATTTATTTATGTTTTTACACAAGTTGCCACTGATGAGATCAGTTGCCTTACTATTTGTCTTGATACTTTTACACTTTGTTAATATCTATAGAATTCCAACACAATTTACGTTTTCACCGCTTTTGATTAGATGTACGTTATTAACAAAAAAACACTGTTTACTCACGTAATTTAATGGAGAAAACCTCTACTAGTTTCGAGTCACAGAGGGACTGCTCATCATGAGCAGCGTGCACACACGCGGCGACGTCACACAGCCTACCTAATGGTAGACTACCTAGTCGAAACTAGTAGAACTTTTCTCCATTAATTTACGTGAGCAAAACTTGATTTTTAGTTAATTTAATATGTCTCACAATAGTTGTTATAAAAAAGATGTATCTACCATAATACCTAACAATCCTAAAATCATATTTATGTAACGTTCCTCGTTCAATGGTGAATCAAACTTGTCCTTCTGCGCCCTCACCGCTCATTATAAATTATGTCACCCTACAGTTATAATATGCAAATTATACGCATAATTTAGGGTCTACCCGTGTTTTATCTATTTATCTATGGAATTGCTCAATTAGCTATACGAAAGCGATGCAAATCGCGACATTATCTACTCTATGGAATATGCTAAATGATTTATTGTCTTTGGATAGTGTATAATTTGGTGATTTATTTTTGTATGGATCTGTGGTTATAGATCAATTTGTCAGTTGTCAATTTGTCATCATGTAAGTTGTTAAATGATGGATTTGCTTTTATTTTTGATGGTTTGTCTTCATTTTTACTTTTCATCGATGTATTATAGAGTATAATAAATAAACATAATATGTATCTAACTACAGAAAACAAGAGATATAGCAAAACATTTTTTTAATTACTAAAGCTTTTGGATTCTAATTTTAAGTACAGTTTGCACGGTTGCTGCCGCTCTACGTGTAGCGGGTTCGATTACCGCACGGAGTAACTCCTTGTGTGATTCAAAAATTATTGTTTTGGGTCTGAGAGTGATGTGTATGTGAACTTGTATGTTTGTAAATGCACCCACGTCAGAAAATCCTTGTGCAGAAAGTATAAGAAAAATAGGTCAAGTTTATAAAAAATATGTTTTTTAGCTACTAATTAGCTTAATCCACATGGAAGACCTTAGAACGTCAGCTCTCACAAAACAAATCTAGATTCCGTTCACAATCATTAAACTCAAGATCTATACATATAATAAAATCGTAGAAAAGTGCTGTCTGTACATTGAAAATAAAAATAAAAAAAATAGCAGGGGTTATTGTTATGTCGATGTCGAACCCAAAAATGTAATTAACTTTTTTTTTGTCTGTTTGTCTGTTTGTCTGTTTGTCTGTTTGTCTGTTTGTCTGTTTGTCTGTTTGTCTGTTCGTCTGTGCGCGCTAATCTCAGAAACGGCTGATCCGAGTTGGATGCGGTTTTCACGAATATATTGTGGGATGCTTAAATTTACATTTAGTGTTTGTTTCATGTCAATCGGTTCATAAATAAAAAAGTTATGTCAAATTAAAGAATCACGTCGAACATTCTATGCTTATACCATTAATCTCCGCAACTATTTGACGGATTTGGTTGAAATTTGGTACAGATATAGTTTAGAACCTTAGAAAGGACATAGATATATTTTTATTTCAAAAATCAAAAAATAAAATAAAAAATAAATAAAAATAAAATAAAAATAAAATAAAATAAAAATAAAATAAAATAAAATAAAATAAAATAAAATAAAATAAAATAAAATAAAATAAAATAAAATAAAATAAAATAAAATAAAATAAAATAAAATAAAATAAAATAAAATAAAATAAAATAAAATAAAAATAAAATAAAATAAAATAAAATAAAATAAAATAAAAATAAAATAAAAATAAAATAAAAATAAAATAAAATAAAAATAAAATAAAAATAAAATAAAAATAAAATAAAAATAAAATAAAAATAAAATAAAAATAAAATAAATTTATTCCGGACATACAGCGCCATCTATTGTTCAATTTCGTACTTATAGTACGGAATTGAACAATGTCGGGCTGTTCCTATACTCCGTAGATAGATGGCGCAATGGTGTAATTACAATTGTTCAGTTCATGTTATTGTTTTAATTCATTGGAAATTTGTTTTTACAAAATAGTAAAAAGCAATGAAAAATATAACATAATACAACTTTTAGTACAAAGAAAACGCTCTAACGGAGTATAGATAATAGGGATGATGACGGGGTATGAAAATTAAAAATGTAATTAGTCCGTCAGTTAGGTAATGAAAAAATATTAGACACGTATTTTTTTATTTTGTCATATAAGATAACAATACTTAGATAAAATGAATCAAAGTTTAGGAGTGGGAGCTAACTACGTCACTATAGAGTATAAAACGTACTCTAAAGTGACGTCACGCGATATTTCAAATGGATATATCTTCGAAAGTATTTGTTTCCGTAAGAAAATAAAAAATACGTGTCTAATATTTTAAAATAATCTACAAGACGGACATTAAAATAAAAATTAGTCATCTACCCTATTCTATGTCGATCGTTACACGACTTCGGTTCATGTTATTGTTTTAATTCATCGAAAAAAAGTTAACAAATAGTAAAAAGGTATGAAAAAAATTATATCAATATAATTAAACTTTTAGTACAAAGAAAATGCCCGAACGGAGTATAAATAAATAATCCAAGTTGTCTTTATCCTCGATAGATGGCGTTGGGATCGAAATAGATTGCGCTATGGTTTTGTTACAATTATTTGGTTGGGTATCGGCCGAGCGCTTTGGTACTATTGTAGAAAATGTGTATTATCAGTCGTATGATTATTTGTCTGTAGTGGTCCTGCTGTTTCGTATATTCTAAATTGGTTTCGTTGTATTTGTCAATTAATAAGTTTATTTGTTGGGTTTTCCTGGTTTTCTGGTTAAACTTTTTAACGTAGGTTTAGTTTGATATCGATTATTAGTAGTTACTGTAGTTAGTTTTTTTTAATAAAATTGTAAGTCTAATTTATAAATTAATTAGATTAGATTTAAGTCGTTTCTTTTAAATTATTTAGTTTAAGCTTGGTTATTATAGCATAAAGGATAGGTTGTAATATAATTTATTTTTTAATTGTTATAAATTCGTAATTCGTAGCTTTCTTTAGTTTTAAGTTAGTTTTCATCTTAAGTTCGGAAAGATTATAATATTTCTTTAGTTAAAGTCCGTTTTTAAACTATTTTTTCAATGCCCTAAGTGAGTATACATCTATTAAAATCAAACGCAGAGCTCATTATGTTGATTTTTGAAGAGTTCCCTGGAATATCTTCCACATCTCATTTTTGAAAAGATCCCGCGAGATCGGGAACTCATCATCATCATCATCATCATCAGCCTATAGCTATGGGAACTATGTGGTTAAAACCAAAAATTTGCCGGAAGTCACTATTCCACGCGAACGAAGTCGCGGGCAAAAGCTAGTATTTAATAAAACTATAACGTAACTGGCGCTAGCGATCAACAAACAAAACGTGACCACACACATTTGGACCTCAAACATTAGAGCATCGTCCTTAAATATTATTTTATTCCGGTCACACATTTATAACCATTAGCGGCACAAGAAGAAACTGTAACAAACCACTAATTTCACCGAATCTATAAAAATATATAAATCAAAGAAAAAAGCAAACACCACAGACTATTAATATCTCTATCCTTATACTTAAAAGTTCGGAAAAGACGATAATTACAGTCCACGGACGTCGGGCTTAACGTTCGAAAATTAAAAGTTGTAACGTTCAGCCGGCACGTATCATTATGTTTGCATTATTTTGTTCTTATTTGTCGACCTGAGGTTAAGTTGGGTCACGACACATCCCAATTAAGGGTGATTAGGCGTCGTAATTTATTGAGTGCGTTTCTGAACGGTTGTGGCACCGCGGCCCCTTTGACTCGCGACTGTCATGGCGCCAAATTCTTTTTACGAATTTGTTCTTTTTTTTTAAAGTGTTGACTTGCGAACATGTTGTTCGAAAGTTTGCCGAATAATGCCAGTCATCGATTTAATCGACGCCACGAGCGAGTAATAATATTTTTATTATTTAATGAGGCTGCTTTCTCTTATGGGCGTTGTAATAGCCATTAGGAGTGTGTTATTAAAGTCATAGATTTGACCTCTACTCTATATTTTTTGTGCGTAGTTGCGTAGGTGAAGTTTTCACGCTGTTGTCTCTTGTATACTAATCTTTTTAATAGACATTACGGTGGAAATAACAGCTGTACAACCGGTAATTCTAAATGTATTTAATGAAAAGGCAGATAGATAATTTCCTATAACTAAGTAGTATGAACATAGCTTGCTTCATAGTCTATGCAAATTGTATAATCTGTGCGTGTGTAACTGTCAGGCAAATTGCGCGGGAAGGTAAATGTGTCGCCGTTTGACCCCTCGGCCCGCCCACGTAATGCACTAATAACAGCTCGTAATCACTGACCTGGGTGCACACTGGCATAGCTTTACGTTGCGTTACCAGTGTGACGTCAGTAGTCGTTGTTACCTACTAAGGCCGTGATTCAGAAGATTACTAGACACTAGATTTGTTCCAAAGAGGCTATTATCATAATAGAACATTCTAAGACATACTTAATAGCATTTGGCCACCATCTCACCTGGTGGTAAGCAATGATGTGGCCGACGATGGAGCAAGCCTACTTATGAGCAACCTGTTCATTCAAGATTCGAAGACACCCAAGTTTCTTATGTTCAGAGTAGTTTCTATCAACTATCCAGTATCCACATAGGTTATGATAAATGATCAAATCAATCTTTGTAGTTTTATCGCTAATAAACAAATCATAAATAATTTTTGAAATAACATAGTGTAAGTCAAAGATGTCTCCGCTTAAGTCCTTAACGTCTAATCATATTACCTGATCAGTCAGTAATTTATTGCAAATCGAAGGAAGGCGAGCCATCTAATTATCTAATCACACATTAAACATGCATAACTAGGATTAAAACACAATTGCCATTGCCTTTGACGTGCAAATCAAAATAATATGACGTTTCGCGCCATCGTCTATGGTTAGAGGTGTAATTTTGGCGGGAGATTATAGGTTATGTCGACGTCGTTATTTTATTGATTGCATAATTGTGTATTGTTTTGTTGGGAGAATCCATTTCAATTATATTGGCGGTGACCGATGATCCTTTGTTACGTTTATCGGCTTGTTAGGGACGTGTTTTACGTGGAACTGTTATTATTTTAACTGTTAGGTTAGGCACGTCTTCAGAATGACTAATACATAAGTAATATATAGGTTATATGCTTGATGCTTGTAAGTAATTTGAAGTCAAAGCTTCTATGTGACCCTTTTATTATTATTGATTTACGAAAATTTCTCAGTAGTAGCACGGAGGCTGGAAATGTGCCCAGTATATAGCAATAGTCTCACCCCTTATTACATGGGATTTAAAGCATTAATTGTGAAAAGAGGTTATACATTGCACAGTGTCATAATGTGCATCTCTGCTTAGACATTCGGGGATAAAAGGCATGACGATATGGGATGGGGGGTAATTGGGCCTCGAGTAACCATACTCACACAACGAAACACAACAACACGTTGGATTTCTGTGAGGCCGTGGTATCACTCATGTCGAGCCCATCGTGCGATCATCTAAAGACAGCCACACGAAGATATTATCAGCAACTGCATAGAAATAAGATGTCTGGTGCATGGCATAATGATATCGGAAGCTAAGCGATGTCTTCCCGTTCTAGGACATGGCGGCGCTCAGATAAGCGAGCCCTAATAACACAGGCTCAAGATTTAACGCGTTGTAAGAGGCTGGGTACACAGAGTGATACACAGTTATAAATTGAGCTTTCCTGTTTCGAATTTTGCTGCTATTCATTGAAAATAGATATAACGGAAATATTTTTTAAGAAATATTCCTTAAAAGTGATTTTTGGGAGGCTGCCGGAGGCTAATTCCTCTTTCCTCCTAAACGATGGCAACGCACTTGTAGCACTTCCTCATAGAGCCATCAGACCACCACAGATAGGTCCCAACAGGGCTGATGCCTATTCCGGAGATGCGAACTACCTTGCGAGTTTACCGGGGTTCCGGCTCGAAAAGCAGGAGTAGGAACGGGGTGGGTTTTAGTCACTAAGAGTCTGACAAGGCGAGAGAAGTCATTGGATGATTAATCTCCCTTTTCTAACCAGAAAAAAACCCTTTCTTAGTTCTGAAGCGGCCTGTATATGATACTATCGACATCAGCTATGCTAATTGTCGTACGTGGAGATAACGATCGAGTAACGGGACGCATCGATCGTGTGATCGTAATTATTGTCGTTATACTTACAGCTATTACCTACGTAGGCGCGTGCGCAGCTCCGACGCGCATGCGTATTGATGGTATGAGTATGTTGTTTTAGAGGTTGTAAATGGGTTGGAGAATAAAATTTTGGAGGATGGTTAGTTGTTATACGAAAGTGATCACAAAATTATAGGTAAGTATAGTCGTGTAACTTGGAAAAAAAAAACATAATGCATACAACATTACGTTGATATTGTTTCTCATTACAGTTCCGTGACCGGTTACCTGATGGTAAGCGATCAGCGCCGCCCTAGAACACCCGTAACACCAGAGGAATTACAGGCGCATTGTCAGCCTATAATTCTAAATTTTATTTCTAAATTCAAATTTTTTTATGTGGTATTTTGAAAATATGCTTTTCCTATTTTTCCACTTTATTAAAATCGACAATAATCTACAAAAATAACACCCATCCCTATTCCCTCTCTCCAAACACTACAGCCTCTACAGTAACATCTCACTAGCCCACGCGCTAAGTTTTAGTGGCGGGCCGTCGCCGTCGATACATCGACTGTCGATATGTCACAGATAACAAATGATTTATAAGCAGTTATTACACGCCGGCTTTCTCTATGCTTTGTCTCTATCGAGTGTATAAAGAGTTGTCTATGTGATGAGTTGCTCGTATAACGTTGTCTGCGATTAAGTTTTCATTTAGAGTGATGTATTTAATAAATTGTGACTTTGATAATACATTGTTTAATGTAACTGATTGGTATTCTGTACCCTTATTTAGTATGAGTTTGTTTTACGTTTAAAGTAATCGAAACGAAAGCGCGTTCGGTGCTCTGATTGGTTGGTTTGTTGACGTAGATGGTATAGTTGTTGGTGACTGCCGCACAGTCGTAACATGATAACGTTTAGGCTTTATTTAAAAGTCGAATAAGATATTGTAGTTATATCGTATGGAGAGTTTAAACTACATATTTGTTATCACCGTGGCTGACGCTACACGAAAAATGAGCGAAATAGGCCCAGTAAGTGAACCAAAATGTGAGTCAGAATTTAATACTTGATTTATTCAATTATTTATTTTGTTTAAAAATAGGTTTTTTAATTTTCTTTTGTATTATGGTTCTGTGGACGAGTACTATTTAAATCATATGAATGATCTTTATACTGTATAAAAATACTCATTATAAAATATCAATATCATAGTTTCCCCTGTCACATGTGATAAATACACGTCTGCTCGTCGCCTCAAACGGGCTCAAAATTATTGGTGTATATAAAAATGTGTCCTCAAATAAAAATGGCGCTAAATGACACGCTAGCACCCCTGGTAAATGTGGGCAATCGATGCAAAGCCGCAGTGACACCATAATGAGGTTATTGCAACCGCTGTGGTGCTAGATTGGCACAATTATGATAACCAGTGTACTGGGGGCGCGTGTGGCTTGGGAAGGGTGATTAGAAATTCAATTGCGTTCTTTTTTTTTTTTGTTAATGAGTTGCTTTTGTCCTTAGTTTTATGTGTGTGGTTTAGGTTGTCCTTTGAGGAGTAGTTATCTTGAAAAGTGGTGATGGAACTACGAAAACTCTCTGATTCTGATTTTAGAAGTAATGTGAGCTAAAGTGTATTAGTTTTTTATTTTCAATTATGTTATTGTTCTTAATATGCTTTTGTTAATGAATGGGGACTAACCCGTAGAGTGTAGAAGCTGTTTAAAAATAATCTTGAAGATGTCACTGCAAGGTATGAAACCAATTACTTATTGTAAGTTAAACAGTCTTATAATGTGTATTTTTAAGTTTTCTTTAACAAAAACCAAAATATTAATTAGAAAATCATTTGTGGTTTTGCATACAACCGCAATGTCACATCCCCATCGGTATTCGTGAGGAGATTGGCACAATTTTTCGTTAGCAGCGTATTAGGGTGTGTGGAGAGTTTCGGTCCTATTGTCACCACACGCTTCACTATTGTTGAACCCTTTGTGCACACTGATTACATATCGTATTGATTTGTTGTTTTTAGGTGGTGTAGGCTTATTTCTTTTTTGTTGATGAGTTTTATATTTATAACGTGATGTACTTTTGGTCAAAAATAATATCCCTCTAAAGGTTACTATAAGATAGAGAGAAAAGACATTAGCCTGATTGGTAGGTTTTCAGTTTCAAATTTCCGAGTCCAGCAAAATCGAAAAAGGCTGTATACTAGTAACATTTATATTAAAATCAGTTGTGGATGGCTGTCTACTTCTATAAAACCTAAATTTTAAACAATGGAACTACTTATTTTGATACTTAGGGCTTGTTTCACAATATCTGGATAGCCGCTATGTATCAGATAACTTTGAATTAAGAACGTAATTTGTATGCACTATCTGTCACATAAGTTTATCGGGCACTTATACGAAGGTGGTGAAACAAGCGCTAAATTTTATTTCAATACTTATTTCAATCAATTATTTTAATGGATGGTAACGTAGTAAGAAAGATGCAGACAGTGTAAACTCTTTGTTCTTTCCCCTAATTTCGATAAATGTAAGCTTGACTGACACGTACAAATGAGTAATGGAGTAAAAAAATGCATGTATATATTAATTGTCCCCAAATCTGTTATTAGCTAAAGGACCCCGAGCACCCCCAAGAGCTTATCGTCCGATTAGTTAGGGGTCACCGCGCCCCGTAATACTGATCTTGTTTTTTAAAGCACTTTAGTGCTGATGTTTTATCGACATACTATGAATAAGCATTTATAAAAAAAAATATCGTACGAAAATGTTACCCTAAAAATATAATATTGTTAATTTGAAAATGAGTTAGTAGATTATGAAAAAAATGCTGTGAGTTAGACTTATAAAAATAACACATACAATCATCAATACAAAATATAACGATTTTATTTCACAAATAGTAAAAAAAATACCGTAAAAATACTTCTACCTAGATCTACTAAGAAGTATTCTTCAATTAATGTTTTATCGATACATCTATTCTTTCATACATGTCCCATCACTATTCGCAAAAGAATTAAACAGTAATATTATTTGGACATGATCCGATGTTTCTTTGATCTCCCAAAAGGGGATATATTCAACCAAAGTGAATTACAAAATATATATCTCTTATATTAATTAACAAAAATGTTACGTAATTATTGGAATCATTCTCTTTTGATGGTCTGTGTACTTGTTTTATTAGATAAATGTAAAATTAGTAATTTAATTGACGTCAAAGGGAGTTTATCGGACAGAGAGAGGTTCATTAAAGAATTTTCGTTGCTTGCGGTTTGGACAAAATGACGTAAACCGTATAATAGGTACTTTTCTAATCATAATATGTGATTGTAAAAAACCGAATATAGCTGAAATGTTACCTATGTATGCATACTATGCATAGGTAACGTTTTGGCTTTTTACGTTACTCCACTCTAGAATTTTCTCCTGTGTCGTGTATGCGTTTACAAACATACCTACCAGTTCACATACAACAACAACGACAACAGACAACCAGACCAGAAATAACAATTTGTGGATCACACAAAAGAGTTACTCTGTGCGGGAATCGAACCCGCTAGAAGTTGCAAGGAAGCCAGTTGCCCAGACACCTTATCAATCGTGCAGGCTTTTAATTTCCGATGGGGTTGGGAGGTAGTGAACCTTTTTTTTTTTTTTTTTGATGACGGGGGAAACCTTCAAAAGGCGCCTAGCTTTTTGGGGAGAAAGACTAGGGAGTGTGGGATTTTTACCTCACTAAAACCACCCCGGTGGCCACCCTCAACACCTGTATGGGGCACCGGGTCCTCTTAATAGACCTGCTCCGGAGCCCCATGGTGCAACGCCTGTTACGGCACATCCCTAGGGAGACGTGTGTCTCCCATTAGCCTCGCTGTGCGAGTTACACGGCAGCACGTGACCACTGTGCTACCGTCTTCCCTGAGGTCGCTGGATGGGCACCTAGAGTCCCCACTCTACGCACCCGCGGCCCCAAAGGTCCGCCTGCAGTTGACGCAGGCGGGACTAGGCGTCAAGGCGGTTGCCTCCTTGACGCCTTCTATGAGCAGGATCGGCCCTCTCACGATCCCGCTCAGCAGCCTCCTTTTGGGACATTACAGTCTCACAAAAGGAGGCCACCTCCCTCCAGTTTTCTGTATCTGCCAGCATAGCCTCTACTACTGCTGGCAGAGACAGATCTCGCCCGATCTTGGTAACCAGGACCCGCCGCTCCGAGACCCACGCTGGGCACTCTTCGAGCGTGTGCTGTGCGGAATCCAGGTTACCTCCGCAGTGGTGGCAATTTGCCGTGGTCTCTCGCCCAATCTTGTTCAGGTACTCACCGAAGCAGCCATGTCCGGTCAGCACCTGAGTGAGCCTGAAGGAGATGCGCTCCTCTCTTTTCAGCCAGGCCTCGAAGTGCGGCAAAATGGCTTCGACAACGCGCTTGCGTGAGGTCTCTGGCTGTTGTAGCCGCTCACGCCACCGCTCGAGCGCGTGTCGCCTTTCTTGCCGCCTCAGCCTAACGAACGCCACTCCTGGTACTCTACCACCGCCGTTTTGACGGACGGAACGGATTTGGTTGTAGACCTTCGCGTCCATATCCGCCAGGATATCCAACGGCGGAAAGCGAGCCAGGAGAGTTGCCGCCTCAAAGGACACCGTTCGGTATCCTCGTGCGATCCGGATGGCCATTTTCCGCTGCAGACGATAGATTTTCGTTCTGCAACGTCGGACGCCTGACAGTCGAGCTGACCAAACAGGCGCCCCGTAAAGGACCATCGATCGCACGACACCCGCGTAGAGGCGGCGAACTTCTTCTCGAGGTCCCCCAATGTTAGGCAGCAGTCTGTGCAGGGCACCCACTGCCTTCTCGACTCGGGGGACCAGGCGTTCGAAATGCTCTTCGAAGCCCCACCGACCATCCAAGGTTAGGCCTAGATACTTTATGTATCGGCCTACCTGGACTTGTGCATCTCCAACATGAACCGACGAACTGGGCGGCTCCCTGGTTCTCGGCAGCTTATGGAACCATAGTGCCTCGGTTTTGTGAGGCGCTATTTCCAAACCCAGTGCGCGGATTGAGGCCACGACTCTTGCCACCCCGAGCTCAGAAAGCCGGACGGTCTCTTCAAAGGTTTTCCCGCTGGCCATTACCAGAGTGTCGTCTGCGTGGGAGGTAGTGAACCTATTGACATGATCCACCAGACACAATGACCCAAACCACTTATGTCAATTTTGGTAATAATCCATTTTACCTGATTTTTACCCAACCCAAGTATCGAACCTGAAGCTCTTGCTCTACATCCACACTTGAGACCAACGAGGTAGATAACCAATGTCCAGTTATAAACAAACATCAATCACAACAATAACATAATAAATATTGATTAATTGGCTACTAAGATATCAAGTTTCAAAACTACACTGTGATGTAATAAAATTCTAAACCCCAATTAGATGGAGTTAGTTTCTATTTCATGTAGCAGTTATTATTTGAAAAGGCAAACCTCAAAGTTCACTTCAGTGGTTAAACTAAACACAGGCTAAACAATAACAAAGATTTAATGTTTACTCTCATAATATCTCAACGGATAGAAAGACGTAATTTTGAGGTTATACGCTACGCTGGTATACAAACTCTTTGGTGCTTCAACATTGAACAATGTAACCTTTTTGGTTAGAAAAAAATTGTTTCGTGATGGTTTATGGTAAGTCAATATTTTGATAGAGTAATTGTTGAAAAGGTTTTTTTATACTGTCTGTCATTTTTTTAAGCATAGTTTTCGAGTTTTGTGCGTCCCATTAGAAACGTTTCAGTTTTCTTTTTATTTGGTCTGAATCAGACTAAATTGCTTCGTGTAGCTCATGTGTTCAAATTTCATGCGAAACAAAAGATACTCACGACGTAAATCCTCAAAAAAGTAAAAAACTTTAAGGACGTTTCGACTCTCAAAAAGCTCTTAAACTGGGAACGAGGCAAAGGAACACCCATAACAGTGCTGATTACACGCGAAATGCCTGAAATATCCGAACGCGTCCGCCTGGCTGCATGCGTGGAATACCTTGAACAACCAAAAGCTAAAAGAAAAGAGTATTTGGAGCGAAAAAGTCGTGATAGTTATTCAAAAAAGGAACGCGGGGCAATTACTGGCACGCGAGCGGGCAGTCGCGCGCCCGCCGCGGGTGCGTACACACTGCTTTATGCGCGCTATAAACTTTTGAATTTATTAATTTTCCGTGACAATAGCATCCGGACGTGCTTATGAGTTATACATAATTTACTCTTGCATGAGGAAATTGTTTACTAAGGGCATGGGCTCAAGTAAGGCAGATGAAAGGGGGATAAATTCAATTGTAAGATGTTTTGATGAAATCTTTTGCCAGAGGACTTTCTTCTTTTCCTGTAGAAAATATTCTTCATAACGTTTCATTCGTTATTGATAATATCCATTGCTGTTCTAATTAATCTCTTCCGCCCTAGGATTCTGTGCTATCATTACTGTGTGAGAAAACTGTTTCTCACACGTTGGCAAAATGACAGGCCATGTTGAAAGAAATGAGTTAAATCACATGAAATCTTTTCATCGAAACATTGGGTATCCTCTAAGCTGTTTCTAGTATTCTTTGTTTTTCTGCTTTAACCTTATCTTACACTAACACTATCACACAGATATCTAGAAGATATCCAAACTCCTTCGTCAGTGTGTCCATGGGTTTAGGTCGTCGGTCGTCGTGACCGCCGCGAGCCGTTGACGGATCGGCTCGCCGCCCCCCGACCCTCGCTTCAGCTGCACTACCTTGTATATCTGGGCGCCTGGTACCCGCCGCTTGCTGATTTGCTTCTGGCCTCGCCTATTGTACGGCCAGGCTATAATGGGCTATTTATTGCCCCACTCACTCAAGCTCGGTCTGCTGTATCGTATAGTAGGTATATGAGCACTGAGCAGTCTATTATTTCTGATGTCTTAGTATTATTTTTGAGATAGGCGTAAATTGGAAGATTCGTAACGGTGGTTTAAAGTTAATCATGTAAAGTAAAGTACACATTAATTGGAAAGTTAGGTACGTCCATTATTTTTCCACAGAAATATTCAAGGAAGATAATAAAATTTGTATCTTCTGGGCATTGCACACTAGTATAATGTGGACAACATTTGATAATAAGGGTTTTTTTATGGGACAAGCCCGCCACAATCTAATACCGCTGCAACTCCTGTAATCCAGGATCCACATACAGTAGATACTACCATGAAAACACCGGAACACTGAAGTCCGACACGTTCCAGGGACATGAATGAATCTCGTGAATCCCACAACGAAATAAATCAGAAGATATTATTAGAGACGAAGAAAACGATTGATAATAAGCTTCTGAAATATTACGCAATAAGTTTAGATTTTTATGAATCGACACTTATCCAATTTTGCTCATAAAACATATCAAGAAACCCAACCAAGTACGTACTGAATACACAAAATACCTCGTTATTTGTAAACAATAGCAATTAGAAATGTAAACGGTTTAGGTATTCCAAGTAAAATGTTCGCCAAACAATTTTACGAGCAACTTCGTTAATGAGAACTGTTTTACAACACCAAAGTCTGAATTCATTGTTTACTTCATTTTACTTTAAGCAAAATATTTGTTCAGGAGCCTTCCTATTTTTATGGGATTAAATATAAATCTTTACGCAACAACTTAAAACGTTAAGCATTTGAAACTGGAACTGCGGTGAACGTAACATAACCAAAGAGTTTCATTATAATTTATAACCTTTTTGCTGGCAACAATAGTTCGTAAACGGTAACTAGCAGCCAAACTCCCGGGCTCATTGTAGCCAAGTTATTACGAGGGGCAGATTGTCTTATTCCAATACGTACTCTAAACCAAATAGCTGCAGGCAATACGGCCCCCTCGACACTATAAAGAGCCCAACGCGCTCCCGCACCAATATCAGAATATGTTCCAATTAAAAAAATAAAATCTATTCCTTTTTCAAATTCGATGGCGGGAAACGGATGCTGCGCCGCTGGAGGTTGGTGAGGACAATTGACAATTAATGCGCGCGTGGTATTTTGAAGTAGGTAGGGTTTTACAAAGACAAAGGTCTTGTTATATTTTTGTTGGAATTAAATAACTAATATTTTGCCCAATTCAGTGCCTAGATGTTACATAATATAAAAAAAGAAAACTAAACTGATTATTCAATAATGCATAGACAATGTATTTACTCTGTCCATTATAAACCCTATTACACACAAGCTATTAATCCTTTAGCAACGCAAAAAAAACAAAGTTCGAATTTTAAATCTCCCTCGTTTGACGAGTGCGTTCGGTTTCGCCCGCGGATATTTACCCGACGTGAAGGCGAATGCGTTTCTATGAAGCTGGGATTATTCCGAGCCTTCATTACCTAATGGCACAATGCGAGGGGATCGCACGATTTAGTTTTGGTAACTCTCAGAAGGTACATAGATAATGTTAATTATGTACTGGATGGAAACTGTAAAAATAATATTTACATATCTGTTGTGCTTCTTGTAGATATACTTTTTGGTTTTGATTGTTTATAAAGGTCGGTTTCTTTTTTAATAAGCTTGTAAACGAGCAGACAGATCACCTGATGGTAATCAATCGCCGC
Source organism: Spodoptera frugiperda (assembly GCF_023101765.2). Lineage (NCBI taxonomy): Eukaryota > Metazoa > Arthropoda > Insecta > Lepidoptera > Noctuidae > Spodoptera > Spodoptera frugiperda. The sequence continues at coordinate 6,524,795 of NC_064221.1, read as the reverse complement.
CGCCCATGGTCACCCGAAACACCAAAAGCGTTACGAGTGCGTTGCCGGCCTTTTGGGGGTTAGGAATTTAAGGGATGTTGGGGAATCGGGGATTGGGAAGATTGGTAAGGGGTAATTGGGCCTCCGGTAATCTCACTCACACAACGAAACATAACGCAAGCGTTGTTTCACGTCGGTTTTTGGTAAGGCCGTGATGTCACTCCGGTCGAGCCGGCCCTTTCTTGCCGAAGCATGGCTCTCCTACACTTCTTTGCGGATCGAGGGTTACTTAGAGATCAATTTCTACATACACAAACCTCTAAACAATTTTAAATCAATGTTTTCTTGTTCCATGGACGATACTTTGTAAAATAAAGCCCAAAAGTTCCCACGAATCAAGCAACAAACAAAGCGTCCATAATCACCACGTTTGGTCCCTAATTAATTAAACATATCCACGCATATCCGAACGTCTCAATCCGGCAACTTAACAGTGGTAAGGCAGTGGTGCCAACATACAGACTACAAGCAACAATCTTGTTATGCGCGCGGCGGGGGACGGGCGTCCCGTCGAGTACCGCCGCCGCTACCGACCGCTCTTATTTTGAATTTCGAATCTTATTCCGACATATTGATGTGGTTGTAACGCTTCTGTTTTTAAAAATAGGTCAATAATGTTAGTTGTTAATTATGGCTGTTCATGCAAATGGTTGGCTGGTTTTGGGAGGGATTAGTGTAGTAGTGAAAACATTTTATAAAATTATGTATTCGTCGTATTAGGAAGATTCTAAGTGTGGGAGAGCCATGCTTTTGGCAGGAATGGGTCGGCTCGGCCGGAGTAATACCACGGCCTCACAGAAAACCGACGTGAAACAACGCTTGCGTTGCGTTTCGTTGTATGAGTGAGCTTAACAATTACGCCCCTTCCGAATCCCCGATTCCCCAACAACCTTTAAATTCCTAACCCCCAAAAGGTCGGCAACGTATTTGTAACGCCTCTGGTGTTTTGGATGTCCATGGGCGGCAGCAATCGTAACGCAAAATGGAGACATGAGCCAGCTTGCCAAATCCATCATTAGCAGAGAGAGTCCACCAATTGACTGTTGCTGGTTGATTTTTGTATTTTTTTTTTATGGAATAGGTGACAAACGAACAAACGAGTCACCTGATGGTAAGCGATCAGCGCCGCCCATGGACACCCGCAACACCAGAGAAGTCACAGGTGCGTTGTCGGTCTTTTAAAAAGGAGTATGCTCTTTTCTTGAAGGTTTGAAGGTAACTATTTCGTCCCTAGTATACAACTCTGTTACAAATCTCTTTATAAACTTTGCCTCTTTTATGCATAACGTGTTTTTTATCGAGACATGTATAATCATTATGATCACCCTCAATATGCACCCTCCTAAGAGATCCAGCAAAACAACCTATACTCACCTAGCTATTACATTTTAGACCTTATTCCGAAACGTAAAGGTTGAAATTCTATTGCTGGCGTTGGGTAGATTGTTGTATGTTGATCTGCAGCCTCTGTGTTTAGGGGTGCACTGTTTGAATACCGCTAGTGGTTACATTTGGAAATTAATAATCTGGGGGTGAGTTCATTATTTCGATAGTGATGATTATTGTTCAGTGATTAAAGTTTTTCTTTACTGGTGTCGATGATATTGTATTTTATTATGTGTATATAGCTTGCTTTTGTTTTAGGTCCAATTTTAAAGGACTTCTTGTTGACATACAATGTTTTGCTTTTAGCTTTTATTGGTCGTCTGTCTTAAAAGATCTGTAGTCTGCTAAGTTGATAACTATTCATAATAACTTAATTTTGTTGATGTGACAGTCGTCTGTTGTATTGCGTTGTGTGAATGAGGTTACTAGAGGCCCTATTGATAATTGGGAGAGATAACAAGATTACAAGGGCTACCGCCCTTCCCAAACCCCTATTTTCCAACAACACTTGAATTCCTAACCCCCAAAAGATCAGCAGCGCACTAGAGATGCCTCTGGTGTTTCGGGTGTCCATGGGCAATCTGTCGTCATGATCCGTTCTGCTCGTTTACCGGCTTATACTATAAGAATCTTTTCTTACGTTATAACTGGTATTTATTATGAACGTATTCATCTGTAATCCTTTTAGTAGACTTCACTTGTATATTCAAAACCGCAATTTGCACCGGAAATATCTCCATGTTCTACGTTGGATCTAAAACAAATGCCTATGTTTTTTTGTCCCTTTTTTATTTTCCAATCAATCAAACCACATTCAAAACTCCCTTGTATAAAGATCGCTACAGATTTGTGAATTAACGTATGCTCTAGTCTAGATATCATGAGACGTTACAAAACCAACTTTAACATTTACGTCGAGAGTTTAATTTTCAATGAAGATTTCCAAAAACTTCTGACCTTTAGGGAAGTGTAAATTATTCTGAAATCGACTTTAATTTTTCAAGAATAGAGTTGGTAGTTGTGTGAAGGGGATTGTGTATGGTTTTGACTAGACTAGTATAGTGTATGTCAAATATGAATATGATCGCGGTTGCGTCGCCGGCGGCTTGCCATCTGTCATCGTTTCGAGTACTATGCGAAGTGATGCGACATACTGTATCGATATTTTGGACTGTTTTGAAAATGGAACTCATATACTACAGCCTGATTTTTTTAGTACTAGCTAAATATTTTCTTTACCTGACACAGAAAAAAATTGGCTGGTGATAAAAAATCAGGCTGTATACGGTTTGACTGCATTCTCTGATACTCCGTCTATTGTGATATTTTTCTAGAACTGTTTCGTCATTCATTTGTAAGTTAAGGGTTCACAGGTGATCCAGAGCTGCGGAGTACATAGTGGGTTTACCGAGGCTCCGGCTCGAAGGGTAGGAGTAGGAATGGGGTGGTTTTTAGTCAGTAAGAGTCTGACACTCCCTTTTGTCTTACCCAAGGCGAGAGTAGTCATTGAATGATATTCCCCCTTAAAAATAGGGTTCACAGGTAGTTAATACAACCTACGTTTAGGTCTTGTCTTTCTGTAGTCTCTCCCATCACCTCCATCGACTTCTTTCAATGGTTACTTAACTAGAGTTTTCTAATCGATAGAAATTTATGGAAATGGATCTTCGTCATCATCATCTTCGAATTCATATTAGATTATATAACATCTCTACACCGCCATCCAATTTATTTCACACCTATTATCCTAAAACGTTTAAAATAATATCGACAGACCAATAGTGATGTACCAGTCTCAAGCGGACGTTGAATAATTCATGTTGTAGTTTTTTACTCAACACTTATAGTTCACTACACAGTCGACAGATGGCAGTGTTTACTAAAAATTAGCTGTCAAATGGTGTGTGAAAACGTTCACTAGGGAGCTACATGGGTAATAAATTGGACATTTTAACGAGAACTTCCTTGGACGGTGCAGGAAACATGTCAATTATTATTTATTAGTACAGGTTTGTAATATTTTTAGTGTATAACGAATTAATTTGATTGGCTTCCTCGTTGTTCTAGGGTTGGGCGCAGCATTAGATTTAAATGCCAGGATTGAGACGTTCGCGCGTTCTGATAATGTTTTTTTAATCTATTACGTATTTCTGTTTGTACAACTTTTTCATTTAAAGCATAATACTAGAACTTATCTGGTTAGTTGTAACAAGATTTTATTTTGAAAATTAATTATTTAAATTATATTATGTACGTCATAATGGCCTCGTAGGTTGAAGTTGAGGTTGTTGTTGAGTTGATATAAAATTTTTCAACATTTCGATTTTAAAATCTTCAGTTGCAGAAATAATTAATTATGGAAGATTTAAAAACTTGCATCGCTGGTGAAACGCAATATATTATTATGTCATGTCCTGAAGCAAAATTAATAGAGCTTTCGCGAACAAAGGTTGACATTAACGCCGCCATTTTCTTTTCCGTGTAACACTAATTAAGAAAATAAATCCATATTCATCGGCTCGGAGATTAATGAATCGATTCTTTTGACATCAAAACTGGATTCTGCTTAAAGTCTACTAGTGGAACATGTGTATATTTCATGGCTCTGACTAAATTAATACGAACATTATAAGTTTAATGGCAGGAATTCAATTATCCCGCGCGGCGCATGAGCGCAGCGTGGGCCGGTAGCGTGTGCAGCGTACATGTGTCTGGACATGCGCAAAATGTTAAAAACATATTGATATATTGTTCGGTAAAGTACGATGATGTATGGGGAGTCGCGAAAGGATATAAAAGTGTCATTGAATATTGAACACAGTGTTAAAAAGACACTAAGCTGTATAGTTCCTTTTTTGCAAGAATACGTTATGAAGTAATACTGGACTCCGTTATTTAAGAGATATAGGTACCTACTACTTACAGTAAGTATAGGTATGTTATTATATAGCGTAGACATATTTGAACTCCGATCCGGAGCTGCGGATTACGGGGTTCCGAGTCGAAAAACAGAAGTAGGAACGGGGTGGTTTTTAGCCAGCAAGAGTCTAACACTCCCTATCGTCTCACCCAAGAAGGGAGAAGTCATTGGATGATTTTCCACCCACAAAAAAAGACACATTTGAACTGTTTTTTAATCTCCCAAAGACGTGGGCTCAATTTTAGATTCCGTGTTGGATTTAGAATGAAAAATGAGAATAATTATATATCTGAAAATCAAATTATAAATCAAAGAGTCTTAGACAAAGGCTTTTAAGTCGTTCTTACAACTGCTCTTCAGACGAGACAGTTTATTACTACGAAGTTAGTTCTGTATTTACGAAATTGTGTCAAAATATTTGTAGTTGCCTTACCTCTGTCAACAAAACAGATAATAGTATCAAACGAACTATTACTAAACATAACTCAAAGGGAATCTGCCCCACTTGAACACCTTGTCAAAGTCTGATTTCAAAGAAGATATCATTTGAATCTTAAGACATTGCTAGAAATGGATGCTGTAATTCGTCCATTTACTTGGGCCCATGTCAAATATGATTTCAAAGAAATACTACTAGGTCTGTGAGACAAAACATAATAGAGTGTTACGTATTTTCTGATTATGATACTTTAAAATAATAGTAATTTGGCAAAAATCCATTCGTAATTTTTTGATCAAACCCAAGATTGAAGTTTGGCATTCGCATGCGGTTAAAACAGGCTCAGTTTGTACCTATTCAGTAAGAAACAAGGTCGCTTTTAACCACCAGATCTGAAAGGCTTTGGAAGAGGCCTATGTTGCGCAGTGAAGTGGACAACTTGTGGTATTAACCACAAGATGTCCTGATTTAAGAAAATATCTCCCTCACCATTATCATTAATATAATACAGGCTTTTTTTACAAAAAAGGTCAGCTATTACATCCCCATTAAAACTATGTAGAAGGAAACTAAAACTATTAGTATCTATAAAATCATAAAAAAATAATTAGCTTATTGGTAATGGCGCTAATGAAAGATAAGCTCATCAAATAAAATGTCGTTTTATCTCGTCAAACAAAATGCTACATCTTTACGAGTGTTTCCCGCCATGTAATTGAATAACAAGATGGCGTCATAAGGCTCTGTGCACAAGGTCAGTATAGCACAATATCAGTTTGTTTTTGTTTTTACAAAAGTCAAAACTTCCAGTTTCTTAAAGAATTAAAGGCTTGGGTGTTTTGCATTCTCTGCTGCGATTCAAAGCTTTTGGAGGTGAGAATGTGAACAAAACAGTCAAATTGCTAAAGATCTGACGCAGTAACGCTGGTATGAAGATAACCCACATTTAACTTATTGTCCACATTTTTGACACGCAGCATTGTTAACTGTAACGATAAAGTAGAAGTTTATTACAGTCGTTTTGTAAACATCACCTATTTCGCTACTAAGGATGAGTCAAAACATAAGTAGGTAATCCAGCAATATATTGTCCTCAGTAGCTACTAGCTACTTCTACTTTATGATTCTTTTTCAATTAGCTCTTCAAAATAAACTTATTTACGAGGGTCAAATGGAACTGTTGAATTATATTTTTATTGTGTTACTTCAAATACGTTTAGCAATCTTCGGTTAGGGATCTGAACTAGGTAGAAACGGGTTTTAGATACAAATATGGTAGTACGATAATACGGGGATAAAAGAAAATAAAATAGTCATTATGGTAATGAAGAACTACAAATCCCTTTTGAGAAACCAAAATCAACTTGATGTATTTAGGATTTTTTTTCTTGAATTTGAATTCTAAAACTATTTATATGTCTACATCTTTATGTATGGAAGTGTTGTCGTGTCGCGGACGTATATATCAGTCGCGGGGCCCAGCATGCGGCCCGCCAGCGGTATAATGTGGCTACTTTAACATATCAGCGAGGAAATATACCTAGATTTGTCAGGCGATCGACCTAAAATGGCTAACAATAATCTATTTTAGAAATAGACAAATAATTCACCACGTTTCGAAATTCAAATTCAAAGTTTTTATTTTGTTTTGTTGGCAGAACTGTTTAAATTTACCATAGATTATTAAATTTGATGACACAAATGACATCTGTCAAAAAGAGGTATTCCTCGAAGCGCAACTGTTTTGAAGCGCACCTCTCCAAGCGCACCTATTTTATTCCTCGAAGCGCACCCGTTAGTTGCGCTTCAAGGAACTATTAAAAATATTAATTTTTATTTCCTCGAAGCGCACCTATGTTTTATTTTCGACTAGAGAGGGGATGCTAACTGAAACTATCGATAATATGATATCGATAATCTAATACACGTAGCGCTATCTATGACCAAATAAGGTTAAACCTTTAAAAATAGTTTCTTGTCGATGTATGACATCGCAAAATTAAATGTTCCGCTTGAAACCGCCAATCAACGACTTTTATTAGTTATTTTATACAATATTCAATTTAAAAATATTGAAACTGGACTGTATAATAAACGGAATAAAAGTCTTGGACTTCAACGTTTGTTTGGGAAATGTCCAACAGATGTTCAAGTAAGTAATAATAATTATACGTACGGTATTATACTAATACTTTCGGTTGAGGTCTTTGTTCACTCATTAGGATCATTACTAAATGAAAAAACTAAAAAACCCGACTGCGTTTCTTTATAATATAAAAATGAAAAAACCCTAATCTATATCTGAAAACTTAGTGAGGGCACATACTGCTAGCTTTCTAGAATGGGTCCCGACTACTTCAGTTTTACGATGACTTTCTTGTTTTAGGGATTTTTCATTTTCATATTATAAATAAACGCAGTCGACCCGACTGCGTTTATTTTTTTATTTTATTTATTATTTTAGTGTTTTAAATTACCTTTTTTCACAGTAATACAAATCAAACGACTCCTATCAAGCTGAAATCCATCGAGTCGTTCAGGCTATAAAGTGAACAATATTCGAATTTGGCGCCAAAAATCCGCTACTTTGTATTTTTTTTATATTTTGATATATCTAGTGTCACTCTCACAGTAAATACGAATCAAACGACTCCTATCAAGCTGAAATCCATCGAGTCGTTCAGGCTAGAGAGTGAGCAATATTCGATTTTGGCGCCAAAAATCCACCATTTTGTTTTTTTTATTATTTTGATATATCCAGTGTCACTCTCACAGTAAATACGAATCTAACGAGACCTCTTAAGCCAAAATCCATCAAGCCGTTTAGGCTGCAGAGCGTGCCAAACAATTATACATACATACATACTCTCGAAAAACACAACGCCCTCCTTCTGGCGCTGTCGGGTAAAAAAATAACAATCTATGGTCGACGAGTACAGAGTTCTTGAATATTGTATAAAATAACTAATAAAAGTCGTTGATTGGCGGTTTCAAGCGGAACATTTAATTTTGCGATGTCATACATCGACAAGAAACTATTTTTAAAGGTTTAACCTTATTTGGTCATAGATAGCGCTACGTGTATCAGATTATCGATATCTTATTATCGATAGTTTCAGTTAGCATCCCCTCTCTAGTCGAAAATAAAACATAGGTGCGCTTCGAGGAAATAAAAATTAATATTTTTAATAGTTCCTTGAAGCGCAACTAACGGGTGCGCTTCGAGGAATAAAATAGGTGCGCTTGGAGAGGTGCGCTTCAAAACAGTTGCGCTTCGAGGAATACCTCGTCAAAAAGCCCGCCTATTTTATGCGCCATTTTGCCAATTTTTAATTTATTGTAATGTGAATGTCCAATGCAAAACAAACGCTTCTACATTTACCTCTGCACGTGACTGTATGGTAAGTCGTTTAACAAAAGCTGTCGTGGAACGAACACGCCCGAGACTGGGGTCATAAGCTCACAAAGTGACGTCACGAGCAGGACCACTAGGGTCTGTCGTCCGTAGCTTTTGATCCGCACAAAGGGAGAATGGGATCCTATAATGCCTGTGAATGTATCCATTTGGTAATTAAATTAAGTGCTCCTTCTATATTTAGGCAAATGTTTGGTTTGTGTTACAAATGTTACAATCAAGTAGAATGGAATAAGGGAAACTCGTTTGGTGTTTTTGTTGCGGACTTTAACGGTATTTACCTTTTCTGTTCTGGGAAAATTATTGATATTGTTTTTTAGTAAAGGACCACATTTCGATAAGGTGGTGAAACATGTAACAGAAGAAGTTGATGTTTGGTAGGCAAATAGAAAAAATCCAAACACAATAAGTAACTTGAAACAAGAATATTGGCCATCAGATATGCACGTGTCTTATAGTGCATATTAAATTAAAAATATGTATTAAAACATTTTAATAAACATGACCGAAAAATAAGAAACACAAAAATTACAACATTTTTATTGTCGTACTAGAGAATCTATCGGCAAAGCAAACATTACATATCTGTAATGTTGGCAGCACAGCATGGCTTCGCGCGCAGCGTGGCGCGAAAATTATAACCTCGCGCGTTGTGGCGCGCACAAATCAATTTGTGCCGTTATGCGATGTTAACGCAGTCGCGACACGGACGCGCGGCTCCTTGCAATCGTGCCTTTGCCTCTTCTGTATTTAAATTATGATAATGATATTAGATTACTGTATTATTATGATGTTGGTGCTTTGCAATTGTTTTGGCGGGATGAGTAAAAGTATGAGAGGGGTTTCATGTGAAAGCTTTATCTAAGTATGCGTAGTACCTAATTGTCTACTTAAGATTACGTAAAATTTTCAATGCTTCTCATTATCTCTTTCCAACTTCCATCTCCATTTTCCACTCTTGAAGGCACTCTTCAAAAATCAATTAAAGGCAAAGTTTCAAGTTACGCCCTGCTACAGAACCCTCTCCTACAAATCAATCCTCAGGAATCATTCATTGCCTGATCAGTTATTTTTTAAATGTTAACCAAACACTTCTCAATACCCTTAAAAACAACGAAGAGTGGAAAGCCCTCGAAAATACTTAACATATGTTAAAAACTCCAACATGAAACTAATAGCACCATACTGTTTGCTAGCTCCAAGTACCAGGGCGCCACACAAGACAGGAGGTCGCCCGAACAATGCTGTGTACGGAGCGCGCAAAGGAACGACTAATGACTGCTGAATAATTTAACGGAGACGCAACGCGAACTCTTGCTGCCGTCTGTAGCCCGTGGAGAAAGCAAAGATGTTGTAGTTTTGAAATATTTTCGTTGATACTTATTTCTTGTAAGTTGTTAAGAGTATAGTATAAAATAAAGTTGCTTTCTCTGTCCCTATGTCCCTTTGTATGCTTAAATCTTTAAAACTACGCAACGGATTTTGATGCGGTTTTTTTAATAGATAGTGTGATTCAAGAGGAAGTTTTTTATGTAGCTATATTACATGCGTAATATAATCATTGCTACATTGCACCCATGCGAAGCTGGGACGGGTCGCTAGTAGAGTATATATTATCTACCCGTATGAAAAAAAAAGGATTCTGTTTTGAATTCTTTTTCGTAATGGTTGGCATTACCATGGAGTCCAGAATCTACATATTCAGTTTTACAATTCCTTAATCTTTTTTTATTATCTCTTCATAGAAAAGTTTAGGTACGTCATTTTCCAATAAATTTTCAACAACTTCAACAGCCTGTGACATTACTTTGCATTCTTGGACTATGGGCCACTTCTCCGTAGTAGGAATTGCGATAATCTCTTCAACTGATAGCTTTTTAAAACATGTTCTTCTTTCAAAATCTCACGACACGATGTCAACAAAACGATTTACAGGACCCAAAAAAAAAGATAAAATTTAAAAATGTGAACAGCCAGTGTTATGATGAAGCGGTCCCGTACATTCGTCACGCTTTGCTTCACAAAAGTTAACAATGAACCACTTAACGCACCACAATGAACAACATTGCAAAAATAAACTTGGCATTCGTTCTTTTTTCAAAAAAAATCAAACTAAACACTCCACTATAGAACTCCATTCTTCATATTATTGACAAAATACACACCCACGCACAGACAATACTTATTTTTTTATTGACAATGTTATGCCCATTCAGCCTTGAATCGAATCGGATCGATATATCGAGTTATAGAGCTTGAAATCAATTATTTGTGCGAAAGGTTTAAGTGAAGCTACCTGAACTTTGATGTCTATAATCGTTTCAAGTGTTATTTAAGTTATTAAAGGCAAAGTTGGATTATTTTCAAGTGTCTATAAATAAAGTTAGGAAATTAGGTACTAAGTAATCGATTAGGTGCTGAATAAAAGTTTAAGTCTAAATTAGATTAGAGTCTAAAATTAGACTTTAACTTTTATAAGCATATTTGATTGTTGAGTTATAATAATATAGACACTGGTATTAAGTCAATAAGCCCTGTGTACCTTTCGTATAGTAAGTTAGAGCTATGTAGGTACTTATAATGACGAATTGTTATAGATTTATTTGTGCTCGGGTGCTTTTCCAACAGAGATGTGCTATATAGCTATGCTACGAAAATATAATACTTAAGCTTCTACTGATACTAAGCTATGTATGTAGCTGTGCGAGTAAGTACCAAAGCACATATCTGATGGAAAAGTGCCCTAAAGCCTTTATCAATTAAAAAAGAAAATAAACCTTAATGAGTCTAAAGTCCTTTCACGAAACCATTTGTAATTTACTGACACTACATCTCAACTCAAAGACCATTCAATCAATTTTCAATAAAAGCCTTGCATGACGAACTTACTTAGATTTTTTTAATAAATCACCTGACATTTTTCTCATGATATCCAATTCGTTTTGATAGTAGGTAAACCAAGGAATTATTAAGTTCATAAAAACTACCGTAAAATCAAAATCCTCGTGGTAAAACGTGCAGGTTGCAATTTGGTGCATTTTATAGAAATGCGACGCGAAACGAATCGGCAGAGGTGTAACGAATAGGGTTGCTAATGCCAATTCTTGAAAAAAGATATAAAATTGGAAGTAGTTTTTTTTTCTACGAGTGATTTTTTTAAAGATTTTCGATTGTTACAAACACTGTTATGTTTGTAACAATCGAAAATCTTTAACATAATTATTTAATTTTAACTTAACAAAATTGTAAACAAAATATGCTTAAAAAGGTAATAACTATTACATATACATCGATTATTTTTTAATGTAGATGTCATGACATAGGTGCCTCTTAAACTCTCAATGGTAAAAAAATGGTTCTCCTAGACTAGTCCCTCCAGTTATTATGAACTATTAAGATTTTACCCTATAAGTACTTACTTTTTATTCCTAACGGACTACTCTGAGAAGAAATTGCCAAATCAAACTCAGAAACGACCCAAAGAGATACCGTCGAAAGAAAGCTAGTCGTTACAAAAACTCCTTCTAAATTCAAAAAACCTTCCATTGTTTTCCCCTCTTCAAAAAAAGTATCGTAAAAAGGGTATACATACATAGGTAGATATATGTATGTATATTATCCAGTTGTGTACCTCCGTTCAAAGTATACAGGAGGGAGGGAGAGGCCGAAATCAAAACGGACTTGTTATTGCAAATTATATTTTTTTTTACAGAGGGGCCCTGTATTTGTACGAATTCTTAATAGAAGCGAAACATTGGTCTGAAGGAAATCTGTATATCTTTAGGGGTTGCAAAGGAAATTGCACCTTGTCGGTATCGAAATAAGAGTGACGGTGTTCGTCATTATAATGTTATTTGGGATCCTCAGGTCTGGTAGCGACAGGTTTATTAATTTTTCTTTTTCTTTCCTTATTGTTTTTCTTTGGTTTTCGTTTGGAAGTTTCCCTGTTCTGCGAAGTGAGTCGCCACTGATTTCCATACTGATTAGATGTCAGCGTTATGTTCGCGGTTTTGGGGGGCTTGGTTGGGTCTTCTTATTGGGTACGTCATGTATTTATGAAATTCGTATGTATCTATATGAAACTTGAAAGATATCATGCCACCATTTTGGTTTAAAATTCTGAAAGTGCTGGTAATCCAGACGATATCCTTTTGTCCAGTCAATGAACCCAGCTTACAGATCAGATTGATGTGACAAAACCAGAAGAATAATCAATTAGCGTTCCATTGTCTCTAGCTACTGCGATGGGAAACAGGCTTGACGTTATGTGTGTAACAATAATCAACAGTACCAGTTATCAAATTAACCTAGGTAACTAGTACCTCACCAGCCTGACAATTTCACAAACTATAAAGATCACAGAGGACAGAGGCGCTTGGAGGAGGGTCGTAGGTACATCAAGAGGTGCGTGCATCAGACTAAACACAACCTTCGGTAATGAAGAGAGCAACTGAGAAGAAACTATTACCAGCCCTTAGAAAAAACATTAATCCATTCATTTCCTAAATACCTGTTAATAGATAGGTATCTATGCCTACAAGTACCATACTTATTCAGTCTAGAAGGTATATGTAACAGCAAGGAGGTTCTCATAATAAAAAAAATAAATACATGGGAGTCTTGTCGCCATTCTCACTAACGGTGCACTCGCTTTTAATTCTCAGACTGAGAACGTTTTTTTTATATTTTTTTACATGTCTGCCGTTGAGTTTGCAGTTTGCTTGAAAATATAGGAACCGCGTGTGTAAATGGGTACCTACCTAACATAAAGTACCGAAGAACATATGTAGAGGTACCACATTCATGAGAACAGAACCAATTTTTGACCTGACTGCACGGTTGTCGCGAAGGCTGGGCAACCAGCTACCGTGTAACGTGTAGCGATTCAATTCCCGCATGTAGTAACTCTTTATGTGATCCACAAATTGTTGTTTCGGGTCTGGGTGAAAATGCACCCATGACACAGGAGAAAATCTTAGTGTGGGTCAACGTTGTTCAAAAAAGGAAAGAAAAGAAAGAAAGAATATCTGAAAAAGTTAAAATGGAACGAAACCTTGTCGAAGTGGCCGAAGGGCTTGACTGGTTAGGCCAAGATGGAGTTCAGTTTTTGATAAGAACTTCAATTTGGTTAAGTTCTTCGATACGATACGAGGCAGAAATCAAAGAAAATTATACTGCAACACCTTAACAGTGGAAAACGTTTCAAAATAACGGTAAGAAAACGTTTTTGAAAAAGTATCCAATCAAACAAGTAATTCGTCCAACCATCGTCAACAAAAGCCAAATAAATACAGTACGGAATAAATGGAGTAGCTTTCACGAAACTATAAAATAAACTCTCGTTCATAAAGCTGCAGGATTTTTAAACGCAACCAAAACATCGCGCTCGCTGCAAAAAGATGTAACTGCGAGCTGCGAGCGTGTAGGTGTAGTTCGCAAATTTCAACAAAGCTCCCTCTGACAGCAATTCCGTTTTAGAGCCTTAATCCCGACTCTAGTACGAATAAAAGGCATATTTCGTTCGCCGACGCTCGCAAAATTGTCATCGCAAATAGCTTTTGCCTTGGGCGTTCCACTTACCCAACTCCAGAACTTTATAACTCTCCAAAATTCACAACGAATTTTGAACTCTGAACTTCTGCTATAAAGTCGAAAATATTTTCTCTTAAACTCTCCCGAGTATTGTAACAATGAAAATACCAGCATTGCACACGTAAATACAATTCGTTGGAATGCTTCGATCGTCTAGATTTAACAGCTTAAGGAATAAGGTTCACAATTGCTCGGATGCCAAATCTGAACTTGAAAATCGTCGCCTGCCTGACGCTCGATATCAAATAAACATTATTGTGGGTGCAAAACGCCCGAAGCGACGGGTTCTGTTTGAACAATTGTGGGCTTTATAGTTATCGCTTTAAAGTTGGTAATTGAGAAATAATTTCGAATTGCTAGGATTTTCGCCGGGGGAAGTAACAAGGATGGTCGGATACGGGTATCGTCGGGAGTGAAAGGGAGAGCAACATAGCTCGAAGCACTGTGATTGGTCAGGAAGGCCGCAGGCTGTGAACAGTAGCCCGCCCTATGTCTACTGTAAACGATGACGCAGCTGCCACAAAAAGGCGTAACTAGAGCGGAATAGCAAGTATTATATTTTTGTTTACTTTATTTCAAAACTTTTATTGACTTTACCACACCGACATATTGTTGAGGTTTGCAATTTCTTTTACGTTTAATTTATGCTGGTTGATTGTTCAGTGAGATCTTATATTTTCTCATACGAATAATATTCCAGTCGGAACACCTGTTGTTTGTGCCTGGAAGCGGTTTTATGAATGAAAGAACATACGTGAACATTGGAGGTTATTTCTTCAAGGCTTTTACGATCAGCGAGATTACGCAGGAAATACAGACAATGTTTATTGTGGGAACAAGATTAATTGTGATAATTTAATTTAAGGATATAGTTTGTATTGTTCTGGTCTGTCTTGCTGAGCATCTAAGATGTGCAGTAACGTGTTTGTTGGTGGGAGCCGCAGCCGCCGGCGTCACCGAGGGCGCTCATAGCTCGGGGCGTGGCGCGCACACATATGCAAACACACCCTCCAAACTTCGTAGACACGCGGGAATTCTTACCAATGTGTGCTTGTTCACGCACACTAACACAACTGCAAAAATTCTTCACAAACCCATTACTTATCTTACTTGGAACAAATGTTCGTGTGTGTGAGTGTTTTACAATACAAACTTTAGTAACAGATAATGTAGATAGGGATTTTTATATAACTCAACACGCACACTGGTGGAGTTTTTCTTAGATTCATATTTTCCTGTTGTTAGTAAGTATATAACGGAATGTATTCATATTAAATAGCAAGGCCATGTCTGAAATAAATAAAAGATAATATGTTCATTTTGTGCGTTGGAGATGGCATAAGAATATACTGTTTTGATAATATATAGGTAGTAATTCTGCAGTCGTTTGATCTGTCACAGGATCTGATAGGTACATCATTATGAAGTTATTTAGGTATTTATACTTAGCTACGATATTCTTTTTTTTTACACTAGGATTTTACATGCACATGAAACAACAATTTGTGGATCGCGCAGAGTCGATTCGTGCGGGAATCGTACCAGTTTCTCGTTGCGTGGCAGCCAGTTGCCCAGCCTCTATCATACAAAGATTGGCCCACACTAAAATATTATCAGCTTATTTAGTGCATGGCATACAATTAATTAGTTCTAAAGTCGTTATTTCAGTTTAATAAAGTATGTATGTACTAGCCAGTCTATTGTGGACCTAAAGCTAGAATTTTCGTAAACAATATCATACCTCAAACAACTCGTCAAGTGATCAGCAATACGGAGATATAAAAAAAATGTCTGAGCAAAATCGAACGCAGAGTTGTTCTAAAATTTTCACGATATTAAAGCATTAACTGCAAGAAAGAAAACTGTTGTGTGAAAAGGTAAATCCTGCGCTAAGCGTCGGTCACCAGAGTCCGACGTGGCGGTTAACTTGTTAAGGTAGGTATGTATATTTTACAGGTTTATTACAGGAGTAGCTTAGGTATATATAGCTATTTAAACAAAAAAACTATATAAGTATGTTTTATCCTTAGCTATATAAGCTATTTAATAATTACGGAAAATCAAGTACCCATTCAATTTAGTCGGTAAACGGAAAACCATAGAATTTTCCTTCTATTGAAATTGAGCTGAAGTTTAGAAGGTTTTGTACCCTCAGCGATTAGAGTTCTTAGGATTCTTTTAAAGATTAAGATGCTCTTAACGAGTTGAAACGATTTACTGTTAATTTAATTAGACCGCTATCAAATTATCTACGAAACATTATAAGAAGATTTGAAACGTAACAATATGAGACTAATATTTATTTGACACTATAATAAGATTCTAATATGACACTATAAATATGATTTTCGTACATGTAAATGTCTTACTACCGCACTCAGAGACATTTAATGATTACTTACCTAATACATTGAACGCCGTGGTAGTCACCGGTGACCGACGTTAGCGGAAGATTTGCCTTCAACTGTTTTCTATTGGCAGTCAAAGATTTAAACTATTCCTTAGTAACGATTTTGTATCGAAAACAATGTTTTTAAGGCCGGTAAACGAACAGAAGATTCACCCGATGGTAAGCAATCGCCGCCGCCCATGGACACCCGAAACACCAGAGGCGTTATAAGTGCGCTGCTGGCCTTTGCAGCCGTGATATCACTCCGGTCGAGCCAGCCCATTTGTACCGAAGCATGGATTTAACATACTTACACAATTCCTAAGGATTGTTGTAAGTAACCATTTAAATTACACTGAGTATGTCCTACGGTGGTTAGCAAATATACATATTATGTAACAAATGCTAAAAGATTTTATATAGGAAAATAAAGCGCTTGTTTAAAGCGAACAGCTCAATAACTCTATCTTAAAATGTTTGTCTACTTAACTATTTTAATTTTATAACCACCAGAATACCTCATTATGGCGCTTAAAAACGACGATGAAAGTAAAAACCCCCTTTTACCGTAAAAACGTGAATAAAATCGAATTAACTGACGTCCAAAGTAATTATCGAATTACGTCACTATTCGATTTAACATCATTATTATAATATCGATACAATCCAGCCTGTATGTAGTTATATTGCATTTGTTTCAGCGACGCTCCGTTAGTTTCAGCCGGGCCGTCCTGAAACGCGGCCATAGCGCGACGGGCGACGCCATATTTTATTTTTTGAAAAAGGAACGCTGTTTTTTCTCTTTTGTTTATTTTAAATAATTGTTAATTTTTTTTCGTTTTAATATAATTTTGCAGTTGCGTTCAGTGTGCGTTATGGGTGATAGTTTTAAGGTGTTATATTGACGTTTTTGGAGATTTCTTGCTACGAATATATTCTACTCAATAGAGTAGGTTAGTGAAATTGGTTATCATTGTTTATTAGCTAACATGGTTTATTTTATTATCATGTGAGAGGAAAGACTGTATACGTATATAGATACGTACTTATCTTGTATCTACGTATTGTAAAACCGTGATATGAGGCATACCTATGTCTTGTGTTGATTTTGGTACTAGGCATTTTAATACAAACCTATATATTTAATACTGTTCTGTGTACCTAGATACTTGTAATCGTCTATTTTGTGCTGAAGTCCACCTTCGGAGTTACCTAATATCAGTGAGAGTTTAGACCAAAACGTGCCGTGTCATATTTTTCAAAATATTTAGTATTATTTTAATAAAAAACACTGTTGTTTAACATTGTGTTCAATGTATTTTCTTTAAAAAGGTCGTGTATTTGGACTATATTGTAGAATTGAGTCTGACATCGTCTGGTCTAACTAAAAAAATATGATACTCACCTATATTAACGCAATAGACATGCCTAAAACTCAACTAAACCTGATTACCTAAGATGTTTATCAGTAAGGTAGAAAATAGTTCCGATATATTTTATTCATAATGTTGCAGTAGTGCGGGTGCTTGAACCTACTCTGTGTGAGAAGAAGCCTTTGATCAGCAGTGGCAACTTATAGGCTGTTGATATGTTTAATCCAGAACAAGGAATATAAATATTGATCATAGAGCTTCTTCTATTTGGCATAAAGGACACTGTCATTATCAACCTTATCTTCAACAGCTCAAGGATTATTTTGGTATACGTTTTTTCATTTTCAACCTATCTACCGTTTACTATATACTTTAACACATACAACGAAATACCTATATAAACTAGTAGGTACCTAAAAACGTTAGAAAAAGAAAATTACTGAACAATAATAATAAGATTGTCTAGACTAAATAATGTAGACTATCTAGACTATAATAAATAAAATTGGTGTTTCTGTTTGTGATATTAATATAACTGCTTTTTACTAGATGCTTATGAATATACATACGATACATAAATATACCAAAATAATATTTTCATTTTCGTCGTATCAGCGTTTGTGTATTCGGGCATTAGCCTGTCTGTCTGTTCTGACTAATCTCTAAAATGACTGGACCGATTTTGACGGGACTTTTATTGGCAAGTAGCTGATGTACTAAAGAGTGACTTAGGTTACATTTTATTTTAGAAAATGAAGTCACAAAGTCTGTGATCTACGCAAGTGAAACTGCGGGCGTAAGCTAGTAAGTAAATAAAATTGAATACAAAAGGTAATCATCACGGACGGTAATCTTGTTAGGAAAATGTTTGTGTAGAAATAAAAGCGGTGTAATTATTTAAGATATTATTATTCGTTTCTTCGCACAAAGGGTCGGATCCCTCCCTTCTGTGAGGGGAAGGGAGGTAGCCATTGTAATTATTTTTCTTAAAAAACTTTTATATAACGTTACGAAACATTCCTTTTTTGTTCTTTTGATAAAAAACACTGTTTCGTTAGCTTAGTGTGGATGTGGATTCGCGTTTGTGTAATGTAATTTTTTTAATTCATAATTAGGTTTAATTTTAATTTGTTTTTTTAATTATTTAGGTAAGTATTTTCTTTGTGTGTGGAAACCGAAAGGTCTGGTCACGATTGTGATTACTGACATATTACAGGTTTATCCAAGACGAAGAAAATAAATGGATTCAGGCATTCTATATCAGTACCTTTAGCATGAGTTTGCTGTACGTTGAACGAAAACGAAACGAAAGCCCGTTTAGCGCTCTGATTGGCCAGCGCGAATGAACTAACCAATCTGAGCGCCGAACACGTTCTCATTTATCGTAAAGCAAACTCGTACTAAGGGTACTGTCTATTTTTAGATGATGCCATGTTAACTTTCCACCACATAATGTAGGTAAAGTAGTCTTAAAACCTACACCACGAGCTAAACTATAAATTATGAAACTGAAATTATGAGACTGAAATTATTTAGAACCAGGTCACTGGTTTAGCCTGAAAGTGTACCAAATACACTCATTTTCGTTTTAAGTTACATTAGCAAGTTTTAGCAGTTTGGATACCTAAAAGCAAAACACATATTTAAACTAAATGTACCTAAATCCAAAGCTTAACATGAAACATGAAGCCATTATTTAACAAACCTCTTTTTGTTCGCTACGACAAAACTAAACAACTTTACGAGAATGTCCAACGAATGAAAAATATTATCCTGAATGATATTTACATGGAACAAAATATTATAACATGGACCTTATTAAAAAGTTTTGCGTACTACAACGAATAGAAGGTCTCTTATCATTTCAATATAGCTCCGGGGGTGGGCAGACATGTCGCTAGTAGCTACTGTCGTGTTTGTCCGTTATTTACATGCTTTTTTGTTAAGAAAATGTTTCATGTCTTTTCAAAAAGTACTTTCAAGTATATTTTTTCATGATGGTGATTTGAAATAAGTTCAATATTAGATTGGCAATATTGCTTAATATTGCACACTAGGATTTTCTCCTATGTTGTGGCTGTGTTTACAAACAACGAAGACACACCTTCAGCTGTATTTTCGTGAAATAGATTTTAGGTTACAAGATTTTCATTACCTATAGATCTCCAAATAATTCATGACAAACCTGAGTAAACATGACTGTGTACCATTATTAAAAACTTTTTCGGAGTCAATTTAAATACTCCACAACAACTAAAGTAACCAACATACACACAATATGATTAAATTGAAAGTTTTGAAACGTAAACGTAATGACGTCACAGTTTTGTAAAGAGTTGAATTTACCGCAAACAAAAACTTTACTCACAAGTAAATATGATGGGGTAAATGGTATTGTATTTTCATTTTACTAATTATATTAATACCACAGTGTGTTTATTTTAAAGATTATTAAAGAAGGGTGAAAGTACTTAGGAAGTTGGAGAGGGCTACAGGTATTAAAAATCTCCGGAGCTGCAGACTACCTAGCGAGTTTACCGGTACTCCGGCTCGAAAAGCAGGAGTAGGAACAGGGTGGTTTTTAGTCAGTAAGAGCCTGACACTCCCTCTCGCTTCATCCAAGGCGGGAGAGCTCATTTAATTTTCCCCCCTTAATTCTTTTTATTAATAATCGAAGAACAAAAGCTACGTTTTTCGAAGTTATACATACAGCGTATATAACAATATAATTATCTTTTTATTGTTTTCTCAGGTAAAACTGCAACACCAATGCAAAATGGACATTAAATACAATAAATGAAAGCTTGAATTCCAATAAAATAGTGACAGTGATGACATTAGCGTGTTGGTGATGACATTAGACTCTGTATTGTGGTGACAGAAGACTACATGTTGTGATGACGTCACGGCTGCAGGCTGGTCTACATGCTCGGAGTCAGTGATGTCTTTCTTGGCTGTGGAGCATAATGGGTGGCAGGTAAGATTGACATTATTATTTTTGTAATAACGAGGCATAATACTAAATTAGCAAAAAATCACGGTATACTTGTGAGTATACCGTGATTTTTTGCTGAGCCTCGAAACTAGTAGAGCATTCCTCTACTGTGCTACTGTGGTAGAGGAAAGCTCTACTAGTTTCGAGTCACAGAGGGACTCTTCATCATAAGCAGCGTGCTAGAACGGGACGACTTACGCGCGGCCATTCCAGTAGGCTGCAAATCGACACAACTTGCAACTATTCGACCAAGAAAGCAGTCAATAAAAGCTTTCAAAAAACCTTCAAACATGATTAAATCCAACAAATAAGATCGCCCTACCCACTAAATCAGCCAAACGGCCATGTAATCACATTTACCGACATAAAACCTCATTCCTTCACCGGAAGTGAAGTCACAAACTAAATAGTGCTGCCACCTGGCGGGCGTCGGAAGTGGGCTTTATTGGCGGAAATGGACCGGTCGGCCGGATATAGCAATTTACACGGCCGCTTCTACAATGTTTACTGAAGGGAACTGAGTTTATTTTCAGTTTGTTACCGTTATTTGTGTTCCAGTTATTTCGTTTACGTTTATTTTTATTTAAACTGCTTTTTTTCTAGGGAAATTTAGTAATGCTTGCGTGAAAACTGTTGTAGCGTTTTTTGAGGGGGGGGTTCTAATGTCTTTTCCCGCCTTGGGTGTAGTGAGAGGGAGTGTCAGACTCTTACTGACTAAAAACTACTCCGTTCCTACTCTTGCTTTTCGAGCTGGAGCTCAGTAAGCCCGCTAGGTTGTCCGCAGCTCTGGAATTAATAGAACTAACCTTTTAAATTACGTATTTTAATAGTGATTTAGACTAACAATGTGGTAACAATTTCATTGGTGGTTTAGTGAACTTTTTATTTCCTTACATCACAATGGAAAATCATTTTGCCTTTTAATCACCATTCTTATCGTAAAAGGAAATTAGAATAAAGCCTGGGTTAATACTATTAACCCAGGCTTTATTAATAGTTCTATACTACATGGAATACATTCATCTCTGAATCACTAAGGACGCATGTACAAAGGACGCTGGGCGCGCTCCGTGGCCAAATCAATAGTCTTATGACGTGACGTCACGTCAGCTCGTACGATCTACGACTCAGTCGCTTTGCAATGGCGACTACAGACTTATGGCAGTTATTAATAAGCAATCTTAACGTGAAATAACTTCCGAATGCATCTAGGTTCAACAGAAGTACCATACAAAATGGATCACATTTTAATTATTTAATAGCTAGTAAAGAATAATCCGGTAAGCAAATTTAAATGTTGTTATAAACCATTGTATATAACCTAGATATATGACTGCAACGTCATGCCTTTTATCACCGAAGGGGTAGGCAGAGGTGCACATTATGGCACGTAATTATGTCTAGGTAAATACTACATAAACGTATGAGTATTAATTAAGAACAAATGAGTAGTGTAGGATTATTTCAGATGATACGTTTAAGTTCTTATACCTCAGGGTACAAATGGCTTCACGACCTACATTGACAGCTGTCATTCGCTCCCGCCTTTTTGCTAGCCAGTTAATTTCACATTTCAAATAAAGAATTGAATGTTTATGTCCAGCCATTACTTTTTATTACAAGTATTACAACCTGCTTGCTAATGAATTTAAAACTATGTTGTGTATTCTTTTTTCAAAACGCATTAACGCGGCAGTTTGCTAATGATTAGCACCTTTTGAGGTTGTACTGTAGAGTAATTATTGTTCTGTCAATTTATAAAATGGGTGGCGTAGGAAAATAGGACCGTCATCATTTAGAAATAAGCTGGGCTATAAATTGAGTTTAAAGGAATAAAGTTATGGTTACCTATTTACAATGAAGGTAATTAAGAGCAAGTCTCATCGAAAACTTGCAAGCTAAAAAACGGACAAGGTAAAAGATCTTCAAATATAGCGAAAAATTATAAAAATCTATATCACAATGTTAGTTACAGCTTTACCGATTTTTACCAAATTTCATATGCGTATTCATTAGATCTGAGAATCGGACTATTTACTATCTATTTTCCATACCCGTATTTTTACTTTTTTATCACCAACACCTGGCAAAATCAAGTAAAGCCCTAGTAGAAGTTTAAAATTACGAATTCACTTTTGAATAATATGTGTAAGTAAACACACATACCTAACCTCAGTATAACTTATTTATTCACCCCAAAAGAAAAAAAAAAACCATTAAACAAAACATCAAACACTAAAACAAACTACAAACACAATCTACCCTAACAATCGCACAGATATTATCAGATCGTATTAAAATCAAATTGTACGTAAAGTACACCAATTTGTCAGTCGATGTTCAGATAAGCGCCCCCTAGCGTTTAGCTGCGCCAACTAGCCGTAACTAAACGTTTTGGCGCGCGTCAAATGTGTCTGATTGATGACGATGGACATCAAATGGGTGGGCCTTTGAACTAGAGCTGTTATTACACCATGTATGAATGTATGTATGAAAGGGAATTTGTAATAGAGAACTAGAAATGTTTTTTGTGAAAATGTTATTTAGTTAAAGTGAAAGTATTGAGAAAATTGTTAAAAGAATTTGACATTATCTTTTTATCACATTAGTTTTCAAAGTGTCATTATAATAGAGGTAAATAAATAAATAAAATATATTTAATATCCCAAAAAAAATACAATATTACATTAATAAAATGCGCCAATTACATGGACGCGTGTAAATTGGAACGGTACTGATACTGCTTTCCATACGAAGCTATAATGAGCTTATATTTTAGGAAACGGTGATTCAGTATATGTTCTTAAATAATATTATATTGGTAACAGTTATGGATCCTGTCGGGCACGTAACTTATAGTCTAACAACTTAATAAGCAAATACATATTTTAACTTGACTTTAGAAGAACATTTTGTGTATGCAGACTCAATTCTATATTTACGATTATGAGAGATAGTTTCAGACGTCATACTAGATTTAAACTTTTTAATGGGGTAAAATTATCCAAAGGCTTTTCCCAACTTGGGCGAGGCAAGAGGAAGTGTCAGACTCTTACTGGCTTACTACCCCGTTCCTACTTCTGCTTTTGGAGCTGGAGCCCCGTTAACTAGGACTGGATTTGAACTAAGATAGATACTTGATAGTAATGGTCACAAAACAGAAAGTTTAAACTAATCATGAACAAAAACGCTACAACTATAAATAATCTAATTGAACCAAACTTAACAACTTACTCGCACAAAGACACCAAAATCAATTTGACAACAACTTAGTTACTCTTACATCCAGTTTTCATTTCTACGTGCAAGAGGCATGCAAAATGGCCTCAGGTAAAAACCAGATAACGATGAACTGTGATACATTTGAAAATGGACTTTAATCAGGTGAGATAAAGATTGATATTTGTGTTTTGAGGGATCTTGAGTCTTGGGTGGTTAGTTTGGGCGATGCTACGGTTGAGATGCGCTGCTTGAGGGTCCTTAATAGGCGAAGCAATGATGTTTCATGGTTGCGGCGCGACGCTGCCGTTGTCATGGTTACGGTGTAAACAGTGATTGGGTTGTCGATGAGTGTGAAATGAGTTTTATGCTCGGCTTATGAATGTTTTCGGCAATATAGGCGCTGTTTTGTTGATGAAAGCAGCGAATTGCTAGTAGAATAAAACAGTACTGGGTAATATGAATACGAAATTACTTTTAAATATAAAAATAAGGTATTCAATTTCGGATTTCTAATATTACTCTACATGGGATCGGGATGAGACATCATCCCTCCTTTTGCTAGCCTACTATACAGCTAAACTAAATAAGACTCCATAACACAGAAGGCCTCACAGTAAACCGACGTGAAATAACGCTTGCGTTGTGTTTTGTTGTTTGAGTAAGGTTACCGAAGGCCCTATTACCCCTTTCCCAATCTTCTCAAGCCTTGATTTCCCAATAACCCTTAAATTCCTATATTCCTTAAAAACCCCCAAAAAGCATGCGCCGCACATATAACGTCTCTGGTGTTTCGGGTTTTCATGGGCGGCGACAGTTTTATAACATTAGGTGGTCCGTCTGCTCGCTTACCAGCTTATACCATAAACAACGTATATTAATATACTCATCTCCAAAGCAATACATAACATATTCCCATAGCACATAATATTGTAAAGAATTAAAAAAGCTTTTCAGTAAATTAGCATAAGCCCGTAGCGCACTGTCCGGTGCGATACGGTGGGGCTGCGCAGGCGCATTCAGCCCGAAGGCGACGCGCGCAGCTGCCGCGGTACAGTAATGAACGCACCCTGTACGCTGACGGCTTAGATATTGTGTATAGAGGGTGAGGTTGTTATGAACATCTTGTTTCTATCTGTTAAATTTATTGTTTATGGTTTTTTTTTATATAAATATAAAAAAAAACCATAAACAATAATAATAGCTTTTCGTTAATTTTTAATGGTATCTGTTTAGTATTTTTTCAGCTGTTCATAACTGTCAAATGTTTCAATATATCATGTCCCCATTTGAATAAAATATAACTATTTTGTTACATAAAAATATAAACCACACTATCACATTAATATTGTTAGGGTTGTGCGTCACTCACGCTGAAACTACTAAACGCATTATGATACAATCTGGTAGATGTATACAGCAGTCAGACTACTGACATTTTTACACATATACTTAGCTACCTTATATACTTTTGAGAAAGTAGTGCTTGTTTGTAATTATAATATTATATACAAATAGGTTTACATATATATTTTATACGAGTTACGAGTTCTTCAGGAAATAAAACGATGTTATATCATAAAGCCATAAACTTAGTTACAAGAGCCGAGGGCTTGGTTTTAGTGCCGCTTGTAATTATTAATTTTACTGCACACATATAAGAGAAATGAATATTTATTGTATAATTAGGTACATACAGCTTTTTGTAAGCGATGTCGTAAATAATTATGCAATTGGTTTTGTGGGACTTAGTTTATTATTCTTACCTGTGTGGAAATAAAATAGACAATAAAAAAATACTAATGCATTTACGAGTGATGGGTTAGGAATGAAGTTCATTATTTTTATAATAACTGTCGTGAGACACTAAATATAATTATTATTAATTACTATTTATTTATTTATATAAATTATAGCGACGGGCCAGTACAGAAAATTAGCGCCACGACTCGAGCTTTTTTTTGATAATTTTTACTGTTGCACTATTTTTGTAATGGTGCAAATAAGCTGTATTTCTTTTTTTCTAAATTAACTAAAAATCACGGTTTACTCAATAGGCTGCGTGACGTCTGCGTACGCTGTTCATGATGCAGAGTCCTTCTCTGACTCGAAAGTAGTAGAGCTTTTTTCCATTAATAATACGGGAGTAAACCGTAATTTTTAGTTGAGTTCATCATTACCTCTAAATTAATATCTATTAGAATAGCATGGTGTATACAATCGAGTTCAGACCCAGTATTACCTTATTGCTTGGCGGCAGAGCAATACATGTATCCTCACCCCTAACTCTTCCCGCGAATGTGTGTAGATAGAAGAGTTGACAAGGTAAGAAGGTTGACAACTACACTGGCAGCAACCATGGGGCTTATTAATCTCCAATCAAGTCCAATCCGTAACTCCCTTCAACACAGGTTCAGCCAAATTATTGATTATATATGTGTTTAAATGTGAACTTCTGATTGTTACGGCGTTAATTCGATTTTCCTGAATTTCCCACATACAAAATAAATGAAACAATGGTAATAAAAACTCTTCTACGAACCGACACGATCTGCGTTTGACATATTAGCTAATAAAGGTACCTACTTCAAAAAGTAACCGCTTATATAAAAATTAAAACGTAAAAACATTTCCCCTTTTCTAAAACATTAGAGAAGTTTGAACAATAAAGAGTTTTAACCACCATCAAACACCATGTGTTTTCTCAGCATTACATATTCTGTGCTGTATAATAAATGTATCCGCTTAATTATTATTTTGAAAATATCCGCGCCCGGGGCAGGCCGCGCGCCCGCACTACAATCATATTTCATATAAAAATAAAAGTAAAATGAGTGTGCACTTGACTGTGGCTTCTCTTGTAAATGGGACAAAGTTTGGTGAGTTATATTGTTTCGATTTAGCTTTCTGTTGCCAATGATTTAGCTTCCATATGTCTATAGAAGGAAAATTTAGAGTTAAGGCTCTAAATTTTGGGCGTCGCGTCGGTTTGAGATTGTTTTCGATTTGTTAACTTCCTTTTATTTTAATAATAATGTCCATCTGCCGATCTTATGTGTAGTTCCTCGTGTAGAAAGGTTATTTGATTTTCCTTACCTTCTCAAAAGTCATTGGGAGATGGATTCTTTTCACTAATTATCTGAAATAAGTTATCAATAAATGCATAGGTCTTTAACGTCAGTGATTAAAATGAGTTCAAAGATCACCTGAATGATGATAAATTATTAAATTACACAAATTACCATCTTAAAAATGACGTAGTTAGCTCCAACTTCTAAAATTTGATTGGTTTTATATAAGATTTAGATTTAGATTTCAGCCATGATCGTCCCACTGCAGGGTAAAGGCCTCCCTACCTTCCTTCCACTCCTCTCTGTTTAAAGCTTTTTGTTTTATATAAGTGTTGTTTATTTATACGACTAAATTAAAAATATATGTGTCTAATATATTTTCATTATTTAACTAACAAACTAAATAGACTTTTAATTTTCATACCCCGTCATCATCCCTATTACTACCAAAGCTTTAAAGCATGCTTATAAGCTACGTAGTAATTTTTACGCAAAATAAATTCGCCATTAAAAAAAACATAGCAAAAGAAGTCATAAAATAGCAAAGCAAGTACCAGGAGGTTAGGACATGGAAAGAGATTCGACCGTATTCTGAATTCGAATGGATCGCACGCCTCGTGTATTGTAATGGCGGGCGAAAGGGAAAGGGTTGCTCAACCCTTTGCGTGCATAGACTTGGAAAGGGAATAGACGATGTAATATCTCCGTTCTATGACTTAGGCGTATTAATATTTAAGTATTACTTCATTGGAAATGGATTGGACTGCGTAAAATGTGTATTAAAGTTCTGTAGTAAAAGTTACTTATCTTTGTAAAAATCAAATAGTAAATAATATTAAAGAGCGATTCTGAATGTTCCTTCACCGAATTTGTACACATATTTTTACCAAGCCACCATATGTATATCCAAAGGAATTTAGATGAGCTTACCCATTTAGATAGACCTAGATTTAACTCAATGAGCTTAACACTGATTGTTCATTGATTGCTTAACACTTTAAACGTCACGGGAGTCACCGGTGACCGACGTTAGCGAAGCATTTGCCTTCAACAGTTTTTAATTGACAGTCAAAGACTTAAGAAACATTTAACCTGAGACGAAAATAAACAGAAAGAATTTCACAATACATCAATTTGGAAAATTAAGAAAAGAAACTTAATATTAACCACAACAGATCATCAATTTTATACAAACGTAATCCTGCATATACCATACATACCAATACCGTATACCTATAGTCTTTTCTAAAAGTGACGAAGTCTACGCGACCCCATAAGGTCCCTCAGTACCGCGGGCATTGTTACCGATCAATAGAGACTCCCGCTTAAATAACAATCATTCATTCATTCACTCAGCCTCTCACTGCAGATCAGTTACATTCGAAATTTAAATTAAAATTGCTGCACAATAATCCGTAGCCATTTTAATTATTTTAGCGCCGCGATTTAAGGGTTAATCTTTGGTTTTGTTTCAATTCAATTATTTGTGTTTATGAACTATTATAGGTATTTATTTGTCTGAGTTTAGTTGTTGGGAGAAGAGTGGGGCAGAATACTAGTACCTCTATTGGTAACTACCCCTACGTATCCTACAGCTGACTAAGGAACTATAGGTATCTTACACGTACATTTGACATAGACCGGACAGTAACACTCTTTCATGACTGAACCTTTTAAACTGCAATCTTCAACCCGTTTGCTAAGCGTGACGGTCATAGTAAATCCTCCTATGTAGAGGACTTCATATAAAAAGAATTTCCTATTTGATCCAAAGCAGTGGACTATCACGGGCTGTTTATATTGTTGATGAATTATTTCCCTTTACTTTGCATTCGTTGTTTAGTTCGCACAATATTAAAGTGCCTTTGCAAACTCTTCTGTCTAACGTGATGATGATAGACAGCATAAATATATGCCTACCCCTACGCCAACTCCTACCCCTTTATGTCCCTTTTCTGGTCATCCGGTCTCAAGCAAACGTTGTTATGTGTGCCGAATTGCAGGTAAATCTAAGTGGCTTCGCTCGTATCCCCGTGGGATAAAAAGTATCCTCTTCTACCACCTTCAGATGTGCCTATTTTTGAAGGTGCCTAAAAACACTGTTACCTAAAAGACTGTTAAACATCCCAACATACATTGATTAAGTCATGTTATGCAATATTTATTCAAGTAAAAAGTACAAATAATGTCGACCAACGATTAGTCGTACAAAATAACTACATATTTGCATAATAGCAACCCTTCAAATGAGAAAATTATAAGGCAACGGAACAAAGCAATAATGCCTTATTTAGTTGCAATTATTTATTCGGTAAACTAACACAACCTCTTTGGTTTTCAAATGCAGTTTACTATTTACTGACCAGTCAAGGGATTATATACTTTAGTACATAGAGAATAAAGCTTAGGTAATTGAGATGCAGAGGTAACTTTGTAAATCTTAATAATGGGTTATCGGTTATGTAAAGGAATAATATTGTTAGTTATATGACATATTGCGATATTAGAGTCACGAAGTTCCGTTAAATTGTTATTTATTATGTAAATTATCGTCATTATTAAATTATTTGAAGTTAATTTATTGTCTATCATGCATTTGCATAGATTATGTGACGATAAAATATTTTTCTTGTGTAATCTTTGGACATATCTACTCTTTATTTTTTGTTGAAAACTTACATAACAATAATTTGTCCTTCTCAATCCTAAGTATACTTTTCCACCAGATATGTGGTATGTAGGTATGCTGCATAGATGTAATAAACTGTGAAACTATGTGACCGTTTCCGTTGATACTAAGCTATGTAACCGTGCTACGAAGATGCGCCGCTGCAAAGTAGCTGTGCGAGGAAGATGTGCAGCTCGAGTATGCGATGTAGCGATAGTAGGGAAGCCATTCGTAGCACGCATCTGTAATAGCACGCATCTTTCCATGTAAAAAACATCGTTTAGTTGAGTCCGTATCCACAAGTGCTAAGTTTACCAATGAATATGCAGGTGGAAGCCAAACGCATCCACAGCAACGTAGCATAGCACATCTCTAGTAGAAAAGCATCCAAAACTCTAACTTAACTATTGTACCAACCGCGAAGTCCCATGCCATTTGGTATAAAACATAGGATCTCCCACACTTTTTGTGGGAGAGCCATGCTGCGACACGAATGGACCAACTCGACCGGAGTGATACCACGGCCTCACCGAAAACCGACGTGAAACAACGCTTCCATTGTGTTTCGTTGTGTGAATAAGATAACTGGAGGGCCAATTACCCCCTTTCCTCAATCTTCCCAATTCCCGATTCCCCAACAACCCTTAAATTCCTAACTCCAAAAAGGCAACGCACTTGTAACGCCTCTGGTGTTTCAAGTCTCCATGGGCGGCGGTGATTGCTTACCATTAGGTATTCCGTCTGCTTTTTACCGGCTTATTCCATAAAAATAATAAAATGTAAAAGTTCACCCCCATTAAGGTTATAATACTTATAATTGTGCTCATCTATAGTTTATAGTGTATAGTATTAGTAGCACACTGGCTGATCCCACCTTGTTCAGACATAAACATCGGCTGTAGCCTTGCGAGGAAGCGGGGCCACGCCTCAAGACTCAAGACGTACACCTTTCCATCGTATATAGTACATAGTACTTACTGTCTTATGTATTGAGCATTATGATACACTAGCTATTTCCACGCGGTTTCACCCGCTCTGTTTGGCTACTATTGGTCATAGCGTGATGTTTTATAGCCTATAGCCTTCCTGGATAAATGCTCTATTCAACACAAAAATAATTATTCAAATCGGACCAGTAGTTCCGGAGATTAGTGCGTTCATACAAACAAACAAACTCTTCAGCTTTATAATATTAGTATAAATTTTATTATGTAGATTAGGTTATAGAGAGTGCTATGAGGTATAATTTATTGTTTTATTGTCCATCATTTTTAAGCTGAAACTTATAAAGTAACCCTTAGTATAAGTTTGCCGTCAAGCCGGCTCGAAAAACCAACCAACCAGAACGCAGAACGCGCTATCGTTTCGATTACTAAAGTAAACTCGTACTAAGGGTACAGACCATGACAACCTGTATACTGCTAACACTATGTGTCATCGTTTAAAAGGAGGTTAGAGAGTAGAGAGGATTTACTGTAATCTCTATCGTCAACACGCGGGTTGGAGATCGCATTTTATCAGAGAGCGCTAAATTAAGAGAACGCAATTTAAGAGAATGAGACAGTAGCAGCAATATACGTCTGTATGTGTACCTTTATAATTATCATCTATATATACCAATCAATTTAAAATGTCGAACACAAAGAATGTAGCAGTATGCAGCAAACAATAACAATATAAGTTGCGTAAACTGCACACACTTTAAGAAATTACACACAGGTATGCAACATTACGAAGATGAGTGGGTGCTGCCAACTGCAGCGGCCTAATTGTGGCCCGTTGCTGTCCCCGGGCAGTCATGATCTAGCCACACGACTACCTTAAGGGCCCGAACTAAATACAAACCGACCTCCGTAGGTACTCAGCAAAAATTTCGTTCCTTTTTTTAATTTGACGTTTCGTAAAAATTCCGATCCCATAAACGGTAACGATTGTTTCATTTCGTGAGAGATGCATATCGACGGTTAAAACGAAATAGGGTATAAGCGACATTTTGATCAAAAATGAGTTTATTATGCTATCCTACGTGAAATTTTCCGCTCTTTCGAATGCGCTTACTCTCATGGCTCTACGATGACATTTTTGGCGTTTATACCCTAGAAAAAAAATCCTAGTTTTCTTTCGACGACCGACGAAATTAAACGGCTCTTCTGAACATTTCATTTTTTGTCGCTTATACCCTATTTCCTTTTAACCGTCGATATATATATTTTTTTCTTTTAACGTGAGTTTTAGCATTTTTGCCAGTTTTTAGCCTTAGGGTTGTGTAATTAGATGCTGTGGCGTACGTTCGGGATAGTGACGTGTGAACCGGGATCACGAATTCGTGATACTCCCAGGCCGGCCAGCATCACTCGATGTCAATTGTAGCCCGCATTGTTTTTCGTGACTAATTAGCTGATGGGTTCGCCGTAAAATTGTTGTTGGTTGGAACTAAAGGTCATTTTGGCACGCAATTTTTATTGGATTCGCTGTTTTTGTGTGTCTTTTTGAGAATTTTGAGAATTTCTACCTAGATGCTAAACTATAACTATAATACAGAGTAACTGCAGATTTCAGTGATAGATACATGCATCTAAAGCTTAACTGCATAGACAAGTAATTGGTAAGCCCTGGATAAAGTTAATGAAACGGAATCCTACACTAGGTAAAATTATCTATCACCAAAACATAAAGATTTCACAAAAAAAACTTTATTAAAAAAGAAGAGAACCACCTTAAATTTTCGTTACCGCCTCCATTTTTATAAGTCTGGTCTATATATCTCTAAACCTTTCTCCTAAGTCTGAAAATTCTATGTTAAAAACCACACCAAAATCGGTACAGCTAAACGCGAGATAATCGCGCACAAACACACACATCGGATTAAAACACGAAATTCAATAAAACCCACAATTTTGAAGACCGCCATGTCACCGCAGCGTGCAACGTGTTAATCGCAAGCGTGTTTGTCGCCGACGTGTTTGTACCGTGTCCCTGCTGTAGGGGATCAAAGGAGAGGTGAATTTGTGCAGCGATGCATGCTACCATGGGCCCTGCTCATATACTTACTGTTTTGACTGTATTCATATTTCACATGATTTTTTCGGAGAAAGTTTTAATAATAATGAAATAAATGTGTTCCTTAATTTGGGTGAATTTTATTAATAAACTTACTGGCAAACTTCGTACCGCCTCAAACATTTGTTTTTTTCTCAACTTTAAACCTTCCCTGAACTTCCACAAAAAATATTCAAGACCTAAATTTCCCAAATCGGCTCAGCCGTTCTGTAGTTTTAGTAAAACAACAGCAATCGATTTTTATATTATACATATAAATAGATGTATTGCTATCCTAATCCTATAAACTTAAAGCCAAACGTTAGACGTTCATTCTTTGTTTGAACTTTGGAGACACTTAAGTCTTCACCTGTTTTGTTTAAAGCTCGCTTCATAATTTCGAAACCTGAATAGATTCAAGTTCCCAAATACCTACAATTTTCACACTTCTATGGTAGGCAAAAATAATCTTCTTTCATAAAAACAATCGTGGAGTATTTAAAAAGCCAAGCCACCAGGCAGCGTGTTTGTCTGTGGCGTGTTGGGGCGATGACAACTCTAGCGGAGATCAAAGGCGCGCGCTCAATATGTGCAGTGACATATGGACGGAGGGGTAGAGGCGGGATGTTAGTGTATCGATATCGATAAATGCCGATAAATTTTGCTATAACGTGTAAATAAAGAAGAAAATAATTTCTTAACTGTCTTCTTCTGGGGACGATAGCCTTTAATGAGTTTCTTCTAGAGGTTATTCAGAAGTTTGAGTATCAGAGGTGAGAATACTCTCACCTTTTGCTCGGAACTGCTCCTAGTTGGATGCGTCTTAAAACTGAACAGCAAACCTAATAAGTTTCTTCTGGAGGTTATTCAGTGACTATCTCGGATAAAGAACATTCTTCTGTTCGAAACTATTTGTAAAAAGAAACGTCCTTAAAACTGCACAGGGAAAATTAATCGGGTCTTCTAATCAAATAAGTATTTCCTTGAGTGTACAAAATAAAATGCACATGAAAATAACCAGATTAAGTGTATAGCGTACAAACAAACATAAAAAAATTCCCCTAAAACTCAAAATTATAACAATCCACAGATGTATCAGCGATAAATAACAACAACAATCGACATTAGTCACAGCACTATTTAAAAAGCTGAATGCACTCTGATAGAAATTTGTTTTTAATCGACCTCAAATTGGGCGCGAAATGAGTCGGACCCTCGGATAGGGTGCCGGCGATAGCTTCATTACAAACGCAGAATTAATATTCTAAACATTTATCAACTTCAAATAAATTAAATGTGTTTCTTTCTTTTTTCATTTTTGTTTTTCACTACTAGAAACGTTTTAGAACATTGTTTCTAGTTTGATTAAAGAATTAACCTATTACAGCATAAAGTTTGATAAATCGGACGATAGAAAATTCTATATATCGCTCACCTAGTATATTGGCACATCTGCAAAAAACGCGAAATTGACTTTATATGGTTTACGTGTTTAAAAGTGCATATTAATCTATTAATTTCCATATTCATCGAGAGAGGTCGTAAGTGTACCATTATATTCGTTTCCTCCCTCACGCACGTAAAACAATGGTTCATTTGTCAGTAAACTAAAACTAAATAAGTCAGGTAAACTATGAAAACCGTAAATGTGCCAATATATTACTAGGTGTGCGATATATTGCGAATAATTAATTAAATAATCATGTATTCAATTAAAATCATAATAAGTTCTATATAAATAAACTTTATGCTGTAATAGGTTAAATAACTTTGTCGGCAACGTCGCTTGACAGGATCCATAGTGCCTAGATAATGTTTTTATCCATAGACAATTTTTTCACAAAACAGTTTTTCTAACTTTTGTTAAAATGTTTTCTTTGTTGAAAGCTTCATGTAAATAGACACTTAAACTGACGACGGGTACTTTTTCATCTTTTAAACACTTTCTGTTCTAGACTTAACATCTATTTCTAAACAAAACAGTTTAGAATATATTTAGTAGGGCATTTAATAAATTAAGGATTTTATTAATCTATATTTTACGCTTTAAAATGTGAAAGGATTTATGTAGACTTCTAAGGTACTACAGATATTTTTAAACTGAATGAAGATGAACCTAGTTATCAAACCTTTTTTGCAATCAAGATCTTAGTAACATGAAACACTTAACTGCACCAACTATTATTTAATTTATTTGACAGGTCCAACACGAAAATAAGTCTAATAACAAAACAAGCCTCATTACCAGCCAGTAACACTGGCCGTATACTCGACCATAGATTACTTCTAATTTACCATTCGAAATTCGACATGATTGTTTCCCTCCAAAATCTGACAGCTCAATTACATTCAGTATTCGAACGACATTTGTTCAAATTGCCTATGTTTTATAGATATCACAATAATCAAACACAGCTAGAATATTGCAATAAGACTTTTGATACGAAGGCAATAAGGTTCAAAATCGATTTTATGAGTGAATATTTAAGTTTGTAAACAGATTCTTTTTACATTCCATTTCGCGGTTAACACGGCGTGTAAATGAGTTCTTTATCATGGCGTGTTTTAAGCCGCTGTTTATAAAGTTTGTTTCGGACGACACCGAAGGGTGAATAAATTAAGTGAAATGAGAATGAGAGCGATAATTTTAAAAGGGAAAATGTACAAATTGGTATATAGGTGTAGCTGTAACTAATGCAGAAACAAGTTTGTGTAGTCTGAATGAAGCTATCGGTCATAATGTTTTTAGGTGGTGTTGTGAAGATAGATTGAAAAAATTTAGGAATTGAAGAGCCGTGCTTCGGTACGAATAGGGCGGCTCGGCCGGAGTGATACCACGGCCTCACCGAATATCAACGTGAAACAACGCTTGCGTTACGTGAGTGAGGTTACTGGCCCAATTACCCCCCTTTTCAATCCCCGAATCCACAACAACCTTACGGTAATGCACTTGAAATGTCTCTAGTGTCTCGGGTGTCGTTGGGCAGCGGCGATTTACGAAAAACACCGGGCCATAAATCCCTAGATTAACTGCAGTTCAGTGTATTTTTCATTATTCTAACCACTACAGGGATCCTCCAGAATTTATAAAAATTACTTTGCCATTTCATCGCAATCGACTTTGTAATTTTTTATGTCTCCATAAACTAAACCATTAAAGTTCCTAACTTTCTACGCATTCATTTCAACCTTCCATCCTTACTACTCCATAGTATACCTTACCTACTTATGTACTAGTAATACATAAAGACATTTCGCTCAGTACATACGATCGTCGAGCACCTGCCATTCAAATCACACCTATACCACTTAACAGCAATCATATTGTGCCAAATATACTTAATTTTGAACCCTATGCTGTTGTTATAAGAGCTATGAGATATTGAGCACTAGTAAAGTATTTGTCTTAGTGATGCGAGGTATTGGCAAAGATTATGGATGAAGAGAATGGACTATGCATTCGTGTAACAGTCTACTACAGTACCCTTAGTATGAGTTTGCTTTATGTTTAAAGTAATCTAAATGAGACGCTGTTCGGCGCTCTGATTGGTCGGCTCGAATAAACCAACCAATCAATGGGAATAGAGCGCATTTAGGCGATTTATACGATATCCGCAGCAACGGTAGCATTATTGTTGGATAAACTATGCAATGTATCCAACCGTGCTGTCCATTTATCTGAGAACTGAAAATAGTCAGACAGGATTTACTAAAAGTAATGTATTTCCTTACTGTTTTTAGCATTTGCCAATAAAACAGCAAATTTTTATAATACATCAAATTATGTGTCCAGTCTTCAGGTTCAAGACAAAGAAATAACCTCACATAAGTAAACGTAACAAACAAAACCCAGCTTTATTTCTTCATTAATTCAAATAACAAAACAATAATCTATTTGCATGTCACATCTGCACTCTAGTGCATGTGTGCCCGTGGCATACAGTTACCGAAGTGGCAGAACGCAAGCGTACAGCCCGCAGGCATCACGGTGCGCCTGCGCCGCCCCGTACGCAGCGCCATACGTTATACTTGCCAGCCTGAAAAATATTACACGTATCATAAGAAGGTTTTATTCAACGATTATGATTATTATGTTTTGCTCGTTGGGTTTTTAGTAATGCTGGATTTTGAGGCAAATAACATTAGGTAGAGGTGCACTTAATAATTGGTGGTATTCAACCACTATTTATCACCAGTTATTATGAATCTCAACAAAAGGCGACCAGTATTCTAAATTCTGTTATTACTAAGTTATGATTATTAAAATCGAAAAGTGAGAACTCTCGTTCAACAAGGCGTTAATTTGTTATTATAGACAGAATTTCTATCTAACTCTGATGGGTAAGCTTATAAGGAAAATTCGCTAAATATTATATTAAGAACTGTTTTGTTTTCTGCATTTATCATACAATGATTCCGAATCAAATTTCCCATTTACCTATATTCTACGTAGACAAAGAGCAAGGATGATAAATTAATTCAAAGAAAAGTCTACGTTGTCATGACTTGCTCCATGATCTCATATTATGACCTCATGATTAATTTATTCAATATCGATTACCGATGATAATATCTAATACCGAGTCAGTTATCGAGAGACGAGCAGACGTATCCTTTACAGCGACCCAACTACCTTCTCAAGTCATGTGGTCAAAGTCAAAATGAAAATCAAATCATTTATTCCAATTAAACCATGAATAAGTACTTTTGAAACGTAAACAAATAAAGAAATTTTAACAGTAGCAGCGAGACAATCGCCGCATCGTGTGTCGCGGAATGCTGCTCATGAAGATGGGCCTCTAGTATGGCTTGAATCTTGTCGAGTTCCTCGTCAAACAGTTACGTGAGTAAGTCGATAACATAATAATTAAACAAAGATATAAATAATAGTCTGTCAGTTTATCCGTCAGTGAAGCTGCTCGTTCCAAAGCAGCAAGTAGGATCACGACAAATCATTCTATAATTAAAGTTATTTGTTCCAAGGCTCGGATACCGGTTAAATTTTCAAACCGTTATTATGTACTTGTACGCAAAACCTTTACATTGGGTTTCGTTCGCGAAACCGGTTTTTTTAAACCGGTATTTGGAACAGTATTTTCATAAAGGTTTTTTCGTATTAACCGGTTTAGAGCAATAAAAACCGGTTAATACGACGCACATCAAAGAAACGCCGCGCGCTGTTCAACTTATTTCAATAATAATATTTCAACGCGTGTACCGACATGCCCCTCGTCGAATAAACCGGTTAATTTAGGTTAAAATAAAGTTCTTTAATGTTCACGTTCTTAAGAAAAGTTCGGAGGAAAACCGATATAAACCGGTATTAACCGGTATTTTTTAAACCGGTTCCGAGCCTTGATTTGTTCAGCAATACATGCCTTATACCAACCAATTTACCTCTAATTACAAAAACAAAACAAAAATATACAAATCACTTTAAAGAGACCTTTCAACACATCAATGCAATCTTTCCCAACACTACACTGATTTATAAGTCTGGCAACATAATAAACACATCACTAGAACACAATAGGGCAGTAATTACGCTTTGTACCGAGGTTGGCTATTGAATGAGCTGGTCTGAGGCACCTGACTAACATCCTTCATCTCAGTACTACATGTTATATTAGAATAGATTAGTTCTAAGTTTGCTAGTATGATTTTGTCGTAATGAAATTAGGATATTGTCGGATTAGCTTCGTAGCTGATTGTAAATGGTGAAATTTTAGTTCATCATTAGGTCTCCCCTCCCTTTCCCTACCTCCAATTCCTTAACAACTCCTAAATTCCTAACCCCCAAAAGGCCGGTAACGACTATTGTGTTTCGCGTGTCCATGAGCTAAGGCGATTGCTTACCACCAGGTCTGGTCATACGTCTCCTCGTTTAGTTATACCATAAATTAAGTTGACATATAAACTCAAATGCCTTTTTGCTCTATGAGCAAGCATTACCGAGTGTTTTGTCTTTGCCCCTCAGAGACTAAATCACTCTGAGAGATAGGCAAAGGAGTCCTTCCAATGGTATGTTTATTAAAAGCTTAAATTTTTGTCTTTTGGCGACTCAACAATACTTATATTATTGACTACACGTATCGTAATGTCTCCTCTAGTTACTAAAACCTAATATACGTTAACTGTCTACTATGAGACCGCTGTCATTAGCCTGACACGGCGGTGGTCTATTTACCAGTAAGTACATAATGTACTTGCTAGTAATTTCACAATAGTCCACCGATTATATATTTAAGTAAATAGCACAGATACAGTTTATATTCTGTTTGTACCGAGAAAGGTAATAGCTTGGTGTAGGGTGACCATACCGTGAGGCTGAAAGGTTTTGACAAGTTTCTGTTTTTTAATATTGTTTTATTTAATATCAAATACTCTGTATTTACATGCATATAGTTAAAGCTTTTTTCTTAAAAATGAAATTAAAGTAGGTACGTTCCCGGAGCTAACACAAAGTGTTGAAATAGGTTCCATATCTATCTGTATTCTTATACGAAAACTACGCGGTTTCCCTCGCTCTGCATGGCTCCAAATGGTCGTAGTGTGATGTTTTATAGCCCTTAACCTTTCTCAATAAATGGACTATCCAACATAAAAATCATTTTTCAAATTTTCAAACAGACAATCGCTTCAGCTTTATATAATAGTGTAGAAAACGAGCGTAGAATACAATATATTTTTACGCATCAAATTTTTCACGAACTAACCATGACATACGGCGTTAAAAATTACAGCTTTCTCCTATGACAAAAGTACCAAAAAAAAAACACCCACAATTCGGTCGCAGACACCAGTACCTTTGACAAAAACTTCACACTTATTTCCACCGCAGTAATCGATGGCCAGATAAATCCTGTACCCGCAGCTTTACGGTCACCTGAGCTGCAATAGTGTAGGTACATCCAGCGCTGGAGTCCAGTAGGTACGTGGCCGCGGGCCGTCACGACGAATGACCCGCCATGCTCGCCACACCGCCCATACACAATTTCACTGGACTGTGGCTCATGAAAAGAAAAAAAAACACTTTTTTTCTTTTTCTGTTTTTTTTTTCTTTTTCGTTCTTTTTTCAAAGTTGATGTGATGAACTCCTTTTTTAGCCTCGGATATTGTTTGATGGTGTTTTGTTTTTGTTCTAGTGTGGTTTGCGATTTAATTTAGTTGTTATTGCAACTGATTTTCGATTTGGGTATCACGCATTTACACTTTTTTATTCTATGAGGAGATTTTTTATTGACAGTGGAACAAAATCATGTCTTCTCCCGCCGAGACAAGAGGGAGTGTCACACTCTTATTGACTAAAAACCACCCCTTTCCTACTCTTGCTCTTCGAGCCAGGGTTTCGGGACTTACAAAGACGTTTTGCACATAGCTTTTGGAATGTTTACTTTTCCAAAATAATTATATTAGCAGATGAATCCTTATTTAGTTAACGATAGGGTCAGTTTTTCTTAAACATGATCTTGTAATAACTTCTTAAAAATACATTAAGTCTACCAACCGGTTTCGTAAAGAATCTCGTTTTGGCTATATTGGTTTGGAATGTCAAGTATTGGCACTTATTGACTGGACTATAACTGCCAACATCTTTGAAAAACTCCTTAATAGAGCATCTCGGGTGTGTAGCCAACCAACATAGTTACATTATGTATCAAAAAAAAACATGCTGAGAATGATATCACGAAACAATATGTGAGGAGCCGAATGATATGAAGAGAAAAAGTAGATGATCAGTCACAAAACCACAACAGTTGTCACCCTTCAACACAGAAAGAAAAACACAAAAAAGCCCTATAATTTCCACATTCACAACCACAATCACAAAAACCTGTCAAGAAGAAAGCTAACACAAAAATCAATCACCGCTCTGCGCCACGAAGTCTAAACAACAACATCACACAAAAAATAAACTATTCTTTTAATAAACTAGGCAAAAAACACAAAAGGGGATCGCATACGTACGATACGAGAGACCCCCAAATTATACCGCGGCCCGACTATAATCACCCTATCTTAGTTTTTTATCATGGAGCCACAAATCTAATATGAGTAATGACAGTATCGGAGTAGGCAGTATAAAGCGTATAAAGCGCCTATTTGGTGCCCCTCATGTCATATCCAACGATTTATTAGAACAGTAATAATAATGTTTCCTAACTTAAATGTAGTTGTCGATGAAAATGCTAGGTTCCATTGGGAAATGTTTTAATTCGTATTATTACTGGTTCCAATATGTCTCTTTCCGTGTTTCAGAATTTATTACAATAGTTGAGTTGAATATGAGATTTTAGCCTGCAGCTACAACTGTATAGTACCTTAAAAAAGTTTTAACATTTTTTTATGGAAAATGGATTAGCGCCGCCTATGGACACACCAGAGGAGACACAGGTGCAATGGCCTTTAAAAAAATAATATAGTCTTTTCTTGAAGATTTGCATCTGCACTGATGATATTTTAAGCAGGTCGTAGAAGAAGCACACATACACATTTATGATTACTTAAACTATTAAATGAGTCTGAGTGCGACGGTACCCAAGATATTTCAACATTACATACCTTAGTGAAATCTGGCTAAGTCTGGTAGAAAAACCTAATTGGGATAAAGTCATGATAAAGAAAAGAAATGCTGTAGACCGTATTGTATGAAACTGTTTTTTATGACAAAATGTTTAGTAATCTTTGATAAACTAATCTATTGACAGACAAGTTGTGGAGACTTTTTATATTACTTCTTTATTACAAAAGCCGTCAAAAATGTCATCAGTTCATTCGTCAATCAATTAAGGTGGGGTACATACTTGATGCGCGGGAGTGGTGCGCGGGTGCGCGTGCACAGCGGGTGGCCCGTGGGGCGCAGGCGCCGCTCTACGTGAGCCCTTTGTCTTTACTCACCTACGTGTTACTAAAGAGGTTTCAAAAACAACAGGCATTTGCTTTAAGTAGAGAAATATGTATTTTTAATTGGAACTTTTTGGAACTCACACTGGGTGCAATAATTGCGTTCTTTTTTGATTTTGATTGTGATTAGCTTTTTTTATTGCTGCTGTTAAATGCTTTCCCACAGTGTTGTTACCTGTGTGCTCAGTAATTTTAGGCTTGTCAGATTCGAAAATGATAACAGACGGGAACATTTGGAGACAAATAGGTTTGATTAAATGCTAAGGTAGTTTCTTTCTTGAAAGAGATCTTTATAAAGAGAAATATTAAACATTCTTAAACATGTGGGATAGGATTTTTAAATAAAAAAAAATAATAACTCTTCTTCTATTTTATTTTCCGTCTTAACGTCTTCGTGCCAAATCTTATAATAATCATGTGACGTCTTTCTTCCATTCACTTCCTTTCATCGTCTATATCCCTCTCTTTCACACATAACACTCTCTCTTACACTTCCTCTTGCGTTCCGTTTCCCACATTCGGCCATCCGACACTCATGTCTGTCCTCAGACATGCTAAGCGGACATCCATTCCTCATAATATCATTCTTACATCATCATCATCATTCTTCATCAACAGCCATACTCATTCATCAAACAACATGAACAAAATAAATTCATTATACATATTAAACATATCTTAATTCTAACTAAAAACAAAGTCTACTTTTTTTTATTCGTTTTAAATCTACCGCTCTATATTTTCTTTTACGCCGTCTTCTAGCTTGCTGATATATTTTTTGATTCTTTTCATCAATTTCTTTTTGTCGTTGCTTTATTTCGCTTTGTATTCTTTCTTTCTCCTTCTGCCTAGCATAATTTTTCTCTTTCCCAATATAATACTCTTCAATCTGCGAATCACTATCTAACGCTTGCTCCTTTTTTTTTTCTTTCTTCTTCTTAGATCTCTTATCTTCTGTCTTCTTAGATCTCTTATCGTCTGTCTTCTTAGTTCTCTTATCGTCTGTCTTTTGTCTCTTACTATCTCCTTCTGGAGTCTTCCTTCGCTTCTTGGAACTGAGTTTATCTCTTATGTTGCTTACCGTAGCTGTTGTTTCTTTTTCTTCTTCTATGAGCTTCGGTAAGGGTTTTTGTTCTTCTAACTCTAGTTCGCCAGTAGTCTTACTGCTCAAATTAGGGTCTTCCAGCAGGTCGGGCGTAGACTTGGGTTTTCCTCTGTATTCCGCAGCCTCACCCTCGTCCTCTTCAGTAACTTTCACTGGATTTGGCTTGTAGTCCTCTACAAGTTGTAAAACTTCCTTCTTGACAGCTGGGCTAAC
The DNA here is from genome assembly GCF_023101765.2 of Spodoptera frugiperda. Taxonomy (NCBI): domain Eukaryota; kingdom Metazoa; phylum Arthropoda; class Insecta; order Lepidoptera; family Noctuidae; genus Spodoptera; species Spodoptera frugiperda. The sequence continues at coordinate 6,482,028 of NC_064221.1, read as the reverse complement.
TGACAACACAACACCATCTTCAGTCGTCTTTGGTTGACCGATCACGTCGTAGAACTCTTCTGACATCAAGTTGACATCGCTCCCAGAGTCAACAAGCGCCTTTCCTTCGATATTTTTAATGAAAATATCCAAAATCGGCTTGCTCAGCTTCTTTCCAGGTTTGTTTACAATCTGCATAATCTCTTTATTTTGATTGCATTGACAGCCGTCATTCTCGTCATCGCCATCAGTAGTGCCAACCGGAGAAATAGAATCCATAGTGAACATTGCGCTCTTTGAAGTGATAGGATTGGCCGGTTTCCGCACCGAACGTCCTCCGTCATGTTGGCATCGCTGTCGGTCAATCTCGCTGCTGATTGGTCGACTCGAACGGCTGCCGAAGTCTTCCGAATGCTTCGTCGTAGCACTCGTGGCCGTGCATTTCGTAGAAAGATGGCCGAAACTGTTACATTTGAAACACTTTATGCCATTTTCGCAAGAATTCGATAAATGGCCGTGTACACCACAGTTGTAGCACCGTTGCCTTGTTGATGTTTGATGTTTTTCAGTTTTTTCTGGGACCTTCACCTTCATTTTTTTCTTCATATTTTCGTAAAGAACGAGTTTTTCTTTTAATGTCGGGTACGTCGTGACCCCGTACAAAATTGCTTTATTCACTTCATAGTCCAAAATGCCATCGATAATGTACTGAATTGCAACATAATCAGGAAATTTCGCCCGTTTTCCCATTTCTTTCATTGTCAACATATACTGGTAATAGGTTTCGTCTTTACGTTTCCGGCGCGCCGCCATGAGCTCGTGCATTTCTTTGCTATTTATTGTATCTGGGAATTCTTTTAGAAGCGCCGCCTTCAATTCCTCGTAACTTCGGTGCACCTTCTCTGTTTTGAGCCACAAATGCGCTGTCCCGGTTAATGATCTGCGGGCGATTATTAATTTTTGTTGCGGCGTCCATCCGAATATTTCGGCATTATCCTCGATGTCTTGAGCCCATTTTGTGGAGGAATATGTGTCGCCTTCGTCGCCACTGAACTTTGATATATCCATGAAGACACCGTCTTTGCAAAAAATACTTTCATTTGTTCTGCTTTCCGCCATGTTCCGTGTCGTCTTGCCGTCGTATTTGCGTCCTCGAATAGTCTCTTCGTCTTCCGTCTTGTTTTTCTTTTTATTTATTCCAATCCCGGACGAGCCGCCAAAATTGTGGGATAGGATTTTTAAATAAAAAAAAATAATAACTCTTCTTCTATTTTATTTTCCGTCTTAACGTCTTCGTGCCAAATCTTATAATCATCATGTGACGTCTTTCTTCCATTCACTTCCTTTCATCGTCTATATCCCTCTCTTTCACACATAACACTCTCTCTTACACTTCCTCTTGCGTTCCGTTTCCCACAAACATACAAAAAAAAAACCTGACACTTGCCTCCCTTGGAGGTAGGCAGAGACAATGTAACGCCACTTTGTGATTAACACATTGAACGCCGTGGTGGTCACCGGTAACCGACGTGCCGCGACGTTAGCAGACGATCTGCCTTCAACGGTTTTCTATTGACAGTCAAAGACTTAATTTTAGTACAACAATAAAAAAAATCGCTCTTTAAGATTTACCAGCTAATAGTTATAATTATACCAGCCCATAAGTCCCGTGCTCTGAATTAGATTCATCAGTCAACCAGAAATTAATCCAATTCCAATCAAGTACATATACATTATGTAGGTACACAGGTATATTAAGCATGCACATCATTACCTATGTCAATGTATAATGTGCATTTAATTTGCTGATGACAGTTGCATTCCTGCAGCGACGGCCATTAACATATCGCTCGCTGCATCGGTGCCACAGATGAACGATTACACTTTAATTATTTTGTACCAAAATATTTTAGCACAAATTATTTACATCTGCTCAGAATAATTTATTAAGTTTTTATTACCTACAATGTCTTATGAAAATTCTGTAGCAGAAAGCTACTCTATAAATGATTATTATTATTAACTAAAAATCACGGTTTACTCGCGTAAATTAATGGAGACAAGCTCTGCTAGTTTTGAGTCACAGAGGGACTCTTCATCATGAACAGCGTGCGCAGACGCGGCGAGGTCTAGCCTACTGATTTACTTAATTTAGTATGTCTCACAATAGTTTTTAAGTTTAGTTTTGTAAAACTCAGCGCAGAACGCCCTCTACATAAGTGAAGTGACATTTATCAAACTTATTATAGAACATCTTCATTATATCATTAGCATGTTTTTATTCATAGGTCTCTCTAATAACCAACCACAGGGCGTGATCTTCAGCTCTAGGTATTACGGAACATAATGTAATGTGCATGCTATGTACAATAAAGTGCCTTTTGAACACAATAAAAACAACTAATATTCTTCTTACCTAGTGGGTTTACCGGGGCTCCGGCTCGATAAGCAAGAGTAGGAACGGGGTGGTTTTTAGTCAGTAAGAGTCTGACACTCCCTCTCGCCTTGCTCTGGCGAGAGAAGACATTGGATGATTTTCCCCCCCCAAAAAAAAACACATAAGTTCACAACCTCCTTCGCCACGCAATACCCACGGTAATTACAGCCAGTACTAACAAGCTAATGCTTACAGCTGTCAGAATTAATTAACTAGCGATATCGAGTGACGGCGCGTGGCCGACAATGGGCGAAACTTTTTTATTCGGTGGCCGGTAATGGGCGCCGCGTGCCGTTACGAGGGTGTATTGTCGACCACCCCGGTACGTAACGCCATGATACGGTAACTAAGCACTTGATTGTGTTTCCATCTTCAATTTTTATGCACGTGTGTTTTTCTATTAGAAAGGTAACTTAGTTATTTTTGGTAGGGTAGGGTGCTGGTACTTGACCGGTCGACGTTTAGCTTTGTGTGTGGTGAAAGGAATGAACAGTGAAGTTTTATGCTAAAAATATCATAAATGCGAAAGATTGTTAGTTAATGTGTATATTTGTAACTGCATCACCTAAAAAAGGTTGATCGACATATTTGGAACGAGGATAGATTATGCTCTGGAACAACACATAACGTCGGCCTAATTCGCTAACCTGCTAAATCCATTTTGGCGTAGTTTACAGGAGAGAGTAAAAACTGTATAATATTTTATTATTTTTATATATCAAGATTCTGAAAATCCCGTTGGTTTCTGTAATGATTCTAGACATTTTGTTAGTTTTAATTGCAGAATAACTAAGACACAGTTCAGAAAAATAATAATTATAATTACTTAGCAGGTTTTCGTTACATAGTTTAATTTTTTTTGAGGATATAGCAGTTTTACTCTTATGTGAACATGAAATGAGAGTAATTTTTTGTTGAGGTTTATGAAATATAATCAAATAAATTTAATCAATTTGTATCAAAATTTGTATTAATATACCAAATAACAGTACAATCAGTCTTAAAACTTTTTTTATGTTAAATGGGCCGACGTTTGGCCGCTATCTCGCCTGATGGTAAGTGATGATGCGGCCTACGATGGAGCACGTCTGCCCATAAGCAACCTATTCACTCGGGCCTTGAAGACACCCAGGTTATACCCATCAGGAAACACAGACTCCGGCAAGGAGTTCCACTCCCTAGCAGTTCGCACAAGGAAGCTTGAAGCGAAGCGCTTCGTGCGTGTGGGTGGGATATCCACCATGAAACGGTGACGCCTCGCCGATTGTCTTGTGGTTCGATGATGGAAAGGACTAGGAGGAATCAAGTTGTGCAGTTCCCCCGCACACTCTCCGAATAGTATCCGGTAAAAAACGGAAAGGCTTGCGACCTTGCGCCTGTGTTCAAGACCTTGAAGCCGGGCCTCCACAAGCGCATCATCATTGATGAGCTTCTTGACACGCCTTTCAATGTTTTCGAGCGCATCCAGCTGGTATTTAGCCGAGCCGTCCCAAAGGTGAGAACAGTACTCATTACATGACCGAACCTGCGCTTGGTACAGGCTCAGCAGCTGTTTCGGTGTTAAGTACCGTCTCACCTTCGAGAGGATACTCAACTTCCTACCAGCCAAATGCGCCTTGAACTCTATATAAGAGCCGAAGTTTAACGTTGGCGATAGAGTTACGCCCAGAAGCTCTAGATGATCCGATATTGGAACGGATACATTTCGGAAAGTAGGAGCCAGCGGAAATTGACTCCGTTTGGCAGAGAATAGACACGCCTGGGTTTTGGTAGCGTTGAACTTGACCAAGTTGGCGTCACCCCAATCGGAGACCGCCTTCAAGGACGAGTTCAACCGTTCGACCATGGATTCTCTTAGAGACTGGTTCTGTGTTTCGCTAGTCCGCGCATCGGACACATACCTTTCAACAACTGTGCTGTCATCTGCATACCCAAAGATACCGGGCTTAAGCAGGTCGTTGATGTCCAGCAAAAAGAGCGTTGCTGAAAGTACTGACCCCCCTCAGGGGTCATCTGGCGTTGATGCCAAATTGGTCGGACGAGCAGCCATCGATGACTACTCGAATTGACCGATCCCTCAGGAAGTCTGCAATCCATCTGCACAGATCAGCGGGAAGTCTATACGCAGGAAGCTTGCCGATAAGGCTGTCGTGCCACACCCTGTCAAAGGCCTTAGATATATCGAGCGAGACCGCTAATGCCTCCCCGTGCTTCTCGACCTAACTCGAACTAACTAGTGTTAGTTCGACACTCGAAGTTTTATTTGTTAAAACGTTATAAAACTTCGAGTGTCGCGGCACGCACGTGGTCGGCGTACCGTTGTCCGTACAAAACTGGCGCCTCAATAGGATTTAGCAGGTTTTCATAGTGTAGATTTGCTACTGGGTACAAAGCAGTTTTTCGTGCGCGGCTATTCTACCCGACTAAAGATAGATATCAACCTTATTGTTTTCTCATAAGGTAGGTAATCGTTTAAACTTTATGAGCAAGCCAAAAACTAAAATTGACCAAAAAATGGACTTAGCAGGTTAGCGAATTAGGCCGACGATAAGTTACTTTTTATCCTACAGGAACGCGGGCGAAACCGCAGACAGAAGCTAGTTATAAAGCTCTTTTTTTCTACACTCTCATATTGTCACAAAAAATCAGATCTGCGGATAGCTGAAAACAATACAACATATAAGCGACGCGACATTAAAAAAAATACCTTATAGGCATCAATTCAACAAACAGATTTTATAAAAGGATTCCTCGAAATTATTGTACCCATGCACAAAACCGCTTGCTCAACGAAAATAAAAAAAACATTTAAGCATAACATTTTCGAATACAGAAATCATTCGTATTGTAAAATTTTCGCGGCAATATGCAAAATAAATGCATAGAGCACGCGCCACCTGCCAGTTCAATTTGAATTTTGAATTTGGAATTTTCGAACGCTTTCAAAACTTATCTCTGTGATGCGATTTGCGGCACGCAAGCGATGCGAGGGCGCGAATCGGAGGGAATCGATGCTTGAAATCGTATTTGATTCGAGATTTAAAAATGATTTTTCGTCCTTTGATATTTTTTATAAGTCTTGTTTGAACAAAAGATTTGAGTTATCTTTAGTAAATATTGTATTTTTTTATAGATGATGAACATAAAGAGTGTTTAAGAATCTATTGTCTGAGATGACTCTGAAAATTGTGAAAACTAACCATTTTGTCTTTACAAAAATACGATTTTTAAAAATATCTCAGGATGGCAATAGGCTCACCCCCTATAACATGGGATTTTAACACAAATAGTGAAAAGTGGGTGTACATTGCATAGCGGCATTACGTGCCGTAATGTGCCCCTTTGGGGATAAAAAATGTGACATAGCTGTTGCATAATATAATTCTTATACACAATTAAATAAACGTAAAAGATTTAGAAATGCTTCTCTCTATTAAACCCACCAGTAACATTAAAAAAGTGAGTAAAAGCCACTCGTCAACCGCAAAGCTGGCACGGCCAGGGCTGCACATTATCATAGTGTACATCGACTACATCGCGTGGCGTACCCCCAAATCGATTATGGTAATTCGATACTCGAATCGGAACAGGTGCGTCGATGCGCGCCTAACCACGGGCGGTTGAATAAAATAGTTCGGATAGTGAAGTTACGTTGGAACTTAAATGTTTAGCTTGAACAAGGATTATAATTATTATAATCCTTGGTTGGGAATGTAAGTAAGTAAATGGTTGCATTGAAAAGGTAAGTAATTGAAGATATTTATTTTGGTATGTTACGATTTCGTTATACCTAATTGACAACATGCCATCTGTTTTGGTAAGTTACTTCATTGATCTAGGTATTTTTATGGAATAAGCCGGTGTACGAGCTTACGGATCACCGGATGGTCAGCAATCGCCGCCGCCCATAGACACTTGAAACACCAGAGGCGTTACAAGTGCGTTGCCGGCCTTTTGGGGGTTATGAATTTAAGGGTCGTTGGGAAATTGGAGATTGGGCCTCCGGTAACCTCACACACACAACGAAACACAACTCAAGCGTTGTTTCACGTCTGTTTTCTGCGAGGCCGTGGTATCACTTCGGTCGAGCCGGCCCATTCGTGCCGAAGCATGGGCTCTCCCACACTTTGTAATAGATACCATAGGTATATAGTAGGTAATTTTCCAGAATTCACCACACATATTTTACCAATTGGCAGTTTCAGAACTACCTATGCCTAATAACACATTAATCAAATAGTTCACCAGTCCGTTTACCTAAATTATCAGTATTGTAGAATGTAGACGCAATAAATCAACAGATAATGTAGACAGACTCTTGTGAGTGATCGTTGGACAATAAATCACTTTTCGGGGATGAATTCGGTCAAATTGCCGCCATATTTCAACATTTTGAATTCACCAAAATGAGATTTTTGATTTTTCTGCAGTATGATGCAGCATTTAGAATTATGACTCTGTTTTGTTGTTATAAAATTGCGAAAGAAATTGTGAAGATTACGAAGTAAATTTTGATATAGAATGAGTGGATGGGCATAATTTCGATACATTTTGTGGTTGTAAGTTTAATGTAATGTTTATTATTGCATATTTATTGTATTTTTTTACAATAACTAAGGTGAGACATACAAAATTAACAAAAAATCACGATTTAACTCACGTATTAGACGCGACGTCGCCACGTCTGCGCACGATGCTCATGATGAAGAGTCCCTCTGAGACTCTTCAACGAAACTCGTAGAGTTTTTGCCCATTATACGTGAGTAAACCGTGATTTTTAGCTAATTTATTGTTAATATTAAATTTATGGCTAAGGATATGTTCGAGAGTAGTATTTAGTTGGAAATTATGTTCGCTTACCTAAAGGTTTCTAACCTTAGAATTAATACGTAACAAGCTTACTATACTTAACGCTACTAGACTAGGTATGCATACTGTATATCTCTTGTGTATTTAAACAATGGTTTGAGAAATATATTAAAAAAATCGATGTATCCATACGTAGCGTGCGTAGACTCTGGCGTTGCGTAGTGTAGCAGGGCTACTATTTCGTAGCAATTCGTAGTCGTGGTCGCGTAGCGCGTGGTTACTAATTTGACGTTTCATAATTATTTGCAGCTTTTGATTGATGTTTGTTTTGTAATTTACTTTTTGATATTATAATAACAACATTTCTTATTGATTGTACAAAATCTTAATTGGCAACTGACATGACTTATAGCATACCTCTGCAGAAACCGAAAAACTTACAAACATTTCAAGTAATTCACGTGCAAAAACAATAACGAAACAGAACCGAACATTAAACACTAATCCCATTATAACCATTTGAACCTTCCTCTCGCATTAAACGACAATTACTTGGAAATTTTCGAAATTCTAAATTCTGAAGGGGACTTGCGTGCGGCGTCCAACAATTCAAAATGGCGGTGCAATCAATCAGTCAAATTATATTGTCTTAGAGATCGGACGAAATCGTCCCGATCCGTGGCCGAAACTTTACCACGACGGATTAAATTGATCTAAATGGTACGTAATTGTAAATATATTATAGTATTTTGTTGTTTAAACGCATATTGCGTTGGTTTTTTCGCTTCAAATGTTTTGAAACGTGACTTACTTGTGGAATGGAATGTAGCGTATTTAGTATTAAGAGTTGTTAGCTCATATTTCCATCATTAAGTGCAATAACACATTGTTATCAAGAGAAATAAAGGTTAGATTATTATCATATGCCTTGATAGACAGTTTTAAAAGAAGGATTAGAAATGTATTACATCACCAATGTTAAAACAATCTACACAGACCTTGTTGCCTGACCATCACCTTTTCTGGCTCTTTCTAATTACTATTCAGACGTCCGTATTGTATATTTTATGAATAGAATTTTAATATAAAGTATTCTTACTCATTAAAACAAATATTGATTTTTAGCATAAAGGAGTTGCGTAATACGTGGGTGGATATTTCTTTGAGTATAAGTTTTTAAACTGACATGGTCACTAACACTATAATTAGAACTTATGACGGGATATTTACCATGTTTATTGAATTTGGTGAGTTTCCGATATTTCGGCACTGTTGCAAGCGCCATGATCACGGATTAACTGAGAGTAGAGTTTTAAACATGGTAAATATCCCGTCATAAGTTCTAATTATTTCTTTGAGTAGTTTTAATTTTTAAGCGGAATATTTTCGAAACAAAAAACGTAAATTTTGTCTACAAACGTGACTAGGTAAATCATAGGATATAAGCTATTATGACAAATTATAATATTTGTATGTTATCACTAAATAAATCAACTAATATTCCGAGATTCGGAGTAAAAAATGCAGTCAATCGCGCATCCATTTTTTGTGCATTACAAAAATATGAAAGGTTACACACAATCGGCCATTATCGGATTAGTCTGATGATCCTTTAGTCGAATTATTATAATTTAGCTTCGTGTTAGTCGATTCTCGATTGTCTTTTTGTTGTAATCGACTAAGTGCTCGGATCGTTTCGAAAAGTAAATTTTGATTGATAGATGTAATTTGGTTTAAATACAATTTTGTGTGGTTATGAGATGTATCTCGCGTGTTTGTTGTTTTTAGAGAGAGCTGGTGATTATTTTGTGTTTTATTTATTTACTTATGTATTTTATTTTAGTATGCATCAGCTGGCATTCAAACATTATTACTTCAAAGATACGACGACGAAGATGTTTTAAAGGAAGGGGGGGGGGGATGGAGCTTCAATATCTATAGTGTCATTATTATAAAAAGCTTTAAGTAACAGCTCCAAAAAGGAAAACTACATCATCATTTCTTCATCTAATCTTTAGTTTCTATCATAATACTATAAGTAAGAAACGCGTCAACACGCTTCTTCAAGGTTGTATCTACTGTAAATCCCAACTTACAAGACTTTCAGCAGTTTAAGAGGATGTGGCGAGCCTGTCCCATAAAAAAAAACGCGTCAACACACGATAACAACACCAAAACTGACGGACATACAAAATCACGTTACCTCATTAACAAAACAAAAAAACATCATACCTTAATATACTTCTAAGTATAGGGTACCCATTCACTAATGTCGCAAGACCACGTGGTCCTCCCATTAACATACACATAACGCGCTGACCCTCCATAGTCTAACACAACCTTTAATTTTAACATAAAAATGTTAATAACATAAAAATTATAATTTTCCATATAATTATGGCCCGTTGAAACCGAAATGTTAGTCGGTTTATACAGCGTGTAACAAAATACCCATATACATCAAGAAGCACTGAAGAATACAGGTTTAATAGAATCTCTACAAAAAGTATCAGCTTACAATACGTTTAAAAAAAATTGACACCAAATACTTGCTGTCGCATGTCTTGATTTTATAAATCATACAAACGCGACACAGCACTACAGGGGTCACTCGCTAATTACGAAACATTTCTTTTGTAAATCTAATCGCTAGTACCTATCTGTCTAATTTGAATTCGCATGAAAAAAAAAATGGAAAAATTCATAACTTCGTTCCATGAAAACATGAGTTTAAAAAACGCTTCCCGTATCGTTTGTTATGTTATCTAGAAACTGTACACTTGATATGTATATGTATACCCCCTTTTTGTTACACCGTGTATAAAATTAAGTATATGTAAATAGTCTCAGATGTTGATCCTTATCTTGTCGTCTTTATATCTGGCAGTTTGTTTGTGCGATTTAAAACTTCTTAGAAATTCGCGGTTAATATGTTTAAAAAGATAAAGAGCTTAGGTGAAAGTTTGCCACACAAAGAGGTACCTGAAGTCGAGTATTTATTTATCAAAATATTTAAGTTGATTGTCACAGTGCTTGCATCACGCTGCATGTTGGGTGTCGACGCACCTACGCACGTACTTACAGGAGTACAGTTCTGCATCATCAAGTGTTTCTGTACAAACGGAGATAGGTACTATTACAATAGGTCGTCGGAATACCTAGAAAACATATTTTTAATTTAGAAGTGTCACGTTTATCAGCCAGTACTACTGCTTGGTCTCTGTCGATTGTCGTGGTCATTGTCTTCAATTGACGTTCAAAAGTACCTTTCTAGTATATTTGAAATCATAATTGACTTTGGCTAAGCTTCTAAAAATACTCGCGGGAATAGTGTGGTGACGGAAAACATATTGATCTAACTCAGTACTAAAATGTAGAATCTGATTATCTGTTACAAAGCTGCTTAGCATTACTTTCTAACACAAAAGTACCACAATTCAAATGTAATTGTCTGAATAATAAATGTGGTTTCAGTGAATGCTCTGACCTGACCTGCTTCCAACTAGATTAGGGTCAGAACTGACTCAGCCTTAACCAGAATTTGGCTGAATGCTGTTTATACGTACCTAGAGAATTTTATAAAATGTTCAGTATAAAAGCTGACGACTAAAAAAGCAGACGAAAGTGAAATGTTTGGCCGTAGTTCAGGACAACTCTTCCTATTTTAAAATGAATTTAAAAGTAAAGACGTTTCATACTGGCCACTCATACTTACAATTGACACTCATAATTGAACCAACGAAACAATGTAACTAAGTATTGTATTGTGAATCTAATTGAAAAATAGCAACCTATGGAGTTTCTTGCTCGTTTTTCTCCGTAGGAATCTACACTTTGGAACGAGCAAATAGCTTTAGAGGACTGACCGACAGACAGACATTTTGTTTTTTTTACAATATTGTAATGACGTTCACAAAAGTACCTACTTTCCAGGTTTATTTGAAATTCATAATTTTGACTTTGACATACGCCAAACATTTAAAGTTAAGTTAAAAGTTGCCAGGAACAATAATATTTATAGCCTCGCCCATAAAATATGGCCGATGACTATGTTTAGCTCAATTACAGGTGTGGACCAAGGGGGTGCAATTATAAAACGTTTTGTGACTTACCCGACCTCTATTATAAGGTCCCATTGTTTTTATTGTATTTTTATTGATTTGCTACGAGTTTTTGGGTTATTTCGTGGATATATTTTTGTATAATTATTGATATTATATTTAGATGAGTTTCGAATTTTGTTAATTTTATTATTAATTATAGCATTGAAACTCTTTGGTCGTTTTTAAATGCCGTTGAATTTGTGTAATTACCGATATCATCGAATCCAAACTGTTTGAGTTTCGATTTTATATGTTTTATTCTTTTTTTTCTTTAAATTAGGATTTTCTCCTGTGTCGTGGGTGCGTTTACAAACATACAATTTCACATAGGTACACATGACACCCAGACACGAAACAACAATTTGTAAATCACACAAATAGTTGCTCCGTGCTGGAATCGCACCCGCTACCCGTTGCGCGGCAGCCAGTTGCCCAGCCACCACGCCAACCGAGTCAAAGATTAGTTCTATAGATATAATATGAGACAAGAAAATGTAGATCGATCCACGGATTTAGATTGAAAATAATTGATTAATTTTGTCCATTTACATAAAACAACGAAAAACATACTAGAATCATAATTAAAACCACCGTTTTTTACACAAAACCAATACCTACATAAAAAAATTACCTCAATAGACCAACTAGACACAATAACTATTACTAAAGCTAGATATAAAATAAATCATAAACAAATGATAGATTACATTAGTGACTTATGTGCTGGGAATATCAGCATGACACGTCAGTTGACCATGAACTAACATTGGCATTCATAGAGACTATAGTGACTGGTATTTAAATTATAAACAACTGTTTAGGGTTAAATTGATGTTTGAATAGCTTAATGTTATTTGTTTAGTGGCTTTAGGGCGGGTAAAGTATTATAAAGAGGTTGTGATTTCAAAAATATTAGTTTAAAAACACACGTTGCTGTGGATGCGTTTGGGTTCCACCAATCATATTCATTGGTACATGTTTTTTTATATACACTCGGCGTCACAAAAACCGCACCTCTTGGAAAATTGTAAGTTTAAAACATGTCCCGCCAGTAACGAATACATTACACCTTATTAATATTGGTATCAATTGAAAGTACGTTTAACGACCTTTAAATTAACAACAGTTAGAATTCCTAAACACAACAGATCTCATCAGCACGTAACGTTAAAAAAATGTTGTCATAATATTCAGAATGGGATAACATTCCTCAAGAGACTGTTGTCACATTAATTCGTCCATGAGAGAAAGCATGGAAGCAGTCATCAGGGCTAGGGAGGGTAACACTAGGTTTTAAGTTGTTTTAAGGACTTATTTGCTGATAAAAAAAAATGTAACTTTTTAATCATTTGCGTTTGCTTGCTTTTTTTATTCCCTGGTAAACAAAAAACCAAATCCATTGATTTATTCTTAAATTTAAATAAATTGCCTTTCCAATGATACCTTACAGTCATATGTCTGCCATTGATTAATAGGGTTAAAATGACTATGAAGGGAACTTTTAAAGAGGTGCGATTTTTGTGACGCCGAGTGTAGTATGATGCGTGTTATGGATGCGTGCTATGGGCCTATGGATGTATGCTACTCGTATGAATGGCTTCCCTTCTATCAATACATAGCATACATCAGTGAAAAGTGGTCAAATAATTTCACAGCTTAGCTATTACATCTTCGTAGCATAGCTACGTAGCACATCTCTGGTGGAAAAGCACCCTAAGAGGGTTAGATTTCCTGGTCAAGCATAGAATTGTAAGGCTATTTTCGAATTATCGAAAATTCCTCAGTATCATAAAGTCTGAAATTGTGCAAAATGGGTATTGTACTGTCATCTGTCAGTGCACGTCTGCACAAAAAAAGACTTGATCCTCGACTCAGACACAGACCTGACAATACCCAAATATGTAGGCCATCATAAACACCACAATAACACGACATTATAGCATTAATATCAAAATCGAGGCCTAATAGAGTATCACATTATGGCCGGGTAATAGAGGTGTACCTCCGCCTCGCGTGCCTCATCTCGTCTCGGAATACTCGGATAATTGCAGTGGACACGAGTCCCCCCGAAATATTTCGAATATTTACGAAATTATACACCAGTTTGACGGAATTCTCCGACATTGTTATTTAGAGATGATCTAGTGTTGACTTTTACGTTTTTTAATAGTTGTTGCCAGTATCAAATTTAAATCGTCTACATTCCACACGAAATTGAATCGATGATTAATCTGAATTCGGTTTTAAGTTCGAAAAAATGTGATTTATTGATCCTATTGAGATGATTCGGTATTTAAGTTTTGTAATAAACAATAAGATGACCTTCACTGTGTTTTAAGACAGAGAGCAAAGTTTACAACGCGTTGAAAAGTAAAAAAAAACAAACTTTGTAAACCAATAAATCCAGAAATGCATTAACAAAACGCTAATGATAAAAAATGGCGACCGTAATAAAAAAAAACGAAACAAATGACAGTCCTAATTCTAAATTCGTAATTTAATTTCAAACTTTCCGAATTCTAAATTCGAACAACAAAAAAGTACCGTTACAGAATTATTCCAAATTCGATAATTTCTAACGGAATGCCGCGTGACTAATAGGTCGTCGGCTAAAACAAAAACGACATAAGTAAGAAAATGTGAATTTATCAAATGCAACTGACAGTTTTGGTAATTTTTAATTGATGACCCGTGGGTCGGGTCGCCGTGGTGAATTAGACATTAATGAGCTGATAATGTGTGAGCCTTTTTGTCAGAAGTTGGATGCGGCTTTTTTAAATGTTTTGTATTGTGCCATGTTTACGTTTAAAGACTTCTGTTATGCCTAAAGGTGGGTTTGGGTTACTTCTGTTGTGGACATTTTTGTTTATTTGTTTTGTTTATTGAATTTACGGGTGATTATATGAAGAAAAGGAATGATTCTGTTGTGTAATTATAATTCCGTATTTGGAATATTGTTGTATTTTGTTTATATTGTCATCATAGTTGGGGACCCAGGAATCGCAGCAGTTTTGAGAGGATGTAATAGGCTTGTCCCAATACAAAAAAATGTGACCCAAACCTGTGCCCGAAATTTGTTCGAAAAATCGGAATCACGCAATAAAATGCATCGAACGGGAATTATACTGGAAACCTATACACATACATCGTGTCTGGCTCCTGTGAGAATAGATAGAGACAATAAAATTACACCAAATGATAAGCTCATACAAAAACATTGAACACCTTAATTCAAAAGACACAAAACATCCCTAACCAATAGAAAACTCACAAACGAAATAAACAATGATCCTCAATAATTATACTCCTACTAAACACACCTTTTACTCCTTTGAAGAAAGCAGCTTACAACCCGTATCATTATTCCAGTAAGTTTACGTTAAAATTATAATTCCATTCGAAAACAACAAAAACAAGGCTAATTAAACAAATGTGCTATTCACATCAAATAAATGCGTCATTATACATTATCCTTTTGTGAAAAAATGGCCCCATTTTAGCGAACTTTCGATATAATGAGAGTTTTCGAAATACGCAAAATGTTTCCGCGCCAACCAAATGTCCGACACCTCGGGGTAGTTATTAAACACACACCGCCGGGTGCGTTTCCATCCACAAGAAATTAATTACTTACCACGAATTATTCGCGATTTTCGCGAATGCCGAAAAATTGACAATGTCGCCACCGCAACGCGAATTGCGTATTGCGAACGCTCCATGTAGGTATCGCGGCGACGGACCACACAATGGTTTGACAGCTGTCATTTTCGAATTTGGAATTATTGTTCTGTTTGCACAAATTAGAACTGTGCTCGCGGCCTTTAGCGGTTTTCGTTTATTGTTTTTTTTTTTTTTCATTTACTTCGACGCCATTTTAGTGTATTTGTCGTTAGTTCGACTGCAGAGCGCAATATCTCGATTAGGATAACCCATAAGTCTATCACAGCATCTTCCAACTGTCGTAATTTTCAATAACCGCACAAATCTGCAATAGTGTATCAAATTCAGTTTCTATAAACATGGGACCTTACTAACTTTATTTTCCAAATGGTGAGATTTGACCATTACCTCTATTTTTAACATATTATAACAAAACATCACTCCTTTTGAACACATAAGAGGCCGGATTTAAATTATAAAACTAGAATAAGACTAAAACAACTGAGATAAATGTTTTATAATAACTGAAAATGATGACGTGATGGTTAATGATGACGTTATGGCTTAACTAGATCTCCACAGTACCTACAGGGGTTAAGCACCACCAAACGTAGATACTGGGCTATTAATGTATTAATTGAAATTGTATTAACATTTATTGCATTGTATTGTAATACATATTGTAATACAATGCAATAAATGTATACTTATGGTAAAAAGCCAGATTACAAAGTAAATCTTATTACCTAAAATAAAGATTTGTGATGAGAAAAATCTATTTACATTTTATAAAAGACACAGGAATTGAATTCAGAGCTCGTTGCACAACTGCCTTTTACTTATAACCAATTTACTTAAGGTTTAAACCTCATCATCCTGGCAAGATTTTAATTTGTATTACATACACAGATCTATATAACCTAATATACTCACACATATATCTACATACATAATATACAAATGTAAATTCAAACATTATTCCTTACAAGTCCTTTCTTAATTTTATTCTTTCTTACAACGTTTGGTAACAACGTTCCCAAGGAGAGCCCCTCAACCCTACATCGCCCCCAGTTCGGTCCTACTCGCCCCTCAACAGGAAAACCTTAAAATCCGTTCCCCACACTTTCCCAAGACAAACATAGTAAGACGCGTTCCAAATAAGTGGGGAGCGGGATATTCCACTCTAACACGTATAACTAGTAGGTACAACTACCCCATGTGTTCGTGTCGTCTGGTTCTCCACTAGGCCTTTATTCACTACTGTTTTCAGTAAAATATCCATTGGTTGTTTACTGTTTGTAAATTGGATTTAAGCTTTTATTGTTAAGAGTTTAGAAATCCACCATTGAAAGTGTTTTCAACAAAACCTTTTCTCAAACAAAATCATTCAGCAAACTGCGCAATATCGAAACTTTTCACTAAAAATCCCTTCTCCATGGACACAATAAAATAAACAGGTGCCACGACAATACCAACAATAACCCGAAAACTTTACGAAACATATCCAAACACGCTGACACCGAGCCTACACAAACAGCAACAAAAAGCGAACAAAACGATGCGCCCGCGCAAATCTGACACAACGGACGTATCCACTACAAACGAGCTATTCAAACATGGAACACAAACGTCACGTATAACTGCTCACTTAACCCTACAATAGCCATAAAGAATTACAATTAATCGCCGCGACGAGAAATGCCACCGCGCCGGTAAAAAAACGTCAAAATATTGTCGGTAGATGCGACACGGTACCCCCACCGGCGGCTACCGGGTAGCCAATAGGGAGGCGCGGTCGAGGCCCGCTACCGCTTTTTAGCCAATGGCGTTCCCTGGGGCGGAGCCTCGAGCTACGCACGGTGTTTCGCCCCCAGCTAAAACCTTTTCGCCTGCAGTCGTTTACAGATAAGCCCGCGGGATGGTCGATTATTATTACATTTCATACGCGTGATTCTGTGATCTACGCGCGTCGCCTCGGGCGGTTACCGAATCGATAGCGATGTACAAAGCGGAGTGCGATACTAGAATTAGTTTCGGAGATATGGTAGAACTTGAGTTGTTGTGATAGAGACATATTGTGCGTTCTGTGATATGTTTGCCTTAGTATAGATATAGCGTACGGTATGAACCTTTACATGCAGTGCCATCGTGAGGTATGGATGTATCTGTCTTATATGCTTGTGTAGAGTGCAGCGGCTTGTTACCGCTTGTGATGGATCGCCCAATGTTTGCGCTGCTCTATGTTTGTGATCCTGTTTGCTATAACTCCTTATAAGCAATCCTATACTGAACGGTTGTTTTAATCGTAGAAGTGTGTGGGTCACTCAAGTGTTTGTTGTATTTTCTAACGGTGCCGTGTCTTTTTACTTATTAATTGAGTATTCTATATAAAAAACAATGCCGTCGTCTAGTAATAATCTTGTGTTGTATCTACCTAAATATCTAAAATATTTATTAAAAGTGATACATTATTTATGAGACAAAAAATAAAAAGGCACCACCATATAGTTTAACAGCGGCAGTAAAAGGGTTAGAAACATTAAAGTGCAAATTAAATTGAATAGTCAACAAGATTTTTTTCAATATTAATCTAAATTAAGTCTTTGACTGCCAATAGAAAACCGTTGAAGGCAAATCCTCCGCTAACGTCGGTCACCGGTGACCGCCGTGGCGTTCAAAGTGTTAAACAATAAAAATAATTTAAACGACAGCTAAAAAGATTTTCGATATAAAATTCAATTTAATTTACTAATACATGTGTTACCTACAAGCAATTCAAAATACAGAAAACATTCAAACATGTGGACAAAGAATTCTATCAATAAGCGAAACGTGTTTAAAATGGTGGAAACTTATAATTTATGAATATTCTACGACATGCCACAATTAAAGTTACTTATAAAAATAAAAGCACACTTTGAGAGAGCGACGCGATGTGGCCGCGTTGCTACATTTAAAACATTCTCCCAAAGGATATAATTAACTAGCCCGTATTCTCTAACTTATACTTTTAAAACTTATACTTAATTGGCGGTCCTCGACAAAAATTACACTTTGAGACATCCCCTTTTTTTATTTAGACCCAGCTACAACATCGACCGGTTTGTTTTTTATTTTTTTCTTGTACATTTTACAGAAAAGAAAGAGGCTTTGAATAGGTTTCTATGTTATGTTTTTTTGTTTGTTTATTTTTATGTATGTATGTAATTTAGGCTGTATAAAAACCTTTCTCTTACAATTTTTCTTGATAATAAAATTTTTATTTTACTATTAATAAAATTTGGGGTTGTGAAAATTTTATTTTTAGGGTTACGCCTGTTTCGGTTGAGTGCTAAGTAGTTATATCAATATTTTCTACACACTTTGTTTGATACTGGCAAACAGATTAGATATTTTATGACCACGAACTGCCAATTAAACTGACCATCAATCAATGACCGGCAGGATAAATAAAAAAAAATGTGTTTGTCATTTTTATAAACCACTTCTGGTCAAATAAATGTGACACCTTCAAAAACTACTACTCGCGTTATTTTAAAAGGCTGTCAATGCACTTATCTATAGTAAAGTCTTGATCTTCTGGACACTTACCATTGGATAATCCGTTTGTTAATTTGCCCCATATCCCATAAAAATATAGATAAAATAAATTAAACAGAAATTTACATCATCACAACTATGCCTATATTCCACATTAATAATTGCAATATATCATTGCAAACTGTATTAATAAATGTTGTTATATTTTCTGAATAATAATCTCGATCTCAAAGGGATCTAGGTATGCTTGGTAGAATCATATTTAGATGAATGAATCACTAAATTTTTTAACCAAAAACTACATTATTTTGTTAAATAAGTAAGTAGTTGCATGTCACATGGTCTTGTCTCTGAGATAGCTATTCTATGAACAACATATTTGGTCCGTTGTTTCTTTCACACCAATCACATCAACCACAATTTATTAAATCGGGAAATAAGTAAATAATCAACAGCCTATTAGTGGCCACTGCTGATCAAAGCCTCTTCTCGTATGGAGGAGGTTTAATCTCTAGCTTTGAGTATCCATCGCCACGGTTGCTCAAGTGTTTCTTTAAATCTGAATAAATAAAATATATCTAATAGCTTTCTTGCCGACACAAAACTGTTGAAGGCAAAGCCCCAGCTAGCACCACAGGCACCAATCACGGTTGTTCATCATAGCGTTTAACGCGTTAAGTGCAAAATCTCGCGAACGGCTGGATCAATACTTATGTGTATGAGTATTTTGGTTACTAAAGTAATTGATATGTTAGATATAATGATGGGAAGGGCCTGATGCAGAAGGCAGGACTTCTGGACACAGCGCGTATTGTCCGGAAATTCCTCTCTTGAGCCCTGACCGCCGGGTAACTTGACTTTCTCGCGTTAATGGTGGGCTACTGCTTTTCATATTTTTAAATGTTTTCTTTTTCTAATAAAATAATTAAAAATGTAATAATCAGTTATTATCTCGCTCTCGTATGACGATCTCTCTCTCTAACCTTTCTTATGTCGGGATATATAACAACAATAGAAAATACATCATATCTCGCGTGGATCTGCGTTACGGCACACGACGGGTTAATTTAAAGAAAGGTTAGCGAAAACTGGCATGAAGGTTAAGAAGTGCAACTACCACAAGAAGTCTATAAGTGGAATCAGGAATATTCCCGACGGTACTCATTAAACTTTCTCAGCGTAAATGAGATCGTATGATATAATATATAATATGTATTATTATGTCTTACTTATATTATGGTATTCTATAGTCTATAATTATTATCCTCTTCGTTTTTATGCGATCTTTACTATTTTTATTAGCTGAATGTGATTTATAAAGTATTTGCTGACTTAATTGACACATGGGTGTTTTGCATGGAAAATATTATGTTAAATTATCTGTTGGTTAAACTGGTAGAAACTTAAACACACCTTGCCCTGGAGCTGCAAACTGCCTAGCGGCTTTACCGGGCTACGGCTTGAAAAGCAGGAGTAGGAATGGGGTAGTTTTTAGTCAGTAAGAGTCTGACACTGCCTCTCGCTTCGCTCAAGGCGGGAGAAGTCATTGGATGATTTATATATATATTGACCCCTTAAAAAACACAGATTGTGAAAAAGACTGTAGGTACTGTGTACTTATTTAAACTTTAAGTACCTACTACTAAAATCAAATCTTTCGCTAAAACCCTTCCGCATTCCGCCGCTTTACTTATTTGTGTGACTTTCATTTTACAAACAATATTTTATCTAGAGGAGAACCAAAAATTGTAAAAAAAAACAATTTTCTTCTTTTTGTTTTCTATTTATCTACATATTATATAACAGAACCTTACCTTGTGAAAAGGTGGTCGATGGCCATTGTCAATACAGTTTTTAGAGCCGTCGGTATCAAGACTTTCTTCATAACTTTTTTTAAGAGGGGAAAATCATCCAATGACTACTCCGGCCTTCTGCGAGGCAAGAGGGAGTGTCAGACTCTTACTGACTAAAAACCACCACGTTCCTATTTCCGCCCTTCGAGCCGAATCCCCAGTAAACCCGCTAGGTAGTCCGCAGCTTTCTTCATAGCTTAACCACAAAACATTATTGTTATTTTGCTCCATAAACTCATTTTTTTTTCGTAAAACAACATTCAATTGCAGTACTGTCTAACTCATGGCTGTAGAAAAAACATCCGATCACCGCATGTAAAATGGGAAAGTACCTAAGTTAGTTTGTTTCCTCTTAAAGTTTTCAGCACTACCAATTGCCTTAATATTTTGGATAGATATATACCTACATGTTTTTGAAAATACAGAGAAGGACACCTAATTAACACGGATAAAGCTGTGGGTTAAAGTTAGTATGCTGTAAGATAAAGAAGCTATGTAAGTTGCATTTTCCTGCCTACAAATTGAACACATCCGAGTTACAAGCTACTGCGTGCACAGCAAATAAATACATGTTAAACAAATTGTATCGTGTCTGTTAGACTCATAAGCTATTTTCCAATAAGTACTTTTATACCTATTATTAATTTCTTGATAGTATTTCATTCCATTTTGGTTTTTTGCCAGACAATCTTGTGTGTCCATGTCCATCTATTTCTAAAATGAAGTGAGAAAATAGCTAAATCTTCATCCATTAAAAGAAAATTGAAATATCTTTCTTTTTCGTCAAACCAAAACCGTAAGCTCATTAAAAAAGTCATAATTTCATTTCGACTCAAGTAATCACTAAATTAATTTCCACATAAACAAAAGGGAATTAAAATCAAAATGGAAATAATCGCGAAACGAAACGAAATGAAAGGTATTATATTTTTTATGGCGGTTCGCGATCCCATTAAGGCGCTGTCATCGCCCGTTGATAAGATTTAAATTAGCCGCACAATAAAGCTCCTGTCAAATCCGCCATTAATTTCGAATTTTGAATTTGGAACAGAAGCGGTGTTTGATTACAGCACTGGCTGGTAAAGTGGCCAAGTGGAGTGTGGACTCTATGGATGGAATGAAAGAGTATTTTAGCTAAGTATCTAATAGACATTTAATTTTGACAAAATTGTTTATGGATAATTATGTTGAACGCTACAATACATTAATACCTATGGATCATAGTAAAAAAAAAACCGATAGTGATCTTTAGGTTCTTTATCCATACCCTATGGATAAAATAACAAAAATAGACTATGTACCTATTACTCTTGTCGTTAACTAAAATCCATACTTAGGTTCCAAAAATTGAAAAGCTAAAGGCACACAAAAATACATATATGTAGAAAAGAAACAAACCTGTGACAAACAAAACAAACAAAAGTGAGAAAATATCAATAGTTAGCGTTAAAGCCATTCTCCTCCAAAGATGCGTTAGCCAGAAAGGGCCCTGAATGTAATTTTTAAACTAATTAATTTTGCTTCGCCTGTCCAAATTTGAATAACACTATTTGGCCTTCAATTGTCTGCATGCCAAATGTAAAATAACGGTCGTTTCGATGGAACACCGCACACGAATTCAAATAGCATTTTTAAAATAAGAACGCATTTTTTAGAAGCTCGTGCCGCTGAAAAGGTTGCAATAAATCACACGATTTTTTTTTTGGGTGCACTCCCAATTATATTGATTGTCAATTATTTTACTGATTCATAAATATTTTGCACTTTTAGTTTTGTTCTTTTATGCAACCGTGTTATAAATGCGTTTAACATGAGTCAAAATAAAGTCGGTAAGTTCTTTAAAGCTGCTCAAACTCATTATCTCAAAGAATCATAGGTAATCGTGGAGACTCTGTAAAAAAAGAAATGAAAAGAATATTAGAACAATGTATCACGCGGTACATCTGACGTCACGTCCCGTAATAGATATTGTCAAAAAGATTTAACGACATGTCACTTCAACCCCGCCCACCGGCCGACCATAATCTATATCGGACGCGTTCGATATTCGAATTTATTCGACTAATTGGCTATTTCAAAATTCGAATTTCAATAATCATTGCCGATATTATATTTTAATAGGCAATAAGAGCAAGGATAAAGGCAACGATTCTTTTTTAATAGTGTACCAGAACCAACTAAATGAGCTTGTCGTTATTTTTCAATTCTTTGATTTACTACCGATGAATTGTGAAGCAATTAATGAAATGTTGATTGTTGTCGCGAGATACTACGGGGCTTTTATTTCAAACTTTTAATGGGCTTTGGTAGTAGTCTTTGATATTAAAACTATTTTTAGTTTAATACAACCTTTATTGGCGGCCATCTTGATTATCTGTCATTACCTTTCCTTACCAAGGAGGTTTTATTAATTAGATCCCGTTTTTGTATTGAAACTTTCCAATTTGAGTTTGCTATCTAAACAATAACGTTGGGATTGTCTAAGATACATCAACAACGTTCTATAAAGGTGCTCGTAATTTTTCTCCGTCGACTTTTTGTAATAGCACATTTATAACAGCAAATACGAACTATTGTGTGGTTAATACAGAGGTCAGGCGGCGGCGCACGGCGATCGCTTTTCTAAGCCATAACCGGAATTTATACCCGACATTATTCATGCGATGCTGTTCGGTTGTTTTCCTCTAATTAGAATCCATTCAAGCGTACCCCATTAAAACTCGTCTAAATTAAAATTCGAATAACTTACTAACTAGACGTATAAATCACAACCGTACATAAAGACAATAAAATATATTGTCCAAGCCGGCCGAGGATACGACCGAACAATAATTAATACAACAATACACGCACCGGGTAATTAAAATAAACTAATTTCTAAACCTGAATGGCTTGGCTTTTATGAATGAATATTCTATGCCTTTTTTTTAAACTGGCAACATTTCTCATTCTTCGTCTCGCGTACTGACAGTTCGGTTGACGGCGCGGCGTTCTTTTTTTTAAACGCGACCTCTCACAGCGGGGCGCAAGCGCATCCGTTGCGCGCTCGAATTATCTCATTTTAATTTAGGAATCGGCACTTTTTAATGGCGTTATTGAGCTAATAATTCATTTGAAAAATCTGAATCAATTATGGCGATGGTTTTCGTATAATTTTGTGGTGTTATTAAGTTTCTACTTTCCAGTAATCCCTTTGTTTCTTTCTCACGCTAAGCAAGGGTTGACTCCCACGAATTAGGCTGCTAAGGATTTTTATTTGCGGGAACATCGGATCGGGATGAGCAAATCGGTGTTCATAATTACAACGTTGGGGTATTTGGGCGATGGCGGCCGTGCACAGTAGCAATAACGTGCAATTTAAATGTTTCACATTTCGAACCGATTCTTTTTTCGACCGCGAATCAGTTGCGTGTGAGCACGCAGGAGAAATATTTGGTTATTGCCTGGAAACGACCTTTGGGAGGGTGTTGTGGGTATTTTGAAATGAATGTGGAATACTTATTGCTAATGTCCGTCGCTTGTTATTTCAACAAGAGAAACAATGAACTTAGTACGTAAATAGGTATTTTTGAAATATCAACAAATACCTAATAAAATAAATAATAGTCTGTCAGTCAGTGAAACTAGGTACTCGTTTCAAAGTGTAGCTTCGAATGGAGAAGAACGAGAAAGAAACTACATACGTTACTCTTTTAAAAAATACATATTTACAATTTCTCTAAAACATTTTGCTGATCAATAAACATTTAGGTATAGGTATGTGGCAGCAGTGCAGAGACATTACAACGCGCAAACAGAATTAACAAAATGTGGCACGGACCTTGCAATATAAAAAGGTCGTCGTAATAAAATAAAATGGGCATTAATACCAAATCAAGATTGTATAATATCAACAATTAGCATATTATTACAAAGATAAATAATTACACAGTTATTAAATAACTAAATATTAGGGGGCGTTTAATGGCGGTGTCCTAAGTTATGTCATCATAAAAATTACACACATTTTGCATACTAACGAGGTAATGACGAATAAAGGATATTAGCATTTATTAGTCACAAAAACTATTTAGATTTATTTAATAAAAAATCGAATTGAATAACTACCTATGTATTTGGCCAGTGGCTTAAGCCTTTGATTTGACATCAGAAAACTATTGAAGGCAAATCCTCCCCCAACTCCGGTTACCGACCTAGGGCCCGACAGAGGGAACGAGCTATACAACCTACATAGCTCTGTCCTTCTTGTACTGCTCAATGATCGACCATTCTGACACAATAGCAGACTAAGGCCCCTGATGACTTACACGGCGGTTAACGTATTAAACTAGTGGCATAAGTGCTAGCAATGTGTCAGAGGAGCTATAAGACAACTCTCTACTCTTCTCTACTCTAGCAGTAGACGTCAGTTCTACAATCGGGACATCAAGCTCAGAGATGTTCTATGGTCGGAAATGGGATCCGGAGCTGCTCCGGACTACCTAGCGGATTTATCGGGGCTCCGGCTCAAAGAGCAGGAGTAGATACGGGGTGGTTTTTAGTCAGTAAGAGTCTGACACTCCCTCTCGCCTTGCCCAAGTCGGGAGAAGCCATTGGATGATTTTACCGCCTTAAAAAAATGAAAAATCTCCGTAACGGACTCCTGTAAGTACTTGATGACACTACTCTTTAACAAAATAATACTCCCAACACTGCCACATATCAAAAACTCTTTCCTCCTTCAAACCTATAAGTTGTCTTCAACAGATATTCAACTATATGACACAACATCAAAGTTCAAATTCTATTACAGTTCGACCTGCTTGCGTCTTCACATTTGTAACAGATTATTAAAAAATTGGAAGATGATTGCAGTGCTCTAAAGTCTGGACCACTGTGCTTGAGATCACGTAGTCACAAAATAATAGCCTTCATTGTTGAAAAGAAGGAAATTATCTACCTATGCTTTCTTCGAAAAGGCATATTCATTTCAGTTGATATGATTCTTTGGTTCCCTTTTTGATTTCGTTACTGGCAATAACGTATTAGAATTATTTGTTTTAAAATTTGAAAATATGAGGTGATCTAAAAGTATCTACTACGGCTTTAATGGGAAGTAGTGTTGTATTTGAATAAATGTATATACTAGGTACTTATGTCACGAATATAATTATGTACCTACATTGGTCTATGATAATATCTCTTCTTTGCTTACATTGACAACCTAAGCAAATGATTTTAACCATGTCTATACATTGTTGTCTGTTTGTCTGTCAACCAGGAAGTTGGTGATCACCAACTTCCTGAGACCAGTCGAACTGGCGACCAATCATAAATAGGAAAATTGTCAAACGTCAACTGTCAAAATATATTTTTTTCCTTTAATAGCAACCGAGTGTCCAATGTTGTCGACTATACTGCCAGAGTGTCAAAATATTCGTCTTCACATTCGCACTTGACGGTTTTATAATATTCTGTCAGCAAAATGATCTGTCATTAGGCGTTGATTATTAAAAAATAAATGAGTGAGTTGAAAGCAAGCGGTTTGAGCCTCTAGGGTACAGCCTATAACAAGTGGGGATAGGTTATAAATATTATTTTTAATAGCTTTTATAACTAGGTACTTACAGAAAATTAAAAGTAATTTCTCTTTGTACGTGCCTGCGTCTACCAAAGAACTAAGTATTACTTATTTATTTTTAAAATTATAATGAAATTACTCATTTTATTTTAATTAAGTAAATGGGTGCCCTTTCATTAAAAGTTTAATTTGGAGATGGGTGAACCTAATTTGCTGATTTATCCCTCAGTCAGTCAGTCCAATCCACTCATTCGAAGTCGAACCTTGGATTCATCCATGAAGCTACTTGTCAAAGACAACTCGCATGAAAAAAGAACAGTGGTCTACAGAACCATCACTACAGCTAGTTTATTAAACTGGCAATACCCATTAACATTCGAAATATGAAACCACTCCACGACAGGTTACAAGCCACCGCCCACTTGTCCATCAAAAATCTCTTTTCCAAAAAGGCCAACTAACAAAAAAGGTTGAATAACATTTTACCAACTAATTAAAACTTTTTTCGTTGGCAACACTGTCTCGATAAAGAAAACACGCCTTCTCTATAAAATCATTAAGATTTCGTGAGCAGCGTGTTGCCAGTTAACAAAATAATATATCCCGGTGTTACGCGTTACGCGGGAGGTTACCGGCCACTAGTCACGACCCTCAGGTCGAGAGGTGGAACCATTTCATTTCTTTATTACTTGAGCCATCGATAGTATCTAACACTCGTTGAACGTTAATAAAGTGTTTTAGCTTTTAACAGGATATAAACAATATCTATCTGTAAATTAAATATAGTTTCACTGTAAGTTTGGCGCAGTGCATGAGCGACTGGTTGTTGCCCACATTGTCATGGGTTTGTATTCCCCGCTTTGGGTTGGGTAATTGGGTGAGGTGTTATCGCACCTTAATCTGGAACAACAATTTGCATGTGATTGTGTTCAATATTGATTCCAATTAAACCATAAATACTTACGTATTTTTGAAACGTCAATAAAGAAAGAAATAAACAATAGTCTATCCGTCAGTGAAGCTAGGTGCTCGTTCCAAAATGTACCTTCGAATAGAGAAGAACGAGCAAGAAACTACATAAACATGTAAAGCAACTAGGTACCTTTAGTTAGTGTTTGAAATAATTACTAGATTTAAATAAAAGCTGGTTATGCTTCATTACTCCATAACGCCTAGGTCGTAACCTTGTTAATGCTTTGTGTTGTTCTCTTGTTAAGTGCGCTTAGCAAATGAGGTCTAAATACCTAATTCATTATAAATAATAGCGACACGTTTTATTCTTTACCTCGCTCACGACCTTTTTGCAAATGACTTATGTTGTTACATTTTTTTAAGGGAAGAAAGTCGTCCATTGGCTTCTCCCTGCTGGCAATCCTTGGGCGAGGCAAGAGGGAATGTGAGACTCTTACTGACTAAAAACGACCCTGTTCCTACTCCTGCATTTCGAGCCGGAGTCCCGGTAACCTATTAGGTAGTCTGCAGCTCCGGAATGTTGTTAGGTTGAACACACAAACAATAGTGCTACAAAAAATATTGTCAATGCTTAATAAGAAAATAGTCATCAGTTCTTGCCTATCAAATCTAAGCCCAAAACTAAGCAAGAGAATGTAGACCTCGTGGTAACTTACACCCACATGACTAACCACCATCCCTTCAAACAGAATCATAAATCAACAAGACCACTATCCAAACCCGACTAAAAACACCAATTAACCGCTCCAATATTCCACGATATAGGAAACGCCTACCCATAAAATTATTGCCAGCACAAAAAAAGTCATTACTGTGTTACGCGGCTCAGCCATTCAGCCAGTACGCGCGTGCCCGAGTCACGACCCGAGCCGATCCGATTTTATTACTTACACGGACGGGTAACGCGTACGTAATTGAAGGTTAACGAACAAGTTTTCAAATTACGAACACAAGCTTTCCGAATTTGGATTTGAATTTAGATTCTTTTTTTTTAATTTTAAGCTAGTTGTACACTCTACCTATTGGCTTTTTGGATGTGCTACAGGCTACAGCTAATGTATTTGAACTTTTTGTAGGTGCTTGTAACATGAACATAAAAATAAGGGATAGAAAATATATATATATTATTTTTTGCGTTGATATAGTGTTCGCAAGTGCAACTGCCGGACAAAAGGTTTCGGGTTCGATTCCCGGGTCAGGTAAAGTACAGCTGGACTTTTTTCAGTTTTTCGAAAATTTCCCAGTAGTAGCATGGAGTCCGGAATTGTGCCCAGAAGGTACACGGCAATAGGCTCACCCCCTATTACATGGGACTTATAACACAAATGGTGAAAAGTGGGTTTACATTGTATAGCGGCATTACGTGCTGTAATGCGCACCTCTGCGTGCCCCTTCGGGGATAAAAGGGAAAAATAGGAAATTACATAACAAACACTAATATTCGAAATATCAATATACAGTCCCTGAAAAGTGACTTAATTAAATCCCTTTAAAAACATTAACACAAGAACACCGTGTAGAGAGTAAAGGACACTGACACGCTACATAATTGTTTGAGAAGCACAACTCATAACTCAACGTCAGCCGAACTAAAACACAGGCAAACATAGCTTCCTTCATTACCGACCTGTTACAAACCAACCTCCTTGCTAAATTACTGGCTGGACAGAAAATGTGCCATAGACAGTTTTTTTTGTAGATTTAGTCATTTCTTCTTCTATGATTTTGAAAATGGAATTTGTTATAGATAAAAAATGATCTTGTCGAAAAACGGTGTATTTAAGAGCCTATAATTTTCCTATTCAGTGAATTTCAGCGTTTGTCCTTCTCTGTGTGTACAGACACTAAGTACATTTTAAGATTACGGTTTGAATAAATAAATGGCTTACGTTTTCAATAAATAAAATCGCACCAGTTTTATAACAAAATGTGTGTGAATACAAAAGAAAATTTTAAAGACGTTAGTTTCTTTACGACGTAACTTTTCTAGTATGTATCAAGCGAAATCATCAAATAAAAAATACACAAAACAACGCAAAGCAGCAGCGACGGAAATGCCCTCGCATTTCAAAACCACTTTTTATGAATCTTTAACAGAAAAATTACAAGAGATCCATTTCTTCCTAACCCAACAAGCTGTCAGTCAGTTCTATTTTCAAATCAATCTCGAGCACGTACTGGCAGGACAGTGTGAGTGCCGCGCATCGATCATACAGCCACGCCCCTCGGCCGCCGCGACAACCGGCCGCAATATAAACTTTTTGAATCGAACCTCTTTCGAAAATGGAATTTGTTAATCTGTTTTTAGATTAAGTATCTGTGGTTTTAGCTTGGTTGTTTGTTAAGAAGTGGAGAATTTAATTTTGATTATTTAAACTAAATTAAACTTTAACTTTAACTTAATTTGATGCTGAATTATTGTCCTTCGATGGTGAAACTATTTCTCATCAACATATCTAGGTATACCTATCATTTGGTTCGTCTACAAACATATAATTCATGAGAGAACCTCACGTGATTGACTGATCATCAAAGTCGATTTACATTAGAGAAAAATCATTATTACAGTAGCATTTTCTTACCTAGGTTCCAATGGTTCTGTCTGTGATTGTACTGAATTTTAACTTTGTATCTTTTCTCTACCGATTCATCTGGTAGCTTACTCCTTACCCTTCCACTCTGATTCCCTGACGCGATTGAAATTAATAACAACAACAAAAAAACAACACTAGCAATTTAAAAACAGCGGAATTTAAAAAGAGAACACTTGGAATCTCCAAATGAAACGCGCTACCATTCCAAAATACGCTACACAAATCGAATAAACAATTTTCAACACTATCCCTCTTAAAATAAAATACATTTTCTACTGAAATAATTTCAGCGATATAAGACATTTTAATTCTAGTTATTTGGTAATTTAGACTTCCGTTTTACGTAGCTTGATGGAATGTAATTTAAGCTGTAAGGGAAAGCAATTAAGTCGAAATTCATTTGGGCCGGGATAAATTATTATTTGAAATAATCCATGTTCTTTATTTATCGACT
The DNA here is from genome assembly GCF_023101765.2 of Spodoptera frugiperda. Lineage (NCBI taxonomy): Eukaryota > Metazoa > Arthropoda > Insecta > Lepidoptera > Noctuidae > Spodoptera > Spodoptera frugiperda. Next base: position 6,452,067 of record NC_064221.1, on the reverse strand, counting down.
ACCTGTATTGAAAGTATGGAAAGTAAAATTGGTGTTCAAATATTTTAATAGACTTACGAAATACTGTTCTATAAAATATGCTCCATTACCTAAGATATTATAGCCTACTAGCTAACCCACGACTTTGCTTGCATTTCCGTAGAATAAAAGATTGCCTATGATGTGTCATTCCATAGCATAATTTACCCCTATTGCCGATCCCTTCAGCCGTCTTGATGTTAAAGGGCAACAAAAAACACAAACTTTCACACTAAAACCTGCTCCTCCTTTTTTGAAGTTGGTTAAAATATCGTAGAAGGCTTTCAAACAAAAATATAAACAAAGAAACTAGAAGAGATTATAAGACTAAATAAATGATTGTCCATTGCGCAAAGTTTCAAGGAATACAAATAAAAGTGAACTCACTGGCTATTTACTTTACGTCTTATTGTTGTTTGTTACAAAGTTTACTTACTGGCCGGTTAAATAAATTTGGTGCAATTTCATTATTTATATATTTTTCTTTTATTAACCAGAGTTAGTATGTAATTTGCTGACCAAAAGCCACTTCATAGAAATTAATAGAAAAAAATAACAGACGTATAGGAATATTAAGATAATATTATTTTAATACTTATGAAAATCCTTACCGTCATTAGAAATTGAATTTAAATATAAGTAAGATAGTGAGCGTTTCTTAAGTTTCTCAGTGTACCTAAGTATTAAGAAAAGCGTTATCAAGTAGAAAGTCACAATAGCACTAACTAGGTCTAGCTAGTTCTAAGTACTAGCTAAAGTTTAAGACAACGTCGCTTTATTACCTAAGCGTAGACTTGTATTAACCCAACAAGATATTCTGGACTTCGTTTGAAACTAAACTTTCATACAACAGTTACCGTGCGCAGTCAAAGACTATCCAACTAATTTATATTTAATAATCCATTACTCACATATCACAAATAAAACTGAGCCACATTCCGCAAATATACTAATTAATCTTTCCGAAACACGCAAAAAATAACATACCAACATAATGATAACTCAGTGCGCGCTACAATGAGGCATAAAATTCTTGATGTCTGGTACACACAAAAAGGTTACTCGAAAAAAGCGACATCTGTTATCGAATAGTCGACCTAAACACAGCAGTATAGAGTACGAACTTGTTCCGAACGACTTTTTATTTTGTTTTTTTGGCGGTTTAAAAATGCTGGAGCTGGCCGCACCGCCTCGGGCATGGCACGGGCCGGCCGCACTCAGCCTAGAAATCTTCACTTCAAATCTGTGCTTAATGATTACGTACAACTTAAAATTACCTGTCAATATTAACTGTGGGCTATTATTTTTATGATGTCGACTATTTAATTTTAGGTGTAAAATATAAAATGGATTTTCGTTTAGTTGATTATGAGACCGGATGTGTTTTAAATTATCTTTCAATATTATTATTAAAGTAGATACGAGTACACGTGGACAGCATTAACTCTAGTTCATTCAAAACAAAATTGTTTCAAAACTTGCGTCATTAATATTACTTAGAAGCAAAGACAGTAAAGCCCTAATTTAAAAAAAAATAGATACCTACACTACAAAAAAGAAATACAAAATTTCTTTAAAACCCACAAAAAATCATGGACCAATTTGAGTCACTAGGAACACGTAACATTTCGTACCCCTACGCCTAAATCGCTGTAAGATTATACCCACCAATCATACACCAATCTAAATTATGATTGCTCCAGTAACGGTGATGGACGCGCGATGATGATTGCCTTCAATTAACCCGTCATAAGTCAGTTATCTATAAATCAATATAACCTTTTAACGTTTACCTTATCGGGCATAGATTGTCTACATATATTGTTCACCTTGTACCATCCATTTTATGTTAATCATAGTTTATTTCGCATGCGAATAAAGTATGTGTCAATTATTTTCTGTATAAATCAATTTTCTTACATAAAACATGTTTTAGTTTATTTTTTTTATTTGTATCACTAAGTAAGTGTTTTGTTTTGTTCTAGGTAAGCTGTGAGAAGAAGTTTGTTAGTAAAAAACTGACCAATTTTGTGATATTTAGCGAAAAATGACTTTTCGGTGTGTTCCTACTTTTCAAACTGTGTCCAACGATACCAACGCCACCTGGGTAAGTTTTTGAGACTATGAACTTCCATTTAAGCTTCTTGACAATAGATGGCATTGCGTTCGGAAAATAAGATAAAGTAATGCAAGGTAAAAATCAAATTCATTCCACGATTACACAGGCACAGTGACGTTGAATACTTAAACTAAACCATTTTCTAATTAGTTTTAAATTAAATTTTCTTGACGACTGTGCCACTTTCTTTCCTTATCTAAACTCACAACGCAGCGCCATCTATTATCGCATAGTCAAACTACGTAAGTAAGAAGTTAACAGAGGTTTTACTTAGTTACACTACTCGCCACTAGATGTCGCTAGCGATTGCATTCAAAATTTAAAAATATTTTAAATTATTGTCAACGTTTGGCGTATTTCATAGTATTTTATGCATTCGTAATTTTACGTAAAAGTATTTATAAATCACGTTTGATTTCAGGAAAAAAATCGATAAACCATAACTCATATAAATTATTCTAGATTTACTAGGTACAATTCTGCATAATCATCACTCGGTAATCATAAAAAGCAATTAACAAGTTTCAAATCAACGCTTCATTGTCCGAGTTCAAGCGTGCTCGGACCATTGACACATGAGTGTTGTCTCGTTGACATGTCGATGAACTAGTGCTGTGACCTCACTCGCCCACTCACTGCTTAACCCAGAATTAATCAGCATAACTTGGCCGCTCATAATGTCGCTGATTGCTTAGCCAAAACGAATGACGCTTTAAATTCCGTATACAAAATTTAGTTCCATTTTTCGCCACATGTCAAGTTACACTGGTTTTTCTATCTGAAGTGACATGGCTTGTCATATTAATGTTAGGTACTTATTTCTACCTGACCCTGTTCTTTCCCTGGGAATGAAAATAAAGTAAGGATGGGTGAGCCGACGTGGGCAGTAGAAGGTGTAACAATAACTGTACCGTTATATTTCTATGATTTATTTCATTTAAATAGATATTGTGTTATTTTTTAAGTGACGTCTAGTATGCATTGACGATAATTCATTTTGTGTGTGGGTCGTCTAGTCTTGTGATAAATTTAATAATTGTTAGTTGCGTATTATTTATTTTATTTTATTTTTGAATCGGTAGAGGAAACTGTTTATGCGTACTTACTGAGTGACTGTACGTGTCGGTGGGACGTTTGAAGTTTTTCCGCCTAAATAAAAAAGGTCGGCAATGTTAATGCCACCAATCTACCTAATTCTAATTCTTACATATTATTTATAACATCGAGTCACCAAAGCTTTAAACAGAGAGGAGTGGAAGGAAGGTAGGGAGGCCTTTGCCCTGTAGTGGGACGACCATGACTGGAATCTAAATATAAAAAAAAAATTAAAAAAAATAAATATAATAAAATATTTTTTTAACATCTGACAAATCGTTTTTCCATTGAATACTTACAATTTGCAAACAGAATTCTGAATGCAAACAGTGACAAACATTGTCTACATTATCGCATTAAAAACGTCACGCCTTTTTATCCACGCAGAGGTGCATATTACGGCACGTAATGCCGCTATACAATGTAGGTACAACCCACATTTCACCATTTGTGTTATAAGTCCCATGTAATAGGGGGTGAGCGTATTGCCATATACTGGGCACAATTCCAGTCTCTGTGCTACTACTGAGAAATTTTCGAATAAGACCTCTGGTCTGGCAGTCACACTTACGACCACTCGACCAACGAGACAGTCTTTAGTTTTCGTATGAATATAATAAATGTTCTTGTAAGTAAAAGCAATTATTCCATGCATACACACGTCAGCTCTTCACAGAACAATTAGTTAAAGATAATTAGCTCTTAGACGATACTGGTCGGAGATACCTAATTACTAGTTTTTAGTGTTCGTCTACCATTCACAGACAATGCTAGGTAACTGATACACATTATTCAATCTTATACGCTTAGTTTTAAGATTGAAAATTGATTAAACTAGTTAGTACTGAATTAGCTAAAGTTTTGACAATTTTTACATAGGATTCATAGTTCTGTCACAGAATAATAAGTACCTACAAGTTGATTCGGTGTCCTATGTGCAATGTTACATTTCTCTTCGCGAAATAGATAGTCAGTCTTATAAGCTTAGTATTACGATTAAAAATTGATTAAATAAGGGAGTACTGAATTAAATAAACTTTAGTCCATTTATACATAGGATTCATTGTTTGGTATTATGTAATCTATGTGCTATAGCGGGGTTACCGGGGCTCCGGTTTGAAAAGCAGGAGTAGGAACGGGGTGGTTTTTAGTCATGAAGAGTCTGACCCTCCCTCGGGCCTACTTGGATAATTTTCCCACCTTAAAAAAAAATTATTATTGTAACAATTAGCGACTTTATAACCTTTTAATTTTATATAATGTTCATATCTTTTTAGGTACTTAATAAGAAGCAATCATACTTCGCACTAATACTATAAATGTGAAAGTTTGTTTGTTTGGATGTTTGTCCGTCAATCACACTGAAACTACCGATCGGATTTTGATGTAATTTAGTATATGGACAGGGTACAAGCTGACTTGGGTGATATGATACTTTTTATCCTACAGGAACGCAGGCCACTAGCTTTTTTTAACCCATATAAAAAGAAACCTAATTATTAATTACGAATAAAATAGACTTACAATTAACTAAAATTAACTGAAATTAGTAATAAAAGTAAATGCTGTAAACTAATCAAAAGCTTTCTAAGCTCTAGCGACGTGTCGTCAACGTGCGTACGCGCACATGAAATATCATTTCGTTCACGCACACATACAAACGTGTACAGTCAACAACGTTACATTCAGAACTCTTGAAATACGAAGTGACTTTTATTATTTTTTTATTTTTACACATTTTAGCCTATTGTAGTAATATGCTAAAGGCGTTCACTAGAGGACTGACCGACAGACAGACATTTTTAATATTATTATATTTGCTTTGACGTTCAAAAATGCACTTCCTAGTCAAATTGAAATAAACAAATTTGACATTTTGACTTTTTAATTTCCTGAAAAAAAAAACAGCAGCGTAAGCTAGCAGCTTTAGTGTACCCAGAGTGTACCAACGCACCTATCACTCACACAGACGCACAGTTTTACAATGGAACCTGATATGAGAGGTACAATGATACACATTCGCAGCACAGAGCGAGACGAAGCTTTTACACAGTATATGCGCGGGTTATAGAACCTTTTTGGTATAGGAAAAGTTGACTGATAGACTTTGTGTTAGTCTATGCAAAATAATGCAGTATTGGCTATTGATAAAGTCTGGAAAGTATAGGAAAAAGTTTTGAAAAAGAGTTTAAATTAATAGAGTATTAGACAAATCAATGATTTATAAGTTTGTAATTTGTAAATTTAATTATACTAATACCGGGCAAGTTTCGCTGAAAAGGAGGTTACCTATTAAAGGAATTTCTAACCTATTAAAGGATTTCGCTTAAAACTAGACAAATGAATTATTTATAAGTTTCTAAGTATATTTTGTAAGTCTACTAATTGAATTAAAGTCACTAAAGGGTGAAAGTGGCTTAAATAAATTCTTTAAAGTAACACGTTCTAATTGAACGTTGCACGCGTGGTTGATAGAAAAATGGCTCTTATTTACCTACAGTTACTCGTACATAGACGAGTTTCATATTAAGCAGAGAATATGACAAATGAGTTGCGTTTAGATAATGTATATACTTAATGCAAAATTATTAAAATGACCCACCTAAATATAGTCCACTGAAACGTTGACGCAATTCAATTATGCGCCCGATTAATCAATTACCAGTCGTCGCTCGATCAAAATTAATTAAATGTTAATATATTTCTTGATCTGCATATTGACGGTGGTCTGTGAGGCTGTGAGGCTGTGGCACTCCCCGTCTTTTATCGCGGGCCGCGGTACGTCAAGTTCCGAGCTCACCATGTGACTGCCGCGGGCCGCGACCGACCGCTCACGTGGCCTACACGCGCCAACCTACCAAATTTCAATTTTTAAACCACCATTTTCGAATTCCATTTCGAATTTTTCTGTTATTTTTTTTTTTTTTTTGTTTTTTTGTTTGGCTTTGAATAACTTTTAACTGACAGTGATCGTGTTTTGGTATTTTGTTTCTTTTTTTTTAATCTAGTGTTTTTTTTTATTTGTGCTTTTTGGTAAATATTGTTTTTTTCTTATTTGGTTGAATTTTACGAGAAGTGCGAGTTTGTGTTTGAATTGAGATTTTTTAATATATTTTTTTACTTTAAATTGATAAAGTTATTAACTGCAGTAAAATTGAGTATACGAATCCGGAGGTAATCACATATTGGTCAGGCAATTTCCTATACCATCAATAATAACGGGGCAAGTAAACAATAACATTATTTGATGTTAGATAGAGACAAACGTGCACAGAAGAGCGAGACAAAAGAATATCATCGATCTAAGAAAATAGAATTCTCATACGAAATGTAATGGAGGTACAATAATCGTGTAAAAGTTCACGATAGTTGGCCAACGTGAGGCGGTAACAAAACGATAACGCCAGCCTATATAGGACTTGAACAAATCGATTTTTGTATACTTACACTACTGAAATTAGAGGTTCGTATAACCTGGTCGGTTATAGCGGTCATCTCGGTCGGTAGATAATGATCCGTCGATGATTTACGCCGCGTTAAACCGACAATGGCACGAGATAACCCCGGCCAGTGCACAATGTGACCAATTAGAAAACTAGGAACGTTTGCCACGATGACTAAAATGAATGGGATCAACTTGGCAGAGATGACGGAACGAGACCTCACCGTCGAAGACATATTTAACGAGAACTTCAATTTGAAACGAAAGAAACCTCATTACGATTATGAAGAGGCTAAAAAAGCAAACTTAGTTGAAGAAACAGATCCTCTAAAATACAGGAACAACAACAATATAATCGATAAAGATGAGACTCCTCAGAAGAAGCGGAGATCGAGAAGTTTTGGTGACAATTACGACATCGATAAGATTGTGGAATCGAATATGATAATCGATAAGGAATCGAGTAAAGTGCGGCTGGAGATGAGGGAGTGTGACAGTTTGGAGTATAAGACTAATGGGCATGACATTGGTGTTGCTGAGGACGGCGATTATGGATTGAAAGATGGTACTGATATTAGGATTGATAATGAAGATAAGATTTTGGATAACAATGAAGATTATCGCTTGAACGGCCACGGAGAACATGGAAATGATGTGAGTAATTTTACTTACTTTTTATCTAAATATAACCGCACTCTGTTAGGGTTATACAAGGAATATTAAATATTATAGCAGAACTACTTTTAATAAGCTTACTTTTTACTCGTTTTAAGTTGATTTGTAGTTTAAGCTTTTGTGAGCTTTTAACAGCAGTTGGATTATAAATCACTAGGGCCTTCATTTTTGTGTTATTACTTTATCAATAGCTAACTTCTGCCAACGGCTTTGCCTACGTTCCCGTAGGAGAAAAAGTATCCTATATGTTATTCCAGACCATAATCTACCTCTGTACTAAATTTCACCCCGATCACTTTAGCCGTTTTGACGTGATTGAGTAACAAACATACACAAAAATACATCAACTCACAAACGTTTGCATTTATAATACATATTAGATAGATTTCAAACATTCTAAGCATATATAAGCAATTTATTCGTCTGAAAGATTCAAGCGATGAAACTTAAGCTTTCGTGAAGAACAGTTGCGCGTGCGACTACTCCAAAAACGTCACCCAAAGACAAAGTCAAAGCATTTATTTCAATTAATCCTAAATTCGGCACTTTTGAAACGTCAAAATGAATTGCACTTCAGTTTGGCAGTCAGTGAAGCTAGATGCTCGTTCCAAAGTGTAGCTTCGAATGGAGAAGAACGAGAAAAATAAATTACAATCACTCTAATACATTATTTAATCCTTTACCTATTGTATATTATGTATGTGAGAAATTCTGAAAATATAAAGCAATATTGATTAATTTATTCCAAATTACTGGTCACCTGTTTGCCCATTGACATTTAAACACTAATTAGTTATGTCTAGTGTATGTGTATCAATTAATGTCGGCTTTCCATTGTCAAAGGAGGTTGTGTTGCAAAAAGGTTTTCGTTTATTATCTTTAATTAATTGTTTTGGGTTTTATGTTTAATTTATGGGAAACAGATAATTCATGTAGCAATGGATATATTTAATTATTATTAACGTGTCAAGCTATTGGCTTTGCAATATCGACCTTATGGTATTATATTTATCCGGAGCTGCGGACTACCTAGCGGGTTTACCGTGGGCTCCGGCTCAAAAAGCAGGAGTAAGACTCTTATTAAAAAAACCACGCCATTCCTAGTAGGATATCCTGATATTCCCTCTCACCTCGCCCTAGGCGAGAGAAGTCATTGGATGATTTTCCTCCTACAAAAAAAGGTCTACATATCTATGTATTTTTTTACTGTACTTTTTGAAATCTTAGAAACAGCTTGATACAAAAAGTTAAAACGTTTAAGTAACGATAGATATAGAAAATGTCACATAACCCCAATTAGCAAATTATGGTTTTTAAAACATTAAACCTTATACACACATCCCAACCAATAGCGTCTTGTCTATCCTCCAGCATCTACGGTAAGATACATACGTAGCTATAGGTACACTCGTAGGATTTTCCATCAAACACGAACCGAAGCTAACAAATTAACAACCGTGCGCATGCCCGCTGCGTGTCTCGTTTACATTTGACCGTAAAAATCATGATTCGATAGCAAACAAGATAAGCCGCTGAAATTCCGACAATACTCGACTAATATCGACAATAGTCGACTAATTTGGACAATAGTCGCCTAAATGCCGTTAGTGGACCACAATGGAGCCGGCGAGTGGAAATAATCGCGATTAGTTTACGGTCAGTGCGGCAAAATTATTTATAACATTCGTGTATATGGATGTCCTTTCTACTTTCTAACTCTTTTTGTGTAGTGGTCATAAGTGAGGCAGATAGGGGTTTGGATACTGGGTTCTTAGATATTAAAATAGGTAGAATATAGTGTAAAAGTCTGTAATTTGACAGCACGTTTGGTGCGGTGGCTAGACAACCGGTTACAACGCAACGTGTAGTGGGTTTCCCGCACGGAGCAACTCTTTGTGTTATCCACAAATTGTTGTTTTGGGTCTGGTTGTGAACTTGTATGTTGTGTGAACACACCCACGACACAGGAGGAAATCTTAGTATGGGGCAAAGGTTTAAAAAAAGTAAAGAGTTCACTCCCGCCACTGGAATTTATATGTTTGAAAGTGATTTGCTAGTACGCTTCCATCGACTACTATAATAAAGCGAAATCCTAGCTTGGTGTTAAAATTATTTTATTAATGTAAAATATTTTGTCAATGTCTTTAATATTTTTATAATAACTATCGTAGACATACTAAAATAACTAAAAATCCCGGCTTACATACGTAAATTAGTAATTAGCACGCTGCTCATTATAAAGAATCCCTCTGTGACTCAAAACTAATAGACCTTTTCTCAATTAATTTACGTGAGTAAACCGTGATTTTTAGTCAATATCTTTAATGTTTAGTACTTTCATAGTAAACTCTTGTATCATTAACCAAATCGACAAAATTCAAAACTTTACGACAGACGCTACCGATGACTTTAACCCATAAACCAGTAAATTGGACATGACAGAAACCATCCGATCTCAGCAAATAAATCCAAAACTAGCATTTACGAATGGCCAATGACAGAAACGTCAATTCTTAATCAATTTTACACCATACACCCATTTATGTCCAACACATTAACTCGTGACCATATAGGAAGCATAGACACTCGGGGCCCGTGGTCGCGCCTCTTTTTAGGGTTCCGTAGCCAAATGGCAAACCCCCCCTCTCACTTTTAAAATAAGAGTGTGAGAAACCCGAAAAAAATATATGCTGTAGATTTCAATGGAAACTAACAACGAAAATTAGTTTGAACGAGATATCATTACATATTAGTTTTTAAGAAAATAAAACATTTTCAAAAACCGCAAATATAACTTTGTCGTTCATACAGACACTATGTAAAACCAAGTTATTTTACAAATTTTATATGATGTCATCTACTTGCTGTTACGGAGCCCTTAATGGGCGAGCCCGACTCGCACTTGGCCGGTTTTATTTGTAATTGTTGCTGGTCGGCAAACAACAAAACATAACCGTACCATAGATAACTGATGCACTTGTAACATGACACGTGCTGGCATGCCCGACCTCTGCACGTGTTGCAAGCCTTAATAAATAAAATAAAATATAGATGTAAGAATGTTTGTGGACGTTGTAACTGAACTTTTATTGGTTGGGCTTTGAAGAAGCTCGCTAAGTAGTTACGGCCATTCTAGATATTTACAGTTCGTATGAAATTACGTGCGGTAAATGGCTAATGTTTATATTGATTTTCAATATATTTCTAATAAATTGAAGTAAAGTTAATTGATTATGAGGTTGAGAGTTCAATGCCTGGGTCAAGTAAAGTAAACCTTTGGATTCGTGTCCAAAATGTCACAGTACTTTTTTTTAAAGGGGGAAAATCATTCAATGACTTTTCCCGCCTTGGGCGAGGCGAGAGGTAGTTGCAGACTCTTACTCACTAAAAACCACACCGTTCCTACTTCTGTCCTTCAAGCCGGATCCCAGGTAAACCCGCTAGGTAGTCCGCAGCTCCGGATCAGGCATCAACCCTACTAGGTAGTAACCAACTATAGTGGTCTGATGGCTCTGAGGCGCGCATGTTACAGTACTTAAAATCGCAATAACAACTCAACCATTGTTCTTTCGAGCAAAATTAGGCAAACATATATTAAGCAGAATCAATTGACACACAACGAAAGAAACAATATTAATAATAAAATAAACAAAACTCCAAATATCATTATCCAAGACTTCATCAAGACTCGAGACTATTATTTAAAGCACAATAGAAGTCCAAAACATTTATTTCATCCACCCACAGACCACAATACATTACTGTGTCACAATCTATGTCAACTACACACTTCAAATAACGATGCTTACGTGTCAAAAGTCAAGAGCCAACTGACCAAGTCGGGTGGTGCACACAACTAGGTCGGGCGTTTGACCTAGGGTCATCGTGTTGAACTATTAGCAAATTGGACATTATCTCTAAGACATTAGAGCCTACTATTATGATGGATTAAAGTAAGTGGTGTTTCGAACGGTTTTGCGGTGTTGTCAATTTTCTACGGCTTTTTTTTTAATAGTATTGAAGGGGCGAAAGTGTTCGATTTAGAAATAGCATTTTTTTTATTACCTAACCAATCGCAAAATCATCTCAGTTCTTTTATGTTTTTGTTATGGAATATAAACTTTCTAGGAAATTAAGTTTATTTTAGGTTAATTCTAAAAATAATTTTGAACCGAAACATCCGAATTAACACCTTCACCACTATCTCTACTATTAGACTTAAAAGTGCGAAATGTAGCGTTAATAAAAAGCCAAATAATACCTATCTTACTTTATAATAGTGGGAAAGTAATCTTTTATCTGAGCTATTTTATAATTTTAGACGCATCCTCATAAATCATGACTTCTCCCTCCATGGATAAAGCGAGGGAGTATCAGTCTCTTACTGACTAAAAACCACCCCGTTCTTACACCCTCTCTTCGAGCTGGAGCCGGCGCCAGAGAAATTCTTCGACATTTTCATAAAGTGCTCAGTCTATTTTCATCTTCATAAAATCAGCTCAGCAATTTCCAAGTACATCGCTTTTAGATAGACAAGATACACCAAAATTTGTACATTGTAATATGATTGCCTAAATGTAAATTCTAAGCATTATCACCTAGTGCCAACAAAACAGTTATAACCTATAATAACGCATCACACTTTATACCGAAACCATTTCTAATACTATTATAGTAATGACATCATTACCTACAGTCTAGACTAAATCACAGACTCGGAGTCTAGAATTTGAATCTAGTTTGTAGCAGCTAGATTTACGATTGTGAGTTTTTGTCACTTTTATTTGATTGCGTCGTTGGTTGAGGAAAAATTTTAGAAGCATAGCAGCATAGAGTTGTGTTTAGTAATCCGGTATATGTTAATTGATTGAATGATAAATGATATTTATTTTTGCAAATGGGTTACAAGACTGTTGACTTTTACACGTCAATCTCTAAAATTACTAGATGAGGCCCTTGATTCCCCACTTTACTATGGGACTAGTAACATGACTCGTGAAAAGTAAACTACTCATGTGTACCTTTGCTTAACCCTTGCAGAAACTGACTTTTATTTTGAGTGGAAAAAATAATCCAATGACTTCTGCCGCCTTGGGCGAGGCTACAGCTTCCTCTTTCACAGACTCTTACTGACTAAAAAGCACCCTAAGTATTCCTATTTCTGCTCTTCGAGCCGGAGCCCGGGTAACCGGCTAGGCAGTCCGCAACGAAAACGAAGCCTAATTTTAAGTTCTCGCGGTTCACCATTTAGTTTCGTGAAAACCTATGTAGAAACTAACGGAAGTTTAGAACTAAGTACAAGGGATTAAACGGAAAGTTCTCTAGTTTGCTTCTAGTTTAGATATAGAGATAGACTATCGTTAGTTGAAGGCTAAAAAGGAAGTATGGGAGAGCCATGCACGAATGGGCGGGCTCGACCAGAGTGATACCACGGCCTCACAGAAAACTGACGTGTAACAATGCATGCGTTGTGTTTCCCCCGACAACCCTTAAGTTGCATCGCACTTGTAATGCCTCTGATATTTTTGGGTGTCCATGCGCGGCGGCTATTGCTTACATTGTGATCCGGCTCGTTTACCGGCTTATACCACAAAAAAGTCGTCAAAATAAGTTAAGACTTGACACTAGTAGGGTCATCAATATTAAAAGCTTCAAGGAGTTTTCAAATTACATGCTCAAGTCACTCCACTTTTGCGACTCTGCCTTATTACCGTACAGTCACTTAAAATATAGTGGCTAGATGTCAAACTGTCACTTCATACGGACTACCAACATTATAACAAATCATCAATGTTTTCAAGTACCAACGCAATTCTTATTTCATTGTACATTAAGCAATTTTGATGTTTATGTTGTAGTGTATAAGATTCGTTTTCCTATTCCATGTGGTTTCTCGATGTGCCGAGTTGTATCAAATTGTTTGACGCCCACGCGTACTGAGTTTAGCGTACGAAGTTTCACAATGAAACAGGTAGACGGTACAATGATGTAGATGCTGTTGTGTAGACTAGATTTGGCATTCGTTGATAGCTATTAGTGTTGTAATGCCGTGTGGAATACATTTCTTAAATGCCATTCATGGGAAATTTCGATTTTAACCCCGAAGGGGTAGACAAAGGTACACACTTTTCAGGATTTATGCTGTAAGCCCCATGTAAGCCAGGGTGAGCCTATTGCCATATAACGGGCACATTTCTAGACACCGTACTATTGCTGAGAAATTTTCGAAAAAACCGAAAACAGCCCAGCTATACTTTGCTCGACCCGGGAATCGAACCCGAAACCCAAAATTAATACAGACGTTTGTTTCTCCTTATGGGGTTAATCATCGAGACAATACCCTAATTTAGAGTACGCACATTGCACCATCTAGCCAACTATAAATCTATGTCAAAGTAACGTTTCCCCAGTAACTAAGGCCATGTTCACCCATCCTTGTGTAGACCGAACCGAACCAAACTAATTCTGCAAACGGGAATGTTTGTCTGAAAGCTTATTTACTCGTTTACATAAACACTACTGAAGGCTAACATCTACACTAATCTACACTACAATATATAAAGCTGAAGAGTTTGTTTGAACGCGCTAATCTCCAGAGCTAATATACCGATTTGGATAATTATTTTTGTGTTGGATAGTACTTACATTTATCGAGGAAGGTTAAGGCTATAAAACATCACGCTACGATCAATAGAAGTCGAGCATAGCGAGTGAAACTGCGTGGGAGTAACCAGTTCAATATCTAAATTATTTGAATGCTCCCGAAAAATCTTTTGTTTTTATAATTTATTCGTTTTTGTCTTCGTGTTATTCATGCATAATCATTTGATATATCAAATCATCAAGGATCAAATAAACATTGAATCCTTTTTTTTATAAACTTAGTTTTTTTATACCATCTCCTGTTTGCGGGCGTTCAGGAGCATTCCGTTTATACCCCGTATTATCACCTATTTAGATACATTTCTAACTACAGAGCAATCACTATTACAAAGCTGCGCAGATTCACCTGACGATTAGTTTAAGTATTCCCATTTTCCGTCACACTTTTCCTCTAAACAACTATTTAAAGGCATATCTTTTATCTTTTATCTCGATAATGACACGAACGAAGCCGGGGAGCGTGCGAGTACGTAAAAACATGTACCGTACCTAATAGAAAGTAGTCGATTCCATTTCTTTATATCGAAGACAACAATGCATTCTGGCAGACATGATGAATTGATGACAAACCGAATTCTTGAGAACATAATGATTCATAGTTTGTAGGTTAAGCTGCTTGTTGTACTGTGGCACTGTGGATGGGTGAGACTCTCGTAATGTATGTAATGGTAAGGCGGTTTCACTCGGTAGGCTAGCGAGCGAGCTTATAGGGATGATGACGGGGTATGAAAATTAATAATGTATTTAGTCCATCAGTTGGGTAATGAAAAAATATTAGACACGTATTTTTTTATTTTATCATATAAGATAACAATACTTAGATAACGAATCAAAGTTTAGGAGTGGAAACAAATACTTACGTCATTTCTAAGTCTAAAATGTCACCTAGAAGTGACGTCACGCAATATTTCAAATTGATATGTCTTTGAAAATATTTGTTTCCGTAAGAAAATAAAAAAATCCTGTCTAATATTTTAAAATAATCTACAAGACGAACATAGTTTAGTCAGAGTCCGACACTCCGTCTCGGGAGGACCCAAGGCGGGAGAAGTAATTAGATGACATTACCTCCGCAAAAAAAATAAAATGAAGTGACACATAATAATATAAGGAATCAAATACTCTAGTACCGTACCATAAGTAGCCAGCTAGTAACATAAGTATTTGGCATATTTTGAACCTCACATTATTTTGTGTGGCGACCTGATGATTCCGTTAATACCTAGATAATGATACCTATCTGACTCTCATTAAGCTGTACATTAGTGACACAATAAGTAACAATTTGATATGTTAGCATGTCTAGAATCACACTTATGAACTTAGTTATGGTTGAAAGTTCAATAAAGTTTCACCGGTAATGCACAGTGTTGCCAAAACGAAAAAATTGAGGAAAAAACCCGCGTATTTCGTTTACGACTTTTTAAATTACGTTTACTGTAAACTTAATTGGATGATTTATGTTTTTGTGTTTGTTTTTATTTTAGCACTCCGTAAAGTTTTACTGTGTGGTAATGACACGGTAAAATACATTTGTCCCCCAACCCATACTTTCTCTAGGTGTTATAAAACCCCATTAAGGGACAACGGAGACTGGGCATAGGCGCCCTCTGACAAACATGATTTGATTTCCAACCCAACAACCAAGCATAGAAAATATGACCAACCCCCTTATGCAGGTGGCAATTTCTTAATATGCCTTTATGCAAAGAAATCGGAAATCTAGTAGAATGGACTGGTACCGACAATTGATTATAACATTGGACTGTAGTAATATTTATGATGAGCATGTCATGCTCATCATAAACATAGGCAATACCTAAAAATATTTTAGTCTAAGTAAGTCTTGGCGGGACGAATTCAACATCTATGATTGGATTGGCCGCAAAAGGCTTTGCACAAAGAGGGGTGGAAGGAGGGTGGGGAGGCCTTTGCCCTGCAGTGGGACCATCAAGGCTGAAATCTAAATCTAAATCTGAATCTAAGTAACTTCTCAACATCTTGTTTCCATGGAGACGATCCTAGACGACTCTTACCAAGTGAAATGTCACGATGAATCTACATAATCACATCACCCGATGATATCATAGTACTATCACAAACAAATGACGATCGTAATGGTCCTCAGGACATTGAACCTTATTTCCTAAGTGAGTGAGTGAGTGAGTGAGTAAGTGAGTGAGTGAGTAATGTGAGGCAGTGGTTGGTAGACTGGCCAATGGGAACGGTCAACAATAACATACTCCCAGCTTCTATTGTGTTCTTAAATTGAGTGATGGTTTGTGGAATTGTGGGCCAATCGAGAAATTATTCGCAGAAGTATCGATTAAAATAGTGTTGTTTAAGGTTGATTTTGAAAGATTAATGATTTTTGAGAGTACATTAAGTACATTCAGCAGTGAATTTTTCATAAGGACACCCCCTATGAGAATTTCTAAATTGAAACCTCTCTCAAATATTTACAACTGCTTGTATTTAAAATAATTTCACGATTTTTTGAATTATAAATGAAAATATAGGCCACCTATATTTCTCAAACAACTCCAGAACTAAACTGCACAGACTAAAAAAATAAAGTTTGCCTCCAAAATAGAATGACAGCTGTCACTCAAACGTCAATCTGTCAAACGATTGGAATCTTCGCGCGCCATCGTTAGCAACGAACGGCCGCGTTTTTAATTGTTTTTTGATAAATACTTGATAGCACAGATAACAAATACATTAAGTGCTTAGAGCCTCCTTGGTTGTAATGTACTTTTTATGAATGTAGAGTGGCACAAGCCATTATTGTTATTGAGTTAGTTGCAGGGTAAAAGATTCGACAGTTAGTGCTACCGACATCTTTATTTTGATCTTATGTTAATGATTTATTATAATGTGTGTATGTAGTGGCTAATTGTAGTTAGTAAGAGTTCTGTCTGTCACTGACTGACTAGTCATTCGAAGAAACATAATAATTTGTCGTGTAAGCCTTTAAGGCTAGTATGCCCAAAAAATGATCAGAAAATTACTTACTTCTTACACTTTAATCCTACTGCTGCAATTTGATCATTTGGAATTAACCTACTATTATTTTCTTACACATTGTCACTGCTAGCCTCTCGAAGATAATAAATTATTTGTATATTGTGTTGCTATTTCTTCATATATTCCTCTAAATAAAGTAGTAGTATTGCCAGAAACTATTAAGCGACTATCGGTCAACCGTTGTTCATTATTTAGCAGACTTAGCTATCCACCTACACTTTATATGGTATATCAGTCTAGTTAGGTAATAGATTCATATCTTTAGCTATGTCCGGAGCTGCGGTCTACCCCAGACCTGCGGACTACCTAGCGGGTTGACCGGGGTTCCGGCTCGAAAAGCAGCAGTAGGAACGGGGTGGTTTTTAGTCAGTAAGAGTCTGACACTCCGTCTCACCTCGCCTAATGCTGGAGAAGTCATTGGAAGCTATTCACCCCTTAAAAAAATCTTCAATATTATGTATAAATGGGCAATATAGCTACATATTGTAATCAATTACTTAATATGACTTCTATTATTGTACTTAATCTTGCAGATAACCACTCAAACTTGAAACTTAAACAATTAAAACAGACATGACACTTCATTACTCACACTCATATAAATAGACAACTAGACCAACAAGTTGGTTATAAAAACAAGTAAAACAACGTACCTATACATATACAGTTATATTTACTCAATTTCGACATTTTACGACATCCAAATACTTAAATAATAAATTAATTGAGATGTAAGTAAATTAGTTTGTTGAGACTGTCACCGTAACCGATTTCACATCAACATCGATACGACGTCATCACTAATCGAGTTTTGTTTTATTCGAAATATTTTTTTAATTACGATTTTAATGTTTCCTGTTTTTTCTAAGAAATCGGACTATTGCAGAATTTTGGCAAATCATTAGCGACACCATGTTATGTCTTAACTCACTTAGAAATGATATATTTATACTATCCATTTATACTGCCCATTTTGTGTCTAATTAGCTGATTTTTAAGGCCTGAACCATGTTTAAAAGTAGGTCGTTGAGGCTATTATTTGATCTTATATAGCCTATTTTCACATGGGAAGCATTAAGCGTGCTTTTACAACTAGCAACATTATTTTATGGTATAAACCGGTAAACGAGCAGACGGATCATCTGGTGGTAAGTAATCGCTACCGCCCATGGACACCCAAAACACCAGTGGCGTTACAAGTGCGTTGCGGGCCTTTTGGGGGTTAATAACTTAAGGGTTGTTGGGGAATCGGGGATTGGGAAGATTGGGGTAGGGGTGTAATTGGGCCACTGGTAGCCTCACTCACACAACATGCATTTTGTTGTGTTGTAATGACTCATTGTAAATGCGTTTTCATAACACGCGTTTAACGCTTGCCATATGAGCTGAGGACTTATAACACTATTATTTTATTATATTTTTTTACACATAATTCAATCTTAATCTACTATCTATTATGTTATAATATAACATTGCTGAAGTGGGTTTATGAGAGATCGCTTCTACCCGGTGTCTGTCATGTAATCAGCTCCTAATAGGTAATATCCTCGAGCAGTGTAAGGGGTCTATTATCAACTAACTCTAATAAGACCGCCTTTGTTCCCATATCTTTATTATTGTTTCTTTTATTTGTATTCTTTTTAATAATGGTAAACAATAAAGATTAATCTATCTATCTATAACTTCTCTACACCTAATAAAAACAATAACAAAACTACTCTAACCCAAAGACCTAAAGTCTCAAATTCGCATAACAACCTATACTCGATACTTACTAATGGTTAATATAAGGAAAAAGTCGCGAAATAAACTTTCTATGCTTTATAAATGGACGATGTTCGGTGACAAGGCAGACAGGTGTGCCAATGACTCATGGACTTAATAACTATATGACTTAATATCGGGGCTAATTGGTTGGTTGTGTAGTCTAAATAGTTGTCGCACGTAACTAGTATATTGCATTTACTTACTTCATTTCTAAGAATTCATACCAGCAATGTGTAGTTTTTTATGCTCCTCAGGGGCCTTAGTGGGGCCTCAATGATCGACCATTCTGACACAATTGTAATAGCAGACTAAGGCCTTGGTCCTAGCATTGCGGATATCCATGGGCGGCTCGTTTGCCCCCCTATTCCATAAAAAATGCTAGTAAGGTAACAAAAAGTACTTACAGATTTAGACTGTAATACCACATAACAACAACAAGTAATATATTGCATTACTTAGGTACTTAATTTCTAAGAATACATACCAGCTATGTGTAGTTTGTTTATGCTACCCTGGTGTTGCGGATGTCCATGGGCGGCTCTGATCGGTTACCATCAGGTAACCCGTCTGCTCGTTTGTCCCCTATTACATAAAAAAAATGTTACTAAGGTAGCAAAAAGTGCTTACAGTTTTAGCATGACGTTTTTGGACTTCTGCTACTCCAAAGGCTGTTGACCAAAACCACAGTTTTCTCATTAATGGAGAAAAGCTCTACTAGTTTTGAGTCACAGTTCACACACAGTTCATTATGCAGCAGATAAATATGAGTCGGTACTACAAGTACAGCTCTAACACCTTCTCTGCTTACCCTGTCAGGAAACAAAAAGTATGATATTATACAACAACACAACATTACGCCTTTAATCCCCGAAGAGGTAAGCAGAGGTGCACATTACAGCACGTAAAGCCACTATATACAATGTAAGTACGATGTATAAAAGTAAAATGACCCTTTTGAAGATTGGTAAAAATACCATTCCCCAATAACAGGTTCAGCAACATTCTTCTACAACAAATTGCGTAAAGCTCCTGTTTTACTGCCAAGTATTGATCACAGGCTATAAATCTAATCGTAACGCATTGTTCGTCCGTTAGTTTGTCACACCGCTTTTATCATTTAATTGCTACCAGAGATACCGTGGCGTAATTGTCGCGACATATCTTTTAGACTTCTTATAGTATGAACTTCGGTAGTTTTTTGCGTGTTAGTCAGTATCAGTCAGTCAGTTTGTGGATTAAAGTTATTAACTGGATTAGACGACTTTGATACTATGTAACAGCATGTATTGTCAGAAAAATTTACCTACTATCATACTCAAAAACATTTACTAAATTACTTAAACGATATGTATCGAAAACGATTGCTAAGGACTGGGTTAAGTACGGTAGTTAGACATAAGAGACATCTTCGTTGAGCCTTCGTCCACAGTCATAGAATTGAATTAAATGCAAATGCATCCAGATCGTCATGACGTAAACAAAATTCTTAACTTTGATCTTATTCTGATTACGTTCTTATTAATTTAAACAATCTAGAAATACTAGGTCAAAATTAACGACCTTGCATTCTACAATTCCATTTAGTCCATTTTCTATAATAACCCACACTCTCATAAACAAGAGTCCCTCTGTGACTTGAAACTAGTAGAGCTTTTCTCAATATCAGTCCATTTTAACATAAGGACACTCGAGACAGGCAGTCTGTCCTGCCCCTAATTATTCCGATGTCTACATACTCAGTAGTACCACATAAAAATTTCGACAGTCGTTACGTATCACATACACATACATACATACACACAAACGATACTTGTTTATACTTATAGAAAGTTGCTCCCAAATCAGCCTGCTTGTCAACATTACTCAATACGAGAACCAAACGCAGATTACAATCAGGAAACTGGATGTCACATGCAATTTCACCTTTATTCCTATTGATTTAAAGGTCATTGCTGATGTTATCGGTGTGTAAAATATAAGTTTGTTCTTTTGAACCTTCTTGATTGGGACACTTGCGGTTTTTTCTAGGATTTGATTTGAATATAATGTAGTGCACAATGAGATTGGAGACGCGATTAGTTGTTTTTTTTTTTATTTGTCGCAATACTTCTTCATACTTCCATGGATATCGCTTTGTGTGATGAGATTGTTTTACTGATTAGTGATTGCTATACTACTGGAACTAGTATTGCGTTGCGTTTCATGTTCCGAAGAATTATTTTGGGCCGTGCCTATTCAGTTTTGGTATGAACTGATATGACTTTTATGGTTGTATAGCGAATAGCGGTGTGACGTTAACTATATATGTATTTTAGTTTTAATATCGGTTAAGGACCAGAAACTTTTATCATACTGCTAATATGAGCAGCCAACTGAAACAGCTCTAAAATGTTGCCCCAAATAAGGATTTTCTCCTGTGTCGTGGATGTGGGTACAAACATACAATTTGACATGCACAATTCCATCACAAGTATTTTTATAACTTACTGGGGCCATCTCAATTATGTGTATGCATGACAATATTTGAGAAACAATAAAAACATTTTTATTTTTTATTTTTTTAAACAATGCACATGACACCCAGACCCGAAACAAAAATCTGTGGATCACACACAGAGTTGCTTAGTGCCGGAATCGGACCCACTACATATTACACGGCAGCCAATCGCTCAGCCACCGTGCCAACCGCACAGTCGAAAAACATCAAAATTCTTAACACTTCATGTCTCAGTACTCAAACTGTTCAAAGCTCTTCTTCATGACATAACAAGTAACAGTTGAACCTGTTAACCGGTCCTCGACACTAAAACTATCCGCTACATATACAACGAGGTGTTAATATGACCATGTTCTAATGCCTAAGCCGCATTCCCGGTCAGCCCACGCAGCCTCGCAGCCTCGCAGCTCCGCAGCCGCGCAGCCAAGCAGCCATCAAAATCAGCTGACCACAATGGGCGGGCGCGCGGAATCAATCACGCATTTCCAAGAAACATAACGGTCACAAGCACTGGCCGCGCGCCTTTTTACTTTCTTCACCGGCCCGCGTTCCTTTTTCGAAATTTCGTAATTAAGACCTTTTTTGTGTACCGAAAAATATTTTGTTTAAAAACGCGCTTTATTTCCTCGCTTGCTGATTTACGCGTTATTCGCGATCGTGCCCTTTTCGTATGTATGAGTAATTTTAATTACATAATTTGTAAAAATATTTCTTGTTCTCGTTCTTATCCTGTTTTGATTTAATCTTTGGATCTCTTTGCGTTTGCGTAGTAACGAGGAAATGTTAACGTTGTTTGCTTAAATCAAAATTACGTAAACGTTCAGTTTTTCTAAGGATATTTTCTCTTTCTGATATTTCTAAAATGAGTTGAAGTTGCTAGACTGTCATACACGTGCCTTTAATAATTTACCAACCTATAAATTGTTCTACAAAATTGTAGAAAAAAATAGTACCAAACTTCAAAAAAGCAATTAAAAAGTCCGTGTGTATTTTTTTTATATCTTTTTTACATCTGCAGCCTTTTGACACGTTCTATTCGAAAATCGAAAGAACAAATTCGAATTAGGAAGGTCATTAGACAAATTGAATCCATATTTCCGGCCGAGAGGCTGGCAACATTCGGCACCCCGCCATCTAGCCCGAGGCGATACAGCCAATCGGCGTACGTTCTTTATTCAAAAAAACTACTTTTGACACAATGCATTTTTATTATTTTTCTATTCGTCCGACATTTTCATTGTGTTTAAAAGTAATTGGCTCCATACTCGACGTAGAGTGGGCACTGAATCATATTTAATTTAGAAAATTAAATTCAAGTATTATACGTGCATTATGCATGATTTTAGTAGTGTATTTCACAAAATGGTGGAAGGCTGGAAGCTTTTAAATAATGATAATGAATAAAAAGTTAGTTATATGATCTTTTGACCTGTAAAATAAGAAAATTACAAATCTAATTATCCTTCAAACCGCGAAATTTAACCATTTGCTTCGATCTTTCAAAGGAGTTGGCTTGTTTTCAGTTGCAAATCTGTATAACTTTTCTGAAAAATAAGACATAGTGTTTTATTTAAACTAGACAGTAACACAACTGGAGAAAAAAACCATTACTTTTAACCTCTACAAAGAATAAAATACATTGCGTTATGACATGATTCGTAGCAGATATGAATGCCCTACAATGCCCTATCTACTAGGCCATGCAAGTACCTGCCCTGAGGGCACAAGGCGACAGTGGGACGGTCCTCAACGGATATTAACGAAAGTGACTTTGAATCACCTCCACAAACAGGGGAAATATCGTAGGTGTTGCCAATTGAAACATTTGAATGTCATCCGTTTTGAAAATGGAAAAGCCGATGATTTGAAATTTTTAAATGCGTGTCTGTTATTCTTTTTGTTTATTGGACTAAAAAAGTGAATTAAGTAAACTGCTATATTATTATAATTGTATAAATAACTATCGGAGACATACAAAATTAATTAAAAATCACGGTTTACTTACATTCATGGTGAAAAGCTCTACTAGTTTCTAGTCATAAACGGACTCTTTATCATGAGTAGTAAGTAGGCTGCGAGACGTAAGCGTAGGATAGTTGAAGTATTTACGTTTGAGTTAAAAATAAATAATATCTTTATAAACCTTCCCACATTAGAGCTAGATCCCAAACAAACTAAAGTTTTCTATTTGAACCAAAAAAAAT
Organism: Spodoptera frugiperda; assembly: GCF_023101765.2. NCBI lineage: Eukaryota > Metazoa > Arthropoda > Insecta > Lepidoptera > Noctuidae > Spodoptera > Spodoptera frugiperda. Next base: position 6,428,560 of record NC_064221.1, on the reverse strand, counting down.
AAACAAAGTTTTTAAGAAAAACCCATTGATCGTTGGCTTATTTGAACTTTTCTACAGAACCTTAATTTTGAATCAATTAAAAAATCATTGCTATCAATATATTCCACAGTAAACTTAACAAACTGACTACCAAAAATTGCTTTCCTAAAAATAACCGAATCAAATCTCCAAAACATTACCACCGTACCTTCCTTTATTCAAACCGTCGAACAAATACAATATTAGCGTTAATAAACCCATTAAGCAATTGTTAACAGTGTCGGTGACGGTACATAAGTAAGGCTGGCAACACTCGGGTGATCACCAATCGCGAGCCTGCAACGCTGCCTACTAATTAGCGGCCACGGTGGGGCGAAACCCTACCATTGGTGTTTTTCGCGACACCTTTTTAGCGAAACGCAAGACGTTAACGCGAGTTTTGTTCGAGTTTTAAAGTGTTAAAGTTGTTTTATTCTTTATAAATGTGTAGAATATGTTTTCCTTTATTTATAGGTAAATGGTGGTTTAGTTATGAAAATAAAATAGCAATGTTATGACAACATTCGCTTGTTAGATTAACATTAAGACTAGCTATAATTTCGAACTAGCTAAGAACTTAGGCGTATTTCGAGTAATTCTCACAAAGAACTCACGTGTATAGTCAAAGTGCAAATAGTAAGAAATGGCTATTAAAAAGGGTCACATAAATCGAATATCAATCGTAAGGTCGGGCGAGCACATGGGTACCCTGAGGGCGGTGCGCCCGCCCTCCGGCAGTCGACGCCGAGCACGCGACGCGCGCGATCGTAAACGCAGCTTTACGATTTTACCGATACATCGATTTACATCCGATTCCTAATCGATTATTGTGAACTTGTGATATAAACCAAAATTATCAACCAATTACTATTTACAAAGTCTGTTAGTTAATTAAAATATCATAAACGTAGTTAGTAAAAGTAATGCCGGTTAAATAACATCCCGTTATGTTATAAAATGTTCATCAACTACTAGTTTATCTATTTAACAATAATTATTTAATCCAGCGTGCAGAATTGATTTAATCGATTTTATTTGCAAAAGTCATTAAATTTTAGTGATGGGCACGCGGCACGAGCGCGTATCGATCGACGTAATTAGTCGATAAAGTTAATTGTCCGAAATTAATTACTTGTACTAAAATAAAAAATATTGCTGGTTATTAAATATTTCATTAATAGTGCGTCTGCAGAAGTAGATTGTCTGTAATAACTTTTGATCGTTTGCTTGTAGTGAATGTTTAGGCAGCGCGGCATTGTTTGTCTTTTGTTTTACTTTCTCAATCGTCGGCCGCCCGATTGATTAATATGTTTCATTAAAATATCATTAGTCACAGTTTTTATCTAGATACCATTTAATGATACAGACTTTTATATTGCTAATACCACCAGGTGTTCAAATAGATGGCTGAGGCCTATTTTTTATCGACGCTTTGTACTATTAAATGGAGTTGCTAAGAGCATTCTGCTATAGCATCTTAAATTAGGTATCAAACACTACCTGTCGAGATCATTCCTGTATTCCCCTTTGATGAACTTAATGAAGATTGCATCTTGTTTTGAACGTTAATAGTCTAGCACGTGATTCGACAAACTATCGACATAAATCCGCCACTCGGTAATAAATAAAAAACCATTCAGTAGTCGGCATTCGGTCATCGAGCCGGCGCGCAAGGCAGCAATTTAAAAAGCAATCACTAACCGATTGTAGCCGGAATCGCCCGCCATTTAAGGGACCAGTAATTATCGATACTCGATTTACATATCGGTTTTTTGACATTCGCTTTCACCTCACTATTATGGCAATAAATCGATTTTATCCGCGTATCAACTAATTCGTAATTATCTTGATAATCCGACGCTGATCTTGATTTAAATTAAGTTAATGAATGTCTCAAATTAATAAATTATATCAATCTGAGATAATTGCTTTTCAATGAAAAAAAAAAACATGATTAATTATTAATGACCCAAAATATTCGCACAACATTAAATGCTATGTATTATTATGTAAAGTAAATTATCATACTAAAAGCAACCTTATATTCAGGTATTAAGCCAAAAATTTCCAAAACTACCAACCTCATCTTCTAATGCTCTAACTACCTCTATGTGCCAAGCAAAAATAAACAATGAACATGTTGTAATAAAGGACAATTTAGTGAAAAAAAGTTTAATTTTTAAGTCAATTTTTCGTGTGAAGTGTAAAAAAAGCTTGTGCGCTGGCGTACGTGGATTTATCCAGTGTGATCGAGGTGCAGGTAATGTAAAAAATGTTTAAAAAATATATTTAAGTTACAAAAAGAATCTCTCCGGCGGGGAATCGAACCCCGGTCTCCCGCGTGACAGGCGGGGATACTGACCACTATACTACCGAAGACTTGTTTGAGGAGCGCGAAATAGCGTATCACTTGTTTCAGCTTGCATTGCTTACCCAGTCTTCGTATTTTTATTTTTGTGCTCTATTATCTTATCATAAAGTAGCAAATACAATGATAAAATTACTCCACTACTACTTAGTATTGGGTATTTTTATTTTATTTTTAGATATAAAACATACTAGAATGATACGGTATGAAATAAGACAAATATGTATTAATTTAACGGTTTATTAAATAGTTAATTGTACTTTACTAAAGCTACAATGTCGCTTTAATTACGGTTTTAAAATTTCAATAATATTCTAAAAGGCGGCCTATCTTTTGTAATTTGGTAGCCATTAATTGATCTACAATTTCTGTGACACTTCCCCAAGGCGATAATAATACTTTCATTCTTTGTACTTTTAACTAAGTTGCCTGTTTTGTGCTTTAAGCAATCCACTAATTTCAAAGTTAGGTTCTGAGGTAGTACAGTACCAACTTATTAGTCTTACCTATGTATGTATTCGTATTATTACTTACTTGCTTTTTTTAATCTGTATTTTTTAAGTAGGGATTTAGTTCAGCTTAGCTTGCCCTTAAACTTAAAAATGAAATGATTAAATGATACAGAGCCTCAGATGCTAAAGTACCTACTTGAAATCTACATTTGAATATGAACCTACCAACAACTTCTAAACCTTAACACCCAAACTTTTCCATCTTCAATTTCAAATCGATTCTAACCAATCAAAATAGCGACTACAAAACCAACGACGTATAAGAATCGATACTTCAAAGATCAAAGCAAACACTAACCTCCAGACTTTCACCATATTGTTGTACCATAACAAGCAATGATTAATAACAGAATAACTTCAAACAATGTATAATTGCAAGAGGCCACTCGGTATGTTAATGAGACATACATTTGAATCGATTTATTATTGCATTCAGATAAAGACGTACATCTAATACGCATTCCGCCATTGATTGATGGCGAGTATCCGATATGTAACAGTAAATCTATTCGATTAGATTGGATATCGATATTCTAATCGATATTAGGATGAATGAGTTGTTTCCTTTGCGTGTTTTTGTGTCAAATGTTTATATTTGGTAGTGATGGTTCTTGTTATTAGTCTGCGGCTGATTTTGTGTTTAGGATTTATTACCTATCTACTTACAAAGAAAATGGTGAAAATATTATATTTTTTTTCAAAAACGTTATTTTTATAGATATAAGTTTTGTTGAGGAATAGTTCTAGTTGAAATTTTTTATAACAAGCTACCACAGACGATAGTTATTTCTTACTTTACACATCCCATTAGTACATACATCTGTATTATATTTATTTCTTTTTAAATAGTAAAAGGTATTAAAGTATTTTCTTATTTATTACTAAACATGACTGTCGTAAATAACTTAATAACGCAAGCAAATTGTCAACCATCAAAGCGGCAGACAAAAAAAACGCAACAAATATAAAATTCATATTTTAATACCACCGAACAATAGACATTCAAATACGTACCTACCTAACGCAATAATTCGAGTAAGTATTTATTCAAAAAAAAAACAAAATATTAACAACATACATCATTAAAAAGTTTTTATTTTGACAGCTGAAATGTACAGTTACCCGCGCTTTTATCTGTCAATTTATCACGCCGCCATTTTGTGGGTATGTCTATCAGCTTCCTAAATAATGGGCAGTGTCTCCATCTGCGAGTCACCCAACACACGCTGACCCCGCGACCTGGGTAAACAATACCGCCTTTCACCTCCCGCACACACAATATTAAGAACGTATTTATTTTTGTTTTATCAAGATTGTCTTTTGATTTTTTTTTATGATAAGTATCTATCGATAGGAATTGGCTTTAGAGTTTGGGCGTTTGATAAGGTGACGAAACTGGAGAAGTTTTATGGTGGATTCGATTAACAATATTTTTTTGCATTTCGATTGTCTCGTTTACTTACATGAGAACTTTGCATACATAAATCCTTCAACATTAATTGATTCAGAACAAAATGTCCGTATGAACCAATTACTATATTAAATCTAAATAAAAAGACTACGTAATCAATATTTAAATTAATTAGAGCAGGCAGAACAAACACAGGTGTAGAGATAATCGCGTCACCACGAAATTAGTAACTTATTCTAATCAAATTACGATCTGAAGGAGCGTGCCGTGGTTACGTGTATACAGCGTATGCGCATAAATCAAGTCAACAAATTCAGAACACTTGCGACACGAGCGCCCGCGCAAGTAGCGTCGGCAGCCAAATCTTTTTAAATTACATCAGTAATAAGACTGAGACGAAAAACAATTTGTCAGATTTGTAATGAAATATTTTTGACATTTATTATTATCATTAGATGGGATATTTACCACCTACCTACCGAATAAGGGCCTCTTACGTTAGAGGAGTTTATCATAATCTACAATAGGCTAGTTTCCTACTATAGTAAAATTCAATACCGTACTTTTTTCGAAATATACATAACGCGTTGACGTTTCCATGAATTTTGTGAAATAGTGCGTTATGACGTCATCAGATTTTTAGTAAATTAGCTAGAAAAAATCGAAAATTAAGTATATTATCAAAATAATGAAAGTGTGATTATTTTTTAATATTTTATTTTCGAAAGCTTAGAGGATGGTGTTACTTAACTGGGTGCAGTTTTAGACCCGAGTGCATTTTGCATTGTAGACATAGGTACATAGATCTATCCTAATCGTAACCAAAGTTAATGTAATCAGTTATAGCGTAATGTTTTATGACAAGTTAAAGTTTAATGTCCTCAGACCGTGGCTTAGATTGACAACCCGAATTAAATTAGCTAAACACGCTCAATTACTTAATCAAATACAAAAATAAAAATATCATACTCTAAACAACAATGAATAATTGGAACTTGTTTAAAGAAAGAGTGTGATGACAGATCATTTTAGATTACAAATTAATTAGTCTATTATAGCATTCCCTGGAGCTATGGTTTGAGTGATCACTGAGCAACTGACTAGTTTTTGTAACACCAATGCTTAATACTAAGTGTGATGAATGCTCGCTTATCAATTTATCTTCAACACAACTTCAAATTCTTACATAAAAAAAAATATTTCTAACACTTTTTGCGTCGACATTGCTACTCGATATCGACAAATATCGCAGCACCTATGTCATCACATCACGAGACAAGTTTTCACCACATCCGGTAACAAGGTGCATAAATTAAAACAGATAATAAATTAAAAAAAAAACTAGATCGAAAGTAATCGATTAGGTGTCGTGCCGTAACTCGATACATTTACCGTAAGTTTTGTAATTGATCTACATTATATTGAGTATAATTTCAACCGAATGGGCTACGCACTAGAGATTTGAAATTGGAATAGTTTGACAAAGATTTTTGTGCAGTTGGGTAACTGTGTTTCTGGAGTATTTTCTTGGCGACGAATATTTTTATATGCGCAAAATAAAAGATGGTATAAGTGATGGTCGTTTTAAATGATCGTTAGCGTAATTAGGTAGTGAATACGTAGCACCGAGATTGAATAACTTGAAAGTAATTAAGTGGGCTACTTCTTAATAATATTTAAGTTTGAAATTAATAGTGGACAACATAAATTTTGAATGTTTTAAAGATGTAAACAGATTTTTTAAGGATTGGCCGCAGCATATGATAAACATATCAAAGACGTGAATGATTAAGTATCGAATACATAAGTTCAGAAAGTATTCTAGTTTCAAGTATTATTTATAGTTACAGTTAATGTACATTCATTGCTTTTTGATTTAGTCATCAATGTCTATTTCTTTAGGTTAATCGTATAATATTCGCAGGTCTTCTTTGTCAGGGAATCCTTTTTCGTGACAGGAACCTCTAAAGCTCTTAAGGGCGCCTAGTTTTTGGGGAGAAACACTAGATAGTGTAAAAACCTTTTAATCGGATCTCATTTATTAAGAAAGTAGTGGATAGACGTTAGACGTTACAAATGAGAAAAAAAGAGAGAAATAAAAAAGAGAAAGAGAAACGTAATGGATCCGAAATGAAAATTATGTAAAGTTAGAAGTACCTCCTGGAGTAATGCCGTAATATTTTGCACCTCGGCGTACCACCTTCGGGGATGAAATGCCTGACGATACCTATCAGACTCAATTTAGGATAACGAAAAAGTACATTTTCAAAATCATGTTAAATCCTTTCGGACAAAGTTTTCAAGATAGCTTTTTTGTAGCATCACTGTCAAAAGCCTTTGAACTAACGATTTTATTTCCGCATTCAAGACAGATGGAATGTGATCATTACAAAGACATTTCGTCCAAACATTAGAACAAATTGATTACAACATACATTGATGAAGTGTATATTAACACTAACAGTTACACACGACAAAGAAAAACCAACTTTACACTAACAATAAAAAGATTTAAATTACTCTACACTAGTGGTTGGCTAGTATATTTAGTTCTAAATAATTATATAGCGCATATATCAAAGATGGGAGTGCTAATTCAGAGTTTGCGTGTCTTTACAAATTTGATCATCATTGTCTGTTCGCTTTGTAATCAAGAACATTGATATTACAAATGATGTGTTCCATAGAGAACGGTGCACTATAGGTTATAAAAAGTAAAAAAAAGGTATTTGGCACGTACTGTATGTTCTATAGTTATAAATCGAACTATAAAAAAGCGTAATCAAACTTTGTCCGGTATCTTGCATTTTCCACTTGTTATATTCATATTAATTAACTTATTTAATTGATCACTACTCAATCCATTATAAAAATTAAAAGAGAAACTAAAATACAAAATTTTGACAGTTAATATTAGTTCATTCATCCATCTCTTTCGCAAAACTTCAAGCATTCCGACAAAAATAATCTTCTTTTACTCGAAAAGTTCGAAAACACGTCACATTATGGCAAACTTCATGATTTCGTAACAGTGTTTAGAGCTTGCCTTAAACAGGGTTGCTTGTTTTAAACAGGGTTGATCATGATTATCTCAACTAAATATCTCAGAACTCAACATACAGCTACCAGTGACGCTACTGGTACAATATCTCTTCAAAACAGACTAAACAAATCCTCTAATATTTTCATTTCATCCTTTCATTTTAGGATGCGCAACAGTCGGTAAAAACAAATGCCAACTGTTTTATACTCATTACTTTCAACGCTCTTCAAAAACGTTGGCGAAAGATATCCTACACCTAGTTACTAAGATAGCTTTTTAATTTAAACCTGTTCACAATCATTCAGTAACCTTTTAACATCAAACCTATCAGCACCTCACAAAATATGATTGATTACCCACTGATCAGTAGCAATTTTACCAGTCAATTGCGTTTCAGTGAAGGTGTAATAATTATCGGAAACTTTCTCAATTCTTCATCAGTGCTATGTCGACCATAAGATTATTTAATTTTATTTCTATAGGTAGGTACATAATTATTGTTCTGTGCAATTCGTAAAGATTTACTGCCGCACTCAGAGACATTCCTTAATAACCATTTTTTGCGCGAAAACAATGACTGAAGACTGGGCTAAGTAACCATTGACTCTGAGTATGCCAGTTATTGTCATTTATTAAGGAAATCCCTTTTGTAGTGAAAGCCTAATGTTCAGCCTATAGTTTATCAAGCGTAGTTAACGATGATTAGCGATAGACGATATTGACCCCTTAATTCTAAACCTACAATCGATGAAATCTAACTTCAAGAGGTAAATATGTTTAAACAAATCACAAAATATGGAAGCCAATTTGAATTTGATTTGAAAATCCCAAATATAAGGATTTTTTTTAACTCTATCAACGATTACGGATATAATCCACTCGGCTAGTTCGTTTTATTCCATTTGTCCATTGAAGTGACCACTTACACTTGTATTTCAACTACTAGTTACATACGCAAGGTTATATTTTCTATTCAATACGGGTAAAAAAAAATTATAATCTTTGTATTTTTTTCAAACCATTGAAAGGAATTCGGTAATACGATAGTCTTTTGTCTAAATGCCTTTTGATTGGCTCTATACAGAACACGGGTGATATTCTGTGCTCACGCCCAAATCTATCGGCCATCATCCGTATAGCATTCACCGTACATCCTTATCAAGCAATTTATTCCACACAATAGCATCATTTAGTTAATGTAAATTGCCAGTGTTATAGCGAGTGATTCGATAATTACCCAACGTAATTACTTTATTCTGATTAAGATCGCGTCATCGTGAATGATAGCTTTCAACGTCATTCGTATTTAGATGTTAGTGTTACAATGCACGTGTCGATTTTAAAACGTACTTAATTTATTTCTGTTGCAACACCGTTTTGTATATCAGTATCGGCCTCTTTTGTGCCAAGGAGTTTTTTATTGAACGATAATTTGGTTAGGTGTTTAGTGTTTTGCAAATATGTAGGTGTAATTAGTTTGGTAGGTTCCAAGATTAAATTCAGAGCGTTTAGGTAGGTTTCGGAGTTTAACATAACGTTTCAAAAATATCCCTTTATTTCAGTCTATTTAACTGTTTCAAATTCAAATAACAAGATGTTCTAAAAATAAAATAATAAAACGCTATAATCAGGCTCACGCTAAGAATCCGTGTTTCCAGAGTACTCAAAGATGGCAAAAAGTCGAGTTTACTCCTAAAATGTTAACAATATTGTCGGAGCTGCGGACTACCTAGCAGGTTTACCAGAGCTCCGGCTCGAAAAGCAGGAGTAGGAACGGGGTGGTTTTTAGTCAGTAAGAGTCTGACACTCCCTTCGCCTCGCCCAAGGCGGGAGACGTCATTGGATGATTTTCCACCTTAAAAGCCCTGTATTTTTGTCTATTCCTTTAGGTTAAATACCATCAAATCTGAAATTGTTTCCTAGTTAACCAATGGTTGTCTATATGTCTTCATAATTAACCACTTGTATCTGTTGTTCAGGAGCGGCTGGGCAGCGGCGGGCTGGGTCTGGGCGGCGGCGGGTTCCGCGGCGGCGCGCAGCCCTCGCTCGCAGACTTCCAGCCGCCGTACTTCCCCCCGCCCTTCGCGCCCGCACCGCACCCCGCCAGCCCTCATCATCAACAACAGGTTGGTACTACCAGAAGTCAAGATCTATTTTTTTTATATGTTTATTTACATTTGTTCTCCACGGACTCTTGGTCAGTCACAGTCTCTAAAGTGAAGATCTTTAAAGGTTCCAAGATATTGCTAATTGCAATTTCAGTTGTCTAGGCAATTATTTAAAAAAATACTTCTGTCGCACTCAGAGACATTTATTGATTAGGTACTTGAACTTATTCTTTAGTACCTACCAATTTTGTTCCGAAAACAATTGCTAAGGACTTGGTTAAGAAAACATTAAATGACTCTCTCTGAATGCGGCTGTTAAAGTCAAAGTTCTTAAAGTGTCTAATTTTTTTTTGTATATTTAAGGAATCGTCAATGTTCGAAATAAAATTTTATCATTCTTCCAAAGCATGATGCCAGAGTTTCTATGAAATCTGGTCCCACCTTGCAATACCTATGTGTTTTCCTAGTATCCACACTACGTGTATAAAGCACAAATGCAATTTAATGACATAAAAGTTCTACTGCTAGGGAGTGGAACACCTTGCCGGAGTCTGTGTTTCCTGATGGGTATAACCTGGGTGTCTTCAAAGCCCGAGTGAATAGGTTGCTTATGGGCAGACGTGCTCCACCGTAGGCCGCATCATCACTTACCATCAGGTGAGATAGCGGCCAAACGTCGACCCATTAAATGTAAAAAAAATTACATAAAAATAGCATTACTTGGCTACTGATAAAACTACCAAAACTACCACGATTAATAAAGAATAACTCAGAACGGACTAACATTTGTAACTTGGCGCCATAGTAACTTTTATTCAGCTCAAAATGACCTATCCAATGATGTAACACACATAGCTATTGGAAGTGGGACCAGGATTTGCATTGTCCTTTTCTTTATCTAACCTGTATCCAATATATTGGTAGATGCATAATATCTTGGTATCTTAGCAAAAGTTAATTGCTTACATCCTCAAATGTAGAATTACCAACTACAAGAGCTTTTGATTCCCGAATCAGACAAAACTTCACCTTTTTATATCACCTTAATTCTTTAGACATCATCTTAAGTAACTATTACTCTTCCAAACCCATTATCCGTAACTACCAATCGGTGTATAACTGCGGCAGAGCCATGGCATGGAGTACGGCGGCGGCGGCGGCGGCTCGGCGGAGTACGCGCAGCACTACGCGCCGCAGCAGCTGCTGCCGCGCCACCACGCGCACCACGAGCCGCACGCGCACCTCCGCCACCACAGGGACCACCATGATATACATGCGCACCATGTAAGTATAAATACTTATGATTTTTTTAATATTATTACTTTCTTTCTTTCTTTCTTTTTTAAAAAACGTTGCCCCACACTAGAATTTTCTCCTGTGTCGTGAGTGCGTTTACAAACATACAAGTTCACATACACATGACACCCAGACCCGAAACAACAATTTGTGGATCACACAAAGAGTTGCTCCGTGCGGGAACCCGCTACCCGTTGCGCGGCAGTCAGTTGCCCAGCCACCGCACCAACCGTGCAGTCTGCCAATTTTAATTAGACGACACAATAAAATTACACAAATTATAATTAACAGTACAGTAAGGCCAATTACAGGTTATCCCAGATTTATCCGTGTATAGTTCGTTTACAGAACGGATAAAATATAATAATGTTTAAGACAAATCGACCTCTCATCTACGAAAGTTCCGATTCCCAATAACAATAACTAAAGCCCCCAATCCTAAAATACCAGCAATGCACGTGTTATCTATCTAGTGTTGCCAATGGCGCTGATTGCTTTCCATTGGATGATTCGTCTGCCCGTTTTCCGTCTAATTCTATAAAATGTTAAAATAGGTACACGTATGTGAAAGAAAGACAAACAGACACGCATTAATGATACATAAGTTTTAGTAAGGACTAGCAAACTTGGTGATCTCTATTCATCATCATCATTATCATTTTCCTTGTTTTCCTGCTTTTGTCTTGATTTTTTTTTCTTGAATTTTCTTTACTATAAGGCTTACGGAGCCCGAGACCTTCCCAATGCATGCAAAACCGTCGAAATAGGTTCGTGCGTTCTGGAGTTATAGCATCACAAAGGAAAACCCGACTGATTTTTATATTATAGAATAGTAACTAGAACTTCTCACCCATTTTGTGCACATAATCTGTTCCTACTGATAAAAAAATACAATCTTAAATATTGATAGAAAACCCCAACTGCCAGTATCTCCTTCACTTTTATAGGATAATATCTCTATCAAATTCAAAACTCAACTCTCAGTTAATACCATCTTGCAAACTACAGCTAATAACAACAGAGCTCCCTCACTAAATACATCGATAAGTATGCAGTGTACCTCTCAACTATGCGCTTCCCCTCCGCTCCTCGCGAAAGAATTCCGCATAGTTCCCTCCCCGGGTTTAAAATTATTATGTTATTATTAATTCTCCTCTATTTTGTGTGTGTTTCTATCTAACCGCCGTACTCAGAGTCAGTTAAGCCTTTAACTGTCATCAGAAAACTGTTGAAGGCAAATCCTCCACTAACTTAGGTCACCGGTGGCAATCAACGTGTTAATGGTTACTTAACCCAGTCCTTAGCAACTGTTTTTGGAACAAATTCGTTAGTAAGGAATGGTTTAAGTGATCATTAAATGTCTCTGAGTACGGCACTTTGACTATAATGTTACTTATGACAAAATTAGTTATGATTGATGTGCTTTCTATGAAAAGCGTTATATCTAAACAGAAGTTTAATCTAAATAAAAAACTTCGTTGACCGAGTGGACTCGTCTAGGGTTCGATTCCCGGGTCGGGCAAAGTATTACTGGGATATTTTCGGTTTGTCAAAATTTCTCAGTAGTAGCAAGGAGTCTGGAATTGCGTATATGGTAATAGGCCCCTATTACATGGGACTAATAACACCAATTGTGGAAAATGGGTGTACATTGTACAGCGGCATTATCTACATGCTGTATTGTGCACCTCTGCCTACCTCTTCAGGGATAAAAGGCGTGACGTTCCACGTTGCATACTAGTTCATGTATTTTTCTCTATATTTTACTACTTATTGTAAGAACAATATTAATGTCATTTAAGTACCTAAGTCGGTACTTACCGCGTAACAAATGGGTACATACACAAAATACTTACCTATAAGTTATTACAAGGAGGTCGCGTATCATTCATGTATAATGTAAATATTTAACAATAATAAATTAACTATTGTCATTTTACACAAGTTCTTTTTTAAAACATTATTCATAGTTCAAAATCTTTCATTTGTCTTGATTTGTCTACGAACAACGTCGGATCGTCAAATTCCTTGGCGTGTTTGTTTAAATGAGCCGATTAGACAATAAAAGTTATGGGCTGCCGAATTTAATTAATTTTGTAACTGTTTTGTCATAACTTAAAACTTGACACGCACTACTGGAATAGCAAACAGACCCAAGTGTGTTCTTTTAATTTATTTATTTGTTTTATTTTACACTTTATGTACATTTTACAATGGTGGACTTAATGCCAATTTGGTATTCTCTAACCTTTAGTCAACCTTTTTCCAGTTCGATACTAAAAAAGCTTGGCTTTTACGTGCAATTTGGTTTATAGCAATTACTCATTTTCCCGACTAAGTAAACTCTAGACAACTAATTAAAGCAACTTACATACATAACTAAAACATAATTAAACAGGAATTAACAGCATTCATAAGTTCGCTTAGTTAGGTCTATTAAAACTTTAAAACCTCTTTAGAATCAATTTCAAGTTTAATTTGAAAATCGAAGCCTAAGGTTTTAATTCACTCCATTACGCTGGCTAGGACCATCAACAATATTTTCCAGCCAACAATACTTTTCCAACGACGTTAGGGATGGGATCACTTTAGTAGATTAGCCGCTGGTAATGTTCCGGTTTCCAAAGCGGGCCATTCAACACAATACCGTCCGATATTTTGCAGGAAGACACGACGACATTATACGTGATTGAATGGCAATCCATAAAAAAAACGCTAATATTTTTAACATTCATTTTGTAGACATAAGTAGCTGAGTATTTTCTGTCGATATTTGAAACTAATTTGACCAATCAGAAATGCAATTTATTTTAGGTCTTCCTCAATGAGATAACTTAAGTAGAGGAGACAGATACTAGCATATGAAACTAATCCAAAACTAAAATCAATTTTCAATTTTATAGTAAAGTAATAAGATTCAAAGTCCTATAATCCTGATAATTGGTTCGTAGTTATCACACGGAGGATTCAGTTACGGCGGCGGCGAGAGGCGAGCAGACTACGGTGCTCGGGAACAACATGAGTTGGCCCTACACCATGCGCTACACTCCACGGAAGAAACGCCGGTAAGTCAACTTTACTAAGGTCTTAAATGGCTTGAAGCGACCTAAAACTACCAGATATATTTCGTTGTTACCGCACTATACGCACGCAAACTAACAATAGATTGTTAGTTTATTATTACTTATACTACAAATTCCTATGTTTTCTTAAATACTGTAGATTTGATATCAAATCCGAACAAACCTAAACAAAGCGTTTAGTCCAATTTTTGGCTTAACTACTGGGCCTATTTCGCTCATTTTTCGTATATTGTCAGCCAAGATGACAACAAATATGTGGTTTAAATTAAGTCATAAAAGGTTTCCCCATACGGTATAATACCTAAATTAGATGATTATTTAGTTACTTATAAGATAAAATGCTACAACCCTAACAGGGTCATGTCCTATACTAGTAACATATAATGCCTCTATGTATGTATGTACATTATGCAATAAATGAACAAATAATACAAATTTCACCCTCGCATCATCGACATCGATAGCCGTCCAATATCCGACAAATATGTCCGTCCTAAAGGAATTTAATAATAAGCTGACTAAATTAAAATGTTCCTCCGATATACTCGTAAAGGAATGTCGGACAGTCCATGTCTTTCCTATTTATAATACCAGTGCCGGGCTGTTTAAGTAGCCTAATATAATATTATAACGTATTAGTATTAGGTATGTTATGTTATTCATTATGTTAATATTTTTGTACCGTTTTGTAAGTGTAGGTAATAGGGTAGATGACTAATTTTTATTATAATGCCCGTCTTATTTAATTTTAAAATATTAGACGTATTTTTTTTTATTTTATATCAAAGTTTAAGAATGGGAGTAAAGAGCATTTGAATAAAAATTTGTCAACTACCCTATTACTAAGCACTGGGTTAAGTAACCAATAAATTACTCTGATTTCGGCGGTAAATGTTGAATTTATATAACCTAAATATAAATATTTTTATTTCTAGAACGCTGGCATGGATGACACCACGGGATTCATGACGGATCTCCCTCTATTAAAAAGTAAGTGCCTTCTATTTTTAAATTACTACATTGATTTTCTTTGTTTTATTTTAGGTCTTGAAATTGAATTTAATTTTGTAAATAGGCTACAAAAGCTCCTTTACACGTCAAAATTATTGTAAAAAAAAATTATGAGATTTATTTAATATTGTATGTGTAAAGACCCTGTATGTAAAATAAGACTATGTTCCACCCGACTATGGAATCTAACACACTACACTTGCCTACTTATACACAGATATATAGAAATGTAATTTAAACAGCACGTACTCAGATAAAAGATCTACACAATATTAACATATCAAATATTTCATTGTTACTCCTATACTCGAGATGACCCGTTAAAGATAAACCAGTAATTAGGCTTCATACCTCACTTATCGAATGGGTGTATCGATTTTTCTAAATCGATTGTAAAAAAAAATCCATCTCATTCAACGGACGAATGAATCAATATCATATAAATAAAAGTATCGATCAATCAATCGATATTTGAATAGTAGCATTCAATTTCGAAAATTGCTTTTTGATTTTATATTCTTTTAAGTTTTATATCGCGGTTAATTAGTCGATACTATTATGTAGAAGGTATTATGCATATACAGCGTTTCAAAGAGCACTCCTATTTCGCCGATTATCGATGATTAGACTAAGGATACAATGTGTTTTACCTAAGCTTCTAATGTATCCGGAGCTGCGGACTACCTAGCGGGTTTACTGGGGCTCCGGCTCGAAAAGCAGGAGTAGGAACGGGGTGGTTTTTAGTCACTAAGATTCTGATTCTTCCTCTCGCCTCGCCTATATGGCGAGAGAAGTCATGGGATGATCCCCCCCCCCCGCCTCCTTAAAAAAAAAGCTTGTAATGTATAAAACAAGTAAAACACAAAAGTATTTTTACGTTAAACGGTTTGCATATGCTTATATTGTAAAGTCTTCAAGATAAAGAGTGTGCACCAAATATCAGATCAGATGCATCGGACGACAGGAAGGGGGTTAAATACAAATTACTAAAGACCCAAACAAACAAACAGGTCAAGCTAAATAAAACCGTTTAAATACTTCAAATTATCTGTCCGATTAGACATGCAAATATTTTATCAAAGTCTAGTTTGGTATCTAGCAAAAGTTAAACACTAAACTCCAATATTAAAATCGAGTCAAGTGTTAGATACTGATTCCATGCAAGACCAAACACTTGTAATTGCTTGAGCTATGAGTGAAGCCATTATTTGAATAGGTACCTATAATATTAGAAACACATTATCTTACACGTATGTCCTAGACATTTAAATAAGTTATTACAAATAGCTTTTTACTTCTCACTTCGATATTACAAAGAACAAAATATGATACAAGTAAATGGGCCAAGAAACGACACGACAATTTCCAAGTAAAACTCTCACACTTCACCACTCTCCAGTTCTTTTTTCAAAAACATAATTGGCCAGTAATAAACGTGTGCACCTTTAGTTTGTGCAAAAAGCCGGGGTGTTAAATAGCCAGTATGGTGCCAACATAATGACACACTAATGTTTATTGTATTAGGGTTGCCATATAGAAATATTACAATGAGAATAGAGATCACGCTGCGCTCATGTTTGGGGCGTGGCAGTGATTGTTAGGCCTCTATTGTTGATATTTGAAGCTGGGTATTTTGTAATCACTCCAATTTTTTCTATGACTTTTACACATGTGTTTTTTGTTACTATTATTTTTACCTTTATATTGCTAAACTTTAGGTTTTATGGACTTGAATATAAAATTGGATCCTTGTCAGCCCCTCGAGTCACCTTAGTTATGGCACTTTTTTTTGAGGGGGGAAAATCAACCATTACTACTACCTACCTTGGGTGAGGTGAAAAGGAGTGTCAATCTTACTGACTAAAAACCACCCCGTTCCGTCTCCTACTTTGAGCCGGAGACCCGGTAACCTTAGTTATGGTACTAAGCTGTAATTAAAAAAACCCAAAACAAAATTCCAAGAATACTTTGTCCGACCCAAGAATCAAATTAAAAATACCTTGCTGGACATATGAACTTGTCACCGCTTAACTAATAAGGTCCATAACAAATTAATCAAACAACATTTCCTGTTTGGAGTCTCAATACAATACAATACAGGATGCAATCAATACAGTGCCAATAGCAAATGGGATACTATTTATCAGTTTCATAATTTATTAATAGCTTCATAATGTTGGTAGTACCGCCATAGTATTTAGTATCGCCAGTCATGAAAATTTAATTTTCGAAAGTAGTTTTAGTATACACGTTAACCGCTAGCAATTACACAGAATTTCTAAACTCGTAAAACGTCAAATATCTATAAAAGTTGCGGATTCTGTTATTAGCTCTTTGCATACTCAGCTACTTTAATGAACTTTACATTGATCCATACATATGGACATTGTGTACTTAGATAAACTACGAAAGACTTCTAGGTCAAAGCTGTAATGTTCAAATTTATTAACCTACTATATTTTCTTCTGCAATTAGGTTAACAGTAGAATTATGAGACAAGCTTACGAGTGTTATAAACCAGATTGTAATACCTAATAAGTATTATTATACAAATTAGGGACCTTCTATAAAATTATACAGATCACTTCCATCTAATCTGGAAGTCATTGTTATGCTTATATGCGGCAGTGTCTTGTGACTTTGTGTTATCTACATTAAATACACGGTTGGCGCGGTGGCTGGACAATTGGCTGCCGTGCAACGTGTAGCAGATTCGATTCCCACTCGGAGCTACTCTTTGTGTGATCCACAATTAGTTATTTCAGGTCTGGGTGTCATGAAATTGTATGTTTGTAAACGCACCCACGACACAGGAGAAACAAGTGTGGGGCATCGTTAAAACAATTTAACATGTAACATTAGAGAGTTACTGAGTGAACTCTTAATATTAATTTTACATAATTAACACTTCTATAGCTCTAAATTCTAAAAACAGTATTTTAAACCATTTTTTCCTTTACAGCAATGAAAGGTCGTGACGGTCTCGGCGGGACTGGATCCTGTGCACCCAACGATGTGTTCTGCTCAGTCCCCGGGCGGCTGTCACTCCTGTCATCCACCAGCAAGTACAAAGTCACTGTAGCTGAGGTCCAGAGGAGGCTATCTCCTCCGGAGTGCCTCAACGCTTCTCTACTAGGTGGAGTTTTAAGGAGGTAAGTCGTGTATAGTGATATTTTGACTAGTGTAGCGTTGTGTGGATTAGACTTTATCGTTTGTTTTTTTAAACTGTCGATTTGTAAAAATGCTTTTCAGTCAAAGGTTTGTATAAGGTATAGAATAGAATCATGCGTTGCTTTCCGGAAATTCATATTCATTCCGCTTATAGATATATTTTTTAACATGCGGTGTGCAGCACCGCCCTCCCGCCCTCAATTAAATGTTCATGCAGTAGAGGTGCAACATAAAAACACACGCATGACACATGTAATATACCATTCGACATATGTTTCGCTCCTCCACGGAGTTTTGTATTTAAGGTGAATCAATTATCAAACTCGATATAAGTTCTAAAGAACTAAGTTGATGATTATTTTACGCCCTTCATCTACAGTTAAATTGAAGTTTTCTTGACTAGAACTACGCATCTTGCGTAGCTACAAGACCAAGAATGTCGTTACATACGTAAAAAAATACAATTAATTAATAATAATGATTGATTCACGTACAGCTACACCTTTGATGATAAGCCACAATTTAATTGAAACGCTAATTACTGCATGCATAATAAATATTAGGTAATTACAAGACAAATTCGCATCAGCCGCCAACCGACCATAATATTGAATTTACTCGGTACGCTCTTGTTCCGCTAGTGCGGTTTATTTATTACATTTTTTGCTCTAGTAACACTGTACAGTTTGCGGCCAGCCATAGACATGTTTGACTTTTAAGATCGCATCGTTTTGGTTAGCGGTTATTAAGATATTTAGGGTACAATGAAATACAATTGTTTCTGTTTCTGCAGTCTTATGGCTTATAAATGAATCGGTATATGGATTAAAAAGACATTAACTATTTAATTACTTAATCGATAAAAGATCCAGTACGTTCAAGCCCTAGTATTACCTATACCAGTCTTAAACATACCCTTAACGTTCCCATACTCCAAAAGCACTCGCATTAACGGAAAAATACATTTTATTTCAGTAATGTCAGTGCAAATTTCTCAACAAATTATTTTATTTCCTCTACTCCTCATCAATTAAATTAGCATTCAACAATAAAATTCAAGAGCGAGACCATTTTAAACCGACTCACATAATCGTTCGAAAAGTGTAAAAAAGCATGTAATTGAATATTCAAGTGACTAGTTTATTTAAATTACGGAACCCGTAAATACTGGTCAAATTACGCTGACGCGCGGTGCACTTTTTGTCGAAGCGGCGCGGCTCAATGTGGGCTGGCAGGAACGCCGTTTCCTTTATATGTTTATTGAATATAATTATCGGGTATTACTTCTAGATATCTCATTGTGATCTCAGCCTTCCATACACACCGTTACGTTAAAAGTAGCTAGTTACCTTTTTGCTACTGGTTTTTTTTTTATCATATTATATCTCTAATATAGTTTTTTTAACTCTAAAACCAGTTCACTGAGACGCAAATTTCTTTGACAAAATAATGAACCAGACTTTTAACTTGGTTCGTCTACTTACGCATGATAATATTTTAGTCGGATTCAAACACTCGCTGTGTGTGTAATGTTCGCAAAAGCTCGCAACTTTCAGCAAAAAAACTGTCCGGTCATGATTTAATAAAAAATCCAATTATTCTACAAAAGGAAGCCGTAATGACTACCTGTCCAACTTATGAGGTCATTTAAGCACATCCTAGTTGGTACGTGATCGCTGTAATGAACCCAGGATTGAAATTAGGGCACTTTTAAACACCTAGTACCAAAAAAAAAACACAGGTGACTCTTAAGTGTCTAGGAATAATAACATTCTTGTAGCGTATTCAGAAAAAAGTACCTATTTACTATGCAAACTTGAGCCGTTATTTGACGCAATAAATACATGTCAAAGACCAATTTACTTGTTTTATTATTAAATTTAGAACGCGATAAACAGCGCATCATCGTCTCCCTAATTGCCGTCATTACGCGCCGATGGTTGTGTTGTCAAAACGCCATGCATCCGACTTTGCGGCTTTAGAAAATAATTTATACGATGGCAACACCGAATAATGGCGGGAAACCGGCAGCTGCTTGTACTTGCGTCGCGTTGAATATTTCACATTCTCAACTCGGTGTCGCCTTTCATGGTAATTACATTAATATTAAATATATTTACGCTAAAATACAAGTTGAAATAACTGGGTGCGAAACGGGGAAGCGTATCACATCAATAGTATACGTACCTATTGCCCGAATACTGAAATGCTACTCAATTTTAAGTTGTACTTAAATATCGTGCTATCTCTGTCATTTTATAAAGAATTAATAGGGACAGAACTAGTTTTGAGAGCGTCTTAAAATTGAGTAGTGTTTGAGTATTCGGACATATGTCGTATAAAAACCGTTTAATTTTTATGACAAGCTAATTGAAATTACAAATAAGTCTCAATATTTTGTTCGTTGTCATGGCGCTTTATAATTGGCAATGGGAACAGAGATATTATTGATGACTCCATCAAAATATTTAAAGGCTTTTAACCTTTGCAGAATGAAGTAGTTTGAGTTGTCAAACTTAAAAATCTTAGTAAAATTAAAGCCTGTTTTACCACTTCTGATTAACTTTTTGTTATCTAAATTAACACATATAGAACTGCAGTCCAATTCGCCAGTTAACCGAAACTTAATCAGAAAAGATGAAACAGGGTCTCAAGAATGTAAAGACCTATGTCTTTCCATTTAAAAAACAAAATTAATCACTCGTAAAACCTCCACGTTCGAAGCGTCTGCCCACAAAAGAAATGCTGTCAAAACACACGACTGCTACAAACGGCATTATTTCTAAATTCAAAAAAACTCATTGTGTCGTAAGTACAGACGCCATTTTGATTTAATCAATCGCGTATTATTAATGGACGGCCGCCGGTTTACGATACGATACGAGAAGTTATTTTTATTATTTTCCATATCGATTCGGTAATTGGAGATGAAACGATCTTGCATTCATCGATACTCGGTCACATTGAATCGGAATTTCTTTACAGTCGGTAGGTAAAGCTAAAATATCGATTACTCAAAAATTTAATTCGTATGTCAATTTGATATGAAGCTTATAAAGAGCCGCTGCAAACAACACATGTGGGAAATCGGTCAACGGTATCTTTTCGTCATAATTATCGTACTTGAATCAAAGACGTGTACTTGATTGATAATCTCTTTAATCGGACACTCGAGTATCCGATACATACTCGATATTGGATGCCCATTAGTTCTCTTCCAATCTGTCGATTCATTCGATTTAGTTTTCCATTGATTCTAAATTCAAATTCATTGTTTGGCTCGTTAGCTCAGCGGATGAGTCTCGCTTCTTTTGTAGTTGACTAAACGAACGTGTGAAAATATTAAACTCGACTAACGGGGCTGTCTAATTACAATTGTGATTATTTTCACCTCACTATTGTGGTGGTGAAAAATAGTGAAATCATTGATCCTGATCAATGATCACAGACTGTACATAAGCTTTGCGGCTAGTTAGCCAATTAAATCGATATTTCTTTGAAATGTTGATTTTATTCGCTCATTTGACTTCTAACAACATCGAATGGTTTAGAAATCAATGTTGATACTTATTAAGTATTTGAGTAATATTTGATTTGTAGATTTAAGATTAACGATGCTAATCATTTGGTGATAATTCACGTTTTATTTATAATACCATTTTGATTAGAGAGCTTTTTAATCCAGCTATAATACCTATCTTTAATAGAGCGGGGAAACATTTCTCAATTCTCTTCGATAGAATTTTATAAAAGAATGTGTTATGAACATGGTCTAAATTAATACGAATTCCTTTAAAAGTCGTTCGCATCTCATATCTAGAAGACATCGTTACATGAATTGAAGCCTACCACATTTTAACTATATTTTATAATGATTATTGTTTATTTAAACAGTGCACAGAGACTGGCTGATGATACCTACTTGCCTAATGCATGGCAATTTTAAGTATTTACCTTTAAAATGAGAGTTTTTGTTGCGAAACGAGTATTATTTTAGTTATAAAGGGTTCTTTAAAATGGAAAAACAACATTAGTTGTTCAGTTTCTTTGCTCTCAATTGTAGTTAATTAGGTACCAGTTTGTTACTTTTACCTATTTGAAATCAGAACTTCTCATAATCAAATTGTTATCAGTCAAAAATGGACCCAATGATCATCAGTATAGCATTTACTTCTATAAATCATGCTCAAATAATCGACCTCACATTCCTTCCAAATTCAAAACATCAACTTTATAGAAAACAATTTTACTAACGAGGTTTTATTTCAAAGCACAGCAGTTAATACTGGTAGCCATTTTTAAATACCAAACCTTTATCTACCAATTTAATTTTACCGCTAAAATAGTAGAAACCAATCAATTATCGACCCTATTCTGTAGCAGTTAAGAAAAAATGTTAATTTATTCGAAAAATTGTGAGCTTGGTACTTTCTATGCGTCAATCACGAATTACAATTTTGACGGTAATCGATAGGTTATCGGTAGCTGCCATCTAGCGGGCAGTAGCAGTATTATTGATTGACATGTGACCGAACAACAAAAGAAATATCGAATAAGGTGGCCGGTAGCTACTTTTTTTTTACGCACTGACTTGCAATAGAATCAATGTTATAAATCCAATACGCATATCTTTTTTTATTTGATTAAGAATTTTTTATTTTCAAATTATTATTATTTCTTTTTCTTTTGGTTTTCACAGTACCTAGTAAGATAAAATGTCTAACCATTATTTTTTCGTTTGTTTTAGAGCAAAAAGCAAAAATGGCGGGAGATTGCTGCGTGAGAAGTTGGAAAAGATCGGGCTGAACTTACCCGCGGGGCGGCGGAAAGCTGCCAACGTCACACTGCTTACGTCTTTAGTTGAAGGTAAATATAATACGCCTTCAATTACCAATTTTGAAACGAATATTGAAATATTTAAATTGTTTGACCATGGAAAAAGAGTCCATGGAGAACTAATATGAATTAAAAAAGTGCTAGATTTAATATTGGTCTGAGGGCTTAGTACGAGTTTGTTTTACGTTTAACGAGAGCGCGTTCGGCGGTTTGATTGGCCAGCGTGAATGAACAAACCACGACACAGGAGAAAATCCTAGTGTGGGGCAAAGTTTTTAAAAAAAAAAAAAAAAATCAGAGTGCTGAACGCTCTCAGACTAATATTAAATCTAGCACTTTTTTTAATACCTATTAGTTCTCCATGGACTCTTCTCCATGGCCTTGTCATGCAATTTAAACAGATTCTAATAATAATTAATTTCCAAAACCTCAGTAATAGACTTTAAAGAAAATCAACCCCTAAACACAGTGACATAAGATACAAAATCCTTCAACAGCGGAAGCAGTGCACTTAGCCCGCGACTTCGGCTACGTGTGTGAGACGGAGTTCCCGGCGCGCGCGCTCGCCGAGTACCTCGCGCGGCAGTACGCCGAGCACGACTCCCGGCGCAGGAGGGACCTGCTGCAGGCTACTAAACAGGTAATTGTTATTGGTGAACTTGTAATTAAAATGTGTAATTAGGGATAAACACGGGTAATTCGGGATAAAAATGGGTAATTCGGGATAAAAATGTGTGATTCGGGATAAAAATGGGTAATTCGGGATAAAAATGTGTAATTCGGGATAAAAATGTGTAATTTGGGATTAAATCGTGTAATTATGTCATCATCAGTATTAGGATGCTTTTCCACCAGAGATGTGCTATGTAGCTATGCTACAAAGATGTAATAACTAAGCTGTGAAACTATTTGACCGTTTCCATTGATACTAAGCTATGTAGTAGGTCACTCGACCTACTCACGTACTCACATACGATGTATTAAAAGTAAGGAAGCTACCCATAGTAGTATTCGGTGTCCATAGTACCCAACAAATCCCCAATAACCTGGCATCGTACTTGTAACCCCTCTGGAGTTTAGGGTTCTATGGACGGCACCGATTGCCTAGTATCAGTTTTTCCGAATGCTAATTTGGAGTTTGGCGCCCTATACTATAAAAATAAATATTGTTCTGTCGTCAATCGTCAACCAGTCGGTCTTTGACAATCCGAGATTTCCTTGGATCCGTACAATATTTATCAGTATTCTAAAGTTTTTAGACTTAACGCATTTTTTTATTAAATACTTTACTTTTTTCCAGGTTATAAAGGAGCTAATGGACTTATTGAATCAGGACCGATCACCGCTCTGCAATACCAGGCCACCACACTTACTAGAGCCGGCAATACAGCGCCACCTAACACATTTCTCACTCATCTCGCATGGGTTCGGAGGTCCAGCTATAGTGGCCGCGCTCACAGCTATACAGGTGCGTATTTTACTATTTATAATATGTATATGTCACTGGAAAATAATAACCCGACCTTAATTCATAAGTCCTGCATGTTTTTGACAGAAACTCCATGCAACGAATGTCAAAAATCGATTTTAATAAAAAGGTTTTGAATTGAAATCGATTATTTATTAATAGTTTCGAATAATCGTGGATTCAGGAAAGGTCATGGATTAATGAATAAATGGAGCACTAAGAGAAAGCCAATTTGCAATACACGTATAAATGTAATGTAATTGGCTGTCTATAAAAAGGATCGCTCATTGTGTTTTAAATTTACACTTACAGTGAAATTCTAGTTAATTGTAATTTATTGAAATAAGAATTAAAAGATTATAATTGTTGTCAAACGAAGACAAAAGAAAAAACAACAAAAATAATTTAGCGAATAACAATCATTTCAATCTTTTTACGCCTACACTTTAAATTATCGAAAAACAAAATACTTAAATTATAATCTTCGCAATTTTAAATATCGGTCAATCGCTATACTGCCAAATATGTAGATAAAATAACGGTTTTAATTATTTAAAGATGGTTTATTTTTATTTTCTTTTCCAGAACTTCCTCAACGAATCACTCAAGCATTTAGACAAGTTATATCCTCAAAGCGGTATGGTGTCATCGTCGATGGACAAAACAAAAATGGACCCTGACATCAAGAAGTAACAAATGCGTTACAGCAATGACGACGGTCTCAACAGGAAAACTCGCGACGAGAACAAACCTCTCGCGCACTGTTCAAGAAACAGATGAAAAATTATACTGAACATAAAAGTACTGAATTTGACACTTGCCTTCAAATCAGCGCTGTCATCGATTGTCAAAGTCATTATGTGCGCACTCTAAGGCAAAGACGTGCCAATCATACAGCCAACGGATAATGATATTATCTCTAACTGCCATAAAATGTTCGCACAGGACATCTTTGAAGATTGCGTATTTATTTTTATGACGATCTTCGTTAGAGGCGACCCGCATACAAATAAAGTGCAATTATAATACTCATGATTGTGAGATCTGTACATATAGCCTAGAATTAAAACTAGTGGTTAATTTAAGCATTTATAGCGAATAATTTTCAGCTCAACCAACAGTGATTTTTGTAACTGCAAAAGAATATTTTTAATAAGAAAAGTAAATATTTCACATCCACCGCAATAAAGACACATATCAATAATGTAAATAGTAATAATTATAGAACGAAAGTTTTATCGTTTCTCACAGGAAGTTTCATACTGTTTTAGATTAAAAGGAAAAGAATAAAACCTCTTTAGTTTTTAATTAGGGTATAGTTTTGCTAGCGACTCAATGTGAAAGTGTGCCAATTAGTTTTAATTATGGAAACACCATAACGGGTTCCCGAAAATTAAGTATTTAATTAATATTTATTGTGGCTTGTACATAATACTTATAAAAATTACTATTCACTTGCCTATAATTAGTTTTTTTTTCTAAAATTATTCTAGTATTCGACATCTGTCTCTTACTCCAAACTTTTATTGTATTTAGTACTTAAAGTTTAATTTTATTGTGTGATATTGTAAGTGTGATCCTACATTCCATTTTGTTTATGTCGAAGTAGAGGTGGTCTAAACCGAAAACCTTTGAAATAGCATATTACGTGTATTTTTGACGTGCAGCCAATCTCGATACACACAAAATCCAAATCTATCGAAAGATTTACGTACTAGAGGAAGAATTTTGACACTTTTTCATTGGAGCTTATATCACAATTCTATCTATCGGCAGATATTAAAACTAGCCATAAAACCACCTCTACATTTCTTTACATTATCGACAAACAACGATTTGTACACATCAGATTAATTATCCTGTCACTCGAAAAATATATAATTTCTTTGTAAATAATGTGTTTAATAAATCTATTTTCATTGCTAAGGATTCAGACTCACCGAAACAAGAATAAAAAAGTTGTTGAACTTTACTATTTTCCGTCTCTGTCGCACGGTGTCTCTCTGTCTACTTAGCACTCCATTTTATAATCATCTGTGTTGTAAAAGGCCGTTTAAATAAAAGATCGAAATTCAAACAAATGAATTCCATAGAAATTATTTTTGTAAAAAGAATTACTACTACTATATTTTTTTACACGAAAATTTGAATTAATCATTTGAAATCAATTCACTGGCAGAGTAAACTCTTTGATTATAAATATGTCTAAGATTTAATTATATATAAGATTTAATTTGATTTAATTATATAATCAAAGAGTAAACTATATCTGAAAATATTTTCATTTTTAACATTATATTTATTTACTGCGGTACTCAGAGTCATTTGATGGTTACTTAACCCAGTCCTTAGCAATTGTTTTCGATACAAATCCTTACTAAGGAATACTTTAAATAATAATTAAATGTCTCTGAGTGCGGCAGTTTATCACATTTAATGACACTGAAATTAACTGCCATTGGACAAACATTTGGACCATTGAAAGGCAAATTATAAAAATATAATTATGTGCCTGTGTCCAAAAACTTCATTCCATTATTTGCTACAACACTTTCAACGTTATGTGGTAGTGTTAGGGATCATTATTCTATATCAACAAAAACATTTTAAGCCTTCGTCTAAAGAACTGAAAATTTTATTCAATCTTATCAATTAAAATTAATGGTACTCTGCACTTTATTGTAAGTTTTTTAATATTTGTCTTAATTTGATATTATTTTATAATAAATGTAAATTTTTCATTACCACAACGTACTTAAATTTTGTTTCGTGGAGTAAAGAATGATGTTATAAAAGAAATTGTTTTATTTTTACGTAACCCTTGCATAATTTATTTTATTATATTTCCCGATCGCTGCTGTTTCTGTGTCCAACAGTGACAGACGCAACAAATTGGCTCTTTTATTAAGGTTTTCTCTCTTTTATATTTTAATCTAATAAACCAAACACTTAAATCAATAAAAAACAAAGAAATAAGTGTAATAGGCTAAAATGCAATTAAATTATAGACAGCGCCATCTATGATCGAGTAGCAAAACTACTAACTGTGTACTATATTAATATTATCAATTTAAAGGATTAACTATTTTGACTTGAATCTTGACAATGATTTATTATATTATAAATAAAAATATAATTTCACAAAATAATTAATACATTTTTACGATTGATGCAGACCACGACACATACTCCTTCCTAATTTATTCCTGCCTTAAATGCCCAGTGTCTATAAATCTATGTCAAATGTCAAAAGTGTGTAATGTCACGTATCGTATAGTAAACAAAAACGACTTTTGGCGGTTCTCGGATTTCAGTACAAGTTTTTATTAAATATTTTAATTCTAATTTGTGATTAAAGATTTACTATGGATATCAGTTATGAGAATACGCCGACAAAACAGTGCTTTAAATGTAACGAAGACTCCCTCGTTAATCTAAACATATTTTATTATGCACCGAGCAATATGACAATATTATGGAACCAATTTCAAATATTCATTTATGAAAATCAAAATTTCGAAAACCCTGTGATAAAATTTAATTCTAGATACGAAATAATCGACATAATGATCTGGGACAGCTATTTAGCTTGCGTAGATACTTGCGGCAACATCCAATTACTTTCTATAAACACTGTTTCAAAAAGTATATCTTCCGTGGGCCGTGGCGCTTCAGACTACATGGTCGCCCTATCTCTCATCAAGAATAACATGGCTATATGTTTGAAATACAACTCAAATTCTTATTCCCTATGCTTACACCAAGTTGCCAAATATTTCGAGTTTGAGAATCAAGTACAACTGCTGTATAGTGACGCGTTACCGTCTTTACAGACACCAGACAAATACATTATAGTACACGGAAGTCTCCAATCCATAACAGATGACCATTTAGAAATTCTAAAAAACATGTTTGAAACTAATGAGTGCAAAGTCAACAAGAATCATAAGTTGGTAGTATTGTCTTTTGATAAGCTAGATGTTTACAGTTGCATAATTACTTGTGAAAAGTTTCAATATGAAGCTAAATTAGTGAAACTATACTCTTGTCCTTCCGAGATATCGAATATAAACATTATTGAACAAGATATGAATATTGTGGTTACTCTTGCAATAGGCACAGTTATAATTCTATCCTGGAGTGACCTTAAAACACCTAAAATAGTTCATTTGAACATTGCAATCCACAAATCCTTAGTTTACAAGGATTCTATTATCTACACAGATGGTAAATCTCTATGGAGAGCAGACAATATAATGTCCCAAGACATTAAATTTAAGCAATTCTTTGTCAAACAAGTAAAAGATTTCATAATCATAGGAAATCAGATTATTTGCACCACATTCACGAATTTAATTTACACATTTTCAATAGATAGTCCAGAGTCATATTTCAAGGATGAATCCATTGAGTACTGCCCTGCAGACAGGCTGTTGAACAATAATTCTGATTATGTGAAGAAAATTCTGGATGAAGTCAATAAGAATGATGTGATAGCCAAAAAACTGACTAAAGAAAGAGACTACATTACTGCATTGTCTCTGTCCAACAGACAGGATGTAATGGATAGTGTTATAAACCACAAAGTTATAGTTTATGACAACTATGACGATGCAATCACAGAAAATAAGAAAGCTATCCTAACAAGCAACTTCAGCGAATATTTCGAAGAAGAGTCATTCTTCTTTCTGGTAAAAATTTCAACAACAACAGAGCATAAACTGGGAAATATTCTGTCAAATGCCATCGGAGACTTGAGAATCCACATAACACTGTCCACATCTACCAAAATAATTAAAACTATAAGCATAAAAGTATCAGAAATCAAGAAGCTAAGTTTTTTAATACCGTTGAAGAGTAAACTTATAGATTTTACAGAAATGAATGTGGATATTAAAATTATGTCCACAATACCGGGAGCTTTGGACGCTAAGCAGAAGACATTTACTATATTGTACAGGAAACATGTTACTTTACACTCAGAACACTTCATAAAATTCAATCTGATACTAAATAGACAGCAGTGCCTGAAAAGATTTGAGGACCCACTATCAAAACTTATTTTACAAACATCTATCAATAATTTTGGCCATCTATTTGAGTTTGAAGACAGTTTAAAGCACAGACCTTCTACAAAAGAATGGCAGCTGTATGTTAGATTGCCGGATAAATACCAAGAAGTATTCAGAAATAAGGAGACCACCAAGCACTTGACTTCCAAAAAGGTCACTTACTTCCTCCAACAATTCACATCGGAGGAGTTTTTGCAATCGAAAAGTAATTTAATATTCTCTATAGGAAATGAAAAAGTGAAAATAGAGATATACAATGATAGTTTCTCTAGTCCTTTACTGAAGTTGTCAAGTGGAAATATAAAGATATTATCGAGTATGAGGAATTTCTTATCTGATTTGATTTACTGTGTGTTCACTAACTTTGCTCCTGGGAATGAGTTTATCAATATGTCTTCTTATGCTGCTATTGAAGTAAGTATCTATTTACAACAAATTTTGATTTAATTTTCAAGTTCTTTTTGCAACTTGATTGCCTCCCCAAAGAAACAGTGCACATTAGTATAGTAGCTATGTCACATGATTCTAATAAGAGGTAAGCCTATTACCACACCTATACAGACCTATCTGTATAACACAACAAACATGACCTAGGTATCAAACCTGAAACCACTCGCTCGGCGGACACTCCATCAATGAAAACCAAAAGCATTCTATGCCAAAAAAATCGAATGAGTCCAGTAGTTCCAGAGTGTATTCAATACAAATTGTTTGTTTCAGAATCTACAGAAAGCAGTAAGGACAGGTATGTCAGGCTCCTCAGAAGATCTGGAACCTCTCATAGAACAATTTGAAAGGAATGTTATTGGAGTTCTACCTATTTGAATGAGCAAAGCTCTCTTTTTGTTATAAGACTTAACTGTGATCTAGTTGTAATTTAATAAATCGTTTTTTACTTTTGTAAGTTTTTGTCAATTCATATCTTAACTTCCCTATGTATATAAACTGTTATATGTAACTTTAGATAATGAGTAGGCTGCGCGACGTCGCCTGCGCACGCTGCTCATTATGAAGAGTCCTTCTGTGACTCGAAACTAGTACAGCTATTCTCCATTAATTTACGTGAGAAATCCGTGATTTTTAGTTAATTTAGATAATGGTAACAATCTTATTATTTCTTAAATCCCATTATGTATTTAGGCGGCACAGGCACTCGATGGTCTACCTGCCTACACCATAGGACAAATGAGTAATCCATACTAAAATATAGAGCTGAGTTTGTACACGCTAATCTCCAGGTTTGAATTAAATAATTCTTTGTGTTACATAGTCCATTTATTGAGAATGGTTGTTATAGAGTAACAACGCGACACAATAAGAGAAACGCAGCAGAAGTAGCTATATAGTTATTATTAGTTATTATTATAGAGTTCAATGAAATAAAAGAAACCCTTACATAGAGATCTACGCAGGTCAGAGAAGAAAATAAAACGCAAGAATAAATTATAATCTATGTTTATTCTTAGACCATTCTCCTCAGGAGCTCGTTGATCTTGTCCTCACGGTTTCCGAAGTCACCTCCGTCGACGTAGTGAATGGTCTTCTTGCGCCAACCACCGGTCGGGTTGTTCAGCTTGAATGGCCAGAGGAAGTTGCTGGCGTACTGTGGGACAAAATAAGAACGTTTGAAATGGCTTATTTGATCAGCAGTTTTGTACTGCGGCTTAGTTACTGTAGTTAAAGTTCTATAGTAGGTAACAATATAGTTCTTTATTTTCTGGGCAGTAATTAATAAGAAAAGGCAAGATTATAATATTATTATAGCTTTAATCTTAAAGCAGTTATGAGTTTTAAGTGGCAACAGAAAAATGTTGAGTACTAATACCACTACTACCAACACCATATGTCGGTCACGGCATTCAATGAGAAAGAAATATTGGATCTTCACTATCAAAAAAGATTTTTATGTAATTTGAAAATTGTCAACTCTTACCTTGAACTTCTCTCCGACGCTGAAGATCTCGTGGATGAGGTCCTCAACACAGATGATGTTCTGTTTGCCGAGCTTCTGCTCAACGATTGTGTTGGAGGTGATGGGCACACGCTGGCCGTTCACCTTGGCGAAACCGCGCTTGTATACCAACTGCGGAAGAAGTAGTGATCATTTAGAAGTGCTAGAAATTGTAACTATAGCTTTTTAGACAATAAACATTGTGAATTTTTATGTCACAGGGAAGCCTATGGGGCTCGTTTACATTACTTATATGTTTCTGATTGCGCGAGTGATGACACGGCCCGCTGCGCCAATGCCATGAATCACCCAACACGCGAAATCTCCGTAAATTATGCCTTAGAGTAGACACATTTTTAGACTCACAGGTTCCATATCTGGTATCCACTAGATTTTTGTCGATATTACAAAACTTTTCATTTAAAATAGATTGAAATAGAATAGTTATAAAATCGATAGTGTTTTCAATCTGCAACAAAAATGAACAAAACAAGTGTTGGTACTGACCTCCCTAACACTCTTGAGGTTGGGGTATCCCCACGCGATGTAGGGCTCGGCAATACGGAGCATGTTCACGGTAGCCTTGTTGAGGCGCACGAACACACCGTTGTTGATCTGACGCAGTCTGAACAACTGCAGGACTTTGCGGACCTATGGGATAAAAAAAAAGTAATATGTATTAGCATAATTTTGTTTTGGATACTTGAAGATGCTATATAGGACTTAAATGATGTGTAGCTAGAAACGTGTATTCTAGTAGGTTAGCTGATGATGTACATTCATAGAAAATGCCATTGAAAGTCAGCGAGTGTGTAACTACAAGAATTTATTTACAACGATATTTAAAACGTGAAAAAACTTCTGCACTTAAAATCAAAAGGGGTAGGTAGAGGGGCATTTGCACATTACGGGACTAAGGGCGGCCGTACACGGACGGCTTCAAGCAGTTATAACCGACTGCTTGAAGCCGCGACGGCACGATGAACTATAGCCATTCATTCGCTGCCGTACACACGACTGCTCGAGCAGTCGCGAACACTTCAAGCCGTCAACAGCTTCAAGCAGTCGACGCCGACCGCTCGAGCAGTCCGTGTACGGCCGCTCTAAATGCCACTGTACAATGTACACACACTTATCACCATGTGTTATAAGTCCCAATAGAGGTTGTGTTGCTAAAAAACAATATTTACCTTGGGTGAGACCTGGTTGATACCACGGATACGGATGACGAAGGCGAGTTTAGCTTCACCAGGTACGTAGTAGTTGCCGCGATTGCGAGCCTGTAATCAAACGATACAATAAGATTTTAATCCGGCCCCATCTAGTTGTTTAAGAGATTGACGTGTAAAAGTGTTATTTTATAACCTATTTGCAAAATAAATATCATTTATCATTTATAATTCAAGTTTATGTAGAGTTGGGGTGAGCCATAAAGAACCTACGAAAGAAATGACTCCAGGTATAGGGAAAATGATCCATAAGTCAGCTTAGCTTTCTAGACCAGTTGCTGATATAAATCCTTGTTGTGAAAGTTGGTTACGGCGGCATGTTTATAACTCCTCATACATTTTTTTTCTTTTTGATGTCAAACAAGTCTCCAATACGAAGATGTATCGAATGGTGATGGTAGATAATGAACCATCAAACTTTAACTATGTGGTACAAAATTTCCACTACTTAACTTGAATAGTTTTGTGACATTCGGACTCCCATATCTACAGTTAGTAATAGGTTTATAAAAATAAAAATGACACATCACAAAAATTCTTTGATTGCAGAACTGCTACTTATTCACAATGTAAAATGAAATATTCCTATCTCACCTGTCTGGCTAGCCTGATCTCATCTCGCTCCCTGATGCGGTATTCCTTAACATACTGTTCAGCCCTCTTGAAGATTTCCTTCCTCTTCTTGATGGCTGATGAACGCCTCTTAAGGGTGACCTGGTAATAAAACAAAACATAACATTAATTTACTTGTCATACACATAGCTCTGCTAAGTCATTCTTGTCATTTGTGATCGCCCCACTAAAGGGCAAGCCTCCCTACCCTCTGTGTAGTGGTTTCTGCGTCAGTAGATGGATACTATACTATTGGATTGTCAAAAACAAGTATATTGATTGAACTCAAACATATTTGATCAATGTGTACTCAGTAAGTAAGACATAAATTATTTAGTACAATATCATACACATTTTAACAGGAAATGAACTTTACAGTTTGTGTCCTAAATAAACATTTATTTTCTTGTATCTATTTCATTTAAAGTAAATTAGTCAAAATGCCCTTTGCTCCGAGGACACCTTCTAAATATCCAGGGTAGGTAATAACTTTAATATCCAAGAATATTGAAGCCTGAAAACATCATTGTTATAGGTTATGTTGTGATACCTGCAGGCGGCGAGTGCGGAGAGCTTCCCTCCTCTTGCGGTGCTTCAGCACTGACTCGGGGACGGCAGGCAGCTTCTTGCTGTCCTCCTTACCCTTCACTGGCTTCTTCTCGGCCGGAGCCTTCTTGTCTGTAGTCGCAACCATCGTGCTGCAAATGTAACCACTTATTAGATTGAGAGGAACTTTGTGTCCGTTGTTTATTTGGTATGAACTGGGTTTTTTTTGTAGCTGTTGAGGCTGTTGTAGATTTGTTAGAGGTTAAGGTTTGGGGCGTTTTGAGTAAAAACAAAGATGGTCTTGACAATATTGTTTCACCATGCAGTTCAAAAACGTATTCTTGATTCTATGTTATAATTTTTTCTAACGGCTAGATTAGAATGATTGCAGTAATACTAGTTTATTTTGATATAATAAGCATGTTTGTAACTGCAGAGCCCTAGTACTTGGGTATCAGACAATAACAGATTTAGTGAACATGAAATGAAATCTGATAAATATGATGTTGGCATGGGTACATGCGTTCGAGATACGGAAAATTGTAACAAAATTTAGAAATAGTTACTAAATAATAAAGGAAAACTTGATATTTTTAGGAGTTTTGATGCCAAACCACACTTTATTGACGTTGAGGTTAGGTCGTGTTGCATGAATTTTTGAACTCACGAATTGGGCTAAATATGCGTATAAACATGAACTAATTTACAAATCAACGAGATTTACATGTGTACAAATTATTAAACTGCTACAATATATTCATTACAAGTAAAAAACAAACGCATTTGGTGTGGCGGCATGACATCCTACTACTCATCACATTTATCAACACATTTCACAAAATTCACTAAACCTTTTATTATACTAACACTGCAATTGAAATTCCTATGAAATTACCGTGTGTTTTAGCACTTAAATACTAATAAATATATTATTTTTTAACAACCTGCGGGGCAAAACTCCACGCGGCACGTGTGTCAAATTATCAAAAGAAAGACAGAAAATACACTTCCGCCAGTCGCCATTTTAATTTAATTTTTTACTATAGCAACACAAAGGCCTGTTTAGTTTCGTGTTGTCCACGTTAGAATGCATAGAAATTAATTATAATTTTAGCATCTTGGGTTTTCTTTTGTTTTTCTGAGAGTATAATAATTTTAGATTTTTAACCCTATTCCAAATTTCATCCCAATCTCATCAGCTTATTGACGTAATTGAGTAACAAGCATACATAAAAACTTACAAATTTTTACATTTATTATAATAAGTAGTAAGGTTAGATGATTATTATTTTTATATATAAAAAAATAACCAAATTAAAAAGCAGGACCTATCTACTTATTTGTTACTTGCAATCAAAAAATTTGACACAAATAGGAACAGCGCTTATATTTTTTTTATTTCCATCTCGACTTTTTGGTATCTTCCGGTGCCGCGAGTTTACAAAATTTAAAAACTATTGAACTAACGTTTCCCTAGTAACATATAAACAAAGTGAGGTTTTGCAAATAATAACGTTGTCGTACAAATACGCACAATTTCATATTTGATTTCGTGATAATTTATTGCAGTTAGTCAAAATGGGTGATTTGAAAGACCCGGAACTGAGTGCCCTAAACGTAGGGGAGCTGGATTTGTATGTCGATAGTATGGAACCATCGCGCATAGACTACATAGGCAATCAGGGGTAAGCTTACAAGAGGTTATAATACCCTATTTATGGTATTAGCCGGTATAGGAGCAGACGGATCACCTGATGGTAAACAATCACTGCCACACGTGGACACCCGAAACACCAGTGGCGTTACAAGTGCGTTGCCGGCCTCTTGGGGGTTAGGAATTTATGAGTTGTTGGGGAATAGGGGATTGGGAAGAGGAGTAATTGGCCCGCCAGTAACCTCACTCAACAACGTAAGCGTTAGTATTACTCCGGTCGAGCCGGCGTGAAATGTTCAATAAAATATCAATTTAATTCTTGGTCTTTCTAGATGGGTAGACTGGCACATACGTTTACAGAAACTGAATCAACAAGCGGTTTTGGAAGCCTCCTCAATGATGGAGGAACGCACCAAGGAAACCCTAATTTCATCTGGAAAGGTAAATTCCAATATAAGTCCCTATTTTCATGTATTATCGTCATATTCTTATATTATCGTCATAAAATTTTCAGTTACCAGTTTTAGTGTATGAAGCGATATGCATACAAGTATGGCGCACCAAGATCTACCCACAGATAATTAAGTTGGAACCTGCTCCGGAGAATACCTTCGGCGTCTATATGGTGGTAAGTTTCGAAGACCATAGTAGTCCAACGATTTGTCTAGAGTCGGGACTTCCAGCCTTGTACACCAAGGCGTCTGGTCTAAAGTGACAGTCTTTAAAACTTCAAGAAAAGAGCGTACTCCTTTTTAAAAGACCGGCAACGCACCTATGACTCCTCTGGTGATGCGTCCTCAGGTGACCCGCTGCTCGTTTGCCCCCTACTCCATAAAAAAGGAAAGAAATTATAAAATAAATTCAGTAATCTTTTTATTGTAGTTATACCATGAGGCGGCCACTGTTGGACTCCTGGAGACCGTGTTGTTCCATGAGGACGGCGCGCAGTGCATCAGCGAAGTTGTGGTGGACTTGCTGAACTACGCCGTCGACCAGCTCACTGCTTTGTTGGGTCTCATCAAGTAAGCTATTACCTTGTGATGATAGGATCTCCCTCAAACCTGTTTCTTCAACGGGCCCGAATAAGGAAAGGAGCAGGTCAAAATTGGAACGCAAGCAAAAATTTAATATTTCGCTTTCCGCTCCCCGTTTTATTTCTATTTGCCCTTATCCAATAAAAAGGAGGGATAAGGATCCTCCAGTTTCTACCAACCTAACCAACCACCCTTGGACCATTTGATTGATTTTATTTCAGCCATGATCGTCCCACTGCAGGACAAAGGCCTCCCTACCCTCCTTCCACTCCTCTCTGTTTAAAGTTTTTAGCCTAGCATCATTTACATATTAAATTGTTAGGAACTACTTCTTCCACACAGTAACGGGTACCTGAAGCCAATGTCAGCGAAGGAGCTAGAATGTGAGACTGCCATTGAAGAGTTGGAGAGACAGAAGCGGGACTTGCAGTTTGATATCAGCATGCGATGCGTCTCTATCGTGCGGTAAGACGTTATTTAATAAATCTAAATGAGCCTACTACCTATATACCTGCATCTACATAATCTCGTAAATTAAAATATTTAAGAGCAGAGAGATCACCTAATGGTAAGTGATCAGCGCTGCCTATGATCACCAGTAACAAGTGCGTTGCTGGCCTTTTGAGACCGATCTTTTTTTAAAGCTTTTGAAGGTCGTAGCAACAATGTAGTTTCCTTCGTACGAGAGACCCGACTCAGATTTGCACTGGACCGGTTCTTTAATCTACTATTATGCTCTTGTGATGTCTAGTCTTTTCATGCATTTACATTTAGGAACAATAGGGATAGGACCGTACTCCTATTTTATTAAATAAGTAAGTAAAATTAGTATAATGTTCTTATCTTCAGCTACATAGCGGAACACATGGAGGTGGGCGGCGCGGGCGCGTCGATCTCCACAAACCTGTACAAGACGCACGACGTGCCCTCGCTACTGACGCACCTGCTGCTGCACGAACCCTGGATGAAGAGGAACGATAGCGGGGAACTGCAGACTTTTAACTGTAAGTAAAGCTATTGCTTTTTATGAAATAAGGAGCAAACAAACAAATGTATCTTCTGATGGTAAGCCGTGTCACCTGCAGCACCTAAGGAGTTACATGTGCATTGCTGACTTTTGGTGATGAGAATTAAGGTTTGGCCTACAGTAAGGAAAACCGAAACTATTTCTTTTCATCGGTGAAACCATGTTATCACTCCAGTCGAGCCGGCCCACTCGCGTCGAAGTTTAGTATGCCCCAATGTAAAACTGATCGAATGGTCACTAATCATGATATTGATTACCGAAGATTTAACATGAGAATTGCAATGAGTGTCAAACACTAATATACCCAGATGGCCGCTGGAGCAAGCCGTCAGCAGAAGACCTGTCTCAGCTCCATCGCACGGAGGCTCAGCTCTGGCTGTGTGTGAGACAACTACTGCTGGAGCCGAGGCTGACTCACTACTACACTATCGATGAATGTCGCCGCAGTGCCTTCTGCAAGGTACCAATCTAATTTCATTTTATAATGCAGTGGTAAGTGGCAATGTATTATAATGTGTCTACTACAATTGTAATTTTTCTTCGATACAAAAATGTCATTATTATCTTTTGGTGCCTTATCAAAACGTTGATTATTGGATGAACTAGTTCTTTGCTGTTCATCTTATAACTACTAAACGGCTGAACTGATTTTGTTAAATCATACTTTTCTTTTGTTATGGCTATGGTACCACTCCTCGTTTGTGTAACCTCTCTAGCTGCAAGCCAAGATGACGGAGCCCATGTTGGACCAGATCCCACCACTGGGCGACCTGAAGATGTTTCTGTGTCGGTTGGCTGTGGGCGACTACTCCAGCCTCCATAACCGAACTAATGGCGTCAAGAACCCAGGATGCACTCTCATCGAGATTGTTCCACAGGTACACATAATATTTTAACATTTTAGTAACTTTATTTTTTAATGATGTTTATAACTCATCCCATACTTATTATCTGTAGTTAATTTTAATCGCAACAGGACATTGTGTGTGCACAAGGTCATACACGATACAATATTCACTCGTTACAGATCAAGGACTCTTATCTGAAACAAGTACACAAGCGTACGAAGACCCTGGCGAAGGCCCAGCTGGAGTTATTCCACATGGATGGTTCTGAAGAGTCGCGGAATATGGCCAAGAAGCTCCTGGAGTCGTACACTAGCGACACGGCGCTAGCACTGGACAGTGGCGGGGCGAAGTGCGCCAAGTGTGGCGACAAAGCTACGAAGAAGTGTTCCAGGTGTAAGACTGAGTGGTATTGTGGGAGGTGAGAACAATGTGGTATTTTGTACTCATCCTTTCCCAAGAATTTCTCTGATGCAAATCAAATTATAATTTGTTTAGTAGTTCTTATGTTTATCGCGCAAAGAAACTGCAAGATCTTTTACAATTATATTGGACTAGCGGACCCGACAGACGTTGTCCTGTCTACACGTCTATAATTTGAAAATTTTAAACTTTTTTTAATAAGCTAAAACATTCTGGACCATTTTGATGAAAAATATTATTCAAATGTTATGACAATATCTAACGTCATTCATATTTGACACTGCGATGGTAGCGCTGTCTGTCAGATCCAATGTAAAACATTCCAAAATCAACAACTACTAATAAATTAAAAACTAATTATAAAAACATTGTCCAGCGGACAAAATTGTGAATCTAAACCATTCTCAGATCCCCTTGAACACACACAAAAAAAATCATCAAAATCGGTCCAGTCGTTTAAGAGAAGTTCAGTGACATACACACTTACAGAAGAATTATATATATAAAGATAGCCATATTAACATGTAATGAAGTTAATTAAAATGGTATCTGTACTTCTCCTTTATTCCAGAGAATGCCAAGTTCAACAGTGGCCGAAGCACAAGGAGATATGCGATCAGTTTTCCAAAATATGTGTTTAAAAAGTGTGCATTTTATTTATTTTAAATGGGTTTTCTTTGAATTCGAATGAGTAATTATGTTCTATTTATTATCTAGTCTAGATTTAAATAAATATTATTTATTTTAGCCTTATTTGGTGTTATTAATTTTAAAGTTGGTAAAATCAAAGAGAGTGAATTAGTTTTTTTGAATTTTTATTTTATAACTTAAGCACTAGGTGGATGATTAGCTTGAAGACTTCAGGTAGTCTTTGAGCACGTCCAACGCTGGTGTCTCCTCACCGAAGTCCTGGTAACAAAAGGATTTTATTAGATTCACTGTTGATACAAGTTATTCAATTAGAAACAGCCATTTTCTACTGTGTTCAGATTGTTTATATTTATCAAATTAGATGAAAAATGATTGTATGAGTGATAGGAAAGTTGCCCGTGCAAGTGGCGCGGCACCATAGGGTCACTCGAGTTAATGTTGCGCTTGTATTTCGTCACTACCAACGAATATATTGCTAGTGTTCGTGCTGAGCGCAATGTTCAATTATATTACAAGAAGAACATTTGATAATGGTCGATTTTTAGCAGAAACACTGCTTGAATATGTGAACAAAACATAAGAAAACTATAAAAGAGATATTTTCATACCAAGTTACTTTAGAAACACATCTAAATACATATTCTAAAGTTGCTATAGCTTAAAAATTATAACTTGATTAGATGGAGAGAAATATTAAGAACATACCTTGATAACTACGCACGAGCAGCCGACGATTTTCCTGGCCTTGCCGTCTTTGTCGATTTTGCAAAGTCCGGCCCATTCACCGAGCTTTTTGTTGTTGTCGACCTGTGTTATACAAAATAGAATTTAATACACATGGAATAGGTACGAATTTCTTTAAATTATAAAATATTAGTAATATAAATGTTCGGGTGCTAGGAAAGTTGACTCGTCAGGGTGAGAGTCACCATAGGGGCACACGGTTTACTTTGCGCTCCGTTTGCGAAACCGATATATAGAACCGGGCTCGCTCGTGCGGAGCGCATTACAAAACAAAGAAGGATCTATTCACTAACCATTTAAAATCGACACACGGTACAAAAGGATGTTTATTGCTGATTATTACAATTATCAGCATGTTAGTGTATAAAAAAGAAGAAATAAATAAAATATGGATAGAATTTGTTAAAAAAAAAGAAATAAAATACAAACATTACACAGACCCAAAGTAATATAGGATAAGAGCAGGGACAAGATTAGGTACAAAGCATGGTATTTATTTGCAAAGACTATTCTCAAGTTAGACACTAAATTCACCTTGCAGTAAAGTAATATAATTATAATAACTAAATACACCTTACAACTAATTAAACATTAACTTCTTCATATTTACCTTCACAAGTGGGATCTGATGTTCGTTGCAGAGAGCCTGGACGAGCTTCTTGTAGGCAGCTTCGTCGCAGTTCTCAGCAAGCACGCAGAGGACAGCTTGCCTCCTGTTGAGAAAATAGGTTATTTTAGTTTAAGATTTATACATACAATGTAAAATATTGCTACAAACAGTAATAGCCTATGTATTACAGAAAGCAAATAATATTAATAAATTGTAATTGAAGTGCACTTGTCCATTACAGTGTTTTGGTGCCCTAAATTTTGTGATAAATTATTATTACTAATCTCTACGTTAGTTTTAATTAACAAACACTACATGTCTTTCAACCTTCGCTAAAACAAATGTAGCACATATGGGAGGCCACAATGCTGACAATCGAAACAATGTGGTACTATGAATGCGCATCTATCTCTGCATCAGAGTGTATCCCAGACAACTGGAAGGAGCATGAGATATTTCCACAAAACACGAGACTAGAACAGCCACACGTTATGTGAATATTGTTTGTAGTTCCGATGCAGGGCCTTGTTTACTTATACAATGTATAATTTTTAAATTAATGTGTATTTAATGTTTCCAGCCACATGAGAGCCCATGATAGATGCCAGTAGACAATGAAATGGTTGCTGTAGCCAAAACGGCATGGACAATAGATAACTATAAGATATAATGTTTTCTAGATAAGTGTCCACAGATAAACCAAAACAAATCATTGTTTAAATCACTAGTATATTCTATTCTGGACCTTAAATTTGCATACTTAGGACTGTATATTTAAAGTATTCGTTTCATACACATGCTGGAGAATTTGGTGAATCATAATATTACAGGGAAAACAAAAATCACATGGTTTTAGTGAATGAATGCAAGAAAACATGCTCAGGCTCACTGTTATTGACATAAATTGAATGCTCTAACAGTTTTAATACACTCAGCATAAGTAAAGAAGTGCCAAGTCTTCAATCTCAATACAAAATCAAATGTAACACTGAAAAAGGCTAACTTAGGAGTATCATAGTCATATACTAACTTGTCAAGAGCCTTCGCGGCCTCGTGGAGTCCATGGACGAGACCTCCGTGGATGAGGGCCGTCTTCAGAACCTCCTGCAGGGCTGTGTTCACATCCATAGCACCTCCGCTCAAGACGGGGTTGGCGGGCACTTCACTGTTGAATTAAACTCATTTTTAGACATTGTTTTGATAAATACTAAATTGTATTGTTGTTTAAACAACATTATGGACTAAAATTAGGAGTAGTTCAGCAGTTTAGAGAACAATCAAGTTGATGAAACGAAATGTTTTAAAGGTTATGTTGACAACATGTTTACAATTTTAATTTACAATATTACACATTAACGCTTGTAAATTCATTAGATATATAGTTTTTAGCACAAAATAATGAGGGAATTAAGTTCTCAAAGAGAT
The DNA here is from genome assembly GCF_023101765.2 of Spodoptera frugiperda. Lineage (NCBI taxonomy): Eukaryota > Metazoa > Arthropoda > Insecta > Lepidoptera > Noctuidae > Spodoptera > Spodoptera frugiperda. The sequence continues at coordinate 6,386,412 of NC_064221.1, read as the reverse complement.
AAATACGTTAACAAAGGCAAAAATTATAAGTACTTACACTTCGACATCAGCCATGGTTTCTTGTGATTAGACGACCTGAAATAGGAAATATAATAGATTGAGCGATACACCAACATCATTATAAATACACTGCAGCCACTACAAGTTAAAAGATTGCGAAAATAATTCAAGATTCAGAGAAAGCGAACACAAAACGTTTGACAATTTACCTTGCGTACCGGAAAAAGACTAGTGCTGTCAAAAACATTTTTGACTATGATAATAATTCATTTTGTAGGCTGGTAACACTCAAATTATGTGAAATATTTACAAAAAAATATGAAATTACTTAATGACAATATAATAATTAACCTTGAAGTAAAATTATTGAGTTTATTATGTTGAGAATAATATTTTTTGCAATTTATTGAAGAGTTTTATGAGACAATATTTAAAGTTTATATTAATCCTGGCAATTTACAATGATCATTGACAAATTGCGGTAAGTTTAAAACAAAAGAGTGCCAACGCCACTGTCATTTGAATTTTGTAGCATTAATTTTATTTTATTTTGAAATTTCTTTATAAATATGTTTGTGTTGTGAAATCGTAGTGTTTTAGTGACTTATTATACAAACTGTGTATTGTGTATTGTTAGTTATAAAATATGAGTATTTTTGTATGTTAGAGATGTACTATCAATTAAGTTACGTATCATTGTTATTGGAATAATGAATCGAAGTCCTGATATATTGTTTATGGCAGAATATATAAAAAATGCATTGTATTTTGCAACTGTAAGACAAGGAAAAACACTTAAGAATACCGTTGATACTCATTACTTTTGCATAGATAACGATTTAGTTTACGAAAATTACTATTCTGACTTCGGGCCTTTAAATCTCGGTTGTGTGTATAAATATTGTAGAATATTAAACGAAAAACTCAAACAGTATTTAAATAAGCAAACTATCGTTCATTACACTTCTATCGATCCGAAAAAGAAAGCAAATTCAGCATTTCTATTAGGATGTTACGGTGTTTTGTATTTGAGTTTAACACCAAGAGATGCTTTAAAGCCGTTGATGGTCCATGGACAGAGCTACAGGTTTATCTTTTAATAAATGAATTTGTTAAATTTATGTAGACATTTACTAACGAATTTCCAACATTTTACAGACCGTTCCAAGACGCAACGCAAGGTGAATCTGCTTACACGATATCACTTATGGATTGTCTACAAGCTATAAAAAAAGCTCGAGAACTAGGTTTCTTCAACTTTCAAGATTTCAATTATGAAGAATATGAAAGATTGGGAAAAATCCAGGGTGGAGATTTGAATTGGATTGTGCCTGGTAAAATGATGATCAATTAAAAAACTTGATCTTTGCAGAGCGGTTTACTACTCTTCATAATTATAATTAATTTCATTGAAAATTTTCAGGAAAATTTTTAGCGTTTATCGGTCCAGTTGACTACAGTGTATCGCTCTTCCACCCGCCCGAAATGTATATAAACTACTTTCTGGAAAATAATGTAAAAGTAGTTATTCGGTTAAATAAAAGATTATACGACGGAAATGTGTAAGTTGAAATAAAGCTAAAATACGTTTTAATTAAGGGAATACCTGACTCGCCAAACAAAATGCGGGCAATATCCAGTTTCTTGAAGTCTCTTTATAGAATTATTAATTTTATTTTTGTTTTAGATTCAATAACGTGGGTATAATTCACTATGATTTATTCTTCCCTGATGGTTCCTGTCCAAGGCGACATATCCTATTTAAATTCCTTCAAATTAGTGAAGAAGCAAGTTGTGCAATCGCTGTGCATTGCAAGGTTACGAATTTAGTCTGTTTGAGCTACATAAGTTCAATAAGTTTATTTTCTGTTTCTGATGAATAACTTGTTCAGGCAGGTCTAGGGCGCACTGGCTCGTTGATTGGTTGTTACCTAATCAAACATTATCGGATGACGTCGCACGAAGCCATTGGCTGGATGAGGATTTGTAGACCTGGATCCGTCATAGGTCATCAGCAGGTAAATACATGCACATAAACATAATTAAGTTTTACTAGTATCAAATAAGTTGGGAACCTAATTCATTTTCTTTTTAAAGGGCTGGCTGGAGGAACTAGAACCGTGGCTAATGAAGCATGGGAATATTTATAGGTAAGTAAGTGAAAATTTTACATAAATAATCTTAGGATTATTATACTATTCCAAAGAAATCAATATTTTATAATATTGAAACATATCGTTACGTGAATTACGATATTTTCACATTTAATATTGAGAATTAGCTAATGAAAATTGAAATTAATAAAGTTTTCAACAGAAAACGTATCTATCAGGATACTGAAAAGTTCCCCATACATGAATTTGGCGTTTATTCTATCGCCGAAAAGACTATGAAACAGCGACCAGTAGTTTTTCATAAATCGCCATCACCACCGCCTCCAATCCAAAAGCAAAATATGCGATCGGAATCAACAACTCCAATGAGACCACAGAACTCCCGAGTAAAAGAAGGTAAATTGTTAATTTGTTATATAACCTTTTACATCAAGACAGAGCTTTAAAGGTTAATGTAACTTTAGAAATAGACCATTATTTATCCAAACAGTGTTATTTTTATTATCTTTAGATTTTTTCTTCTTATCTTACTACGGTTTCTAACTAGAGTATTTCTTGTTCTGTTTAAAGTAACACTGTTTGTACTATTAATTTTTCTTCCAGCAAAGCTTAATGCAACGCACCGTCAATTTACTCACAATAAGTTGTAAACAGTGTTATTTTAAATATTCACACACGGAACGAAATATTAACAGACTAGCATCAAATGAATGTTTTTCGTTTTACGTTCAGACAACTTAGACAAAATGGAGCAAGAAGAAGAGGAAATATTTATTACGGCTTGCGATTTGACCGCAGTGCCAACCAAAACGACTCAACTGAAAGGATGTGTTATAAGAAGTATTGAATTAGTCGAAGAAGGTGATGAGATTGAACAGCGCCCAAAGAGAGATAATTTTTGGAGAAAATACGTTTGTTGCCAGTCATGTTTTGGAAAAGTTAATGATAGTTTGTGGATGTTGGCGGTGCGTTGTACAAAAGCCAGTCCTCGATTTTGTAACAGGACAGGTGTATGCAGTGTTATAGATGGGGTTTGTATGATACAATAATAAATTGACATGTGAAGTTGTGTGTTATCATAAAAAAATATAAATGCGTTTTAACTATACTTTCGGTTTTAGCTCTTAACAAGACGCAGGAGAAGGAATACGACTGGCACGTGAAACCGCAAACTCTAAACACCAGTCAGCAGAAAGTGTTATACAGGGGGTGAGACATTTTTATTACGGTTTTCAGTTTGACTATAGAATAATTAGGAATGCTTGAATAAAGTGAACCTATAATTATGAGACTTTCAAAGAACGGATGATAGAAGAGTGATTAGCAGCAATTTTGTGTAATGGGGTCTCCCATTACACTTATATATAATATAGCCCATTATACTTGTCTAAGTATGACGATAAGAATTAATGTATTGTATACACTGACAACATCAACATAGTGGGCGTGCCTACTGCTGACCAAAGGCCTCTTTTTACATTAATCATTTATCATCCCGCTTATTCAAGGCGGATTGGTTATACACATTTGTTTAATTTGTGAAGGATACTATTTACTTTGTAATTAATTGATTATGTGTAATTACTCTAGAGACCCATATGAATCATACAACAATGTGTCGCGTCGCAGTAGTGGTGCTGGCGATCCTAAAGCCAGCCGACCGACATCTAGGAACTCTGTAACACGTGCACAGATGCCAAGAGAAAGTCTAAAGTCTAGTATTAGGGTAAGTATTGGCAAAAAAATCACTTCTCGCATAGGTACTATCAAATTTGGAACCAATTTATTCATAAATACCTGCTTTATTTTCTGGTTTTAGGAGCCCGACATTAAAAACTTGCGAGGATATACCCCTATAACGACTTTTCGTACTAGCCAAGCTCCAGTTATCAAAAGCGTTAATGACGCTAGGGTAAATATGTATTTGCTTTTGCGATGTTCTAAGATTTTAGTTTTGTAGAATTTGCCATACGTCTTATTATGCTATATTTTCTGAAACATTGATAAAATACATTAACTTCCCTTTAAATCAATTCGAAAAATAAAAACACTATTTTGACTTTCAGAACTACTTGATGCGAAGCAGTATTTATAACACGGAGAGAGAAAAACAGTTAAATTCGTCCGTTACCGTGACTCCACATTATCCATATTATGCGAGCCGTGTACAAAACCAACCATTGTTGAGTTCGCCTATGGCGAGTGTAGGAGCGCATAATATTATTCCATCATCTTACAGCACGGGTGCGTACTACCATAATATATATATACCATACTATTATATATCATATCTTTGTACATCCTTAGTTTTTTTTACATTTATTAATGCCAAATAATGAACTCTGTCACAGGACCTAAACCACCGGGACAACCCCAAATACGACGAAGACTTGGGCGAAGTCCAAGCCCCCCTGTTCGTATGCCCAACGACCAGTCCCGGGCCACAAATACACCGTCACCAACTGAAAAGTTTTTAGTGAAGTATGCCTCCAAATCTGCGTTGAAAGATGTATTCTCTAAGCTGAAATGTAAGTCCCATAGGATTTTCTTGGTTTGTTTTCATTATAGATATTTTTTTTTAGTGTAACTGGTAGACCTGCAATGAATTTAGCGCATAGATAATTATAAAATTTCTATGAAATATGTTCAGAAATATGTTCAATATTTCATTTAATAAATCTTACTTCAAACTTCTTGCATAACCCCATCCATTTCATTTTTAATACGACTGGCAAAGTTTTTAAAAAGAGAATCAGATGACTGTCAAATTAAGAGCAATGTCAAATTGTCAAATCAAAAATATAACCTCATCTTTATGATGCAATTCAGAATACTCAATAATAAAACAATGTTTACCAAGTGAATACACGTAATTTAATTTATATTATTTGTGCTACTGCCACCTGAGATGGGTGCCTTAGTGACCAAAGCTTTGAGACCCATAAAAACCTTTAACATTGAAAATCGCGCTCATCGTGAGATTGCTAAAGCCAAACCTACCCCGGCTCCTAAATATCCTGAAAATATAGCAGATTTACAACGTACATTAGAAGCGGATCCAAATATAGACGAAAAACTCGATAAAAAAGATGAAGAGCTCGATAAAAGATTAAAAGATGTTTATGTAACCTCATTTGGAAGGCCAGAGGATGATATTACGCGTGAAAAGCAGACTAAGCATAAGACTTTACGGCCATTGCCACAGGATCGCAAAATGCCGGAACAATATGACTTTGGTTTCAAGGAGCCCGAGAGAATACCGTACGGGCGAACTACTCTTCGAGCTGCTATAAACTTTATAGCATCTCACCAAGCGAATCCCGAGGAAGTGACGGCGGCTAAGATAGCTCTAGAGTATAAACTAAAGGAGGAGGATGTGCATAGTATACTTAAGTATTACAAGACTTATGAGGTTTACATACCAGAGACAAAGACGTCACCGGCCATGTTTGCTGGCCCGGCTCAAATGAGGAAACAGTTGTACAAACTTGATACTAAGGAATTAGAAGATAGTAAATCGAAGGAAGATGCCTCCACTGCTCAAGAAAATGTGAAAGCTAAGGATGCAGTCTAGTTACCATTTAGTGACATTACATTAAATAAATTCACCAGAATAATTACCTCAACATGTTAGTGGAGTATGGAGTGGAGCCTTTAAGAACAAATTGTTGGATTATTTATTAGATATTTGTATTAAGATATACTTTGTAGGTATATTATGTTGTGAGCTTAGGTTTATGCCTGGATTTTCAAACCTAACTGCTAATTAGGTTTGACTTAAAACACTTATGAGAATAACCAAATAATAAAATAATGAATTTCTTATAAAAAAATATTTATTTTTGAGTTTTACTTCTGTTTCTGTTATGTATTTCAGCTGCATCATGTTAGGTAATTATTACATAGTACATTATTATCATTAAATAGATAATTTATCTTATTATAATAAAGATGTTGATAGCAATATCTAGGTCAATGTGATTTAGTAGTTAGAAGAAATAAATGGTTTTGTTTTCATCTATTCTAGTTTTATTTTTGGTTGCATTCTAATTTATGAACAGTTTACAATAGATCAATATCGACATGGTCCATTATTAGTTGCTTATGATTAACCTGTTGTGTACCCAAATGTAGATCCACGCTAGACAATGTATTTTCTATTGTCTTACGGACTGGCAACTGGCATACAAGAGGTTAAAATCAACATTAAAACACCTGTAGTAATAGTTATTACACCTGCCATCATAGAATCAATGCTATATGCTGAGTTTATAGTTCATTTAAACCTAGTTTTCTTTTTTAAATTATTATGTACTTTGTACCTACCTACATACATTGAGCTGTTGGAGTGCTCAAGCACTCTATATCTAAGAGCTAGCTAGTAAATTGTGTCCTAACGTTGAGTAAACAGTGCGTGTTTTTGGCAATGTTGTCGGTGGCCCAGTGTCGATGTGTCGGGACGGGTCCCTGGGCGCGGCGTCGTTGGGCGCCACTAGAGATGCGCCCACAACGCGCCGCGCCCCCTCCGTGCGCTCCGACGAGCGACCTCTAGCTACGCAGGGAGACATGCTCAATAGTATCAAGGTACTAATATTTACATAAGAATTTGTGCTTACTAAAAATAGATAAGATAAGTGGGATTAGTGCCCATTACTCTCAATTAAATCCTAACTAAACATTTGACAAATATAGTGTAATTTATTATCATTCATCATTACATTAAAGCTATTATATTTCCATATTGGAATTTTAGTTCAATAAAATAAAAAGTATGTTAACTGCTCTTAACATTACAGTTCCAGAGAAGATTGCGTGATACTATAAATGCAGAAAAAACTGGCAACTTTCATGAGAAAGCTAGGTAGTAAGAAATTTATCATCATCATTTATTATTTTGGTACAACAATATTTTCATACTTTTACAAATCCACGTCTCTTTGTGTTGTACAGTCAGCTGCCTAAGAAGCCTAGCATCAAGAATATGAGCACTAAAACTACCAATCTGATGAAACCAAGTATTAATCAAGATTATGGGTGCGTACACTTTTTTCACCTCTGCCTATCCCTTCGGAGACTAAAAGGTGTGATATATTCAGAGTTTAATCAAATGTAAAACCATAGATAGCCCTTCATTTTTACTCAGAATTAATTAAGCAGGCAAGGGTGTCGCGAGACGTGTATGCCCAGCTGGTCGTAAAGTGGCGGCGGTGCTAGCTAAAAAATTAGGGGGTCTAGGTTTAATCCGCCGATGTTTTGGGGGAAGTCCTATGCTCAGCTGTGAACGTCTTGTAACTGATATGACGATGGTAATGAACCGGCTTTATTCCAGCGGTAGCAGGGAGAAGCAGAGCCCAATATCCCGCAGCTTCTTCAGCCCTGCGCGGCCGATGTCACCGAAAGGCCGCCGAAGCCCGCAAACGACCAGCTTCTACTGACCGCGTCATGTCACGCAGCCGACTCAAATTGTGTCGTGATTGAAGTAATGAAAGGACCGTTTTATTAATATCAATTGTTTTATTTATTTATTTACATTCTATTACCTATATTTACATGTAATGTACAGTTCTATAGTAAGTACCTTCTTACTTAGGTAATTTGAGGAGTTTTGCAAGTTTGAAATAATTGTAATTCATTAGAGCAATACAGCTCTTAATACACACTTTAAAATATTATATATCAAAGGAAAACTCAAATCAACAACACATTACTTGATCGACATCACATCACCTTTTAACCTAAACCAGAGTCCTTTTAATAGTCCTGTTGAGATTTGAAACTAGTCGAGCTTTCCTCAGTAAATTCACGTGAGTAAATCGTTATACTCAATTAATATTATAGGTGTCCATGTTGTCTTAGTATTTATAAAGTAAGTGACAACTACGCTAGACCCGGGTCAGGTGGTGGCGGCGCCATGCAGTTACCGTCCGGGTAACGTTTCTTGAACGCTGCGATTAGGTCCGGATCCACTAGACGTACGCCGTCCACTTGATTGCCTAGCGTTATCCTGGAATGAGAGATTATTTAAAGATATTTAAAAAACTAATGAAATATCCTCAAACACATAACAATGTTGATGACTCAAACTCATATTCAGTCACTGCTTTCTCAAACAAAACGATAATTTTATTATAACTTTCGTGAGATATCGGCTTACTCACGTAACTGTTTGACGACACAGTAACAGCACGACGCGTCGTGTGTCGCGGAATGTTGCTCATAAATATGAACCTCTAGTGTGGCTTGAAACTAGTCGAGTTCCTCATCAACGTCAGTAGGCCAATAACATAATAAATCGATAATCATAAATGATAAGAGGAAACTGTAATGATACATACCAATTAGGTTGAACATTGTGTGGTCTGCCAAACAGTTCTATTTTCCTAGTCCCCGGACTGAGTCTCTCTGAAATTATAACAAAACATGTTATGAATTTCTAATTGTCCCTAACTTAAGGCTACTTGTAATACTGAAATAGTAACTAAGTTTAGAAATATAGGTATTACTTGGGTACACAATGCTTACCGATGATGCCATAGATCTCGTCCGGTTTGTGCGAGGTGGCGCGTACCTCGGCCACGATGACGTCACAGTCCAGGCCGCGGTTCAAGTTCTCCGGACTGCCTTTCATACCAACCTGCGAGTACAATAAAATATGATAGTGAAATAGAAATAAATTCAATGGGAAAATACAGAGATTGTAGTTACTCGCACACATTTTTTTACATAAAAGTCTAAAGGTTTTTGGCAACAATCTAGTTATAAATACGAGGATTTCTGCTTGATTAGATTTAGATTTCAGCCATGATCGTCACACTGCAGGGCAACGGCCTACCCTCTTTCTAGTCCTCTCTGTTTAAAAGCTTTTTGCGGCCAATTTTTTGTGTAATTCTGCTTGAATTTACACAATTTACTAACTCGTATACCACTTACCAAACAGTGCTCCTTGCCGTGGTTAAGCCAGTGGCCGGTGCGCCCGGTCCGTATGATCCGCTGTAGTTGGTTCGTCTTCACCCAGATCAGTTCGTCCACTCGCTCGTAGCCCCATAGCTTTAGGCACTCGCGACCTAGCTCCATTGCTCTGTAAAACAACCCAACTAATATAGTAAATGCGAAAGTAAGTTTGTACATGTTTTATTTATTTGTGTGGTTGACTTGAGGATGTTCGTGTAAGTAGCTTATGTTTACGAGCCCCGATATTGTTCGAAACAAGACGGGTATACTCGAAATTCCGTACTTAATTTATTTTTTCTTCTTGTGGTGATATTCTATCTATGGAGGTTTGCCATGAGTATTATTTTTTAATGAAAAATACATCTATATTTATTTTTAATGTTGTGTAAAGTTTACATAAAGACTATAGTGTAAAAACATCACTATACCTGCCAGTGACCCACAAGAATATGAGCCCGCTGTCCTGCAGTTGCGGCACGCCGAGACATCGCATCTCGTCGTCCGACATAGTGCCGTACGGTAGCTCCATGTGGATGTCCCACGGCGGGTCCGCCATTATTACCGCGAACTTACCTGCAGGATAACATAGCATCATGCCTTTTTGAGCTCTCAAAGGGCAAATAGATATAGATATATAACTGGTGAAAATTTAATATGTGATTCAATTTTCCCATTTGGTAAGTTGTCAGTCTATCCTATTGCAGGATTACAATCTCTTTCTAAGATAAAACTAACATTTTTTTTTATTTCAAAAGAATGCTTTGCCGGATTCGGGAATATTTTTTTTAGGAGTCTTTAAATTCTTTTAAATCTAGAATTCGTGTTGCAGAATCAGCTACCTTGCTGCTAAATATAGGCATATATAAAATAAAAAATCCACCCCATTCCTTCTCCTGCTTTAAGGCGGAGCCCCGGTACCTGTAATCTAAGATCCCTTGCTACTCCGTACTCGCTCAATAAGTCAAAATTATGCCATCATGCTTTATGATTGTGTATACATTACATAATGTATAGTATATTGAATACTGACCTAAGAACGTCATGTCTAAGTATCTGAGGTCGCACTGTATCCACTGCGGCGGCGTCAGGGTCAACACTCCGTCTGGTTTGCTCACGACACTCGTACCTGTTTATTATGAAAATTTACTCGTAAGTTTATCTCACGTATTAATTCCATGTCAAAAGTAACTAGTGTTTGTGTACTATTATAATTACCATTGTGGTTTCCTTTAGGTGTGGCTTCGGGCGGTTTCGCCGCGTTCGCATTAGGGTCTGAATTGTCCACCTCATAGTGTACGTATCTGTAAGATGTAAGCGAAAGTTTTATTAAAAAAAAAAAACATTAATCTTATATGTTAGACAGTCCCTTAGTTCGAGTTTGCTTTACATTGAACGAAAACGAAACAAGAGTGCGTTGGGCACTCTGATTGGTTGTATTCATTCGAGCTGGCGTAAAGCAAACTCATACTAAGTGTACTGATTGACCAAGCGGTCGGTAATCGTAAACGCTACTGCTGTATTAAAAGAAACATTGTTTTAGATTTGAGATCTTATAAATTGTCGGAAAGACACAACATTTGAATACAATATTTACTTTTATCTAACTCTGACACAGATATGCAGTCACTGTGCAACTATCTAATTATATTGTTATAAACATACTTGCAGCTATCCATATGAAAGCACGTGTTGAGGAAGGAGCAGTCTCCGAGCGACTCGTCCGTGTGTCCCTGTATGATCTTCTTGAAGTGCAACTTCTTGCAGGAGTATGTGCTGTCCTCTCCGTCTTCAGACTTAGTCGTAGTGAACGCCCGCATGCACTCCGCTCGGGTGCCGTGCGGACAGAATTCCATTACTTGAGCGCCTGGGAAATAAATTGTTTGATCATAGTGATGTTATATGGCTTCACAGAAAACCGGTGTGTAATAACGCTAGCGTTGTCTTTCGCCGTGTGAGAGAAGCAGTGTTAAGTAGTAAAGTAAATAATCCTTTGCATAATCTACAATATACGCTTGAGCAGATGTGGTTTGATTCCGTTCCTTCATGAGTAAGAAGTTACTGGAGGCGCAAATCCTTTATATTTACCTCTAAACCATTTCTAGACAAAACCTTTTAACATTGACATTGCACCTAAACTATCCCTTTACTAGTAAAGTAATATAACTTTTAAACAGCAGTAACAAGGTTCTATATTGAATATCACTTACCTCCTTGGCTCTTGAACTTATCAGCGAGAGACTTCTCTTTAGCTGTGGGTTTGCTGAGTAGGTCCATGATCTCCTCTCCGACCCGCTTCACTGCCTTCTCTCTGCTCGAAGGCATTGCTAGTAGTGACTGTGAAGAGTTATTTGATGTTAATTAAAGATGCTACTGTTATTCTTGGAAGAGGAAGGCCCGTAATATTCATGATCACTATACTTGATTATGACTCAGTACCCTTAGTATTAAATGACAGCGCATACGACAGTCTGATTGACTGGCTTAAATAAACCAACCAATCATAGCGCTACCGTTTCGATTACTTTAAACGTTAAGCAATCTCATACTAAGGGAATGGGTATCAAAGTCAGAAGCTCATGTTCAATAAATAATCGTTCAATCGAAAAGGTAAACAAAGTTACACATACCATAATGTCTGTGTCATTTTTCCCAGTTTTCTTCTCATCAGTTGCTGTTTTCGATACTTTAGGGTTAGTTGCTTCTTCTGTTTTACTGTCACCTAAAAAAAGAATATATAATTGTATACTACTATTGGTAGCAATAGTCACCATAGCCTAAGAACATCAGACTAAAAATCATGGTTTACTCCCATACATTAATAGAGTAAAGCTCTACTAATTTCGAGTCAGAGAGAGACTTCATTGTGGGCAGCGTGCACAGACGCGGCGACGTCGCGCAGTCTACTGATGCCGTATGTGATTAATGTATGTGAATAAACCCTTATTTTTTAGCTAATTTAGTATGTATCATGTTAAAAAGAAATCATAACATTTGCTTCATCAGAGGTACCACAGGCCAAATGTATACCATGTAGGAAACTATAGAAAAGCAAGTACCTACTCATACTTTATGAGTAACCTACCTTTTCTCTTGTTGCCGTTGCTCTGCTCCTCCATCAAAGCTGCCAGCACCGCAGCCAGTCTCACAGACTCTGCGCTCACAACCTCTATGCTGGCATCGGTTGTACTTTCTGTTCTTTCCTTTATACTGAAATGTATAGGAGCAATCTTTTTTTATATTGATTAATAGGAGTCAAGCAGAGGATGAAACTAAGGAGTAGCTAGTTTGAAATATGCATCTCTACCTTTACCATTTAAAGGTCTGTATTTACTATAATGTTTGCAATAAATGCAATTAATTCTTTCGTTGGTAATACCAATATCATTGTACTGTATTTTAAGTATTTGAGCAGCAGTAGTAGTTTTATTGGCAGCTATCTATACTAATATTATAAAGCTGAAGAGTTTGTTTGTTTGATTGTTTGTTTGTTTGAACGTGCTAATTTCCGGAACTACTGGTCCGATTTAAATAATTCTTTTTGTGTTGGATAGCTCATTTATCGAGGAAGGTTATCTATACTAATATTATAAAGCTGAAGAGTTTGTTTGTTTGTTTGAACGCGCTAATCTCCAAAACTACTGGTCCGATTTGAATAATTCTTTTTATGTTGGTTAGTATGTTTATTGAGGAAGGCTATAGGCTATAAAACATCACGCTACGATTAATAGGTACCGAGAAGTAGCTAGTATAATAATAAATAATAAACAAATATGATACTGGCATATATCAGTTGTATCAACTGCCTTCCTTAATAATGTAAAATAATATTGCTCTTTTTAACACGCTTTTTCTAGGTACAGTACAGTGAGTGGTATCAGCCAAACTCTAAAATAAACTTAATTAACCAAACTATTAACTATAAAACAAACTTAATATCTTACGTAATAAGTTTCTGTGTAGCAAACTTCTGTAGTAGACTGGCAACAATACCAGCGTCGACATCACCGAGCCCAGGCAACAGGGCACTGGCAGTAGCAGGCAACTGTAGCTGCATGTCCGACAACACTTGCAGGAGCTGCACTTCCAGGGACGCTGATGGCACTACCACTTTTGGCTTATCCGGAGTAACTGAAAAGAAAATATATATCATTAATATTATAGCAATGGAATAGGCTCACCCTCTATATTTTTTTATAATAACTATTGTGAGACATACAAAATTATCTAAAAATCATAGATTACTCACGTAAATTATGGGAGAAAATATCTATTTGATTTGTCACGATTAATGTAAAGTACATGTATACCATATTACACTTGTTTAGTATTTACATATTGGTAAATAAGGATTCATAAAGAAGGAAGTAAATAAGATCCCTGTGATACCTAATAAAATAATTTATTAATGGTTATTAATAATGTTAGTACCTTCATGTTTGCCCGAGGACGGACTGGCTGCCAACCTCTCCTTCCCACTGCCTGGCGAACCTTCCGGTCTTTCCCCACTTCCCAAATTAGCACTCAAGATATTCTGCCTTTCCTTCTTACGTTTCTCTAGCTTCTCACGCAAACTATTCCTTTTGCTTTTCACAGCTTGGATCTCTTCCCAAGCGTCCGACATATTTTTTATTTTGTTATAAATAACATCAGGAACCAATGCCGGTGCAAACAAATGCCAAGGAGATTGTTGACAAAAGGTCACAATAATTTTATTATAATCTTTGAACGATACAAACAAACGATTGTGATGACTCTTATTTCATAATGTTTATAGCAATAAATTCACGCACAAACAATACATTTCGAAAAATAAACGCGATACTTTCCAGTTTTATAGTAAGCATCGCGTTTTGTCAGTTTTCAACACTACTTTTGACGTTTGACTTTTAATCTGACATTTTATGTGATTTTTGATCTCTGTGGTTACATATTTTTTTTTTTAGAAAGAATTATTTAGCTACAAGTATTTCGATCAGTAGCTAGATAGCTGATATGGAACCTCAAGAAAACATTTGGGAGTCCCAGAGGCCTATGTTCAGCTGTGGACGTCTGTGGCCTTGAGCTGATGTTTTGATTATTTTGATCAAATAATCGGCCCATTTAACATACAAAAATCAATAATTGTTACAAAAAAGAACGAGTAAGTATTTCTTGTACCATAAAGGTGTAACTGGCATATAATTAGGGATTTAATTTTTCTAAAATTGATGGGAAATAATAGCTCTGACATTTCATAGCAAATTGTTTATCAAGAACTATTTAAGAACTAATACTATATAATCAATAAAACTATTTGGTAACTTCCAAGCAAAATGCCTTTCGCCCCAGAGTTACGAACTCATTCCCGAAAAGTGTGCACTCTTTATAAAGCAGCTATGAGAAATGTTGAAGCGTACTACGTAGCTAGGTGAGATTTTTATTTTTACCACTGTCTTGGTATTCGGAGCTATGCTGAAGTAAGCGTATTATTAAAAAGTACACACAATAGATTTACCCTTCGGCTTTTACTGACTGGCACAGCTTTATCTAGCAGGGGCAACGCGACATAGTAAGCGGATTAATTTGAATGGTATCATTTGTAAGGTAATTTCGATCCCCTTTTACGGCAGGATAATAATACATAATATTCTTATTACCTTGGTTATAACATACACATATACTCCCCAGCTCCACAAATGGGCATCGTTTATCAAATACAATAATTAACTTTTGATGTTGTAACCTTGTAGATACAGTATCAATAGACTATATTATTGTGTCTTGTTTGTCGGTTTAAGATAAATGATTGATATTTTTGCAGAACTCTGGTTCGTTATCACCAAGTCCAACTGAGAGCGGAATTCGACAAAAATAGATGTATAACTGATCCAAAAGAACAACGTCGTTTACTATGGGTAGGAGAAAATGAAGTTTTTATGAAACAATGTCCACTACCACCTGCGAAATGTAAGTATAACACGTACATTTTTAACCGACTTCCCAAAAACGAGGAGGTTCTCTCATACATTACCGTGGTGTCGTAGAATATCGTGATATTGACACGACATTCAAATATTTCTCTAACGGTCTCTTAAGGTAGGTGTCCACAGGCCCTCATAGTACGTATTGCATGTAATGGATTCTAGTTTCGTCTTGTCTAGAAACTCATACAACTGCGTCCACTGATCCGCATCTTACGGACGGTCATCAGCGATGCGTACACGCAATGCGTACTGATGACGTCACGCGGAATGCGTACAATGCGGGCCTAGTGTGGACACTTACCTCTATCGTAATCTTACAATCGAGGTACTTCTGGTGTTACGAGTTAGGGCTTGACCAGTTGATCACGACTACAACACGCCGCGCTACGATAATGTATTTATTTGTCTTTAAAATGCTAGACTGAATTAACTTTTATTATTTCACGTTTAGTTGCTCGTTCAATCGGTGTTGCGGGTGGCGTAGCGTATGCAAGAGTGGTAACGCCTCCAGACTGGGTAATTGATTTCTGGCATCCTCTAGAAAAGGCCCATTTTCCTCAATATTTCAAAAAACGCGAAGCTCGTAAATGTGAATACATACAGAAATGGCATCAAGGTCAATTATATTAATTGTTGACTTGTAATAACAACTGTATCGTTTTTTTTTTTACTCCTCATGTTATATTATTTATTCAAGTGTTATTTATTTGAACTATTGATTTTATTGTCTACTTTCGACATTAGAGTAAAACGGAACGTGCAATGTGCATGGCCATGGTTGTCAAACGTCAAAAAGTTAGGTTATATTTTGAAAAGTTGTTACTACTTTGAAAGTGGATTCTATTTAAATAAAACATTATTGTTTGTACTTGTGTTTTAAATAAGTAAGATATTATGAGTGAGGAGGCACCGAAAGTGGCTAAACAGCCAATGACGGATGAGGAGAGACTTGCTCTCTGCCAGAAACTGGATAAAGAGTTGGATGACTTCATAGATAGCTTAGAGAAGAAGAGATACACAGAAGGATGGAGCGAAGATACTTGGGAGGTAAGACTTTGATATTTTTTCACAGAAGAGTACTTTTCATAAGAGTTTTCTTACAAAATAATATTTTTTATCTAAAAATTCATCTTTACGCTTTTATCCCACCCTATATAGGGTCGGTTGTGCCCTGTTTTTACCTATTTTCTATTCTTCTCAATTAAACATAATCACCTGGGTACTCTTTCAAAACATTATTCACACGAACTATCCATGTTCTCTTTACTTATGATAAATATTGGTTATTGGTTTATCTGTGTATTAATTATATTCAAATTACAGGAAGAAATGGACAAACATCCATTTTTCATGAAGTCTACCCCTGAAGATGGTGCCCTGTCACCCCTGGCCGAAGGTCTGGCCAAGCTGAAGTATGACCCGGAGGAGAACACACCGCTGGAGCTCGCTGCCAACTACAAGGAGGATGGCAACTTCAATTTCAAGCATAAAAACTATAGGCTGGCTATATTAGGGTAAGTTATTTTTTTTATTAACGTAAAGCTTGTATGTATGTAAAAGAAACCGAAGAAATAGTATTTAAATTAATAAATACTAAGTTGTTAAGTAACAACTTGGAATATTTTTGCCATATTTAAACAATAAAAGCTTAAATTAAAAAGATAAAAGATATATGTCGTTTTCATTTCTTGCATATTAAAAAACAAATATTGTGAGCATACCCAGCTAGAAAACTATTCACCTTATTATTTTACATAAAATTGGCTGAATAAGATAAAATCTTTTTGTTTAAAATGTAATGAAATAATCAAACAAGATTTATCTTTTATTATATTGATCCTGTCACTACTTAACATTTCCAATTTCTTTATTATTATTATTAAAATTTTCAACTTAATTATATTTTCAGTTATACCGAAGGCATCAAACAGAGATGCAATGATGCAGAAATAAATGCAAGCTTATACAACAACCGGGCCGCAAGTCATTGGCATCTAAAGAATTATAGATCAGCCTTGTTTGACAGTGAGAAGGCTCTTAGTTTCAACGCAAACCATACCAAGGCTCGGATCCGTGCCGCAAAGGCAGCTTTAGAAGTAACCAAATATGACACTTGCATAGAACACTGTCAGAAACTTTTAGAAGGTGAATCTAAAGATAAAGAAATAGTTGAACTATTAAACACAGCAAAGAAGAAGAAACAGCAACAGGAACGTGACCAAAGAAGGAAAGAGAGGAAAAATGAAAAGGACAGTGAACAAAAGGATCAAGTCATAAAGGCTATTATTCAACGAGGAATCAAAATATCAAAATGCGATGATGAGGATGACATAGATTTGTCTAAGTTGGAACCGAGTTTACCAGGAGCACAGGATGCCATAGTACATATTGAAGATGGTGTACTACGGTGGCCTTTACTGCTTTTGTATCCAGAATTTCAAATGACAGACTTTATTAGAGGTTGTCCTGAAAACGTACCGTTATTAAATCAGTTGGAACAAGTCTTCCCAGCACCTTGGGATGAAGAGAATAAGTACAGTTGTTCTAAAATCAATGTATATTTCGAAGGTTATGATAAAATGCCTCATGTGATTGATCCTTCGAAGAATCTTGGTGATTTATTAGTAACGAAGTACTATGAATTGAAGGCTGGCACTCCAGCATTCTTTATTCTACCTCGAGGTAGTGTTGTTGAACGCAGGTTTTTGGAAAGTTACATTTGATTGTAATATTGTTTTATTATATTTTATTTAAGTTGAAATAAATTAAGTTTTGTATATTGAATGTTGAATCTGAGTTTTATTTATTGTAAATGCTTTGTCACTGCTTATGTTTCAGCTGTTTGAAATTAAACAAAAGTATTACAAATAAGTAGGTATATTATTCGATATCCTGTTCGTCCATGTCGTATCCTTGTTGGTGTGGGTAGAAGGCTCCGGGCGCCTCGAAGGCGTCCTTTTCCTCCCCCATGGCTGGGTACGGGTGGTGGGGCACTGCGCCCATCCATTGCGGGTACCAATACAGACCCTGAAATTAGAAAATATTGGTTAAATAAATCGCCTATTAATTAGGACTTGTGACAAGTGACAGTTACATTTTATAATATTATTATACAGTTGGGTAACTGCGCTTATCAGATTGGGCGAAACAAATGAGTAAATGAATCTATCTATAAGCGGGGGCTTGCAAACCTAAAGAGGAGGCCCTAGAGGGATGATTAAGAGATTGTGTGTTTTTACTTTGTTTCCTCCAGCGGCGTTGCAAGTGAACCTGTCGTCGTGTAGGTCGATGGTGTCCAAGTAGCTCTTGCCCGCGATGGAGCCGTAGTTCGGCGGGTACATGAACAAGCACCCGTCCAGGATATCTGAATTGAATAACATTCGATTAGGTGTGCGCCATGTGTTCACAGAGTAAAGCAGATTTTGGGGTTATTCCTAGTTGTCCCATCGTCAACTACCAGTTTAAGGTAATCATTTTAACGGCTTTGGTACTAATAATAGAGGTACGTCGACTGGTTTCGAGCCACGTTAAGGGCCCATAGTCTCATGACAGGCCCTTAGCGTGCTAGACAGATTGATATACGACGCGATGGTCGCAGCTAGTCAAGTTACTCCGTTGATCAATTACTCGAGTAAACTGAAGGAAATAATTAGTTTGATATGTCTCATGAGAGGTAAAACACGTTGTAATTATAATATCTATAAGCTTACATGGGACGGTAATATTCTCCTCTTCCTGATCTCCCTCTGGCTTCGGAGTAGGCTCGATGTAGGGGGGCACTGGATCAATCCCGGTTCCTGGATCACCAGGAACTAGGAATGGTCCTGCAAACATAGAATCGTGGTATAGTGAATCTTGGTTTCACTTTTTGATTGTGTATTTCCTATTCTTCCTCCAAAGAGTAACGATATTTTTTATGGAATAAGCCGGCAAATGAGCAGACGGGTCATCTGATGGTAAGCAATTGCCGTCACCCATGGACACTTCAAACACCAGGGCCGTTGGAAATTTGGGCCTACAGTAACTTTATTCACACAACGCAAGCATTGTTTCACGTCAGTTTTCTTTGAGGCCGTGGTGTCACTCCGGTCGAACCGGGCAATTCGTGCCGAAGTGTGGCTCTTCCACACTTATGAGACCTACACAACACATTTATTCGCCAATTATAAAAACATTCAAACTCCTTTCCAGGAATTTCCTGGAAAGGAGTTTGAATGTTTAGATGATTGGATCCCTTACCTCCGTAATGGTTGGTGTAGTTCCATTCGCAGACGTGGTGGTCGCAGACCAGAGGGGAGTGACGTTCCTTGGTGTAGTAGGTGTGGCCGTTGGGTATAGTCTGCAAGGAAGACAAAATCCTGAGTTCGTGATCAATGTCCTATCGTCCTTCAATTAATTGATCATAATATAATAGAATCTTTGAGTTTCGAGCAGGAATGATGTCATAAGATTTATTTATTAGAAAAATCTACGCTTTCGAACTATCAAATAACTCACTTACTCGTAATCATCGATAGACGATAGATTTGATTGCTTATCATCAGGTGATCCGGCTTATACTATAAAAAAGACGTATTCTAGGTACTCGTATCATAATTTTCGGTCGGGATTTATACCTTGATTTTCGAAACTTTTAGTAGCATGGATGGATGGATACAATAGAAATTGAGTTTGACGAATGTCCGTGTAGTGAGTTAACGCAAGTTAGAACAATCCTTACCAGCAAGTAGTCATAGTGTCTGTACCGGACTCCTTGTATATTGAAGTCCAGAATAAAAGAACCTGACGTGATGATGCAGGAGGCGGCAGACAGAGGCGGCAGTTTGTACATCTCCGTGCCACACTTGACTATAGCCTTCGGGAGTGTCGACACGTCTCGCACTCTTTGCAGGAGCTTGTTGAATGGGAACCTTGGAACAAAATCGGTATATTAAAATATAAAAAATAAAATAAATAAAAGTAATAGTATAAATAAATAAATAAATAAATAAATATTTTACCATTGACAAACGGTGAAAGAAGACATCGTGAAGAAACCTGGACTTATAATTTCTAATTATAAGTTTGAAATTGCCAACCCGCATTGAGCAAGCGTGGCGATTAATGCTCAAACCTTCTCCGAGCGAGAAGAGGCCTTTGGTGAGCAGTGGACACTTATAGGCTATTGATGATGTTACACTTATGATCATAATCTGGTTAAGTTAAACCAACTAACCTGAACACACAGATACCGATATGGCACTCCAAACCGTGTAAATAGTTGTCGGTTGGGAAGGAGATGCTTGGGTCGTCCAGTAAGTAGTACTTGGCCTCGTCGTGGAAGTGCAGGAAACCGAGGAAGACGAAGGACCTGTCCTTGCAGTAGGGAGCCACTCCCCGACCCATGTTGTATATGTCGCTGTACAGCTCCGATATGAAGATATACACGTTTTTGCCGCAGTAGTATTCTGTGGAAGCCACGATAAAATGTTGGAAAAACAGAGTCTGGAATTGTGCCCAGTATATGGGCAATAGGGCCCTATTACATGGGACTTAGAACACAATTGGTGAACTGTGGGTGTACATTGTACAGTGACATTACGTGCCGTATTATGCTCTTCTGCCTACCCTATTGAGCGTTAAAGGTGTGACGTTGCATATACAATTTTGGAAAACCATAGGTAAGTATGTGAATATCTAAATATAGGTGTCGATTTGGAAAACTCTTTCGTTGTTTTTTCGTCAGTCAATTTAATAATCAAATTATTTGCATAGTTAAGGAAATATGTAAAGGATCAGAGTCTAGAATCGATTCAGACAATCAAATAAATAAGGCTTCCGTTTTTTGCCATTTGGTTACGGAACCCTAAAAAGGACAATTAGATTTCTTTAGTATACAATTGTCAGCTCTCAAGGAAGCTTGTGTAAACATTCAGTTTGCTTTTAATAAAAACGTAGGTATCTCACCTTGGCTCATATAAAACTCCATAGGCACCGGCCCACCGGTGTAAGTGGCCTTGCGTTCAGCAGCCACGGCGTTGTGGTTCTCATACATGGTCAGCATGTTGTCTATTACATCGTCTAATGTGATCAGTAGCACCTGTTCACAAATTAAGTAATTTATTTTTTCTTATGGCACTCCAACGACGCACAATTCATCTTTTTTAAAACATTGTATTAGATCTTATTATCTAGAATGAACTTGTCACTTATAAGTGTGCACAAGCACTTAGGTACATGTTTCAAGTTTACAAGTTAAATTATGCTCATCGTTTATATATTATCTTAAATTATACTCATAGCTTATATATATTCCTCTTCCTATATTTTTTTATTATTTTTGTATGTCATGAATAGAAACTTGATATATCCCCCTCCCCAAAAGGCCGACCCTTTGGAGTTACGGGTGTCCGTGGGCGACGTATACAATCGCTTACCACCAGGAGCTTGTTTTGCTTGCTTTTGAAAAATAATGTTATTTCTGTCCCAAGTCTGACGTTATTAAAAGCCCACCTACCTTTAGTTCTTGTATGTGTAGTTTTATAAAACGTCCCAAATGGTCAGTTGCTATGTGCACTCTTTCGTTGATTAGGAACTGGAAAATCAAATTTGTAGCATCAACTATCTGGCCCTCCTCGGCTTGATTTTATTTCATAGTTAAATATCAATTGGTACTTAAGTACCAAGTAAAAGTTTTTTTAGTAATTAAGTCACATCGTAAACCGGAGCTGCGGACTACCTAGCAGATTTACCAGGCTCCAGCTCGAAAAGCAGGAGTGGGAACGGGTTGGCTTTAAGTCAGTAAGAATCTGACACTCCCTCTCGCCTCACCCAAGGCGGGAGAAGTCATTGAATGATTTCCGCCCCTTAAAAAAAGTCACATCGTAATCAAACTACATAAGGCTTGCTTCTAGGTACCTACTTATTGAAGTATTTTAAATGGCACATAGTCTTAGCTTAAACGAGAACGTTGATTAATTGATTCATCATCATCATCCCGTTTCCGTCCACTCCAACAGGCCTTTTCTTCATTCATTCGTCACAGAACATTCATACCTATGGCGATGGCGTACCCATCATACTTAACACCCCTTACTTCCCCTACAGCAATTTGTACCTGATCCTCAGCAGTCTTGATCCTCAACCGTTCTACTTAGTACCCCTTATCCCTATTGCAATTTATACCTGATCCTCAGCAGTCTTGATCCTCAACATCTCGTTCTGGTAGAGCCACAGGTTGTCCAGCTTGTCCGTCGGGTCGTGTCCGTAGATCTCAAACGCGTCTATGATCATGGCAAGGGTCAGGTTCTCGTTTGGCTCGAGGCAGCATGGGTGGTTCCTTATATTGTATGATAACTATGTCGATGAATAATATTGTTTTATTATTTTTGTATGTCATAAATAAGCGTTTTATAAGCATGACTGACTAACATGGCTAATGAATTATTGAATGTTTAGTAACTTTGAACTATGCGTTATTTAAAGTGTTGGCGCCCACCGTGGGACCTGGTCTGTTGTCTGTTTACTGATTTCTTTTTTGATTGTTAATTATTTATAGAAATGATTACTTTCAAGATTTTAATTCATCTTTATATTAACTATTAACTGTCTATCAATAATACTTTAATACAATACTTACAGTTATCTGAAGGAGACATAATAGAAACAGCACGCATGCGTGAATGCGCGCGTCCATTTTGCCAGCATGGCGTCTGATCGGTAGCGAGCGCGGGAATAATTACACAAATTGCCAATTTAATTGGTCGCCTTATCGCCGTTATAACCTTGATACTATATTTGTTAAGAGAAAACTATTTTATGGTCTAGAAATAAAAGTAAGTGGATTTTTAATGATTGACACATAAGGCAATAAAAAAATAACACACTAGTTACACGGATCTTGACGACCAATTCAATATCCAAAACATGCTTTCAGTGAAGAGGAACGTAGTTTAATTTATTACAATAGGGATGCCGCAAGGGAATATATTGGGTCCAACTTAAAATAAAAATATAAACAAATATCGAATAACATTTTATATTATTTAAAATACACACCTAGAATTGTTCATTTCATCACAATACATATTATTAAGTATATTTATACAACATTATTGCACTTGGATACATTTCTAAATATTCATATGGATACAAGCTTGGATACGTAACCAAAACTAAACGATTAGGCGTAAATTGAAGACAAGCGTCATTTTATTCATATAGTATTTACCGCCGAATATTTTGGAAGCCCAATTTCTTATGCTAGATATACAGATGGCTTGTTTTTTTTACGAAATTCTATCAGTTCATTCACCTTGTGCGATTATTGAAAATTCTCGTGGATCTTCCACCAGTTTCTTAGCAATCTTAACTGTCCATATTTGTTACAATACATTCTGGACTCACTTAAGACTTCTTCATTGTTTAGAAGAATTGTTAATAGCTTTCATTTGTATACTTTGATCAAGATTTACTTTTACACCTGTGTTTACGTTATCAATCATTGGTATTACATTATTATTGTCAATTACTATTTCCATCGTCGCTACCAATTTCACCTGTATACCTAATATAAAATTTCAAAACGTTGGTATCACAATAATCACATATTCTCACAATATCTTCGTTTTAACGTAACTAACTAGTCTAATCAACATGTATAATTTAGTACAATACTCTATTAATATAATCAACAACAATTATATTTAGAAATGGAAGACTTAGTTCGGATATACTCGTCATAATATAAGCTTAGTATACTCCACCAGCATTATCTTAGTAAATAAATTGTATAAGTTTGTAAATAGATCTTTGAGTATCACTAAACATAATAAAACCTATAAAATTAACATTATTCTTGTATAAATTATAATATTCAACATGGTTAATTTACTTTTCTGTTTGGAATAAATCAGGACTAACTGCAACCTCAATAACTACTACCATTTAATATCTAAGATTAATGTAAATATTATCCAAATATGTTTTTGATATTCATACGTTACAAGCAAATAAAGTCGCTTACTGTTAGCAACATTATCAATGGAAGACTTCGTTGTTACATCTTTCAAAAACATAATATATCATTGGAAGACATTGGATTAACAGTATATAATATCATATTTGTAAAGTTAGCTAGACAATAATAACTATATACATAAAAATCTGGAGTAAACGAAGTAGCGAAGGCAAAAGGCGATCGTTCTCTTAAACATTATTGTCTCTATACGAAGAAACTAAGACCCTCTAACAAAATCTAGGTTTTGCCCATATAGGTATTGAACAGACCTATAATATAAAACTTATCGATACATCTGTCTAAGTACATAAATCATGCATTCAACATTCAACCGCATAGTTATTGCGACAAAGAATAATTTACGATGTACGCATAAATCTAAAAATAGTTCAACAATGAGTCTAATATTAGGGGAAATTAGAACGGCAAACCTATTTTGAAGGCTTTGATCAGAGCCGAGCCAGAGTCGTACATGCCGATGACTCCGAAGAGCACCCCGAGAGCAATGATAAAGTAATCGTACGCAATCCTCGTACTCTCTAGCGTATTGCCTTTCAGTTTGAGGTGGAAGTACGCTGGCCAGATGAAGCTCAACATGGTTCCCGTGAAGCTACCGATGAAACCCATCAGGATAGCGAAGTGGGGAATAAATATAGCCATCAAAATTGTGAACATTATCACACCCAGTCTCCAAGCAAGTCCCCACACTTTTAGCTCTCCATCCAGGGCGTAAATTACAGGGAAAATTGTCTTAGGTTTACCTCTGAATAGCGCACGTTCCAGCAAATCACAGGCCGCGTAGTATGGCAGCGGGTAACTCAGTACTGCCTTGATTACAAGGAAAAAGTTTACAAGACCTTTGAACCCAGCCGAGCGGAGGTTGTTTGTGATCACTTGCTGGGTATCGTTTTGGAAGGTCAAAAAGCACAAGTATCCAAAAATTGATTTAAATGCAGCAGCGGCGATGTGCGACCAATCCAACATCCACTCGAATTTCGATCGATCCTCCATGTTACCTTCTAAGGTGGGCAGAAATATCTGCGAGGTGTAAGAGAAGACAATGACACCCAAACTGATCGGGAAATTCTCGAAATCCAGAGTCCATTTTACTTTACCCCATCCCCAGTCACCGATGTTAAGAATACAGTAACCCAGAACGATGGCGTTAATGATCAAGTGACTCATGGTGCACCAGAACGACAGCATACTGACGCTTTTCAAAGACTTCAAGAATGCCAATGGCAGAAGGAATATTCCTGTTAACATCATCCAGGAGCGAGCGTCAATAGCGCCATCAGGGAAGGTCCCTATCATGAGATCGCCACACACGACGACATACAGAATGCATGTCATCACAAGTTCAATAATTTGAGCGATATTGACAATCCTTGCGCCATATTTTCTGCCGAAGCATTCTTTAGCGATGCTGACGTAGGAGTCGCGGACTCTGACCCGTTGGCCGGATACGGGGTCGTCTTCGTAGAGGCATTCGACGAGGATCTTACCGGTGTAGCAGCAAATGTGGGCGATGCCGATCATGGCAGCGATGGCCCAGTACCCGCCTTGTAGCACAGCGAACGGCAGGGATACTACGAACATACCCTGGAACGAGAAAGGAAAGAGTTAGGATAGTGTTACGTTACAACTACAGATAGTTTTAATGTAACACTATCCACTGTGAGATATCTGTATCCCAATTTTTCGACCTACTTACCTGAATAGCGTTGGTAACATTCCAAGCTGCTTGATACTCATTGATCTTCGCGCCTGGTGGGCCACCGCCTTCCTCGAAACCACCACCTTCTTCAGATGACGCGTAGAAATCTACGCTTTGCATACTTTGAGTCCTGAAAACACAAATAAATGCTTCCAATATTGTTTTATACCTTATTTCTATTTGTATAAAGTTATTTTCTCCAGTGGATTACCTTGGAGCCCCATCTTGTTGAGGATAAGTGTTCTGATAGCTGGTAAAAGAATCTTCGGCCTGAAGCGCTCCACTCAGGAAAGGGTTCGTAGGATTTGTTGACTGGTACGTTGGTGATGTGGTCTCGTTCATTGTCGAAAGTTCGCAGCTTTCACCCATATTGTCTGGAAATTTGTTAAATAGGGTGTAAGAGACTGTGGCCTCGGTGTTGAAACATATTACAGATTTCATGAACTTCAGCGGTATTCAGTAATCTCCTTTTTATTGATTAACCTACTAAACTGATGTTGCAAAAGACTCACCTAAATTCGCGAATCTGACGTTCTGCGGAGGACGTGGTGGAGCTCCTGGCTTCTCAGGCATCTGCTGCCTGACCGTCTGCATCGTCACGTCCAGCACATTCCTCAAAGGGGGCAACTTGAACTTGCCCAGATTTATCATCTTGACGCTTTCTTACACGCACTTCAGTATAAACCCTCAATTTCTTTATAACCTTATCTAATTTATTGTCGATTTCTTCAATCGAATAATTTTTCAAATTGACATCAACGGGAAGACATTGATTTTTAAATATATTGACTTTTTATATAGGTATAATAATAATATTTTCACATACAATTCCACGAGCTAATATATTTTTATCCTTAACACTATATTGGAAGACTTCTTTACACTACTCTATGTTTTAATGTTATTACATTGATATTAATGTTGTAACGTGCCTTTGATCTTCGGAGCAGCCATTTTTTCCTCGCTTTACGTTATTTTATACATTGTATTTGGCGTAAATTGTACGTATTGTGTAGTATTTCACTGATATGTTGCACTGGGTTCGCGTTTTGATGTTTCACGTTTGATTTTTGTGAGGTTTTATCATTTTTGAAACTGGTTTTATTGGATAGAATGGCTGCTCGGCACGGAGGGTCGTACTGTGGAGTGGTGAGGTTCCCTCGGCGCAGGGAAGGTGCGCGGTACGCGGATCGATACATCGACTACACGCCAGCGTTGCTCACAGGAAGGAATGTTAATTTCTCCTGAACCTTTCGCTGCCAATGTTTCACCTGCCAATAAATGTTTGCTTACTGTTTGATTTACGTTAAAGCGGACTTTGTTAAACACTACTTTAGTAACGATTGATTTTAGGCTCTATGTCTGTTGCTGTAGAAATTATATTGAATTATTTCCTTTAGGCACATCTTTTTGTACATTCTATTAAATTAATCTTTAACGTACTTATAACACAACATCACGCCTGTTATTATCTAATGGCGCAGACAGGGATCTTTTAAACGAATTTTCATTCATGATACATTAGTCCTATCTTAAAAAGCTTGTCATCAATTCCCCTATCCGTAAATCGAACCTGAAACTTTAGCCTTTCAACCAACAAGACATTACATAATCATTTAACAACATGTGCAAGATAAATTAGTCTTTGTTAGTAAAATATGACTGTAGCAATATAGTGCAAATTGATTGGCAATTACGATTAACAATTGGTTGTTAATTGCTGGAGTAGGAGTTGTTGTGTCTACAGTCGGCGCTATGGCCCGTCCTGGTCGAGTGTTGCTGCCGCTGGTTGTGTATCTGTCATGGTCTGTTACGATTACCGTAAGTATAGCATATATGACGGTATTTTAGAATAGGCTTGTGAGGTATTAGGTTGCGGGCAATTTGACAACAGACTTTACTCTGTCATGGTCTGTTACGATTACCGTAAGCATACTTATATGATGGTTTTTAGAATAGTGTATAAGCCTGTGAGGTATTAGGTTGTGGCCAATTTGACGGTATTTGCATAATGAGTAGGAGTGTTAGCCACCTGAACTGTTTATAAAGAGAGATTGTTTGATCGATGTATGTAGGTATATTTTGAGGGATTGTGTCGTTAGTTTCCTATTCACAACGTGTTTTAAGTAAATCTAGTAAATGGCAATTAGTTGTTTAGTAGCGACGCAGCGGTTGTATTAAAATGTATGTAAAGAGTTAGGTTATTAGATTTATTTTAATGACCTATTTCAATCCGAAATCTGTGGTAATTTTTTATACTTAGGAATTCTATACATTGTAATGTCGATTTCCAAAATAATATAAAACTTTTTTAAAATAATTTTATTGGTAGACTATCTTATACCTAAAATATACCATTAAGGGTGCTTTTCCACCAAAGATGTGCTATGCAGCTATGCTACGAATATGTACCTAATAAGCTGTGAAACTGCTGTGATTTTGGATTGATATAGGTTATTATTTTCGGCCATTAGTGATGCTGACGACGCTCAATCGTTAAAGTTTACCCACACTAAAACTAATCATCTCCAAATTCTAGCAATCGTACATAATTTCAAACCATCCATGTTGCCGCGAGCCCAGCGAGAATGTCACGCTTGCAATGGTGATAGATGCCTACGAGATATATGGCCACGACCCCACAGACAAACTGGACCACTTGGCCCACTACCAGCTAGAAATGATGAAGATTAAACGTGCTCCTGATCAGGTATTGTGAGTTCTGTTGGTAAGGATTAAGGTTGACTTTGCATTGGAGCGCAGATCCTTCTAATGACCAGTGACACTGACACCATCTTTTCACTATTATTCAATGAATGGGTTGTACCATCTTTACTCTGTATACGGTATTCTAATGATGGAAATACTAGACTGGAAACTATCGTTTTCCTTTTTTCTCCTCTAATAATATCTTTTGATTTATTTCTTTGCGAGATCCAAGACAGTCATTCATGTCCCTGGGACTTCAGTGTTCCGGTGTTTTCATGGTTGTATCTACTGTAGATCTTGGCTTAAAGGAGTTGCAGCGGTATAGGAGGTTGTTGCGGACTTGTTCCAATAAAATAAATTCATAATGATGGTGGCTACATGTCTAGCTGAGTATGACCTACTGGGCTAAGGTAGGTACTTAGTAGGGTAGTGTTTTTCAAATGGTAATCAGACTACATAGTATACAAAACTTACGTTAAGAAAATCAGGTGTACCTAAATAGGTAGGTACTAATATTAAACCCATGCTTGCTAGACTGCCAGTGGCTCATAAGTTATCGGATATTAAAAACTTAATATCTTGGCAGTTTGCCATTTATTTTCAATAGCCCAGATGTTCTGTGAGAATCATATCGTATTGGCGTAGATATTGTTAAACATTTAATAAATGACGCATTATTACTACTCTTTTTAGAGGAAATATGTAGATAGAATTATTAATAGGGCAGATGATCTAGAACTGAAATAAAAATATCTAACCAACCCCTAAATAGATTCTAATCTTCGGACCGGGACTCCGAGCTGCGGACTACCTAGCGGGTTTACCGGGACTCTGGCTCGCAAAGCAGGAGTAGGAACCGGGTGGTTTTTGTCAGTAAGAGTCTGACATTCCCTAGAAAAGTCATGGGATGTTTTTCCCCCCTAAAAAAACAAATAAGTGCCGTCTAAGTTAGGCCTTCTTATGGGTTAGGTGAAGATCAAAGTCTGAACCAGTATGCAATCAATCCGTAAGACGTTTCGCTCCTAATATTTTAAAGTGATCAAATTATTTTAATCTGATTTCAGTACATTATAAACGAGCATATTCACATAGCGACCGATCATTTGGCGCGGTTCATACACATGCATCTCAAGGAACTAAAGGTGTGTATTGCTGCTTATTACATCGCCTTGAATACTGTTTATTGGTCAACCTGACACATAAAATAAAAAAGTCAATTTCTAGGTACTGTTGATTGCCCTGGACGACACGATAGACAACATGTTGACGATGTATGATAACCATAACGCTATCAAAACTGAGAGGGTTGCTACGTACAACTCTGCGGCCGGTGGCGCCGTGCCTTCCGAGTTTTATATGAGTCAAGGTAAGATTATCTTAGTTATATTCAAACCTTCAAAAAGAGCGTACTCCTTTTTAAAAGGTCGGCAACGCACCTGTGTCTCCTCTGGTGTGGGGTGTCCATGGGCGACGCTGATCACTTACCATCAGGTGACCCGTCTGATCGTTTGCTGCCCATTTCATAAAACAAGTATGGTGGCGGTGGTGGTATACAATTCAGAGTATATGACTCAGAATTTATGACCTGAGGGCCCCTGGTATAGATACCTATTAAAAAGACAACAATTATTTTTTGGATGTTGCAGCTCTTTGTAAGATTACTAATATTGTACAATTGGATTGGGGAGTGATTCGAGTCGCACTGTATAGTTTGATACCACTTAGTCGCGCGATCCTGGCTTAACGACCATGGTTTCCTAATCGGGCTCTGTCTAACAGTAGCAACCGCCTAATTCATCAACAAAAGACTTCTTTCAGAATACTACTGCGGCAGGAACGTGTATATCTTTGTGTCTGAGATGTACAGCGACATATACAACATGGGCCGCGGTCCCCTACCGTACTGCAAGGGTCGGGCCTTCCACTTTCTGGGCTTCGTACACTTCATGGACGACAAGCGGTACTTCCTGGAGGAAGACCCTAATGTCGTATTCAGTATGGATAACTTTGTACACGGGCTGGAGTGCAATATTGGGATTTGTATTTTCAGGTAATCATAGCTATTAATCTCGTTCATTAATTGTTATGTTATCGGCTTACTCACGTAACCGTTTGACGAGGAAATCGACTAGTTTCAAGCTAACAATCGCCGTGTCGAATGTCGCGGAATACTGCTCGTAAATATGAGCCTAGCATGGATTGAAACTAGTCGAGTTGAGACAAACAATTACATAAGTAAGCCGATAACATAATAATTCATTTAGTATGTGTCCCGAAAGTTATAATAAAATCTCGTTCATTCCTAGAGATGGATTAATTTCTGATTTCTATAATGACAGGACTAGGTGCTTTGAGTACCTGCTTTTCTCACAACATTAAGGTACAACAAATTTTGCAAAAGCTGGAAAGCAGTTCGCTCTGATAAACTTGAACCTGAAAATCAGGGAGTTTATAGCAGATTCTTTAATGTGGAAGAGACGCATTCCAGCAGTGAATTGTGTATGATGTTGGTGTGTACCAAATTTTCAGATTTCCATTCAAAAAGAACTTGCAACACGTCCGCGACGTGTCCACTCTTCCGAAGGCTATCGTCAAATGTGGTACGGAGATGTACAAACTGCCGCCTCTAACCGCTGCCTCGTGTATCATCACTTCAGGGTCCTTCATACTGGACTTCAATATACAGGGAGTCCGGTTTAGGCATCATGATTATATGTTGGTGAGTTTAAAGACCGATTTCACCAACCGCTCTTAATATAAGGAACCCTAAGCTAAGATAGGTGACGCTTAACGACATTTTGGTTGCCACAAACCTATAAGTGACACCTAATCAATAAGTTAAGGGGTTAGTTAAGATGCTTCTAAACGCTAAGTAACTCTTTAGTTAAGATTTAGAAGTGGTTGGTGAAAATGGCGATGAGAGTTTTATGTTTTTGGCAAGTATGTACGAGCAGCAGCGCTCTCTGATAAACTTGAACCTTTTAAAGTGCTATCTCCAACCCCCCTGCTAATACGAGGAGGTGATAGCCGTCTTGTGTACCTAGAGGAGGCGCATAGTGCAGCACTGATCTGCCACAGGTTGTTGATGATGATGATTTGTTGTTCATTCTTTATATATTATTGTAACATACATAGTGACTGCACGGTTGGTGCGGTGGCTGGGCAACCGACTGCCGCGCAACGTGGACGCGCAACGGGTTCGATTCTCGCACGGAGCAACTCTGTGTGATAGTGGATCAATCACATTGTTTGTGTCAGGTCTGGTTGTCATGTGATACGACACAGGAGATCAACCGTTATGGCAATATGAATGTGATTACATTTTGTGGAAACATAATTTTGATATCGCCATGTAGGACTGAGTACAATATTTACTATTGGTTACAGTTGATGCCCAACGGACATACGTACTACACGAAGGAGAAGTACGCCCCGATGTTCTGCGACCACCACGTCTGTGAGTGGAACTACACCAACTTCTATGGTGGTAAGTATTCAACGTCTTCAGAAAGCCTTCCTCTCCAGAAACAGTTTATGTACTCTCCAGTAACATGGCCTGCTACTTGTAATAATTTTGGTGCTGAATGGCGTTCTTAGGAAACGGTAACCGCTTATTATCTTTGTTGAGAATTGAAGACTTACAGGCCACGACTAGCGTAATCTACACACTTCTCGTTTTTCTATATAAAGCTGAAGAGTTTGTTTGTTAACGAAATAATCTTCAGGACTACTGGTCCGATTTGAATAAATATTTGCTTGCTATAAAACATCACGCTACGATCAATACGTGACGTGTAAAATTATTATCTTATAACCAATTTGCAAAAATAAATATAATTTGTCATTTAATAGGAGCCGATCAGCGGGTAAAACCGCGCAAGAGGAGCTAGTTTTTGAAATAAACTCCGAATCGGAACAAGATTATAGTCTTTATTGCCACATAGACAGATTAAAAGAAGATAATTTTAATGACCATTTCCTTGGCAGGTCCGTTCATAATCCCTGGCGACCCAGGCACAGGTCTGTCGCCAGTGCCGCCGTTCATAGAGCAGACATCCGAAGCCATCCCATACACCACGGGCAGGCCTGGTGGCGGTTTGGATCCGGAGTCCAACATTACTTGTGAGTTAACGCTTACTATTGTGACATTTTTCTTTACTTTATACTGTCTGCCTCTGTTAGTCGAGTGGTACGTGCGACTGCCGAACAAGGGGTCTCGGGTTCAATTCCCGGGTCGGGCAAAGTATTACTGGGCTTTTTTCGGATTTTTGAAAAATTTCTCGGTAGTAGTACGGAGTCTGGAATTGTGTCCAGGATATGGTAATAGGCTCACCCCCTATTACATGCACGCTATGTGTTGTATGATGATGATGCCCTTAAAATGGTACAAAGGCGAATCTAACGCCAAAGTAACGCAGAGAAAATATTGATTTTCAACCTTATAATAATTACATTCGTTTATAATTTTGCTGAACATAATGTTATCAGATTCACTGGACGGCTGCTGGTATATGTTCCCGCCTAACTACGGCTCTATCGCCGGCATCAGCTACTTGGACCCGCTCTCCGTCAACGAGTACCGCTTCACTTGCCAAGGATCCGGGAATAAAGTATGTGTTTTTGTGTAATGTTATTATGATAACACCTTCTATGCCTTAGGGGTTACCAGCGATATTCTTCTTAGACCACACCTGGTTCAGGAGCTGCGGACTACTAAGCGGGTTTACCGGGGCTCCGGCTCGTAAAGCAGGAATAGAAACGGGGTTGTGTTTAGTCAGTAAGAGTCTGACATTCACGCTCGCCTCGTCCAATGAGAGAGAAGTAATTGGATGATTTTCTCCCCCCAAAAAAGGGTATATCTGGTGTACTGGACATAATACGGCCGTGAGGAAGCTCGCGGGTGTGGGGTTCGTCGCTTCGAGTCTGATATACCCACCCAACCAATACCATATAAAAAGATCACCTTTCCTCCTTTTATACACATGAGACATGGTGCCATATCTAGATTACCCCTTGTAGAAATATTTTGCTAAACAGATTGAAACTTTTGAATATGAAATAATCATATGTCAAAGACATTGAACCTAATTTTCAAATGACATAAAAATGGTTTAGACAACTCGAAAAACACTCATACTGCCAAAAAGATATAGCTCATTTTCGAATAACCACAAACTATTAACCTGATATTTTCCTTCCAGGGCCTATACTGGTACCCGCAATGGATGGGCGCGTCCCCCCACCACCCGTACCCCGCGGCGGGCGACGGCCCGAGCTCGCTGACCCGACCCGTCGAACCAATCTTCTATCCCCACCAGCAGGCCGGCCCCCCCTCTACCATTATGATGCCGGAAAGACACTGAATATATGCTTCCTTTACATAGCACTGTGTTTTATTTCTTTATAATTTATTAAATAGAGCACCCTATATATGTGATAACTTGCCTCGTCCTGTATGTATGTAAGCCAATGTACACAGATAATATAACAGAATTATGTAGTTGAAGCAATCGCAACAATGTAACCAAGAATTGTATTGTGAACCTGATTGAAAAAGAGTAACCTTAGAAACTCCTTCTTATTGATTCTTCTGCATAGGAATCTATATTTTAGAACGAATAAATAGTTTGACTAGAGGCAGTCCTCTAGTCAAGCTATATGTTCAAAATGTTTGTCTTTAGGTGCTCCCACACAGCAGTTATATAACGTTATACAACAATGTGTAACAATATAACATTTGCGTGTAACATACTCTACAATTACTGTTATAATTTGTTTAAACACAAATGTTAAATCAGTCTCTAACATTATATAACTGCTGTCTATGCACCTTTTCAGTTCAGTTTGTCGTTCAGTAACGACAGACAAACATTTTTAATATTATTATATTTATGTTGACGTTCAAAAGTGCCTTCCTGGTCTATTTGAAATAAATAATTGTGACCAAAAGTTAGTGTTGATGTAAATATTAATTCTTCAGTACTTATAGTAGTTATAGTCTCATTCCCCATGACGTCAATTGCACTATTTTTGTATGGAAATGGTTAACTCTTAGAGCGTGCCTATGTCAGTCATCAGTACCTGACGCTAGTGTAGGTTTGCCTTTCACCATTTTAAACTTAACAGTTTAAGTGTCAATGAAAAAAGTAAAATTCATATCACAGAAGTTTTCAAGTTTTTCTCTCTTTGTGTATTTAAAAAATAAAGATGATATTTTCATTTATGTACAGCAAGGTATAGACTTCTTATGGGCGGATTTCAGGTAAAATGGTAACCAGCATTATCATGAACATCAGTCCGTATGCGTCTGCTGCTTCTATACAATAATAATGAGAATAATTAATTATAACGTTACTATAAAGGAATTATTTTTACTCGCGCACTCAGAGTCATTTAATGGTTACTTAACCCAGTCCTTAGCAATTATTTTTCATACAAAATCGTTACTAAAGAATACTTTAAGTAAGCATTAAATGACTCTGAGTGTGGCAGTTAGTCTTTAACTCTGTACCTAATGTGTATTGAGAAAGGGAGGGGGGTGTATCTACTCTTAGGTCCAGAGCACAACGGAGAAGTCGCTTCGTTCTTTAGCATGCCGTTTGCAGGGTGTATCTCTACCCTTAGGCCCAGAACACGCTTGCGGAACCGCGGCGTTCTGCGGCATGCCATTTTCATCCGTATGCGCAGTAGTTAAGGTTTATTTTAAATTAATTTATTATCAGTACGCTACACCTCCGCCGGTGTATACTGGGTCATATATGTTATTTTGTTTACAAACATTTTACATCGACCGTATGATGTAATTTTTGAATGGAATTTTCTCAAATAAAACCAATGTAAAATACGATTTTTAATAACCTTTATTCATATTCATAATAATCATAATTTACACAAACATAACGATACCTAGAGTCAACTCATTTAGTTGAGAGTTTTATATACTAAATATATTTAAAAAATAAATGTCGAATTAAATGTAAGATAAACATTATTGCACTTAATTTTAAATATATTTTAAACCAAAGGTTTTCCAAGTACACTTGAAGATATACATAATTTTATCTGTAAACTAGAAACCCAATTCCATTATAGAACACTCTTATTACAAGAGCAATAAGGTTGATGTCCATTATCACAAATTTTGAAGAAATAATTTTTCTGGAGCTAATAAAATATCAATGGACATAATATAAATATGTTTCTATGGAAATAAGGTTTATGATGTTTACAATAGAGTTCAAAATGCTTTGAATTGGGACTTGGTGTTGAGGGAATAACGCGCCTAATGTTGCCTAGAATCACAAATTTTGTCTAATGTTTTTAAATAGAGGCTCATTTAGACAAGATGAGAGGTCTTAGTACAAAATGTATGAATTTTAATGCAGTATTAATATTTAATACTACTTTTCTCAACATGGACATTTTAATCTCATAAGGCAGCATTTCATTGACATTTTAATTTAGCATTTATTTATTCCACTCAACTGATTTCTGGCAACACTAGTCACTTGCCAGGTCAGCCCACTTCAGTGTTACCAGCGCTCAAAATTATCACTATTACAATACATATCTACTTAAAACTATTTCAAATACCTATTTTAGTGGGATATCACACTTCAAATATTATTGTACCACATGTAATATTTGTAAGTAATTTGAAAAATTATTTCGTGGTAAACTCGTCATTTTAACACGAAAAAAAAATGTCGATACAATAAAATTTATTCGTAAAATAATAGTGTAAAAATATAATAAAGAACATACATGTTTGTTTACAATAAACGGACAATATGCATAGGTTTTAATTTCATAACAATTAACTTTTTAACTTACTTCAATATTTTACTACCTACGGTTTATGTGGGTGCAAATTTTCTTACGTTTCGATGTCTGCAAATGCATATAGTTCGACAGACGAGTTTAGGCAGCATAATATGGAATGGCTAAAAATAAATTCGTTAGAAATACAACTCTACAAAACCCGGTTAGTAATAAAAAAGGTGGATAAACGCACTCAGAGACAAAGATTTCAATTCTTTTTTGGGATATACCACAGACTACACAATGCTTTTCAATAAGAATATAGACAAGTAAGAGTTTATAATACATAGAAATAATAAATAATAGAAGATTTTATACAAGAGATTTCATTGGCCTAACGTTTTCGCGAAATTGAGTAAAGGCCAATTTACTAAGATATATTTTGATGGTAATCTTATTAAATTAAACCGCTTGACTACCGGTATATAAGACACAACAAGAATACATTATGTTTCACGTAGATTTACGTTCCGGTTAAATAGGTTATGCTCAAAAAATATTGAAACAAAGCATGCAAATAGTATGCAGTCTGTAGTTATCCCCATAATGTCAATCTTTGACGACATAAAATAAATGCAAAAAGTTAGGGAGGGCACTAAAGCCAGAGAAATGTGCACTTACACTAAAATAATACACAGTGTCACAAGACAAAATGTTGATAGAACAAATACGTAACAAAACCTTTCTGTGAAAAGGTGTTAAGGTCTGCAATTTTCGTTTTAAAATTTATCGATGATAGGTACCGTACTTTAGAAGTAGATGGCGCTTGAGTAGATTTCAAGTTAGTCTCTCGACTTTTAGTACCATAAAATAGTTTAGTTTGACGAGACAGAATATTAATAAAATTTTTATATTATACTCAAAATGAAAACTGTATGAGACTACTTTTAAGAAAACTAGCGCAACCAACTACCAAGTAAAGATAAAAATATTTTCTTTTAAAACAAAAATACAACTATCGACATTTGTATCTCCTACACTATGTATTAGTTATAAAATATATTATTTTTACATCATGGTCAGGTCAGTCAACACACGATTTAAAGTCCAAACACGTTACAGAACTTGCGCTAAATTGCGCAAAAAGCCTGAATACAAATACTTTATTTATATTAATGTATATTCTATATAAATACGTATTACTGTGGTACAGTAGGCAATACACGTTATCCTACATCTAAGCGCAATACGTAAAGGGTTTGCGCAAGTTAGCGCAAGTACGGTTGGATTTTTATAGTCACATATAATTCAGAATACAATCGATTACGATATCTGAGCTGTATATTAATTACTTTAAGTAATTCTTATTGACAATACATAGAAACGAAGCTGATTTCTATACATTGTTTCAACATGGCTTCAATTTGAACGTGGCAATAGAGAGAACCCGACAATATTCGTTTTACACAAAATTCAACTTTCTAGTTGTAAAAACTAAGTTGATATTATAATAAAAATGATCTTAGTATAAGTAGCTGTCAACAACGAACCATATACAGTAGTAATATTGTTTACATTTGAGGAACATGTAAATTAGCTGATGTATAACGAATATTCCCAGGCTTAACGCAAAAGCTTGTAATGTGCGCTGCGGGCTTTATGGAACATTGTGCGTAACACGA
This sequence comes from Spodoptera frugiperda, assembly GCF_023101765.2. Lineage (NCBI taxonomy): Eukaryota > Metazoa > Arthropoda > Insecta > Lepidoptera > Noctuidae > Spodoptera > Spodoptera frugiperda. The sequence goes on along the minus strand of NC_064221.1, from coordinate 6,348,517 downwards.
TACACGCGACTATATTGAACTTTGTGTGTACGACATACGGGTAATAATTGTTGACCGATTCTATAGTGCATTGTGAGTTACTTGTCAGTCGAAATAAGGGTCAGTTTAGAAAAGACAGTATGGATTATTTGGAAAGTATGGCTGGATTGATAGTATGACGTCACAATATATCGCAACGCACAATGTACCCGGTCTATATATTATCCTTACATTACAATATGGCCGGATCACTTCATGCTTTTTGCTCAACTACGTCATCAATTTCAAATTCCTTCTCCCAACTTTCGTCAGAATTAGCGCTAGCGTCATCCTTAACCTCTTTATCACCGAAATAATCTTCAACTAAATTATTTCCACAAACGTCAGATTTTGCCGCCTTTTTAGGTGACCTGCCATTTTTATTTGAAGTCTTATTGTTCATCTTGTCTCTGGTTTGTGCGGTTTTTGTTTTTTTATTGTCTGTGCTCGTTGTTTTATCTGTGTTGTTGTTGGCTATGTCTCGGGAACAAGTTTGTTTGGTCTTCTTACCTGCGATCTCTCTCTCGTATTCTTCTAGAAGTAGAGTTTGTTGTTCTTCTGTCAGTTCCACGTCGTTGGCGAAGTCTTCTGTACAGAAGTGCGATTATTGCGTGCATACATAGTTCCAGAACTTTCCATTATTTTCTTACTTTCTTTACATAACAACCCGAGATAAGGTGCACAAATATATACTTAAATACGATACGGGTGTATAAAAACAACATTTAATACAGAGGTTTTATTCATGAAAATACAATTTGAGATTATATAATAAAGAAAGATCAATAAACAGGGACGGTTCGAATCGATTATGGCTTACAGGGTGATCGATTACAGTATCGATTACTCGAAGCATCCATTGTATCGATATGCTACGACGGTAAATCTATGTTGACTTACCGTCTTCCCAAGTGACCACGTTGTCCATGTCGGGTGCTTCGAATGGCTTCTCGTCTTCCAAACCCGAGAGGACCTTCTTCGGGCTCCTAGAATGAGAATGGGGGAAGTTTATAAGGTTGTAAGCTGAACTTTAACTTAAAGATACCGTTGCAAGATGATAAATTTACGTTATATTAAATAATCAAAATTATTAAACACATTTTTTGAATAATTAATGATGAGGAATTGTACTATGAAGGGACTTTTATCATAAGTATAACGTAGAAGAGTTATGATCATGTAACCTTAGTTTCGTTCGGCGCTCTGATTGGTTGGTTTATTCGAGCCAGCCAATCAGAGCGCCGAACGCTCTTTGTTTTGTTTAACGCTCTCATTTTTATTCTCTGAGGTTGTTGATGATCTGTTCTCTTCTGATTCGTTTGCTCTTCTTATCCCATTAAACCAATCAGAACTCAATTGTCTAACAATTTGTACAAGGACGATGTATTAAAGTAGAATACTGACTGTACGACGGGCGCGGCGGCCTGCATGGGCAGGTGTGCCAGCACGGGGTCCGTCGACGGTTGCTCCTGCGGCTGCTTGCGGGCCGCCGCCGCCAGGCGGTCCTGCAGCAGTGCCACGCGGAATAGATACCTGTATAAGAGTAATAGAGTGATTAAACAACAGACAAATACACTATAATATAATTTACTTTAATAATACATGATAGAGCGTTGATGCTATACGTAATATGAAGCGATCATCTCGAATTTGGAAGTAGCACCCTGTCATGCAATTGTGTGACTGACTCTGACATAACGTTGCTAATTTTCATCTGACAAGTGAGGTAAGGGTGCCCACTTTTTTATTAGTATTAAAGGACTTTATCTCTCAGAGGCAACATAGCCCAGTACCGACCGTTACTATATTTGTAGACAAGTTATCCCTGAATGATGCGCAAATTAATATACTTCTACATACAACTCCTACTACAATAACGCACTAGAGATTTCTTGCTGTAGATATGGTAAGACTATGCAGACGGCTTACTATTAAGCGATCCGAAATCTTTGTTGCCACTGAATTACAATATAATTATAAAACCCTCACCTTTCCCAAAAATCGTCATGGGAGACGGCATCGGGCACAAGTTTGTCGTACTGCGCCTTGAGCGTGGGACTGGCGTCGAGGCGGCGGGCGGCGGCCGACAGACTGATGAGGCCGGCCTCCGACGCCTCCAGGCTGCCGCGCCACGCCTCGAACTCCGCGCTGTACGCCGGCACTATGAACGTCGCGTCCACGCGCTGCAGAGCTTCTAGCTCTTTCTGTAGATCGGAGGGAAGGGAATAATATAAGATGTAATAGGTAAAATGATCTTTGGATTAAAAATAGGTTTTTGTTAGTTATGAAAAAAAAAAACTTAAATGGGCACCAAAAAGACATGTTTTAATGTTAAATGACCACACAGAAAGAAATGTTAAAAGAAGTGCTCACACAAGGATTTATATGAAGATAAAAATTAATAAAACATAATACAGATGGAATTACTTAAGTGTAGTAGTGTAAGTTAGCCTTGACATCAGAAAATTTACTTAAAGGCAAATAAACAGAAATCGTGTCTAATATACATTGTCAATATAACAAGTATATTATATTGACAATGTATGGTGGCGAGATTACCTTGTAGGTGGAGAGCATGGTGGTGTCCCCAGAAGACAGGATCACCTCGGTGTCGTCATCGTCATCTGGTTCCGGGTTCAGCACTGTGCTCACTTGACCTAGAGGGATACGTCAAACAATTATTTAGTAGCAACTAGTTTCAAGTCCAACTTTATTTTACCTTAATTATTATGTTATCGGCTTACTCACGTACTGTTTTCGACACACGACGCGGCGATTGTCGCGGAATGCTGCTCATGAATATGAGCCTCTTGCATGGCTTGAAACTAGTCGAGTTCCTCGTCAAAACAGTACGCGAGTAAGCCGATAACATAATAATTTATTTTACCTTGTTGGCTTGGTATGATAGCGTATTTATCTTAATTTTATTGCGTTATGTATATGAATTTTTAATAGATTTTGGGTTAGTAATTAATTGATTACTCACCAATGAAGCTGCTAAGACTTTTCTTCATAACATTTGCTGGCGACTCTGGTACATCCAGCTGTGGAATAAAATAAACATCTTATTAACTTATAATCTTTTAATGTATAACCAAGGGAGCGTTACTAAACATGATACCGCTACCGCGTCGCCACCGTACCGCTGACGCTCGCGTTTCGCGAACTGACGCGAACGTGATAGTGGTAAAACGTCCGCACGTGCGAGTTGGAACACAGAAGGAATAAGCGCAGAGGCAGTGGCTGTGTACTGAGTGACGGTGCGGTGGCGGCATCGTGTCGCCGGTACGGCTCAAGAACTGGTTTAACCTCTTGTCTGTCGATGTATGACACACAATAGAAAACACATTGTGTCTCGCGTAGATCTACGTTCCGACATACAACGGGTTAATGTGGGTCTTTCATGAACTATAACTACCTTCAGCGTCTTCCCGATGACAGTAGACGTGGTGCTGAACACATGGCTGGCCTCACTCTTCACAGCCGTGCCGATCTCGTCCAGGTCCTTCTTCACCATCGTATACACCTCTGCCGACTGGAAACCAAATGTACTTCGATATTAAGAAAATTATTGTCATCTATAATATAAAAATCAGTCGGGTTTTCTGCCCTGACGCTATAACTTCAGAACGCACGAGCCCATTTCCACGGTTTTTGGTTCGTTGGAAAGGTCTCGGGAAAATTCAGGAAAAATTCAAGAGAAAAGCAGGAAAAAAGGGAAAAATCATTGGTGGCGAAACGGAGTTCGCCGGGTTTGCTATTTTTTATTATATTTTTCTTAGAAAGTATGTGTAAGTTTTTGATGGTTTAGCGTTTGGTTATTTCATATCATAATCATATTTGAGGGATTTTATTGATTTAGATTTAGATAATCGCAACAGCTGGTATCCTTGACTTATTATCACATTCATATTATTTGACTTATCATTTCTATCCTTCATACGTTGAGTTAAAAAAATAATGAAGTCATAATTTATAGCGACATTACGTGCTATAATGTGCACCTCTGCCTACCCCTTTGGGGACAAAACGCGTGACGTTGCATGACGACATCAGTTTGGCTAAATAATTGATAATTAAAAAGGTAACTGCGCTTGTAACGGCGACGCAATTAAGAATATAACGACGGAGAAAACTCGATAGAAACAAAGAAAAGTTAGCAATTTGCAATTTTTATCTATCGGACACCGGTTACTACTTAAAGTTAAGTAAAGTTTTATCTGAATGATAGTATATCTCTGTTTATATGTATATATACGGGAGATAAGTTATTGTTTACAACACTGGCCTACATAGATTATTATAATGTATCATATAGCTATACAAATAAGGTGAATTTTCGGTGAGACGAAAATATTTGCGGACGCATTTTTATGATCTTCTTTCGTGAGGAAGTGTTCTATAAAACTACGATATTTGTGTATTATTTGCGTTCATCTCGCGGCTAAAATGGAGCAAGCCTGCATACACCCAAGGAAGTTATTCACTCGGGACTTGAAGACACCCAACTTCCCATCAGGGAACAGACTCGTCAGACTGTGACAGAGAATTCTACTCCTTAACGGTTCTTATCAAAATACTTAAAGTGAAATGATTACGGCAGCGATTGTATAGGACGAGTAGCTGTATATTTGCTTGACAAACTTAGTATGTGTATGTATAGTCTAAGATAAAAGTTATCACCATACCGAATCTCCCTCGAACTACTAGCTTTAAGTTAATGAACTATAACGAAGTACTTCTTTTAAAAACTTGTGTTTGCATCCTAAATATCCATATTTAACAGAGGCTTATATGGGTATTGTGAATGCGATGATTCAATTTATAACCATCAGAGCTTAGGCAACAGATACTTACATAACTCCTAAACATATAATATGTGAATAATGATCATCAGTTGGAGCTTCTGACTCGAAAGATAGCTGAACATAGGCCACTCCCTAGGAAGCCTTAGATCCTGAGACTAGACAAAATAACCCTGATAATATTATGCACTTAAAAAGATACAATGAGAAAAAAGGGTAACGCATTTATTTGAAAATAAAAATGGTAGATAAGCCCTTTATTTCATAATATATTCACCAAACATTAATCTTTATCCACATAACCATACGACCTAAGTTTTAGGTAACAGGTATCACAATATAATACTTTAGACCGACATTATCACTCAAGGACGCGACTTACTTGCGTAATCTCAATAACTGAAAGGTCAAGGGCATAGACTAATAAAAAGTTCGATAAGTTTATTTTTCTTGATAAAATCTAACCTCATGTAATCTATGTTCATTGTATGACATATTTACCTAGTTTTCTTATATTTTATTTTTGGGATTTCTGGTAGAAAATAAGGACAGCTAAGAGAGAGAGAGAGATATTGCTCTCGAATTTTGCTGATTATGCAATTGATTATAGCGATATAAGGTAAGATATTTATCTATTTTATCTTATATTTTATTGTACAATATGTAATCCCTGAGAAGTTCTAATAAAAGTATGATAAGTCAATCTATATTATACTCGTTTAAAAATCAATTGCTGTTCGTTAGTCTTACTAAAAACTCGAGAACGGCTGGACGGATTTGACAAATTTTGGTCTTGAATTATTTGTGGATGTCCAGGAAAGGATTAAATGGCGAGGAAAAAAAGTAGTAATAGTATAATTTCACTAGTGGATCGAAGCGTCGTAAACTTGATCAACAATTCCTTGTTAACCCAATTGAAAACAATTAAAATAAGTTCCAAATACAATAAAACGTCACATTGTGGGTCCCAATACGTCCCCTTAAGGAACACCCAAGCAATACAGGTTTTCAAACACATTATTTATAAACCGGTGTTTATACAAACACTGATTTTAAAGCAGTATTTAGTAATTAATGCTTTCAAACAAGTTTTCAAGGCAGCGATGCATTGAACGAATATCATTACACATGTTTTAAACACGATGACCTTATCGAACGCTGTTGACGGATCAGAGAATATTCTCTACGGTATATTTTTGTTTGTTGTAATTTGTAATGAGATGGCGTACAAGGTACCTAGAGAGAGGTCACACTATGTATCGATTGTTCTTATTAGATTATTACTATACTAAAATTAGTAGACCACACTGTGCACTATGGATGCATTAAAGTGATTTGATTTGATATTGTTTCACTGCTTGCAGATCAGTAATTCGTTCATCGTTATCATCTGCGACGCTAATTATTGTGAGATATGAAACATTGCATTTTAGTGTTCATTGCCAATAATGAGATGAAGTCGATTTGGTCACACTACGTAAATTACGCATACTAGAAAGTACGCACGTGTCGTCAGTCATAGGTTACGTTAGCTAAAGCTATCGTCAAAAAAACTTTAATCGTCGGAAACATAGACATGACCCTTTATAATTCCTTTATTTTCAAATTCCTTTATTCGTTCAACAATGAGATTACTACTACTACTACTACTACTATTACTATACATTGAGCAGTGCTGAAATTAAATAAGTAACAAAAAACATATCCAAAATCTAAATCACATTCGACGCACCAAGGAGTTTATACATGTTACTTACAACTTTTTTGTTCCCAATCATCAATGCCGTCTTTGTTTACGCCGTATGGTGCAAAAATACTAACTTTTTTTTATTTTATAACTTTAGTGCACAGCAAATTAGATCTACATACATGAACACAGAGTTCATTTTCGCATGTGCACCGTGAAAATTAGTTATCCAGTGATTACTGACGTACCTATATTTGATCTAGAATGAGTCAATCTCATTTCCACTGGTGTTGATGACCCCGGTAGTTTCATGATATATTTTCAGTAGCATATCGACGTTAGTACAGTATTATAACTGTTTTATAGCATGGTGCTAAAATATGTGTTTTGATGGTGATTTTCACTACAAATATGCGCTCTTTTTTAAGGAAATATACACAGATCTTAGTTCTAGTAGAGTATCATATTTTAAACTTAAATGTTTTGTAATAAAGACGACAACGTATTGAAGAAACACATTGAAATAGGTAGAGCTCACCCTCTAACTAGGTGGAATGACGATATCTACAAATTATCTGTCACTACTGCCAGATAATTTGCCACTTAAATGCAAAGAGCTGAATACGAGCTTAGTGGTGTGCCATTGTAGAAGCCAATGGGCCTCTGGATATTTCCAGCTGTGGTCGGAAACAGGTTAACGATGATGATAAAAACCTTCCTATTATGTGGTAAAATCAGGAAAATTTATTTCCTGGTTCGATCTTATTTCTATTGATCGCAATTTTGGCTGTGCATTTTTTACGTAGTCAACTTGTATGTAAACTCCGAATCAACATTGCCATATAAACTGTTTCTTTATTCGTTAAACGGTTGAACGCACTCCGATTAGATACGCGACGATTAGTCACGGCGAATAATTCAAACTAACGTGATTCAATAACTTATTTTCATACACTCATCAGTAATTCAAAACATTACTTTTGAGTACTTTATTGATTTTTGGATGCCATTTGTAGATGGCGCTGCTAGTGAGTGTACTTTTGAGGTTTTATTTAATCAGTGTGCATCCTCTTTTGATCAAGGACCTGCCAATGACATGATAAGAGCAATAAAATTAGATATGGAATACGAATGTGGCAATAACTGAGAGAGTAGATGTGCGATGGGAAATATATGATGTACTATTGTTGTAGTAGTAGTATATAGTGAAAGTATTGTTTTATACCACAGAATATTTTTAAGTAGAAAATTATCTTACTAAAATTAAAAATAAACTACTTATATAAAGTTTCCTAAACTAATAAAATAGTTAGGTAATAAAAGCGCAAATAGAACAAAGCTGCAGAACACAAAGGTATATAATAATCGTAAAACAATGCAAATAATGACTTCCTGAGAATGAATAAAAAGAGCTATGATGAGTAATAACATTAATTTTTAAATATTAATGCACAGCTTATAATTTATCTTTAATTATGTATGGACCCTTAGAGTATAAGACAACAGTAGAAAACACATTGTATTTCGTGTGGATCCGCGTTCTGAATATACGAAGGGTTAATACTATACTCTTATTTATAATACGAAGGTACAGAGTGGTAAATTATCATAGACACTTTATCTAAATAATATTAATGGGCAATTTTAATCATCCTAACTCAATATGCCTTGCAATGAAGATGAAGCAGAGCATTCATTAAGAATTTGCACAGTAAACATCTGATGCCCCAAGTGCTGCAAGCCTTCATAGGCCACGGTAACCACTTACCATGAGGTGGGCAGAGTGCCATCTTGCCACTGTCGTGGTTTAAAAAACAATCTTATAGTTAACCACAAGAATCAGAGACATAGTGTATGCGTAACCTTACCTTGGACTTAGCGGAAGATATCCAAGTGTCCCACCAGTTGCCGGACTGTTGGGCCTCCTGCCTTGGAGTACTGGCAGGCTCGCTCGGACTTGATTCACTAGACCTGCATTAACATTTATATTTTCTTAGTATTTATTTGGTGATTGGTGATAGTGTTTCACAATTAAGTAAGTTCTTAAGCTTTCTACAGGATCATTCATTATTTCATGTACTGACATATATACATACATAACTTCATGCCTGACTCCCATGGGGGAGGCAGAGACGATGGCCGATGGTTCGCCAATTACTATTCATGTTCTGAATTTCTGCTCAATTTTAAATAGAGGCAATGGCCATTAATTTATTTATACTATGTTAATGACTGTCCATTGTTTCAAAAGTAGGTTAATTTCATTTGAAATGTCCTAATTAGAAATTAAAGTATGTTTGTTTTCTCAAAACTATGTTCAAGGTCCAATAAATAAGAAGGATGAACAATCATCTTACTTTCCAAAATTATCCTTTGTCTTTTACAGATTACATTAAAAAGATTAAGGTTTTATATTTGTAGAATTTGTGAATTGTTTAATTGATTTAGTGTATGACTAAGATCTTTCTGGTAATATGATGATTATACTAGGTTGAGTCGTTACAGGGAAGCTTTTGCATGCCCTTATTCTAGATAAGGGATAAGATTAATCTAGAACTTAAAGATTACAAATCTGTTCAAGATTAAGAACAAAAATATATGAACATTATGTAAGAAAGTCATATCTTAAATGTATTACTTAAGCTAAATATAAAGATTAATGTTTTTGATAGCACAACATAGGTAATCATGTACAAATTAAAATGATTGATTATGATTATCATTAAAAGGTAAAGTCAGACAAACTTTCTGACAAAAAAAATTCAAGATCTATTTTGTCTGTGTCAACAGAAGATACAGTTCTATAGTGAAAAAAAAACACATGAATTAATTAAGAAAAGAGGTTTATTAGCTAGAGATCTCCATCTTGAAAATCAGTATGTGGGTAACAATATTTACAAATTGCACACTTGAATAGCTCAGCAAATGATTTCTATAGAAGTAGTTCTAAAGAAGAATTATGTCAACATCTAGTTAGCACCGATACTATTCGGTTGTTACTGTTATGCGCCTGACATTACACAGTTTGATTCGCATTCGCTATGACAAACTGAGCAAATAGGAAGCATCGAATACACGTCTTAATTGATTCCATGACCTTTTAGAAGCATTTTTTATGTCTCAACGACCATACAACTAGCACTAACAATAAAATCTAACGACGATTCTATTATCAAAACAACGCATTTTTTACTTTTACAATTCTTTCTACGATAACCATAGAATGTTGACATGGATTTTGTGGTGGTGTAAATACGAAAAATAACTTACTTTTCAGCCATCACGACGTTTCTTTATTATATACACAAATAAAAGGAGCACATGGATTGCTGCACATAAATTGTTGTGTGATTTTGTTGTTGTTTTTACACGAAATTTAGAATTAATTTTGACATAGTTTTGTTTGCGTTGACATAAGGATGCCGTTCCGTTACAGGAAGTATTAATGAAACGTGTGAGTTTTTTGTTTTATATTTCATTATTTTCGTTCCATATTTTTATATTACTTATATTAGTTTTATTCGTTTATCATTTGAGATTATTTCGAGAAGTAGTAATTGTTTATATTTATTTCTTTGGCCGATAAATTTGATTCGTTTTATGTGAACAGAAATGGAACGTTTACCTTTTTTCTTGTGAACGAAGTTCTACACCTAATCAAGAGATGGTGCTGTTTCATTATTTTTTCTGCTTCGAATTTTTAAAGCAAAAGTACCTACCTGCAAAAACTACTGTGCAACTTTGCAAAAAAATCAGGTATCAACTATAAGCGACGCAGTTCAAAAATACTCATATAGGTATATAAGTAATCCTGTCAATGCACTGCCCACATCAGTCATGCACAGATGACTTTAAAAAATGTTAACATTTCCTGTACCAAAAAATCAAACAAGAACTGTTTTTCCCATACATTAAACCTTCAGAATAAAGCAACATACAAAACTAAATAATGATTGCGGCTAATTATATTAATTCGTCGATGCAAAATATTAATTTGCGTCGAGAGAGGCGCTATCTCCGATCTTTGCTCCGTCGATTATTCAATAAGGCATTGAAGCGGATTTTTATAAATAAATCCTCCTTGCGCTTAGCTCAAGTAGTGTTGTTCTTGCTATGATTAAGATAGGCATGTTTGTTTTAATACACCTCCCAGCTATGATGAAGCTGTCAGTATTAAATAGATGCGTTAGTAAATAGTGAAAAGTTTCTTGTCGAGTTTTAGTTAACTGAATTACTTAGGAAGTTTTTGCTTTTATTTGTATGAAGACAGTTGAGACAAATCTCAATAAGATAGATCTGTTTCAGACTAAGTATCTACTAATATATTTGAGAACAATTGCTTCGGCAGTTAATATAGTAAAATTGTAATGATACAGAAAATATTAGCATGGGCCCTGTGCAAGCAAGGACAGATTGTGAATTTTGTAAGTGGCTATTTAAATTAGTAAACTAGTGAAACATGAAAAGGAAGGTTCAAATGTAAACCTATAGGGAAAGAAATAATTACAAAAGAGAATTTGAACTCCATAAATTGGTACATAATTAAAACAACACCAACTTTGACAGACTCATTTTAAATTATAGTGAAGTCCCACCTGCATCTCAATATCCGCATTGACCACAGACAACAAAACTGTCATCCGCAAAAAAAAAAACGCGACCATAGTCTTACGGTGTCGTATTTTTAAACGTTCGTTCGTTGCATGTATTTTGTAAAAGCTGAATATTGTAATAAATAATATTTGCTTTGGGTTCGCGGGTATCCGTGCACACCCATTGTTTGCCGATCAAGAGATTCAGTGCAGCTTTCTTCGTTATTAATAAGTGCTTGCGAACGATGTTGTAACGGCCTACTTGTACAGGATGATGGGATATTCGGAATATCATCTTTTATATTAATTAGGGTTTTTTAAATAGATCGTTTACTTCTTTTTTGTGTGTCTTTTATGTTTTCCTGTTTGACAGTTTCTAGTGGTGTGAAACAGATTGGTGGGTACCTAGTTTTGAATTTTGTGCAAAATATCATCTACAGATTAAAATTAAAGTTAATTTTTGTGATGCTTGACGACTGGGCTTCTTCCATCTACGTGGCTATTTTTGTTTTCTTATACCTATATGGGACATGTCAAAAATAGAAGCATTACACGTGGGCACTAGGTAAACAGGTTACTCTTCAGATTTGTACGCAACAGAGAATGTGATTGCCATCTGCTACTCTAGGCACAACAACTAAAGTTCAATGTCTGAAACACTCAAATAGCAATTGAAGACGAGACAGACAACAATATATCACCTCGCATCACGTGCACACATCGCTCACCTCGGCTCATTGATTACTCCCACATCGATTAATCTCACTAATGACCAACATCCTGTCGACAAAAATCTGAATGGATAATCCTTCGTATAAACTATAGCTAATAATAATACCTACGTGAAATGATCGACGCGGCGCAGCAAAGTTCATCGCTCAATCAGCGCGCGCGCCGCCGGCGGTGACGTCATCTCTCGTGAGGTGCCCCGCCCCGCCGAGAGATGGCGCTGTACGATCGTACCGTAGATCCCAACCCTCACGCTTCGCCGTGTGTGGTTTGATGAGCGTTGCAAGAGTTTGATGAACTTTGCGGCTTTTTGCATAATTTTTGTTCCTGAATGTTGATTGAGATTTTGTAAGTGGTGTGGGTATGGAAGATAGAGTCGCGACTGTCACGTTAGTCCACTGGATGTAATGTAAAAGGCGATGATGAAGGCTCGGGTTCGATTGCGTGTCAATGTATCAAATGGTGATTACACACGAAAATTCGTTATTTTTGTGTATTTCAGCGTTTCAGCCATACCTATTATTGGAAAGAAGTAACCAGCTCACACATAGGACCTCATACTTTTTAGTAAATTTTCTATGCTTGGCGACTGGGCTTCTTTCAATTGTGCAGTCTCTTTTGTGCCTTTAGATTTAAGTCATTCTGTTTCCTGCATTAAATTCACCGAAGGAAGAGGAAACTGACGTTTTTTTTCTTCCTCTCTTATAATATTTATCTTCTGATTTATCGTTGCTGCGGGATCCGAGACAGTTATGCTCCTGTACTTCAGCGTTCCGATATTTTCATAGTATAAGTCCGGGCTTATAAAAATTGCAACCGTTTAGGAGGCAGGCTTATCCCCAAAAAAAAGTTATTATAAATTGTTGGGTATCTATTTGTCTGAAGAAATTACCAGTTGTAAATGGGGGTCTGAAATCTGGATATCCAGGAAAATCATCTAATGACTTCTCGCGCCTTGGGTGAGGCGGGAGGGAGTTTCAGACTCTTACTGATTAAAAACCACTCCGTTCCTTCTCCTGCTTTGTGTCGGAGCCTCGGTAACCTTTTACATTGTCCGCAGCTCCGGAATTGGCTATTGGCTAGCTCTAACTCTCTACATGAGAGTCATAACATTACTGGTGAAAAGTGGGAACTACATGTTTGTATTTCTACTGCTGCAATTGGCACAATTTGTTTAATGTTAGTCTTCCCAGCTTCACACAATTGAATGATGAATTTGTTTTATTTCTCCTTTCAAATACGATAAAAAGATTTGTGGGCAGACGTTACACACGTACAATAAATAAATGTATTGCGTGACACATTTCTTATAACTTCTAACAAAACTAATCTAATTTCTTAATAGGTAACCTATTTCTACTAAAGAAGTGGAGGACTAAGGGGGAGGCCTTTGTTCAACATAGAACGTCTCTCGGCTGATGATGATAATGATTAACCTACTTCTAGAACTTTTAGTACTATCTTCTTCAAAACGAGGTTCTACATCTTATAATACAAAGTAAGTACTAAACTACGGCGATTAGTCATTGTTATTTCTAATTCATTTACCTACGTAGTAAGGTCATATCTTGCGAAACTGTGAGATATTAAATAACTACGATTGTTTCGTTCGCCGGCCGATCGTTTTATTGATTGGTTGGAAAAATCGTGCCTTTGCTGCTAGGGGATGTATATGGATGCAAGGTCGTGGGATAAGTCCTACCTAGGGTACATGTACATGCAGATTTAGGTGATTAAAAGTACATATCTGTTAACCACCATGTCAGCAAAGGTGGAAATGGACTCAGCTAAGCTATGTTTTTCATATGAAAAGATGCGTGCTCTGGATGCGTGGAAGCTTTTAATCGTCCACATCCACAGCCAAACGCATCCACAACAACGTAGCATAGCACATCTCTGGTGGAAAAGTATCTTTAGTTCACGATTGGTCACTCACTACTGAAAAAGGTCTTCCTCTTATTCATTAGGTCATTTGGCAAGTCTGTTAAACATCGCAGTTCTTTTACTATTTCAGAGGATGCTACTTTGCTTCCCGTCTTTTAGTTGGTGGTAGCAATTTTATGAAACAGCTTGGCTGTTTCATGCGTGGTCCTCAGTTCTACAGTAAACAAAAAGATTTACCTATGGTCGCTGCTATAGCATTTGCATTGCATACCTGTTTACCTAATACTTTAGTAGGCTTTATTACTTTATAGGCTTTAGTAGTTTAGTAGATCTGAGTTGACCAGCTCTGCTGCTGGACAAAGAGATGTGTGAATTATTGAAATCAGGTCCATTCCCTTTACCAATAAATCATCTTAATAAATTCATATTATTACTATTCAATAAGCATGGGCACCTTAGTCACCGTGGGTGCAGCGTGGGTGCCCTCGCGCATCACTATGTGATGCACATTAAATTTGATTGTTACTGCAACCTGCGCCGGCGTACAGATTTATATTATTACGCCAACCGCTCATTTGGTGATTATTAAACGATATAAATTTATTACACGATTCAATAATAATATCGTGACGCGCAAGTAAAAGGGTTAGTAGGGTTCTCTGAAGGCGTTACGGCTCAAGTAAGCGATACTTGAATGAGTTCACTGTTTGAATTCCAATTTAAAAGGAACTGTATGATTTGCGTAGTCGGATGTTACTAATAAAACATACTCGACTCTAAAGACCAAAATCTTTTTTTAAGGTCTTGTTCCAAATCACTTGAGAGACTTGACAGCTCATGTTAAAGTAAAAACGTGCGTGTTATCAGTATACCTGATAAACTACTATATATGGTGCGTTTTCCTTGTTACAGATGCCTTTATGAAGCTACCCATAATGTAACAATTTCAAAAGCAAACTCCGTTCCGTCGCTGTTTGTACCAGGAGCACAGATCGGCGGCGGCGGTGGCCGCAAAGAATGTCGTCGTCGGATTTATGTGTGCGCGGGCACGCGATGACAGCGCTGCACCGGCCACTACTCTACGCGTATGTCCGCCTGGTACCGCCGTCTTACGTTGAGCCAGTGATTTCTTTTTGTTTCAGACCATTTTCCTTTATAAGTGATAAACAATTATGTCCCTCCTTTGTTTTGTAAATCATCCTTCACGAGCGGAATATCTGAAAGGTTTTCGGTATGTAAACTAACTTTACTTGTGCCGCAAACCGTAACTTACAAACAGCATTTTGAAAATTAAAACCATTTTATGTTTACAACAAAATTGTTAACAGTTGCTTGAAACTCATTAGGTGTAATAAATGTTCAGCAAAAGACTGAACGCATGGTACCATAATCGCTTCCAAAGAAACGAACTAAAAGTAAATGTGCTACTGTATTTTCGAAGACAGCCCTAAGAACAACCATAGTGGTCTTCAAAAACAATTGCAAACTACACAGAACACAGTAAGTACCGTACTCTTCAAGTATTTTATTTCGGCGAACGCTTCCGACAACGTCGCCGGCGCGTCGGTTCACTTGTAGCTCGCATAAAGTGAGTTTAGTCTGTTCTCTCGGTTTATGTAGACGCGGCCGACTGTCTACTGCTGCCACAGTATTTATGCTAAAAGGCCCTGCGGCTCGGACCCTTAATAAACAAATGACGCGCTCACAGATTTAAGAGCCTACGTCGCAATTATTTCGCTATTTCGACGCGGCCCGGCCAAGTAAAGGCGGCTTTTTCGCTTTATTTGAATTTTAAGTAACCCCATGACGGTAATAGTGGTTGGGGAGTCGGTGGCTCGCTTTTGTTGCTGCGCCGAAGGAAATGACTTGTTGCACGTCAGAGCGCTCTCCTGACGGTTTTTGTAATGTCATTTGGAACGGTTTAGACTTTATCTTGCTTTGGCACAACCTGAGTGGTACTTAAAGCGAAGTGTTTAGTTCCTAATGATTCGACACAAATTGCGCTTTAAATGAGCACCTACCTTTACTAAGAGTAAACAATATTGAATTACTAACTTTGTAGGGAGACACTGCAGAGTTATTATTTGTTAAGACGATCGTTAAACTTTTAAGATTTGTTTGGGAACGTAAGACATATTCATGAATCAAAATGTCACAGCCGGACGAAGATTGATAAGCTTGCGAGGAAGAAATATTGTTAAGACATCATTGTAGATATAAAGGACCAATTTTAACTGAATGAGCTTAACCCACAACAAAAAGATAGTGACCGTCCGTTCGTGATACTCGACATTTTATCGGATTTCCAATATGGCAGCTACTGGATACGATCATTTAAAATGATAAATCACTCGCTCCGTCACCGGGCGACTCGTCAAAATGAACTTATTTGTCAAACTTAGATCAGTGTGGTGTGATAACTAAAACAGGAAATTGAAATTTGTATCGCTGGACGAAAATCGGCCTCGTCGCCATCTTGGACGCTAATCGCGCCTCGATTTGAATATGGAACTCTTTATACGTAAATAAGTTTTTTATTTTTTATGTTTGTTACTGGCCTGTTGATTCATAGGTCATGACAGGAAATGAGGTTAGCTTTAAAAAGGTTTGTAGTATTTGCGTGGGAGAAGGGTGTGCTTGCGCATACGCATAGCTTCACTTGAATGATGGTGGGAGGTGTAGATAGATAGATAGACATGTGGTTGATAAATATTTTAGATTTCCATTACATTATTACAACGTTATGCAACGTGAATAGTTTTGAAAGTATAACTTACTAAACAAGGCTTAGTCATAGCTTTGTTACAGTCTCATCAAATGAATATTGTTACATCAGCAGGAAAATCAGAAAATCTTTGCCCAGATTCCGAACTTAATATTTTAACGCAAAAAAGAAATTGCAAAGATTAATTTTCCTTTTGGGGGTTAGGAATTTAAGGGTTGTTGGGCAATCGGGGATTGGGAAGATTGGGGGGTTCTCGGTAACCTCACTTACACAACGAAACATAACGCAAGCGTTGTTTCACGTCGTATTTTTGTGAGGCCATTTCCGGTCGAGCAGGCCAATTCGTGCCGAAGCATGGCTCTCCAACACTTAAACATATAAAACACTTTACTCAGAAATATACAGAATTTATTTATACCTAAGTATTTTCTAATGGAAATACGAAATGTATTTAATCTCGATACATTTCGACTGTGTCTCTCCATACAGTATTTATACCGACATTACAGTTCCTGCAACATTCGTATGCCTTATACGGAGCATTTTATCTAGCCCCTAAGTTAATTTATTGATTACAATCTGATTCCAACTTTATTTTTTTAGAAGGAAGATTTATAATTGAATAATATATATTTTTACACGTATTATAATTTGGTTTGACGATTCAAGAAGTTACATGAAATGAAAAAAGTGAATTAGAACAGGATATTATCTACCAGAGCAACTATGGAAGTCACATTTTATTCTTTGAAGGGATAGATTTAATCCAATAATGTCACAATTCTTTGATTCAGAATTCAGGAACGAACCTAATCCCACAAACATGAGTATCATATCGTAATACGGTACGGGGCTCCGGAGCAGGTCTAATAATAGGAATCGGTCCTCCTTATCGGTGCTGAAGGTGGCCACCAGGGTGGTTTTAGTGCCTAGGAGCCTTTTGAAGGTTTCCCCCCACCGTCATCAAAAATAAGGTGTATGAACTAGACCACTATAAACGATTATGTACATATGTACGTAGTTAACAAACGACAAAACAACATCCAAAAACGAATGGAATAAAACCCAAAATCGAATCAAACTACTTCCCTGGCCACCTACTTGAATCCCAATACCCTACAATCACACAGCACTACACACAATCTATAATCTCAGCCGCGACCAGTACCAATACACCAGTATCCGACCATTTGCTAACTAAACCGAAGTTAATTAGGCATTGCTAATTACTTTGGGCACGACGTTACTCCGGACTATTCTAGGCATTCCATGATTTATTGGCAAACTCCTCCTTTGACCCGCAGCGCCCCATTTGGACAAAATATTTTACATTTTACTGCTAATGGATTTAAATAGGGGAATTAATAGTTGATCGTAGTGTGTGTTTGTTTTTACTTGTGTTTGTAAAGAGGTTGGGTGGATTAATTGATGCGTTCGATTCGTTGGTTGAACGGTTGAGTACTAGACTTTAGGTTAGATATACTTAACTGGTGAAATGTGAATGTATGACAAGAAGTAGTAGTAGGCACCTGTACCTAACTAAACATCTATAAAACAGTGGTTTAATGTTAATTAAAAAAAAATATAACAACAACAAAAAAAAAAACGAGTCAGGGACTTCAAATTTGACAGAGCCCAGTAACATTAGTATAAGTTTGCTTTACGTGTAAAGTAATCGAAATGAGATTGGTTAGTTTAGTTGAGCCGGCCAATCGTTTGATTAATTTCAACCTAATGCAAACCAGGGTACAGGCAGCAGCAATCTTTGATAAACCTGAACTTTGTAGAGCATGGAAATGTGGCAACCCTTCTACGATCTTATATAGAGCAGGCACTAACAGAAATATATTTAAATGGACACTTAAGATCAGACAACCATTTAAAACCCACCAATTTCAAAAGCCTTCAAACCTTCCATCACACAAGGCCACAACCAAATCACTTACTGGAACATTGCCAAACAAAAACAGCATCTATTAACATCTACTTACATATGAATCCCTTGTTATTTCGAATTAAACGTACCCAACCGCTAGATAACGAACAATCGGCAGCGGTGAGCGGGTTAGCCTCTACAAATAAGCTTAGATCGGATCTGTACCTTTTTGTTCCCGCTGTCCCTTCCTGTACGATCAGCGATCATTGATCACGGAGGGCGAACGAAGGGTTAGTTGGGGATGTGCCTAATTAAATTGGTTTTTGCGTATAAACGTTAAGAATAATTTAGGAGCTGTAAATGACGATCTGCGGCACGGCCACGCAGATGAGGACCATCATGCCGGTATTACTACATATACATAGATTAGTGCAAATCAAAATATTGTTCAATGTCACGTATTTAAGCTTACGAGTTTCTTAGAATATAGGAGAGGTTAGTTTGAAAATAAGAGAAAATCAAAATACATTATCGTCGTTGTCGTTCATCATTTTAAAACGCTATGAACTAAAAATGTACTATTGTTGAT
This sequence comes from Spodoptera frugiperda, assembly GCF_023101765.2. Classification (NCBI taxonomy): domain Eukaryota; kingdom Metazoa; phylum Arthropoda; class Insecta; order Lepidoptera; family Noctuidae; genus Spodoptera; species Spodoptera frugiperda. The sequence continues at coordinate 6,329,612 of NC_064221.1, read as the reverse complement.
ATGGTAATAGTAATCCAAAGGAATCCGTAAAATCATCATATATTTTATAATACATATTGTAATCTTAGTACAGTAGGTCTAGGTACCATGTAGGTACTCAAATCTGATGTATTCCCAAGCCTCAACAACGACGCAGATGTTTTGTTTACACTGAAATACAAAACCATAGTCCACACAATTCTTTCGCATTGCAATTAAACATTTTTTTAAATACCCCATTAGAGTCCTTAATTTGTAAACCGTTCGGGCGAGTCCTTTCGATTATCTCAACAAGGGAATACATACTCTGCTCCAATCTAAACAAGGTTCATTTTTAATTTGATAGTTTGTCTGTACAATATGAGCTTTAAAAGAGAGTAAAGTTTTGTGCTAAAATAAAAGCAGTAATAAAATGTAGTCAGATTACTGGACTGGAACGGTTTGAAGTACATACCTAAGCTTAATTTGTTGGGGAAGTCGAAATTAAACAATACTCCATCGTTTTTGTGTTCCATAATAATTAAAACGGTATTTTTAAACTCATTGTTCAATGGTTTGTGAAATTATTTTATTGGTGTGTAAAGCGGATGTTTTTCGCTTAATTTTTGACGGCAATTAATAATTTTGGAAATAAGCATTCTGTCTACGGTAATTAGTATAGGTTTTATAAAAAATGGTTATGTGTAACGACATTTTTACATGTTTCATTTTAAAATTCGGTAAATGGTTGATGGACTTTTAACCATTGAAATGTATGTGACGTCGTGTGCAGAATGAACACTGTGGTAAATATAAGAATTGGTGATGTAACTATAATATTAAAAGTAAATTAGAAAAAATAATTCGGGATAAGCGACTAGGTCTTTCTTGAATTAACTACTGAAATTATGACTCTCAACGTATATAATTATGTCACTCGAAATGGCTTGAACTTTTTGCAATAACTAGAGGACATTTTCCAAAACAATGACACTATTAGACCCCAAAAAATGATACACGTAACGATATAAATCGGATAACATAATCGCAGAACATTTTTATCGAGCGGCCGCGTCCGGCGCAAGCGCAGTTTGTCGTCAGATTTAGCTTGTATTTATATCCAGGCGACAGGCGTGTGCTACCGGTCCGATACTAAATAACAGTGTCACACTAGCCTTTAAGGACACCGCCTGGATGGGGGTGCGCGAGAGTGGATTATTGGGATGATTATTTATACTCTTAGTCTTAGATTTTTATTGAGAAGAAGTTTGATTTACTTGACTATGTGTGTCTCATTTAAAGAAGGATGTGGAATGGAATAGGGAGTTAGTTTTTATATTATAAACCGGCTTTGGATTGTAGGTCTATAGGAAAAAATAGGAATATCTATATATGTAGTTAAGTCTCCTTACTTTAAAGTCAAAATTCTTTTCGTGACAAGTCCATCTTTATGTCACTGAAAACATAGGCAAACTTTTTGATCAATGCAATGGTTAAACGCATAAGGTGTAATCGATCAACACTCCGAACTTCTTAAATATGCCTATGCTAAAAACATAAGAAAAATATTACATACACGCCTCCGCATAACGCCATCATGCGCACACGCCTTTTTGTTCAATTCCCGACCGTATTTCGGCTGCGCGCGCTTCCATTTATCTCAGCTATCATCTGAGATACGGCGGCTATCCGCTGAATCTTTATGCGCACTCGATAGCCGATACTGACCGCCGCTGATTAGCCGATACCTACGTCGCACCATTCATAATAATGTTTCGGCAAACTCAAATAGGTTTCTTGACCATTTTTTGGTACGCGAAGGTCTTAGTATGTTCAGGAAGAGTATTGATTTGACTGTTGTTCGGGCATAAACGCGGTAAATGGTAGTGTAGCAATATGATAATGTTAGGTGTGCCTATCATAAAATATTACAGACTAAATTGGGTTATGAATGAATCAGGCCAATGATACAGGTCTGAATACTGATTACTTAAAAAAAATCTTCTTACCTTTGCATTAATCTCATGTAAATTCATGCAGCTGTAATTTTCCATGGAAGTTTTCTTTGCTCATTCAATCTACTATTCGTTTTATTCCATAGTTAGTTGTCGTGAACCGTTCAACGTGCAGACGAATCACCTGATGGTAAGCAATCGCCACCGCACATTAACACCCGAAACACCAGAGGCCTTACAAGTGCGTTGCCGATCTTTTTGAGGTAAAGAATTTAAGGGTTGTTGGGGAATCGGGGATTGGGAAGGGGCGTAATTGGGCCTCCGGTAACCTCACTCACACAACGAAACACAACGCAAGCGTTGTTTCACGTCGGTTTTCTATGAGGCCGTGGTATCACTCCAGTCAAGCTGACCCATTTGTGCCAAAGCATGGCTCTCCCACATTTCACTTCCCAGACTTAAAGGAGTATAAGCATACTCCTTGCATATCACTCACAATATACCCAAACGAATTACTACCTAACTAGCCCCATCAATTACCGTTTGATCGATCTGATCTCATTAAGATCGGTTTAGATACTCGCCGGTCAGTTTTTAATATCATCGCCAGTCGTTAATGTCCTATGTCCTTTCTTCTTTATACTTCAACGTTCAGGCCACCGGTTTGCATTGTGCCCTCTTTAATTAATTGCAGTTTGATTGAGCGTCAATCTGATTTTATTCGTTAATCCGATTGATGTCGGTCGCTGAATGAGGAGGTATCAAATATGTTTGATCAGATAGCGTGTAAGCTGGTTGGATAATATACGGCTGCCGTGTGGCCTGCTCTCTTTGTTCAATTAGTGTGTGTTGTTGGTTTTAAATAGGTTTTAATTTTTTGAGCACGTGTTTGGAGATTTCGTGTTGGTGAGTTACTGTTTTTGTTTGTATGATTAAATAGTGTAGCGGAGCTAATTCTTAGAGTATGTAGTTTAACAGTTTAACATTTCGTGTATCCTTTTTTAGGTTTTATATTTTCTATGGACTTAATTAATGTTTGGTGTAAGTACCATTTTTCACAGGCACACACAATTTATCTAATAGAGGAAAGTATCGTTGTAGTCAACTTCAAAATGCAAAACCTTCATGAAAAGACATATTTCTTTTTAAAAGGCCGGCAACGACAGAGGAGTCAGAGGTGCGTACCTGTGACTTTTTTAAAAGGCCGGCAACGCACATGTGACTCTTCTGGTGTTGTGGGTGTCCATGGGCGATGCTAATCGCTTACCATCAGGTGATCCATCTGCTCGTTTGCCCCTATTCCACAAAAACCAAATAAAATAAAACACTTACAGCACATACAATTAAAACCGATGATACATAGTCTACATTAAAAACCTACTGGCGGTCGGCAAGCAAACAAAGTGCTATAATGTCCTATAGGTACTAAGTATTCATAGTCTGTGGCGGCTCTCGGTAGCCTGTCGGCTGTCGTCGCGACAACGCTTTGTGGCGATACCCGCAGCGTACGCGCAGCCGAACCATTGTGCATGCACCGTGCATATATTGTGATTAAAACTTAACGTATTCACGAAAATAGATCCCTAACATAAATCGCGAACCATAGGCAAATAACTGTCAGAATTTAATTCGTATTCCCGCCAATTTATTACTGTCAAAATGACAGATGTCATTGCTGTGTTTTTAAACAGGTTTTATTTCGTAGCAATGGTAACTGTAGTATACAGCCTGTAGTATACCTATTTAGATGTATGTTGGACTTACAGTGGCCTGTCGACTGTCGTCGCGTGCGCTTTGTGGCGACACCCGCTGCGTACGCGCCGACATCAAGCCATTGTACGCACTATGTACTTAACGTATGTATGTAACGACGGTAATTTGTATATAAATGGGGCGTGGAGTGTCTCTTACTGGAAACTAGTAATTTTAAAAGTACTTAGGAACTTTATTATCACATAATATTGTAACATAGGTATTTGTTTTAGATATTTTATCTTAAACTAACATATGACTGCCTCATTGGTCAAGTGGTCGCAAGTGCGATTGCTGAACAAAGGGTCTCGGGTTCGATTCGGGCAAAGTATTACTGGACTTTTTTCGGTTTTTCGAAAATTTCTCAGTAATGGCAATAGGCTCACCTCCTATTAAATGTGATTTATACAACAAATGGTGAAAAGAAGGTGTACATTGTATAGCGGCATTACATGCCGTAATGTGCACCTCTGCCTACCCCTTCGGGGATAAATGGCTTGGCGGTGCGTTGCGCTTATCTAAGAGTTGGGTTATGGAAAAGACACATAAATAACCAAGTACGCATAAATGTTTGATATATTATTCAACTTTCATATTAGACTAGATTATTTTATACTTTCTTTAAAGTTACGTATTTTCGTATTACCCTTATGCTTGACGGGTGGAGCGATCTTAGTAGATTATAGTAGTTAGAAGTGTCGTAACCATAACATTTTTTTTTTAAAAACGTTGCCCCACGCTATTATTTTCTCTTGTGTCGTGGGTGCTTACAAACATACAAGTTCACATGACACCCAGACCATAAAATACCGATAAACTTATATGATAGATAGTTCATACAAATTACGTTCTTAATTCCAATTGATCTGGGACATGGTTATCCAGACATTGTGAAACAGGCCCTTACTCTAACAGCACATATGCTTACATCTTCAGAGAAGTTATTTGCATACATCAACAATAAAAGAAATAAAACTGCACTTATTTAACATGGTAATATGGGAAATGAAAGCATATTTCCAAGTAGCCGACTTTAAGAGAAAGCGGTGTACTACACAGACAACAGCAAGACAACCTACTCCAATCTGTCAACTTCATTCATTGGATTTTCGACTGTATATGAAAAGTATAAAGTTGAAAATGTAATGAATGATTTTGACAGATGTACTAGTATAGTGGAGCTCTGCAAGTGACGACCTATCAACCTGTCGTGAACTGTTATGAACTTACGGCACTTCTGCGTATACGCACAGCTAAGGAAACTAGGTGATGTGCAGCAAATTGTGTGAGTTTTGACATGGGGTGCATATTAGATCATGGTAACGTGATTTTATATAAAGATGAAGAAGATTTTATTGGACTAATGTTTGAATATTCCAAAATATTTGTGTCAATGCTAATACTTTTACAATGTACAAAGATAGTGTGATATTAAAATTGGGTAATACAAGTTTCAGGACATTGAAAAATTTGTGGCATTTTTTTTCAATGTTGCCTCACACTAGGATGTTCTCCTGTAACGTGGGTGCGTTTACAAACATACAAGTTCACATGCACAAGACACCCAGACCCGAAACAATAACTTGTGGATTTCACGAAGAGGTGCTCCGTGCGGGAATCGAATCCGCTACACTTTGCGCGGCCGCCATTTGCTCAGCCACCGCACCACCAAACAGTCTATTACATAGAAGTAAAGAATATAGTTAGTCAAATTTGAAGGCCTATCCTCATTCGATAACAATATTGTGATTGTGGCGACACTGACAAGTGACAGTTGACAGATGACAGATGTCGCACATAGACTATCGACGAACAAATCAATGGATGACGTCACAAATATCCTGCATCGCACATATGAAGTTTACATGCGAATTAACACGGATAGAAAATCCCAACGAACACCAGTTGGGCAGAAAGCCCGCCAGGCATGATCACCTCGCCTGGTCGGAGGATCCCCCTTTTCTTAGGGAACTTTACTCTCTGTTCCCTAAATGATGATACTAAAAAGAAAAATAACTTTTAAAAGTATTCCAACAACAAATAAATAAAATAAGTTCACAACAAATTCAAAAACTACCCATCTAACCTAACAACAAAATCTCTTGGAACCAGCCAATTTAGCTGTTAGGCAATTCATAAGTATGTCGGTACCGGATTGTCAAGATGGCGGCATTCCCGCCGGAAGTCAATTATGCAATAAATCTGCGACGAGCGGCGCACGCGCATAGATCTCAGCGCATTTACATATACCAGAGTGCAAGATATACCGTGGTCTTTTTGTGTTGACGAGATCATTGCAGCTGATCGATATATCGGTTGAATTAGACTTTCTGATTCCAGGTTTTGGACTTGGAAAGCAGTCTTTTGTCTCTTTGCACCTGGTTGGTGGTTGCAAATTCCTAATTCTTGATGCATAAAAACTTCAGTAGTTCGGCTTTGTGTTGATTTATTCATTGGTTTTGAGGATTTTGAGTTAAAGGTTTATTTTTGTTGGGAGACCTTTTAGTCACGGGCTTACCTAATTGGTGTATTTTGCTGATCCAGGTGGTTTGATAAAAACGATTAGCATGTAACTACGTAATTATGTGTTTTGGGGAACATTTTAATTGATTTCTATTTTGACGTGTAGGAAGTTCCTTTTATGAGTAACTCATGCCTGAATACTGAAATGCTACACAATTTTAAGTTATAGGTATTTATAATATCTCTGTCATATAACGAAGAATTTGAAATGATAGAATTATTTTTGAGAGTATATTCAAATTGAGTAGCGCTGAGTATTGAACCATTAGAATCATCTATCAATCCTTTATCACACATCAACCATTTCACACATCATTTTGCAACCTAAACACCACAATTTTAAGACGAAATCACAACAAACTTTCCTCACTACTTAGCACCAAAGATTAATTTAATCTAAGTATTAAGTCTAGTGCTTTAGATAATGAATACTTTTATTCAGCCGTGGGCTATGGGAGTAGTCCGTAAATCACGCTGGCGCAGGGGGGGGAGGTGTCTTGAGCCCTCATTTACCTGGACGTGGCACTGCGGTATCGCTGCACCGATATCGCAGATACTGGCCACCGATAAATAAAATATTGACGTGTACATCTACAGGGGAGTGGGATTTTTGTTTGGAAGATGTTTTAGGGTGTTTTTGTTGAGTTATTTTTTTTAGTAAGGTAATGTGGTAAATGTACTTTGGTTTTTTAAGATATTCGGAAAATAGAAACGCTTTGAAGTATGCAACGTCACGCATTTTATCCCCGAAGGGGTAGACAGAGGCGCATGTAACGGCACGCAATGCCGCTATACAATATACACTCACAATCCACATTTCACCATTTGTGTTACAAGTCCCATGTAATAGGGGGTGAGCCTATTGTCATATACCGGGCACAATTCCAGACTCCGTGCCTGACTACTTACTGAGAAATTTTCGAAAAACCACTTAGAAGTATTTGTTCCTAAACAGGTCTTATGAAACTTGATAGGTTAAAATAAAGTATTGTGGCAGCCACAGACTAAACCATATTTCATACGAATTATAAGTTAAAAAAACTTATTGACAACCCATCACTGAGATTCTTATTTATAAATCAATACACAACTTTAACAACCCAAAACAATTATCTGTAAATAAAATAAGACAAGAAAATATAATAGTGGCACTGACAACGTTATCCTCTGCCTGTACAGCGTAGCATCCACTTTAAATTAGCGTTTGCTGTACGCACAGGAATCTGCGAGTGACCATTAACATAGGAGGGATGCCCGCGGTCCCGCGCATTTTTAGCTAAAAGCCTACATAACCGCACCGGTAGTGAATTCCAAAGACGAACTCCAAACATACACCATAGATAATTAGAGAGGTATTTTTTAAGTAATCTCTTGTTTATGGTGTGTTAAAATGTTTTTTTTTATTCGTTTTGTAATTGCACAGACAATAAAATGGTGGCGTCTATGTTTATGTTCGTATGTTGTATTCGCACCTTTGGTCTTGTGATCGGAGTTGTTTGAAATTCTTGGGTTAATTTAAGAGGGTTTATACTATTACGATCGTTTAATGTTTTATAGTTATGCATTTATTGTTAATTCACATTACAAATTCAGCCATAAAAGTGGTTACAAATGGGACTTTTAAAGATCTGGATTGGGTTTTTAAATTAAAAAAAAATATTTGTACCTACTTGAGATTTTCCAATTTCAAATTTATATTAGAAGCATAGGATCTGGAACAGATTTTTAAATTAAAACAAAATTGTGTACTTGAGATTTTCTAACTTAAGATTTATATTAGAGGTATACTTGAAGCGGTTTCGGTGTGTAGCTATAGAGTCGCCCACTATTCTTATAATTCTAAACCAAGTAATATTCTGGTCATTGATTATATGTACTTAGACGAGTGCTATGGAGATGATAGACATATTATGTTTTAAGACGAGATGCCATAGGAAAAAAGACTCACTGCTTCAGCAAACAAATGTGAAAATCCCTTTACACAATATTTACAACCTACATCCTTGATATAACGCGTGATAATGGGCCAATAAAATGTACATAATTACCCGACTGTTTACAATGTGACGTCGTACATTGCTGCAGATCAATTATATTGATTAACATTACCTTTTGATCACTCGTCAATGGTCTCGCCTTGATTCATAGATGTCACTTTAATTACATGTACTAGTATCGTGATGTTATTTGCATTCTTGTAGGGATTGAAATGGTTTATAGTCTTGTGGGGTTGTGTTACGTACAGTTTAAGATACCTGCTTCTCATGCATGAGGGTTGCGAGTTCGAAAGCTACCAACGTCAACTACCAGTGTAACTTTTTCCAAATATTTTTTTTTCCAACGGTGCAAGAAAACATCGTGAGGAAACATTGTAATTACTAATTATAAGTTTTAAATCGCCAACCCGCAGTTAGCAAGCGATTGAATAGTCAAAAGTCAAACCTTCTCCGTTTGAGAAGAGGCCTTTGGCCAGCAGTGGCCACTTACACTTCGTTCACACATTATACTGCATATCCCTTCTTAGAATAAATATGTGAGGGGGTGTTTTGTCAATAAATAACAGTAGCTGGGCATGACAAATAGTATTAAAACTTTATGCGTTCCCATATCAATCGTTCATAAATTATACAGCCTATAAAAGTAATTTACAAAAAATACCAATAGGCATCACAATACCACAATTTGACTACGGTACATTTTTTAGAATAAAATGCCCATGTCATTTCCGAATCATATCTCAATGCAAATCAAGGAAATGTCGTCTGGCTCTAAACTTACGATATCATGGCACGTGGCCCAGAGACCTAAAGAAAAAAGAAGTAAAATATATTTTTTTTATATTTCATAGACAATTTATTTTTTTCTCTGACAAAGTTACGCTTGCGTTCGAATATTTGAACGTGGAATTATGGACGTTCCAACAAGGTTTCGTTTCGTTTACAAAGGATGTTTTACACATGTAAGTTTAAAAAAATAGGAATGATTCCAATGATTCGTGATGAGTGTATGAATACCACATGCTAAGCTAGGGGTGGTCCGACTTTTTTATGAATTTCTAATTTATTTATGAGTATGACGCGACATGTCGATTTATGAATATTAAATGCGTGTTCCCTTGACTGACAGGCGACAGACGATAGTTTTTCTGAAGTATTGTGTAATGATGATTAATTTATGAAGTTTTATTTTCGTTTTGAAATTCTTCATATTTTGAGGAAAGTCCGATAACGTATCTAATTACCAGGATTTTGTAGCTAGCTAAAGTGCAGTAGGTGATTACTGTATATTGCCATTTTAAGCTGTAAATTAAGTAAGTTTTCACAGTGCATCGATTAAAGTATGAAAATTACAGATTTTCAGGTGTTCTAGTCAAAATAACTCAGTAAATATAATTGACACGAATTTATAAGAAAATGTGTGCCATCATAAAATAATATTAATATACATAAAGAAAGAAAGAAAAAGCCAAAGGAATATGTAAATGGCGTTCGTGTGACGGATGGAATACGTTGAGTGGCAGGATGTCGCGATGACGAAGCGAAACCGGGCCGGTCTAATAGTGTAACCGGCGGAGAAATAACATTGAATAATTTATTCATTATCACATTACTTGCTTGCTTGCTTGGTCCTAAGTGTGCTGTAGTTGCTGTGTACGGTTCTAGTTGGCAACCCTGAGTCAATCATTGGAATTTCGATTTTTAAATTTTTAGTTGATGATGGCTTGATTTTGTTATTTTGATAAAAAACTGGCCGAAAATAATATTTTCCCCGAAGATTTTAAAACTATTACATACTACTTATATTTAATAAGACGAGGAACAAGTCGAAGGGTGAGTATAGACTAAAAAATATAGAGTGTTGATAAACCTTAGGCTGCATAGCCAAAAAAAAAATTTGCTAATCGAGAATTATCTTCTGCGTTTTATATATTTAGTCAACATTTTTTTTTAATGAGGAATATCATCCCTCGACTACGAGTCGTATCAGAGTATCAGACTCTGATACGACTACTTACTGACTAAAACGGTAAACCCGCTAGATAGTTTGCGGCTCCGGATCAGGCATCAGCCCAACTGGGCCCGATCTGTGATGGTGGTCTGATGGCTACATTTGATCACCTACATACCTACCTTAAAAAATAAACACACAAACGTACATAATCATACTGAATGGCAAACCACTGAGTAGTTAACGAGGTTACTCTTATGAAGCTGATAAGGCTGTGTAAACAAGACATGGTTACAGTTACTGAAACTTCAACATTCTTTGGAAATGTATGTGACGCCGACATCCGGTGGCTGCTCAATGTTTTGATACTCAAGTACTCGCAGCCTCAGTTCTCATACTCACTCTATCACAACGCAATAAAGAAAATTCAAATTTTTGTTTACAAGCAAATCTTTGAGAGAATTCAATATTTTGTTAGTGGTCTGCTATTTTTACCGTTTAAAAAGGAGGAGGTCCTCAAAAAGCTTGCAGTGTAAGTTAAATAAAGGCTGAGTGGCACAAAGGTCTCCCAAAAGGTCGTATAGATTTAAAATGATACGATTCTCCATTCGAAGCTACACTTCGAAAAGAGCTGCTAGCTTCACTGATAAATAGATTAACGGACAATTTAATTTGACGCTTCAACAATGCCTAATTTAGGATTAATTGAAATAAATGCTCTGATTTTGACTTTGATTTCATGAACCACAATTTCCTCACACGATTCCTCCGATTGTGGAATGAACTGCTGAGGTTTTCCCAATATGGGGTACTTCAAGAAGGAAATATATAGGTTTCTTAAGAGTCACGGTAACCACTTATCATCAGGTGGGCCGTGTGCTTTCTTGCCATCGCAGTATTAAAAAATAATCAAAGGAAATGTAACCTATACCATCTATCTCCTATCTCCACATACAAAAATCATATAATGACTGCACGGTTGGCGCGGTGGCTGGGCAACTGGCTGCCGTGCAACGTGTCGCGGGTTCGATTCCCGCACGGAATTCTCGGAACTCTTTGTGTGATCCACAGATTGTTGTTCCGGGTCTGGGCGTGATGTGTATGTGAACTTGTATGTTTGTAAACGCACCCACGGCACAGGAGAAAATCCTAATGTGGGGCAACGTTTAAAAAAAAAAAAATATCAAAAGCCCTTCCGTATATTATAATAATTATGAATTGTATGTCGTTGTTAATATCAAAAAAGTCAAACAGTTCATATGACAGTAAATATTTACTATGAACTATGTACGTTACTAATCGTGTATTGGATTCGAATCGACACCCGCGTGTGGAAACACGTGCCCACACATACACACCGTAACGTGTGCTGCTATGCAAACACATACAACTAGGTGCCAACTCGTTTCATAGCTTTTGTACGAAAATGTTTTTTTTTTTATATACATATATGATGGATCGACGTTTGGCCGCTTTCTCGCCTGATGGTAAGTGATGATGCGGCCTACGATGGAGCACGTCTGCCCATGAGCAACCTATTCACTCGGGCCTTGAAGACACCCAGTATTTTCATTTTAAGATTCAATTGGGAATACTATTTACAGCCATACTCAAATAGATTTGATCGAAAGTCCTGAATTCACCGTGCTACAGGAGAATTACAAGATAATCCATCTCAATGTATTAGAAACGTGAAAGTTTGATTGTTTGGATGTCCGCCAAAACACTGAAACTACTAAAAGGATTTTGATGAAATTTGGCATACAGTCAGAGTATGAGCTGAGTTGGGTGATAAAGTATATATCTTATCCCACGGAAACTTATGGCAGAAGTTAGTTATAAATAAAGTAACAGTAAATCATTGGAAAATTACTAACAGTGATTTCCATTAAAATAGGCGAGTATCGAGGGGAGAAACGTCAAATAACCTTACGATCACCTTATCGGACTTTTATCGGCAATCTCTTTTATTTTCCGTCGAGTGTTTGGAAACCATGAGCATTACGTGTGGTACAATGGAACATTAACGCGTATGTTTTGGTTTAGTAACGAAAGTGGGTAAAAAGGACATCTAGCGATAATGTGCACGTGGCTCACTGTGCCGTTGTGGCGAGTTTGGTTTTTTTTTATTATGCTATATTTTATGTGGTTTTCATATTTTTACATTTCGGGTGAAGAGAAATTGATGGCAAGGAAAATCTTACTAATACTTATATTAAGGGAAATGTTACTTAATTACGTTAAAACTGTTGAAGGGAATATATTTGGAACAGGGGTAGATTATTGTGTGCCATAATGCATAGACTACTTTCGAAGCCGTTGGGAAAAGCTATTTACTAGCTTGAATGAATGAAATGAAAAGACAACTCAAGGACTGAAAATATGTCAATAATAATTCTACTGGAGAAGCACCTTTAGTTTTCCGCCTTCGTAATGGAATCTAATGTTATAGCTGTATTAAACAACACCACCAACTTATCTGAAAGCTCCACCGATCAACAATTCCACATATTAATTATCCACAAACATCCAAAAGACATGTTACAAGCAATTAAACTCGCCACATAATCCCTAGCTATTCGACGAAAAAGTTTATACTAGTCAAAAAGCACAATTCAAAATAACTCAACGGGGAACCGAACCTTATTCAGGCTGGCGGCTGATGGCGGTTGGTATGCAAACCTGGCTAATAAATGTATCGGCGCTATCTTCAAAGGCGCATCTCTTTGGTGCGCCTGCGCCGCTGCCGTTCTGCGCATGCGCGAAGTAGTGCTTGATATGCTAAGCTGAAGATATTATTTGGACTAGATAGGGGTTTTGGAATCTGTATTTAGGTACATTTATTACATAGAATTGAGTTGCATTAAAATCGGACTATTGGTAAAATAGTTATTAGTCGATTTAATTTCGTATGTACTGAAAGAGTGTTAGGTTTCTTATACAGGACAGTATTTTATTGTAAAGTTGTGCTCCTTCAAAAGTCAGTTCTTTGCCATAGCTAATTCTAATTTTCGGTAAGACTAGTAAGCTATTTCTGATTTTAAAATCCTTAATTCGCACAGAGTCGAAATTTTGCTTGTTTTAGACTGAATGTATTTCCATACATTTTAAGAAGATGATTTGATATTTTACGAATGTATTCTTCATCATTATTTATCATCAACAGATCTTTGTCCACTACTGGACTAATCTACTTAAATGATAAATGATATTTATTTTTGCAATGCTTTACACGTTAAATCTCTCAAATGACTAGATGAGGCCGTGATACAAATGCTCTTAGTTTATATATTACCATTGATTTCATATATATAGGTATACACATCCCCTTACTCCATTCTCACTGTTCCAGATAACATCTTCAGTATATCTCCCCCTACTTCCCCACCCTTACACCGTGGTCAGTGCGCAAACGCATATTTTATTGGTTCTCTATCGGCCATTACGTCGCGCGCTGTTTTTATGTTCATTCAATTTGATACGTTGCCACGCGACAACGCGACATCTGTCTAGTTTGACTGTAATTGTTGCTAATGGGCTTTAATTAGTTGTTGTTATGAATTGGCAATAGGCTCACCATCTATTGCATGGGACTTAAATTGTGAAATGTGGGTGTATGCAGTGGCATTACCTGCCATATTGTGTGCCTCTGTCTACCCCTTTGGGGATTAAAGGCGTGACGATATGTATGTATGTATGTATATTATGAATTGGCTTGTTGTTGCTGGTTCCTGAACCTGAAGGTAATGGTATGGGTTTGGAAGAGGTACTGTAATTGTATGTGCTTGGTGTGATTCAAGTTTTATTGTGAATTGGACTAGATTGGGATTGATCATAACATTTATTTACTTAAGCCTACATTTATTTCCATATCATAAGATTAAGTAATAATAAAAACTATAACTTCTTAAATATTTTTGTAGGTAGGAACCATATAAACGCATCCTCCAGTAAATTCCATTCGTCTATTTTAATCGCTTTTTCTACAATCATAATAACATCACAATATCAGTGATTACTAAAACTGAGAATACTTACTTAATTGATGTTCTTTTGTCAAAAATGTTTTTTACTTAAATCTTATAGGTATCCTATATTATTGAGAATTTATTGATTTCTCAACCTATCTAAAATAATTAATTTTCAGAAAATGAAAATACTCTGACGTGCTTCATGTTTCGTTCAGATTTTATAGATACTTATTTATTCTTCGTTTCATTTTACATACACTAATAATTAGCCAGATCCTGAAATCCGTGATGCTTTTCGATGGTGCTGCTAGGCAATCCCTCGTTGCAGCTATGTGTTTGATGACTGAGATATGGTAAAATGCTATGGTAAAATTATTGAAAAATAAATAAAAGCCACAAATGAATTGACTGTGTTTATTTTCTTCTTGACTGGCAATCAAGTCTCCAATCCAATGACTGACTAAGTTGTCCCTAGTGATTAAATTAATAAAATAACTACGTATAATTTAAAAACGAGACAATAAAATCTTAATTATCACGTATAACAGTTCGCGTCAAAATAAGCTTTATGCGAAACTGGAAGTAAGTCGAAAAAAGATTTTTTACTCAAATATGGTAATCGCTGTTGTTATTTTAAGTATGTTTTATTTTTTCATTTATTTTTAGGCTTAGGCGAATGGTAGCGCTTTTTTATCATGCACATTACCTTTTTCTTTCATTTTAAATTCAGCGATAGGATTGCTTTTAAAGGTGCACCAATTTTATTAATAGCCATTCGCATCCATCATAACTTTAGTGTTGTACGATACATCGTACACCATTTTTGACTATTTAATAGGCTAGAAAAGGACCTGACTAGAAAGCATATATACCTACATATTATATATCTCAAAATATAAGTAGATTTACTTCGACAGTCTTTGTGTTCATAACTGGAAGATATAAACTGCTGTTTCTTATCCGGGGCGCCCGTGTTTGATAAAGATGCTTCAATAAATCAACATACCTTCCTACTTAAAAACAAACTTGCCAAAAACATTTAACATCTCAATTATACCACCACAAAGTTCTCCGAAATCATACCTCACGGACGCAGCAAATGTTCGTTTCTGTACTTAGTTCGTGTGTTGGTGTTTTCTCCAAAACGTCAATACATCAATGGGCACGGTTCTCTTTGCAGGGGCGTGATACCGCGGCCCGCGTCGTAATTACAGGCGCGGGCGCCCGCGGGCCGCACCGTCACACCCCTGCCTTCGCAAATTATTTAGTAATTTTAATTTTATTTGGACTTATACCGCTTTCGTTTTGTTCCTCTTGCGTTTAGCGTTTGGCAAGTGTAGTGATGGTAATGTATCATTAAATGTGTCATTAATTTGAATCGATCGCTATCGCAGGATTAAAATAAATATGCGATGCTTTTGAATCGACGCTCAGTGTGGTATTATGCAAGAGGATTTTCGTAAGATTCTTTATGATATCAACGGAATGAATTTGTTAAGTTTTGTGTTCTTGTCAAGGAAATATCTTCGGTTTTATTCATTTAGTGCGATATTCATCGCTATTCAGTTCAGTATGGGTTGTTCGATGTGAGATAAAATAAGGCAAAGTTGCATAATGAATAAGTTTTATTGTTCCTTATAAATTTTCTTACAATTAGGAAGAACTTAGTTTCGCAGTGCGAGTGTCTTTTACTAATCTAAAGAATTGCAGCATAAACTAAAAACAATTTAACTAGGTATAGTTTTAGTCAAAATAATTATAACCTATGAGATATTTTTTATTAAAATATTCTAACAGTTTATACAGAAACAGTAATTGTATAATATTTATCAACTATAACGATATAAAAATACGACTTAAATATATATCTACAGGCTTATTGGAAGAACTATATTTCATTTAATTCGACGCTCATTTTAGTTTTATCTACGAAATATACAAAAATAGTTACAAATAAATAATCTTTTACATAGGAATCGTAGTACTCGCTACCTCTATGGTATACGGATTTGGACGTACAAAAAATATTTTAGGACCTCTTCACATAGCACCAATTCACATAAAATTATTTTATTTTAAATATCTTCAAACTCTTACTAGGTATAACAGTCGCTGTCACAAATTGCTGCCGCTGACACACACTCGTACAAACAAGACACAGACAATTTTGGAACTACAAACGTGCATACAAGCCGTCGCGCTTTTATAATTATAATATTTTTTGTTTTTCTTTTATTTTTCTTACAAATCGTATAAATTCACTTAAAATACGTTACTCTCCTTTTAAATTTATTCACAGTGTAATAAATAATTGAAAAGTTTTAAACAAATTACAAAAAATCGCTAAGGTTGCGAGCTAGTTATAAAATATATTTAAATTTCTGAGTTACATCACTTTGCCTCCGCGGTACACAATCTATGCGAACACGTAGCGTTAGATCACATTCGTATTTCGTGTGTAATTAAGTAGAACAATATCACTTTATCGCAGGACACTATCGTACATTCCACATTACATTAGAAGGAAATCAACTCTTTGGGCTACAGTTTAGGAAGAGTCCATTTGCTACCCCGTGTCAGTCCTATCTAGTCAATTGCTGTAACAAGTCTGCCGGACCCCGGCTAGGATTACGCTGAACTCGTCCTCGGGCCTCACGTCGGAGCCG
Organism: Spodoptera frugiperda; assembly: GCF_023101765.2. Classification (NCBI taxonomy): domain Eukaryota; kingdom Metazoa; phylum Arthropoda; class Insecta; order Lepidoptera; family Noctuidae; genus Spodoptera; species Spodoptera frugiperda. Next base: position 6,312,839 of record NC_064221.1, on the reverse strand, counting down.
GGCGCAGAGGGCACGTAGTTAGCGGGAGGGGCGCCGGCGATCACAGACGCGTACGGAGAGGCGTACATCCTCTCGGAGCAGTACTCGGGGCCCGGCGTCTGCTCGGGGCAGTACGGGGGCCGGTAGTTCTGCTGCTGCTGCTCGTATCTGTACTGCTGCTGCTGCTGGTGCTGGTCCAGCGGACCCTCGGCTCCGTAGTCCAAGTATTTGTCAAATTCCCGCGCGTCCACGTCAGACTCAGGCGAGCCCGTCCTAATCTCTGGACGAGGATTCATGAAGTTCTGCTCTCCTTCTTGCTGCTGATTATTTGGCGGCTCCTCGGAGAAGTAGCTGCCGCCAGTGTCATACTCAGTTTTTGGCTGATCGGGATAATGAGACACATACGAGTCTTCTGTTTTATACATCTGTTCGTATTGCTCGAAGGGATGATACTGGATGGTGTACTCCGTGGGCACAGGGCCGCTCGGAGCGTTAGACACTCTTGGCGTTGAAGTACCAAGAGCTTGCTGGTCTTGCGAGGTCGCGACTGGTGGGAAGAACGTTCCTGTTACCAGTGGCGGCTGTTCAGTCAAAGTCCTCTGCGTGCACATGACGTACATCCCGTTAGCCATTCCCATGGCTGCGACAGGCGCTGGCGAGAAGGAACCCGGCGTTCTATAAGTCTTGTACGGCGAGTACGAGTCAGACATTGAGGACGCATTAATCGCCCGCCTTCTCTCCTCATATTGAAAGTTTTCCTTTTCATTCTCAACTGGAGATGCGTCAGGTGTTGGTAGGGGAGCCTCAGCGGGTGCGCTCCTCCTGCCTTGTGGCTCGGGAGACCGCGCCGGGGATGATTCTGGAGTTTGGACATGGCCGTTGAATTGTTGATTGTTTTGGAAGTCAGATGCGAGAGGCGAGGTTCGATACGGGGAGAAGCCGGCTCCGGGGTTGTGGCTGAAGCGAGGGTCGGGGGAGTCCGTGCCTGCCGCGTAGGGCGAGCCGAGCGCTGCGGAGGTGGCGGGCGGCGCGCTGGCCGGCGTGGAGGGCTGGTTGGGCCTGGTCTTGTTCTGCTTCCGTCGCCGGGGCCGGTACTTGTAGTTGGGGTGCTCAGTCATATGGATGACCCGGAGCCGCTCCGCTTCCTCCACGAACGGCCGCCTGTCTTGCGGTGTGAGCGAGCGCCACTTTTTACCTGGAAAATAAAAAATGAAAATGAGCCGATTGTGTTTGTCAGCGCACAATGTTGCTACACGTTTTTACCGAGCGGAGAAAATTGACGTGGCATGACTTGTCGTGGTGATATTACGATATTATTTACGAGACTTTTTATCCGCCGTGTAACAGAGAGGTTTATGCGTTTAGCGTGAAAAGCTATCACTGTTTTTCTGCAAAAGTGCGTATCGAAGAGTGTTGCCACGTTTTTCATGTTTTACGACACGTTTGAGATTTGCTGTAGATGGCAGCTAAGATACATAGTAGTATATGTAGTTTAGCTCACAATTGTCATAATATTCCGTAAAATATTGCAAAAAATATTTGCGTTCAATATATCATCGTAAGACAGCTGTAACATTATACTCGATGTTTATTAGTATTACCTTTCGTATAATATGTAGATAACATCCAAGAATAATATTAGTGGCATGTTAAATAAACAAAATAGATTCAAGCAGTCACAAGTCAAGCTAAATAATCACGATAGTGTTTTATCAAATAACTATAAAACACGTACTATGAGGGTATCATAAATAACATCATATATCTTGGTCCGAGAAACGTGATGCGGTTAGGGGATTTTGAGTTTTATTTTTGTGTGTATAAAGTGAAGATTGCTTTGTGTGTTATAGTGTGAGGTTCGGAGAGAAATTATCGAGGAGTCCGAACAATCTTTAAGGATATTTATCAAGGCGACACTACTTGCTACCGGCAAAACAAACAACTTCACTTTTAGTGATGCGCCGTGTCGATATAAAAAATGGTAATTTATCAACCGACAATTTAAATAGGAGGCTGATTTTTGTACCTTAATGGAATGGAACGAAGAAACTACATTTATTTTTATTTCATTTCTTTGTATTTGTGGTTTTGTGCGATCTTAGATATTAATTTTAGGTTATGAATGTTTCTAAATAATGGCATCTTATTTTTTTTGCTAATAAGCTAAATCTAAGTTTAGGCCCTAATAAGTTTTGAGAAATGTTACTAGTTAATATTTTCTTAAAGAATCTAACATGTTCTTAAAAACAACAAATAAAAAAGCTACGTCACTCAGGTACTGACTTAGTTGAGTGATGTCAAATGTCATTAAGACAAATGAAGGGAAAAAGCTTCCTGTAGTGCAAGGTCTTACTCCATTAGTCGACTAATACTTATCGATGTTTTTTATCGATAATTAATGATGAGTTGTATTATTGAGATTAAGAGCACTTGTCAGCGTTTGGGTGTGTCTTTTTTATTAATTTACTAGCTAGGATATCTTTATGGCTATATTTATTTTATTAAATTTCAAATAAGTACTTATTCATAGTTACGCACGTTTGCAAATATTAAAAATATTTTTATATGTCTAGATAAAATATAGTTCTGTGTCTATATTTACATATTGATCTTATATGGATGAATTTGGGAGGTCTGGCAGTGACATAAGATAATGATAAAGCTATCTTAGATTACAGCTACTTTTATAAATGACACCGATGTCAATAGCGGGTCTTTTTTATTAAAAAAAGGCTTATAATATTTTTAATTCATTGCTCAATATCCAGCCCCGGATCTACATTTTTTTTCACCCGGGGCAAAATTTGAGAAATGCCGCCCCCACCTACTTTTTTTTTTTTTTTTTTTTTCATTAGGATTTTGTCCTGTGTCGTGGGTGCGTTTACAAACATACAAGTTCACATGCACACAGACCCGAAACAACAATTTGTGGATCACACAAAGAGTTGCTCCGTGCGGGAATCGAACCCGGTACCCGTTGCACGGTAGCCAGTTGCCCAGTCACCGCACCAACCGTGCAGTCAAATCGTGTTTATTTTCACCTTTTTCACCCATATAATTGCAACAATCAGATGTCCACAAATTGTTTGAAATTTGGACAAAGCTTACATACTAACCTACCTTCCGGAAATAATGCATCCATTATTGTTCATTCTGTGTTGTGTATTATTTACAGATAACAAGACCTAAACCTAGGATATATATTTAATAACAAGATAGGGTTTAAAATAAAAATATGCATTATAAAATTAAAAATATATTATATACTAAACTTGTTAACAGAAATTACAATGTTACTCTTCGAGCTTTTTGTTCAGCAAATAAGTCTATAGCCTTGTCGTAATTTATCTCGTGTGCAATACGATTTTCTATGGCTAAGATTGCAAGACCCGATAAGCGTTCCTGGCTCATAGAAGATCGCAAATAATTTTTTATTAGTTTTAATTTGCTAAGACTTCTCTCGCAGCTTGCGGACGTAGTAGGAAGTGTAGAATAAATGCCAGCCCCGGATCTTCATTTCTTTTTTGGCGGGGTAAAAATTAAAAATGCCGCCCCGCCTACCTACTTATGTTTATTTTCACCTTTATCATCCATATAATTTCAGCGATCAGATGTCCACAAATTGTTTGAAATTTGGACAAAGCCTACATACTAACCTACGTTCCGGAAATAATACATCCACACAGGCCTACATTTTCTTTTTCACGAAAAAGTGTTTCAAGTTTAATTAGGTCTCCTATAGTAAATGGGGTGTGCTGATCACGAATCTGTGCTTAGTTTTCTAGCACAGATTCGTGATCAGCACACCCCAGTCGTTTCAAGTCAGGTTTTTAGGAAAAGTGTGAATAAAATTTTTCATAGAAACTGCCAAAAAATCTTAGAAAATATTTATTAAAGATATATTTAAAAAAAAATTCAATAGGCTCACCCCCCAATTACATGGGACTTTAACACAAAATGGTGAAAAGTGGGTGTGCATTGTATAGCGGCATTACGTGCCGTAATGTACACCTCTGCCTACCCCTTCGGGGATAAAAAGGCGTGAAGTTGTGTGTGTGTGTATTTAAAAGAAAATTACACTACAAAATTGAGCTGCTCATAAAAAAAATAACCTACGTTAGACAGACGTTGGTTTTTTTTAATGAAATCGTTCTCTTTTTCCCTGAAAACTGCGCCCTGTTCAAGGCCCAGCAGTAATCAGGCATCATTCTAATATCCCAACTTCCTTGGCAGCGTCTGTCCATCTCCTTTATGTTTTGATGGAACCTCTCTCCCTGTTCCTCGCTGACAACTCCAAGATTTTCGGGAAAATAGTTAACATGGGAATTCAGAAAATTAAGTTTAAGGCTCATATTGCATCCCAGTTTTTTATAATTTTGGAGCATCTTAGCTACAATTTCTTTGTACTTAATTTGGAGACTTGTTATTTCCAAGGAAATCTTCTATGACTTCTACGAATGAACTCCATACTTCAGATTCATCCTGGGTCATTGTATTCTGGAACAATCTATCCGATTTTAAATTTCGAATTTGAGGGCCTACAAAAGTTCTTCTTTAAGTTGAGCTTGAGAAAGTGCAGGAAATTTGTCGCATACGTATTAGCAGTCACCTTGTTTATTTTAAGCTTTGACAAACTGCTACATCAATCCTAACTGTATGTGAAGGGGAGGTGAAAGAACTGATTTTGGGTTGGTGCACATTTTTTTGTCCCAGTACAAGTCTTTCTCTGAAAGGCCATTCTTTCTTAATGTAATGTAAATTTCGTGCTCGACTGTCCCACTCGCACAAAAATCATGGATACTTTGTAAATCCAGACTGCTGACCCAAAAGCATAGATATTATTTTGAGGTCTCCTGGAGACCTCAAAAAAGAGTTGCCCACAATATTCGCTATACTTTATTTTATTTAGCAACAGCTCAAGATTCTCGTTCGTTTCTTTGAGATGCACGGAGTGAGCAACAGGCACCGAACCATAGGTATTACCATTGTACAACAAGACACCCTTCAGACTTCTCTTAGAAGAATCAATAAATAACCTCCATGATGTGGAATCGTAATTATTAGCTCCCAGTTTCATGACTACTTCAGGAATATTATTACAAAACACCAGTGAACTCTCTTGAGAGAAATACATATTTCGCGAACTCTTTTTCACGATGCCTGCCCACGAAAATGTGGTTCCTGGAGCCAATAGATTTTTGTCTTTCAGTCGTGATCCTAGGATTTGTGCAGCATCCTTTGATAGACCCAAACCTCTCACTAAGTCATTTAATTCAGCCTGGATTAACTGTTGAGGTTAACCTATATCAGGATTGAAAATTCCTGGTCCATGAGGTACAGGTCGTTTAGCAGACGGTAAATTAGGATACTGAATTTTATGTTTGTTTTTCGAATGGACACCCTTTACATCACAAGAGCAAAAGTAGCAATCGACAAGTGCTAAATACAAACTACTCACATTTTTGTCACAAAACACTGTCGTGGAGACAAATCGACGAGGAAGTTTTCGAACATAGCTTCATCTCACGGTAATCAAACGCGTGCTGCCCCGATCTGCGATTCCTGCAGGCGAGCAAGAGCCGGTATTTTTAACCGACTTTATGTACTATTTTCTTTTTTTGATGTCGGGGGGAAACCTTCAAAAGCCGCCTAGCTTTTTGGGGAGAAAGACTAGGGAGTGTGGGATTTTTATCTCACTAAAACCGACCCGGTGGCCACCTTCAGCACCGATAAGGGGCACCGAGACCTCTAACTAGACCTGCTCCGGAGCCCCTATGGTGCAACACCTGTTGTGGCACATCCCTAGGGAGACATGTACCTCCCATTAGCCTCGTTGTGCAAGTTGCACGGCAGCAGCATTGACTGCACGGTTAATGCGGTGGCTGGGCAACTGGCTGCCGCGCAACGGGTAGCGGGTTCGATTCCCGCACGGAGCAACTCTTTGTGTGATCCACAAATTGTTGTTTCGGGTCTGGGTGTCATGTGCATGTGAACTTGTATGTTTGTAAATGCACCCACGACACAGGAGAAAATCCTAATGTGGGGTAAAGTTTTTAAAAAAGAAAAAAAGCACGTGACCACTGTGCCATCGTCTTCCCTGAGGTCGCTAGATGGGCACCTAGAGTCCCCACTTTAGGTACCCGCGACCCCAAAGGTCCGCCTGCAGTTGATGCAGGCGGGATTAGGCGTCAAGGCTGTTGCCACCTCGACGCCTTCTATGAGCAGGATCGGCCCTCACACGATCCCGCTCAGCAGCCTCCTTTTGGGACATTACAGTCTCACAAAAGGAGGCCACCTCCCTCCAGTTTTCTGTATCTGCCAGCATAGCCTCTACTACTGCTGGCAGAGACAGGTCTCGCCCGATCTTGGTTACCAGGACCCGCCGCTCTGAGACCCACGCTGGGCACTCTTCGAGCGTGTGCTGTGCGGAATCCAGGTTACCTCCGCAGTGGTGGCAATTTGCCGTGGTCTCTCGCCCAATCTTGTTCAGGTACTCACCGAAGCAGCCATGTCCGCCAGGCTCTCTTTTCAGCCAGGCTTCGAAATGCGGCAAAATGACTTCGACAACGCGCTTGCGTGAGATCTCTGGCTGTTGTAGCCGCTCGCGCCACCGCTCGAGCGCGTGTCGCCTTTCTTGCCGCCTCAGCCTAACGAACGCCGCTCCTGGCACTCTACCACCGCCGTTTTGACGGACGGAACGGATTTGGTCGTAGACCTTCGCGTCCATATCCGCCAGGATATCCAACGGCGGAAAGCGAGCCAAGAGAATGAACACATGAATGCAATAAATGATTTGAGTTTGAGTTTGAGAGTTGCCGCCTCGAAGGACACCGTTCGGTATCCTCGTGCGATACGGATGGCCATTTTCCGCTGCAGACGATAGATTTTCGTTCTGCAACGTCGGAAGCCTGACAGTCGAGCTGACCAAACAGGCGCCCCGTAAAGGACCATCGATCGCACGACACCCGCGTAGAGGCGGCGAACTTCTTCTCTTATGTACTATGCCTACGCGCCTAGCGAATAATAAAATGTTCCACTGTGTCCACTGGTCCGTGAAGTGTGAATTTTGCCGCCCCCTGAATTTGCCGCCCGGGGCATGGGCCCCGGCTTGCCCCCCCCTAGATCCGGGGCTGTATATCCGAGGAAAAGAATAGAGTATAGAGGACTACATAATTATATTGTATAGAGTGTGTTCTCGTGTCAGTCAATTACAAAACAAATGATAGAACGCAAAAATTGACAACTAAAAAACATTATAAAAACATTTTATTACGAGCTCCGAATAACTGCGATACGTTCACTATAATCATTAATCCAACTAATCTTTTATATTATTAAACACATAATTCACAACCTACACACGTAAAATCTATATCATTATTTAAAACACATTTACTGTCATACGCGACATTTTACCTATTAGTCATTTGTCGAGATTAGCGATAAAACATCGACTACCGGACTTGGTGGTGTCACCTCACTACGCATTCTTTGTAACATCTAATAAAGCTTTTAGTGGCCGCTTTATTACCGTGGTAATGACCTGGATGGTCTGACACCTGGCTAAACATTTGATACTTTAAGACCTAGATTTGTGAAGCGTGTTGGGTTTTGTACTGTGAAGTTTGTATCGGTGTCTAAGGATTGTTTTGGATGTTTAGTTATTTACTGATATCACACACAAGTGATATATTGCCGTACTTAGAGTAATTTAATGGTTACTTTTAGCACAGTACTTAGTCATTGTTTTCGTAACAGAATCGTTACTTAGGTATAGTTTAAGAACAAAGTTACTTTATGTCTATGAGTATGATAGTTAAAAGTTTTTTGGTTTAATGTGTGCTATTTATACCTTGGGGTTTTAAATTGAGGTTTATGTTTTACTCATACTTTTGCATATCTTATTAAGACATAGCAGGGTGGCAAATAGAGTCAGATTGTAATTCAGTGACTAGTCATATTTATATTAAAATTAGCTAATTTTTAATGTAACTCAAGGAGTTATAATTATATTTCATGGTGGAAAGATTAACTTGATATTGCGAAAAGATTATACCTAAATCTTATATACTACAGAAAACAATACCTAACATATTTTTACCTAACATAAACTGGTTTGAATCTAACAATCAGTATCGTACCTACTTACAATAATTAGTTAAAATCATTCACAAGAGACCACCAGTCTCGCCTGTAACCGGAGTCGCGCTATCGTAATGTAATTGAGTGGCGGCGATAAAGCGGACATGCGCGTGCTCAGGAACGGAAGCTACGCCGTCAATTTTATACTATATATCTATATAGATATAGTAGGTATATTATATGAAACTTATAGTTATAGCTGAAGAATTGTGGTGGTCTAGGTAGAGTAAATTTTGACACAATTGAGAAAGATAGGGTTTTTATTTTTCTGAAATTAGTGGTGTTATAGACGACAGATGGATTGTAGGCCTCTTCTTTTAAACTACTTGATACCTTAAATTAAGTAAGACTAGAAAAGTTAAAATAAGTTTATTAATATTAGAACTTGAGACGGGATATTTTTTACCATGTTTATCTATTTCTATTTCTAACATGGTAAATATCCCGTCTCTAATATTAGTGTTAGTGACCATGTCAGTTTAAAAATTTATAAAGTAAGTTTAGTTAACAATCGCGTTATAAATATAGGTTTTGTGTAAAAAAACTTTTGTAACGTTATCTAATAATCTGATTTATCGTCACCGTAGATACGAGCAAAAATTCCTACCAGTTATTTTTCAACAGGAAAAAAATGCACAGATCAATCAAAAGGACATACAATATTTAAGTAAATAAAATATCTTTCATATCACAAGTTCTACTCTAAAATTATTCGTAGAAAACCACCCAAGAAAGTAGGATATCTTTCAATCATTATAAATGGGTGCCCATTAACTAAAAATTGAGGTATACAACCTTTTCCAAAAGTTGAATGACAGGAATCAATCAACGTACAACCACCATAGACGACATTTTTTTTTAATTTCTTGGTTATACCACTTTGCGTGAAAGATCGACGATTTAGTTAAAACCTTTTTTTTTTTGAGGTGACGTTCTAATTTTGAAAATGTATAGTGGTCGATTATTTATTTTTTTGATGTTTTGATATAACGTGGACAAAACAGGTAACAGTAGAAAATCTGATCTGTTTTGAACAATATTTTTAAAGCCATAAATTATTTTGTTCAAATTGGAAATGATATTTTAGGATTTGTGGTAGTTGAGTTCTTATATACTAAAGGTCCACCTAGCTGAAATAAATGGACAAATAACTACCTTTATTTAACTTTTTTATCATGTTTGTGATATGGTTAACCCAGTCTTTAGCATTTTTTTTTCAGAATAAAATCGTTACTAAGGTATACTCGTAGTTTAAGTACGATAGTAAGTCCCATTTAAAAATCGTTTAATTCTTGCTAAGCACAAACACAGACCAATTATACAATAAATCAATTATTATAACATAACCACACACACAAAAAAACTTTAAGAATAATCCGAAAGGAATTTCTTTACAAGTCAAAATCATTCCAAACTAATATCAAACTATGAAATAGATCATTCATTAATATCAACAGATCATTAGGGAGTTAATGATGGCGATCTAATTAATGACATGCGCAGGAGTGGACCACCGCGTCATAACAAGCATGATCGATTGGATCATTATAACTTGATCATTTTTGTTTTTTTTTTCGTATCTATGATGGTATGAGGGCTTCTGGGTATTATTTTGAGTGTAGTTGTTTCTTGTGTTTAGTTATTGGGTATGATGGCTGTCTTAGATTTTATTTTTCGGTCATAGAACAGGTGCTAATTGGGGATTTGTCATGTTTTGCATAGGAGATTCTGTTTACTTAATGCAAACTTTTTTTATTTGTAATTGAGAGCCTGATTGAAACAGTAGTATAGTATAGTCAAGAAATTCGGCAAAGGTATGAAACACTGAAATGGGGTAAAGGTTGATTTATTTGAGCCGGCCAATCAGGGCGCCGGACGCGCTCTCGTTTTGATTATTTAAATGTAAATCTAACTCATACTAAACCTTAGTATGAGTTGACTGTCAGTAGAATATCTTTCAATGGAAAACTTTTCAACAAAACTACACTGTTTGACTTAAGGCACGAATGTGTTCGGAGTGCGAATAAGTCGTTTATTATTATACAATGTCCAGTTATTACATTTAATATTCAAAACCAGGAAGCGCTACAATCTGCGACCGAAAAATCAAACGCCCCCAATCAATCGTTGAACCCGCACTAGTACCACAAACAGCCGATAGATGGCAGCATCGATTTTTTTGCGCCGACGGATGTCGAAGAGCATGCGATGCATTCTAAATTTATATCCCCCCTCCCTTTCTACTCGTAGCTTTATTATCCCCGTCTCTTTCTAGCAAAATATTTTTTTTTGCATTTCGATTCCAAGTGCGTGGTCAATTTTGTCGTTTTTTTTTTAAAGTCTTGTCTCATAGTATCTGGACAGTGGCCGGTTCGTTTTATTGTCGTGCGTATGTAGACTTTTATTTCGGATCGCGATACAGGGTCATGTTGAAATTATTGGCTGAATTTAAATCATACGGTCCGTGCCGTTCAGGTAGAAGTATGTACTGGTCGCGGCCTGATACGATTGCCGATTGTGGATTATTATACTTTTATTGGCTGTAAACTGTTTTACTTTGACTTTGGGAATGAAATTCCCTCAATTGTTAAGTTATTGAGTTAATACCTATATTTATTCGAAGGCAATTAACAGCTTAGTTATCACTTTTAAAAACATTATGCTGATTTCTAAATCAATATTCTACAGACGAGGACAGGATCCTTACTCAATTATAATAAACTCGCACTCGTAACCACGAGATCAGCTCTCCTAAGATCTAACAGACAACCTAAGATATAGCTTACGGCAGAAAAAGCTGCGGACTGCCTAGCGAGTTACCGGGGCTCCGGCTCGAAAAGCAGGACTAGGAACGGGGTGATTTTTAAATCAGCAAGAGTTTGACAGACACTCTCACCTCACAAAAGGCGGGAGAAGTCATTGAATTATTTTCTCCACTCAAAAAGAGGCAGAATAAACAACAAACCTTCTATTACTATCACCAATTTCACGAACGCAGTTTCGGCTTATCTCAAAGGCTCACATCTCCACAAATGTCCAGCTATTCCATGTCCAAACGGAAGCCTACAAGCCCTCAGGTCTCCGATGTGTCTGCTAAAGGTATTTTTTACCCTGAATTCTGAGAAACGTCGCGAAATAAAACAGCAAAGCTGCCGAAATGCATAAACCGACGCTTTATTCGGCTGAGCTATGTTGGCGGAAACGAAAGGCTTGCGAGAGGGTCCAAGGTGGAGAAAGGAGCGGGGAGGTTGTGTTACTGGTGGAAAATGTCTTTACAATTCCAAAGTAAGAGTTGTAAATATCTTTACCATTACCAATTAAGTGTATTTATCAGGAAATGTTTGATAGCAACAATCTTGTTTCTTACAAAGAAGTAATTAATACACTAGTTAAGAAAACTCTCGTTTTAAGTTTACTCCAAAGAAGAAGTAACGATAGTAAGAAGCCAATTTATTCTTAGATTTCTGTCATTATGAATCCTTTTGATTTCATACAATCAAATGACTAAGTCCCGGAAACTTCCCTAACAAAGAAGTACGATCAAAAAGGCCCTCAAAGTATATGCGTTCATGAAACCCGCTGACATCTTCTACCTTAGACCGTGTATAGAAACCGAAGCTTATGTATGTATGTGTGTTCATACTTCAGTATGTAATAAACTTTAGTATCTCGTAGGAATAGCTGGCCAACGGCGACGCATTGTGCGTGCTGCACTGAACGCATCGACAACGCCTCTCGGACCGACTTTATAATCCATTTTATGTATTCGAAGCTATGATTTGCACGTAAAACGTGTAAAACCAACACTTTCTGGAATTCCTTGTAAGGAATTTGTTGAGTGTTTTCTGTTTGTGTTTATTGGGAAGTATTTGAATATAATTTTTAGGTGTGTTTCTGTCATAGTAAAAGATAGGAAAAGCAATATTTATTAATCTAATTGAATATGTTCACACATATAAACAAAGATATAAGACAACTTTATTTTATACATACATATACCCGTTATTAACACGTACATATACGTATTAACGATATTACACGATTATTTAACACAATATTTCCATAATACAGTAAAGAATTAAAAACCGCTAGTTAAGTCATAGTTGATTTGGAACAACAAATAATCTATGCAATACTTTTTACAAATTCGCGGCTTTAAAACCTAAAAAGCAACACTTCCAGTAACTATAAACATTTCTATAGCCGAAAGGAATACTAAAAAAAAAAGGTTTCACAAACAATTTTATTACATGTATTAAGTAGCAATAAATAGCAATAGAACAATATTCGCAGTACAGGCACATCTGCGGGACCTATAAGGAATATATTTTTCTAAGCTTCCTGTTTATATCAGAATCCTGACTGACATAATAAACAACCATGTACTATTCCATACAAATCCCATTCTAAACAGTTTTCATACAAAACTACAAATTTTCAAAACATCATCTCTAATATTTATTTCTCCTAATTTGACTGCATATCTCGGTTACAAGTCGTACTCATTAATCATATAGCTGTCCCGCTCTAACTTGTGACGTCGGTGTATTGTTGTCTCGTTCTAGCGCGTTAAGATGCGATGCGCGTACGCAAGCGGCGAGCTCGCGCGTGCCGAGACACAGTTGTTTTTTTCGATTACAAGAAAAAGCATAAAATGAAGTGATTGTTAAAGGTTTGGGCTATTGGATTAGTTTCCGTTCGGTCAGGGCCACTGGCGCGGATCATCTATTGATTAACAAGGAGCCACTCTATCGCCTTCATATTTTTTCTTAACGACAAAAAGAGCATGGTTCGGTACTACTCTAGTGCAAAGGGCTTTCGGCGGATGAAATAATGGATTAATTTGTAGAAGGATCAGCTGATCCTTCCTTTTTCTTAGTCATATTAGATATTTTCTTCGTACATCGACATGTCATGTGTTTTGTATTGATTACATAAATTATTCTATAGTGTTTTTCTATCCTAACATAATACGTCATCCATGATGTAGTTTTGCAAAATACTGAATGCCAATCCAAACTCTATGTCCTAAAAAACAAAACATTAACTTGTTTGACAAGTCTATCTGTATACGTATAGCATTAGAGATATAAATGGTATTGCCTTATGATAACACGTGTTTGTTGGTATTTCAACCCTGAAGTTTGTTTTTTTGGTTAGTTTCTAGGGCACTAAAATTCTAGTTTGAATATGTTTTGATTTTTTACTAATCTAATACCATTATTGCCTAGACAGGCGTTCATTGTTTCGAATCAATTTCCTCTCAAAAATAAGTAAATGTATCTCCAATTAAAGCGGGCTTCTAAGGGCTCGTCTCCACTAGTCTATTTACCCTTACAAGTGGTCACAAGAGGTGTTTTTTGTTTTCTCCCCATAAGTTAGGTGACTTATAAAGGTTGCCTTTTATGATAAAAAAATTGGGAGCGAGTTGATAAATCTTATCCACTACATAGGATTAAAAAAATCCTTGCAAAAAGTACCTAGAAATTACAACCTTCTCCCCTAAGAAATAGAGCCGTAACATTACCTACATAATATATATGAAACACATAATATACGTTACATATTTTCGTCCGTCACGTTGAAGGTTAAGTAAGGGCAGCTTCCCACTGCACGTGCTCATTAGACGCGCGGGTATTCGCGCCGCGTGTGTCGCGCGGTCACGTCGCTAGCACGCGCCGACGCTCGCGTCCATTGTTGTCCGTCGTACGATACGATATTATCTACGAGTATGTTTGTTAGTACAACAGTTTGTGAGGTAAAGCTGTGTTATTAGTTTGTATAGATAGTTGATGGTATTTGATAATATGGGAATTGTATCGAGGATGGGGTTTAAAATCAGTTTGGTTCAAATCTATTTTGAAAAAGTTTTTGGAAAAAGCGATATTAGAAAGATTACTGACAGCAATCAAAGATCCTTCAAAGAATATTTGGATTTGATGACTAAACAGTTTAGCACCAAAAGGGTTTGAGACATGTTTAGGTAGAAAACATAATTTTTCACCGATTTTAAAAACGAAGGAGGTTTCTAGCTTCTGTTACTCATATAATCGTGGACAAATATACATACCAAGTCACTGATATTTATAAGTGGCTGAATCGATTTTCTGTTTTTCAGAAGGGTTAGTTACCCTTAGGAGGCAGATTTTAGTGTATTTACGGATTACTAAATATAGGTAGATGTTAGTTTTTTTTAAATTTTGTTTATTTTGACCATATATCTTTTAAATCTACTTCTAGTACAATGGGCACGAGTCCCCCACAGCGGCATTGCACAGGTTTGCGCTAACTCCTAAAGGTTATTATTATTATAGGCGCGACAACGTGGAGGCTCTATTCGCCGAACCGCGCGTCTCCGCGGCAGGAAGTCGCGTCACGTGGGATGGGTACTCATTGATACATAAATAGTATTTCGATAGTTTTTTTGTGTTGAACCTTTATTTGGAATTTTAGAATGGAATGTTTATTGTGATCGATTGGTTTCGTATGATAATGTGGTTTGTTGTTAGTGGTGATAATTGTTAAGTTAGTTATGAATATGGGACTCGTGTTATTAAATGTAAAAAAAAAGAAATTGTTGAGGTCTTATTAAATTAGAATGTGTTGCTGAAAAATTATTCAGTTTTGAGTTAAAACACTTTTGAGTGCCTCATATAAATATAAATATATCACACTGACTAAGAACTAACATTATACCATCTTATTACTCACATAATACTCAGAACTGTAAAAAACCTTAAACATAAACGAAATTAGGAGAAATATTTTATGTGTTGCAACTTGCAAGATAAAAGTATTGCTTTCACCTATGAACGCGTTGATGTCTTTTATTTGGCCAGTTTCAATAATTTGATGGATGCCCAAATTGTTGACGAGAGGTATCAATATGTTTTATTTACTGTGAAAATATTAATCTGGAACTTTTTTAGATATTTTACTTTTATTTAAGTATGAAGTTTAGTTCTGTTGATATGTTTGTTTTGAGTTATGTCGAACCCAATATTAATAAAACCATATAATTACAATACTTCAAAATACCCTCTTACTCAACCGAATTTACAAACCAAATATTGCTATCTCAGACCAAAACATACAATCTCTTTTTGATCACCTCTACCCAGGAACCAAACACCCTAACCTTTGGCCACTAGACACACACAAACACCAACAACTTCATAACCTATCCACATAAACCCTTTTACAATTCAATCCTCAATATTAGCAGTACCAGTGACTACTGTCTGGTCGGCTCCACAAAGCCGGCGGGCGGTGCGCCTGCGCACGTCGGTCGCACGAGACGCATTAGCATGCGCGCTACATGTCACACCGCTAACGGTAGCCACCTTACGCTAAACTGTACGATCCAGCCGTTAATAGCTTAGTTAAAAGCTTTTATATAGAAATTATTGAGTAAATTATGAGGGGAAAGGTTTTTGAGGTGTCCCTCAAAATGTTAAAGATTAATAAGAAAGCGTTCGTTGGAAGACGATTAAAAAAGTAATGTTGTTTTGTTACTGTGTGACAATGACAATTCAGCTGTGTTGTGTATATTTAAAAGAATTACTACTTCTATTTTTTATGGAATAGGTTTCAAACGAGCAGACGAATCACCTGATGGTAAGTGAATAGCGCCGCTCATGGACACATGCAACACCAGAGGAGTCACGGGTGGGTTGCTGGCCTTTTAAAAAGGAATATGCTCTTTTCTGGGAGGTTTGAAGGTCGTATCGTCGTATGATCTTAAGGGTTATTTATTAACTACAGTATGGGTTTACCTTTGACTATGTCTTGGAATATAGATGAACTCAGTGTAAGTTTATTCCCTAACTGATCTGAAAGTCATTGGGGGAACTACACGTCTAGCATCCACTGCTAACAGTGGACGTCTTGTCCCTAATGACGTGATTGTAGATAATTTTGATATCCAAAATCAGTTCTCTTATATACCTGACCTAAAATTTTTCATTCATATTCATATTCAGAGATAATAAATCAAGCAATGACGTCATAGCTTTAATTCCATAATATACAAAAGCTCTTGTAGTTTTTATACCTACACTCGTTCGTCCTGTCAATACGTTTTGCCTATAAAAGGTGAATAATATTTTGACAGAGCGCCTCCGACTCATATATAATTCATGGAGACAGGTGGCGGCGCAGTCACGACCCATAGACAACGATGCTGAATTTTCTACTACCGGGAAATTGGTTACACAGGACTACAACATTCATTCTATTCGATATCGACAGATTTGTTTGAGCGAAGGAACACGTGTGTGTGTGTATGTTTTTGGTTCTTTTTGCGATGGAACAAAATGTTTTGTATTTTTTAGTGATGACGGTTACTGAGAAGATGAAAAGTAGTATGACTCATAAGAATATCAAAGCAAAATAATTGGCAACGTCTTAAATAGTTAATAACAAAGGTAAGAAGAACTAAGAACTCAATCTTGTATCAAAATCTGTGATTTGTCTCGTCAATCCCAAACTTAATTCCATAAATTAAAATGACCCATCGAATCATCCCTCCGCCTTCTTTCTCACAGTCCAGATGTTCCCATACATCATATTATAACATAAAGTCAACGACCCTAAAAATTCCACAATTCCAAACAAAATTACAGGGGCCACAAGCGTTCGTCGCCCAAATGACACGCCCGTGACGGCCAAATGACATAATTGTCAAAATAGTCACTGCACTGACAGCCGCACGTGACATCCACACCCGACAGAGACAAACATACACAAACCCCCCAAGATTGACAAGGACAGAAAATGGCGCGTCGGTGTCAATTATAGGCGGGGAAAGAGAATTAGAGAGGAGAACATGCCGGTTTCAAATTTGGAACCGTTTTGTTTTAAATCGATAAATTGTTCGATTTCGTGTTCGATTGCGTGTGGTCGATATTTCTAAGAATAATTGAATATCAATATTAAGTTATGATTCTATACTATTAAAATGATTACCGTCGAGTGAATGAATTCTGATTCATTCATCGCTCAAATGCGAAAATACTTCACGGTGATATTTCATAATAAAGAGCATTCTATTAAGCGACATTATTATTAAATACGGGCCACAATTTTATGTGCACATTTATTAGTGTGGTATAAGAAAAATCGGTCATATATTTGCGGGTCGCAGTCCTGCCCTTTCGACGCCTGTCGTGCATAAAGTCCGTGATCATTTCTCCTAATTATACGTGTGGCGAAGAGGGCAGGGACTTTTGGTTCGATGTGGGTGTTCGAAATATGAAATTACGAGTTGGCGCGAACGTGTGACAATGTTTTCTTTTTTAATAATAAATGGAGACATTGATTGCTGTTATTATGCCTAATGTGCCTACGTATGAACTATAAAGTTTTTTAATCACCAAAGAGGTTGGGTGCTTTGATTTTTTTAATGGAATTCACAATGATAAACGGGTAATATTTATGGGTTTTGAAATAAAATGTGAAGTAAGGAGATGTCACGCATTCAACGGTGTGTCGTGAAAGAGGGATAATTTTATTTATCGCTTTATAATGAGCATGTTTACACACAGTGTTAAAACCGGAGCCATTTATTTTGTAATATAAATAATCTGAATCATTTTGAAAGGTGGCGATAATGTATTTTATTTTCCGTTTAAATATTTTAGTGGATTGTGAACTTGGAAGCGCAAAATGTAAGTAATGATGATCAAAATATTGTTTTATACCCATTTTAAGATCAAGAACACTATTCCTAATGGCGAAAAATATAATTTACTTGACTATTTTGATATTCTCCTTCTTCTGAATCTTGTATATTTCTATAAACTGCTCACTATAATATAAGTTTCCTCTGACAAACAGCTTGTGAAGTAAATGAGTACAAATGTATTGCGGATGTATGTTTCATCCACGGTTCAATTCTTGCTTAAATAGAGCTCCAAGGTGTGTGAACTGACGTCAAAATACACGTCTAATGAACTTTGCCTCAGTCGGGAATATTTGTATACGCAGACTGCTGAAACTGGTCAAATGTTATGGAACTTTATGGTTTTGTAATAAGGTTGGAAGTTAATTGAAGAGTTTTGTGGTTTTCTGGGTAGCTTGATGTGCTGTTTTCTTAAAAAAATGGATGGAAGAGGATTAGGGTTGCATTTAATTTAAGCCCTTTATTTGGCAGTTGCGTTTGCATTTACTGGACTGAGGAGATCGATTTGAACGTACGACTACTCGTAACTTATTCAAATCGAATACTCATGTCTTTTGTTTTTCATAAAGACGAACGTAGGTTTTGTTATGTGTACCTAACACACATTTGCGTCTATTTACATTATAAGTTCCATGTTTAAGGAGTCAAGTCTATCATAGACAAGGACCAATTTGCAAGTCGTGACCCATCGCGTGATATCATACTAATTCAAAGTTATAGACCATAAAACCAGAGCATGTTGACTTAAACAAACATAATTAAAGACTATTAAATCACCGCTGACCCGCCATTAATCGATTCAACGAACTATCGTTATTAGAATCAATTATTTTATAATCGATAAAAAAATCGAGACACACGGAAGCTACACTACGGCCAATTATAGTGAGATAAAAAATCGATTGGTTACGATTATGACGGATCGGTTAATCGATTCATGCTTTCGACGTAAGTAGGGGAGGTATGGGAAAATTGCTTACAGGTCAACTTTCTTAATCACAATGTGTAATGTAGGCGGGTTGTGTATGTGTGTGTGCGTTTTTTGTTGTGTGCGTGAGCTGCTATGGACCTTGTTGGAAAGAGGTGAAGTGCTGCGATTACAAGAAAAACTGTGTTTACTTAGTGCTGAGGTCAACTGTAGGAAAACCGCGATTACTTCAGAGCATCGATTTGCAATGTACAACTGTAATTACAGCACAGTTTTCAGATTAAATGCAAATGTATCCTAGAAAAATATTTATTCAATGTTACCTAGATTCATAGATATCGCAGCCGCTTTTAATGAATGAATATCAAGTATTAAGTCCGAAGAAAAACGTCGACCAAACGCTTCAACCGTAAAATAACCTTCGATTGTCCCCAAAAATACTTCCAATCAATTTCCTGTGCCAGCCATTAAGTAAAAAAAATAAAAAGAAAAAAAAACACGTATAAAAAGGCAAAGTTCGCCGCCTATAGACCATTTCTTCGGGGTCATAGCACCCAACAGGAAGTGGCGTTGCGGGTCGCCGCGCGCGCGCTCGCCTCTTACGAAAAATAATTCTCTTCTAGGTATAACACATAGCCAGTCAATCGTATAAGTGTACGGTTAAAGAGGTTTTATACTTTTGAATCTTATTGTTTTTATCGAACTACGTGATAATATGACGTGATGTGCGAATGTCGAAAGGAGAAAACTTAAAACGTTTTTCCATTCATTCGATATAATTGTTGCGTTTAAAACTCCGAATGAATGGTTTGTTAATGAAGATGAAAGAGTAGTATTTTGATTGATAAAATTGTGTGCCGTATTATAACTTCCATATTTGTATTATACAGAAAACAATAATAATTTCTCAGTTGACAGATGTTGTTTTTTTAAATCGTGTTCCTCGCACGTTGAATGATATCATTCGTTGAAAAACTCGCGTTATTTTGTGTTTGAGATGTGAGATTATGATGCCATTTAAGTGACTTGATTGGAGTGATTTGTTTCTTATCTTGTTTTTGTAATTTTAAGGTATATTTTGGAACGGTGTACGGTACAATTCTTGTTCTTAATCGCGTGGTATAGACTCGATATGATTGGGATAAAACTCTCAATATTTTCTTCTTATTTTGTATATTAGAAGTACAAGACGTCCACTCTCCCTACATTTTCCTTTCGACGATTTCTCTCGATAGTTAATTTAGACACTGGTCTAACTAAGTTGATTATTAGTACTGAGGCTACCATCAAAATTAGCAATTAATATTAAAACAATTTGCGCTACCTATAGCTTAGAGTCTGAAATCACCTACCACTTCTCTACAAGAAAAAAAAATAGAATTAAAAAGTGAAACACCACCAGCCTTGAACTATTAAGTGTGGGTTCGTGTGAACCTCCTAGTACACGGAAGTTCACGCTCGGCAGGTCACAAGCCTACCTTGTGTTTACTGAACCTACCTATGTCACTAATTGCAAACCCTTTGACAGTTATTAGGACATTTTCCGACGCGACCGCCATCTATGCAATTACTGTTAATTAGTTCTGCGTTCGAATTAGTCTGATTTGTGAGAAGCTTGGTAAAGACATTCAGGAATGCGTATGTACAGAGTTATATACTAGCTCCAATAGTTTTCGTGATAAATAATAACATATTTTTTTAATTTTCTAGAGAGACGTTTAATTTCAACGTTTGGTATGTTTAGGCATCTTTAATTACACCAATTTTATTATTTGTGTTTTTTTGTATCGCAAGCACTGGTCGTGCACCACACTCCTTTCATATCAACCCAATATACTTCAAGGTAAGTCAAACAAATAAGTAATTATATAACTGTAATCACATTACTGTTTATTTGGACGTCTGTTCGTCAATCACGGTGAAACTACTGAACGAATTTTGATGAAAATGTTTATACAGACAGGATATGAGCTGATTTGGGTGATAGGATACATTTTATCCCATGAGGACACGGGCGAAGCCGCTTTAAAATAATGGGTTGGGTCAGGACCCTTAGAAAATTATGGAGAGCATAGTAGCTTAGTTTCAAATAAAATATTGATATCTACAGAAGACTGTTAACTAATCCTAAGTCAGTGAAGAAAATACCATTAAAAGATTTATGTTAACCGACTTTTTTCATTAATATTCTCAAAATATAGGAAGTTACACCACCAGGGTCGTAGTCCGCCGACCTCATAACAGCTAAAAACTATATAAATATGTAACTCAATCAGTGTACAGTTAGGGTCCGTCATGGGAATGCGCGTCTCATGCATATTGCACTAGTTCGCCATAAAAATTATGTTTTACTGTAGTAATTATACGTCAGTTTACAATTAGCAATGCTAGAGGGTAGCGGCGCGTGTAAAATCTCTGCTGGCGTGTTTTTTTTATTTTAAGATAGGATGTAGGTACCTTTGTATGGGAATCTGTGAGTTATAGATTGGTATTCGGTTTGTTTTGTTTGTTTCTTTTGTCTGTTATTGATGATGTGTGGATGGAGTTATTGTGATAATGGTGTAGAGTTCTTTTGGTTGTCGAATGAGTTGAAAGGAAATTGGGAAGTCACGGGTCTAACTAAATGGTTGAGATATATCTTAAAAAATAATATACAAAAATTCGAGTTCATTCGTATCATTGAAATAAGAAATCATAAAATAATATTACTAAGAATAAACATTATTTGTAGATTCAATAATAATAATCTTGATATATTTAATCTGTGCTGAAAACTCTGCAGATATTTCTATGACATGTCATCATGTCATTTACATGACAACAACGATAAACAGAATAATTAGTTTAGGTTTCAATGTTTTCCTTCACTACATATCCATGGTGTAAAGAAACTTAGAAAACAGAGACTTATGAAAAGGGAGAATAGAATTGCTTAATAAAAATAAAACACAAACTATTGTAGCTTGAAATTACAGTAGTACCAAACGAAAGAAAAAGCATGAACAATTAATACCTTGTCAAATTAACATAAGCTACACATCAACCATTTAACGCCAGCTCACTAATTTTGTCTGCCTATCGCCCCTTGCATTAACAGAACCACTCTAAAACCAACCCTACAACTTTAACATAAAGCACAAAATCATATACAAACCGAGGAGATATATGGATTTTTATACAACGATCATTCATAACCGTAACATTAAAGGAATCGCAACTTAATTTTCAGAACTATATGGTTGTTTTTAGACTGATATTTGGTGGATATGGGTGGTTATGCTCAGTTTAATTAATAGATGCAATTATTAAAAAAAAAAACTAGTGTAAAATATACACAGCGATCATATCACACGGTGTTTATTCGTTGTTTTGTAAACACTTTATGTTTAGACATGTTAGATTATCATAATATTTTGTTTGTGCTGTGTAAACTTTAAGCCGATCGTGTTTGTATCGACGCCGCGCGCCACGAGTAGCTGAGGTGCATTAGTTTATGTATCGCCCACTAATTTTATATCAGACATTTGTTTATAGTATTGAGTTTTGATGAAAAATAATTCAATTACTTCTTCTTCTGTAAAGTCGGTTTCAGAAGATTCTAATTTCTATGTTTCCTGATGGGTATAACTTGGGTGTCTTGAAAGCCCGAATGAATAGGTTCACACGTGCTCCAGGCGAGATAGCGGCAAAATATTGGCCCATCAAATAAAAAAAAATATGTTACGTTAGTACAAGAGTGATTGCCAATAAAGGTGCAATCTATGTTCCTTATTTATTTTCATGTTGAGAGAGGTTAGGTTAGGTTAGGTTACACTACATGTAGTGAATGGTGTGATACTTGAACTTGGTTTAGTGTCATAGGTGCAAGCAGTAGTTTAATTTATGAACTTTAATAGTTACTTCATTTTTAAAGATAGAGCTCTTAGTACTTAATTTTATTATCAAGAATATCCATCGCGACATTAGTATAACTGTTTGCTCTGACTAGTGAACTAACTGACAGCAATTCAAGTCATGTGTATTTTTGTATTTCCAACGCAACATTAAAAAAAACTCAGAATAAATGACGAAACATCCATTGCTTCCGCCTTCACAACCCAGAAGCATATAATTAACCAAGTTCATCGTTGAACTGTAATATTACAATTAATTTAATTTAAATTGGCGACACTGCAATTAAGACGGTCGTGAAAGTAGCTATACAATGGCGGAATGCTCCCACGAAACATCTTGTCGTGTCACCTACATACTGACGCTTTGTAGATCATGGTTACACATTAGATTTTTGGTGCAGGCTTTGGTTGATGGTTAGGTAGTCTTTATTTCGTTTATCTGAGGAGATCTGAGAATCTGTTTCTAAGTATTTCTGAGGCTCCAAAGCTGCGGACTGCATAGTGGGTTACTGAGGCTCTGGCTCGAAAAGCAAGAGTGGGAACGGGGTGGTTTTTAGTCAGAAAGAATCTGACATACCCTCTCGTCTCGCTTAAGGCGGGAGAAGGCTTTGGATGATTTTCGCCCCGCAAAAAAGTGTTTCTGAAGCTTGAGGTTGGGTTAAGAGTTATATTCACTATTTCATGTACCTTGTCCGTCTTACTAGGAAAGGTAATGTTACTAAGAGTATTTTGCAGTCCCTATAAGACATTTAGCTACTTCACAAAAGAGAAGTGTTTTATGTCACAACACACGACTTCTCTTTTCTATATCTTTAACAACCGAATAAACTTCCTATAACCGAAGAAAACGAAACTCCTACCATCCTCTACATTCAAACTGTCAAATAGGACATAACTTACGATCCTTATCATGCTACCCCAAGTCTTAGTTTCCGTCTACCGGCAAAGGGGTTATAGCAATGATTAGAATTTCAACTAATTCTCAGCCTAGCCGCGGACCAGGGAATGTTAGTAATATTAGCATATTCTCACGGTCGACCCTTCCGAGGTAAGCAAAAAGAACGGTTAATGGTTACTAACGGTTGTTGTAATCTACATAAATATTAGCCTATGATGTGTAAAATATGTTCTTAAGATTTATATTTTTCTCATACCATCTGGATCTAATATACGGTGCTTGCAAACTGAATTGAAAACCGATGGGTTCATCTCTTTCATTTTTCAAAATAGTTTTGGGTTTAATAAATCGGTATAGATTTTTTGAAAAGGGTAAAATCATCTAATGTCTTCTCTCGCCTTGGGCGAAGCGAGAGGAGAGTCAGACTTTACTGACCACCCCGTTCCGGCTCTTTCTTTTCGAGCTGGAGCCCCGGTAAATCCGGTAGGTAGTCCGCAGCTCCGGAGTAATCAGTATGGTAAGGTGATTTTCTGTAATTCTGAGTGATCACGACCACTTTTCTTAAAACAAACTTCAAAAGTCCATAATACAAAATAAAGTAATCCAGATTCCATACACGATATAGCAGATCATGTTAGAAGATTGCTGCTAAACCTTGGATCCATCACAATAGACCATCAAACTACAGTATACCCCGCAGTACAACAACGCCAGCAATTTCCCTCCCAACCTTTTACCTATGAACCGTTCATTACAACGTAGAAGGAAGTCATAATAATAAGTCATAGTATCTCAATCACTGATTCGACTCCGGCGCAGCGCGATGGTGCGTCCCGTCGCGGGTGGCTGCGCGCGCAAGTGGAGCAAAAGGTGAAAGAACAAACTGAACGCCGCGTGCGCCTGCGCCGGTCGCCGGTGAAACTCGCGGGTAACGTGTAGGCGGCACTAACTATGATTTATGTGATTAATTTTCATATATGTTTTGTAGAGATTCTGAAGAGGAAATTTTGTTGAGATAGAATAGTTGGTGTGAAAGAGATGACGATACAGTTTTTGGTAAAGATTCACACCTAGATCAACGCTTAGTCCATCTCAAACTTTAATACTTTTAGCTTCTGTTGCACGTAACTTAATTTAAATGCCCCTGTAACTCTTTGAAGGCTTATCTATTTATACGCTAAGTTGGCTCATGAAATAGTGAGCTTCGAAACTCGTGGGCGGGTAAACACAACACCAATTATATATTATTTATTTATTTAGAAAACATATTTCTAAATGCTTCGATAGTCTCAGGATCTTACGTAAAGAACTTATATTGAAATTGGAATGAAATGAACTGAAATTTTCAGGAAGTCATAAATTGTCGCTGAAGTTGATAACATATGATATGAATTAACTTAATTTTATTATTATAATGAATATGGTAAGATTATACTCCGTGTAACTAATACTTAAATAGGTCTGTTTTTTTACTATCAGTACGCTTAGTTTAGGTCATTCGAGCCTACCAATGAGACACGTTTCTGTGTTTTAAACTCGTACTGAGGATACTGAATCAATTTTGTAGAAAAAACATCTCTCTCATCTCACAGACATAATATCTATCTCTATCGTAGCCTCACCACTTACATATATCTAAGTTTAACCACAGACCCTTAAATCAGAGAATTACATACATATCTCAAAGTTATACTAGACGGTAATTTTAATCATTTCCTTTTACCTCTGGCTAGAAATAGCGAGGAACGCACAAATCTACCTCCCGCCTCGTAACTCCGCCCACGTAAGAAAATCCAAGAGTTATCTACCTATATATTTATGTACTTATAGCTTTATCAAAGTACTATCTCTCTAGTTTCTCTTGGTTCGGTTGTTGCTTATTGGGTATCGGTTTTCGAATTATGAAGTTTAAAATGTTGTTACTGGGTTTGAATTGAGAATGTTTTTATAGGAATGATGGGTTAAGCGGCAATTTTTCGACAGTACTTTGTCTACCATTTTTTTTTATATTGTTAGTACATTTTATACGTGTCTGTGTGTGATGATAAGTAATGCTTCATTACTAACAATTATTACCAACCCCAGCTTAAACCAAATCTATATTTATATGGATATATTTGCAAACTGATTCACTTGAAATGAAATACAAAATTCATGATCTTTTACATATAATTGAATGATTTACAAACACAGCTTACGGGTTTTTATTAAACTTTTACGTATATCATGTAAAATATTAAAATCTTAATATTATTTAATCACTCAGTTTTAACCCAAAAACATACGTATTTACTTCAATATCAACAATCAACATACAGAAAACCGAGTAAACTAAATGAAAATGTAAAGCAATCGCTCGGAATCGGCACAGGAGGGCGGGTGGCGACCCGCGCCCATTGCCCAACGGTCTGCTAATGGAATTCATTGAAACGACCTCCGACACCGCTCACCGCTGATTCATATTTATGAACATCTTCTTTTATTGCCTACTTCTGGACTTGTGTCCCAATAAATAATAGTTATATGTGTAATACTATGTCTAAAGGAGGTGTAGATATCGTTGTAATAGAGACAGAAAAAAAGAAAAAGTATTAATAGTTTAAGTTTTCTTTGGCAACAGGTCAGAGAATAATCTGGTGGAAAATTGGAGTTTTAAATATTGTTCACTTGTTCTATTTTTTACCATCGTGTTTTGTCAACTTGTTAGACAAGAACTAAAGACTATTAAACGAACTGAACTGAAGAGAATATGCAAAAAATCTTAACAAAACCAATAACCAACCAATCACAAAAGAAATCCAACTACAAAATACATAAAACCGTGAGTGTTAAACACAAACTAGAATTGTCCGTTCCCAATTGTTCGTCACAATTCGGCCAAGGGTTACTAGAATACGAACTTTGTAAAAACAAACTAATTCTAGCATAATCACATTTGACAAAGCACTTCACACAGCGTACGTAAAGCCGGGTGCACAATAACAGTGCCCTTCTGTCGCAACATGCACTTTTTTACGCAATATTCGTACGTTGCAATCGTCGTGCGAACCTTTTCTTGTTTTACAGTTTCATTGTCATGTGCCAACGATTTATGAATGTGTGTGAGCTCAGCCTTAATTGAGATTGGCTAGATATTATATTGCGAAACAAAATACTTAATTTGTGTGCGATAAGTTGGTGAGTTTTGACCGCTAGATAGGTCGATGACTTTTGTTTAAAGTAGCTAGAAGTTTAGTGCTGAATTCTCACGTTGTGCTGTTGTTTTCATGTCTGTTTGAAAATAGAATTACTGATTTACGTCAAACAGTTTTGTTTTTCTTGGTATGATGATAATATTAAATGCTCTTTGTATCTAGCTTTAGATATGGTTTTATGTGTTCGTAATTTGGTGACTTTAATGTAATTTTCCTGTAGTTATTGTGTATGGTTATGTATGGGCTTAATCCTAGTTTTCAGGTAACATTTTTAGGAAGTTTATTTCAAATGAATGTTTACCACACGTTCTAAACACATATCTACGTTCGAAGGCAAAAAATTAGTAAAACAGACTAAAAAAAAATACCAAAATTGTCTCTTTACAGCTACAGGTTGTTGCTAAATTTGAAATTCAAAAAAATTAAAACGAAACTTAACTAATCGGATTACAGACGGTGACCTCAACTTTAGAAAGGTAAATTACTGCGGTAATTAAGAAAAAAACGGTCGGTACATATGGTCGTGCTCTAACGGCTATTGTCTCGGGGAAAAAATATTCTTTATACGTACTTAGAATAGTTTTTATCAGATTTTCGCACGGTCCAACACTTAACTGTTCATATATACAGCGTGTTCGGTTACCGCGGTAAATTTACTGGTAATACGGCAAAAATATAGTTAAAACCGCGCAGTAACTTATTCTTAATTAACAGCTATTTAAAGTAAATAGTGTCTAGTTGGTTAAAAGTTTTACTGGTAAAATGTAATGGTTTATTCAAATTTTTATAATGACGATGAGAGATTTTTCCAGATTTAATGTCTTAATTTCTTTTTGGTTTATTTTAATTCTCGTGTCACAATTGTTGGTACTTTCATATAATAATATGATAACTATGTCATTACAAATATGTTTCCCAAGAGAAGTGCTACGTAGCATTTATTAAGGTAAATAAACGTACACGCAGAGTAACCAATTACGCAGAAAAAGTACGGTCCAGACGTAAAAATATATCTAAAAATATTTTTAAGCGTCAGTAATTAATGCAAAGCTACGTTTCATAGACAATAACACACACAGGTACACACATACGTGCAGATTTACCAATTATACATAAAATGAACGGTCCAGAGGTAAAAAATATGTAGACACAATATAAAAAATACATTTTTAAGCGTCAGTAATTAATACAAAATTACGTTTTAAAAACAAAATTACCCATATTACACCCACAAATTCACAATTTTCAACAAAATTTCCAAACAACCTGTATATATTTCAATGTGGTAATTAATAGGTTTTGCGCCACAGTTGCGCCAGAGTTGCAGACCTATCCTTGGCTGCCAGCTCCCGAAATATGCCCTGAATATACGACCTTGTGCCTATTTATAGTCCAAATTCTAGACATTACGGTTCATTGTGCAAAGGTTTCGTTGCTATGACATAATGCAAGCTTTGATCTCTTTGGCGTTACATTTAAGGTGTAATCTTGCTGTCACTATGTTGGGGATTTGCTGAGGTTTTCGTTCTTATATGTTTTCTTATTGCATTTCAAGGAAAAATGTGTAAGTTGGCTGAAAAATTTTTGTGTATTTAATATTTCAGCTAGCTATTTTAATATTTCTAGCTGTTTTGTTTTTAGTAAATAGAACAATCTATTTTAGACTTATGCAATATACCTACTTATGATAGCAAGTTTTACACTTAATTTATTGTCGATTTTCTGTAAATCACAACATTTTTCAGCCTTGTATTAAGCTGACTAACTACTATTATTATTTAAGTAAGTACCCATAAAAGGTTCTTATTTCTTTGCGAAAACAAACAGTAATTTAAATAAAAATTATTCCATAAATTTCGCACCGTAAAAAAAACTTTCTATTGCACAAATAACTTTTTTAAAAGTCCCGTTAAGTATGAACTTCGTACCTATGTATCGCATAACTTATTCGTATTTTTTTTTAATATCCTTCTTTGTCCATAGACCAAATTCTAAGTACCGGGCGTCGGTGCTGGTTGTGCATACAAAGTGGGGTAGGCTGACACGTGACACGACTTCCGCTCCTTGGGCCATCAGCTGATGAATTCCTTTAGCGTTCGTTTGATTAGTGGGATATTTGAACTTTTGTTCTCCTATTATTTTGATAAATTATTGAAAATAGAATATTTTTATAACTATCGTGAGAAATACTAAATTAAATGGCAATAAGTAAATTAATGGAGGATAGCTCTACTAGTTTGGAGTCACAGTGAGACTCGGCGACTTTAAGTTAAAATAGAATATTATTATTTATAAAGAAAAACTAAATTGTTTGTAAATTAAATACATAAATAACTGAAAACTAAACAACGTGTTCAGGTAGGTCTTTAAAGGTTTTGATAAAATAATGCGGTTAAATATTCGCACAACTTGCAATCACTCGCCCAACGAGATCGTCGTGAATATTATGGAAAATTATAGGTAGAAGGTAGCCTATAATCCAGGAATCGACCGTCATTGACTGTTGTTTGACGTAAATTAAAGCCAAATCTTACATTTTTTTATCTAAATATTGACATCCCCACCAGGA
This sequence comes from Spodoptera frugiperda, assembly GCF_023101765.2. NCBI lineage: Eukaryota > Metazoa > Arthropoda > Insecta > Lepidoptera > Noctuidae > Spodoptera > Spodoptera frugiperda. The sequence goes on along the minus strand of NC_064221.1, from coordinate 6,283,554 downwards.
AAATAGTTTAATGAGTAATTTATAGTTAAGTACTATTTCATTGTACTTACAGATAACTAGATTATTATTTATTAGTCTATGATAAGCTCATTAATATCTGTCTTGTTAATCCGAGTTCTATATATTAATAGTTAGAAGGAAATTAGTATTGCGTGTTTCAGTTCAGTATTGGCACAGCCATATTTAATGTATCATAAAATAAATAATAACTGGCTTTATATAGCAGTTTCCATTTACTTGTAACCTAACATTTTCGCTAGATTATCATAAATTACATACCGTTAATAAACGATAACTGTCTTACGGTTAGATTAAACGAAAATATCCTTTATGTACATAAGACTAGAGTCTAGGTTGAATGCAAATGTGTATTAGTGGTTTTCTACACATTAAGTTCATTGTTTGTAGTGAAAAGATTTTCTCACGTAAAAAGGAAAACTTGTGTGTTGAAACTAGTTGCGACACGGGCGTTGCGTGTTGTATGGTACGGCGTGCAGTGAATGGCACGCCGCGCCACGCCGTGAGGTCATAGTGCGTTGACATATGGATACAATTTGTTATAAATTATAATAACTAACTATAGCTAAGCCTAACCACCGGTAACTTGGACCATGCTCCCGCTACTGGTGGGCTCCTATTTTGATTTTGTATTTCATAAGTAATATTTAAAAATAGAATTTTAGAGAATTTTAAATAAATATATGTCACAATTAAACTAAATGAGGTTTTATTCTAGTATAGTATTTTATGCGGCGTTGTCTATCATTGATATTAAATAGTCAGGTTTAAAATTAGATTGTTGATGCAAAGACGTTTTCCTAATGCATGTTGCGTATTTATTTAAATACGGTCATTTGTTTCTTGGGCAACTTAACTCTATGTGTAAATTTTCTTGTACCTGTAGTACAAGAAAATTTGTATTAATTAACTTATAAACAAAATAATTAGAATACTGACTGAAGCTAAAATCATACAAGCAAACAAGTCAACATTTTCGTTTCAGAAATTCCATCTTTAACATAACATTTTTAGCGCCTGTTTCACCACCTTCAAATAAGTGCCCGATAAACTTAAGTGACAGATAGTGCATACAAATTACGTTCTTAATTCAAAGTTATCTGATATATAGCGGCTATCCAGACATTGTGAAGAATCAAACAACCGTGAGCAAGTCAACATTTTCATTTCAGAAATTCCATTCGTATAATAACTTATAGTCTTGTTCAGAACACAACATCTTTATACTTTTAATTCATACAAAACCAAGTCGCAGTAACATGAGATACGCTACGACAGAGTTGCTGAAAAAATCACATAAATTAATGTCGCATGACATTGACTGACATAATTATGACGCCACTGAAGGGCAGTCAGGATGAAAAACTAGAAGATGGAACGTTTAAGGCATACCTAGTTATTTTCCATTTTCCTTATATACCTATACCTATTTGTGCTGTAATTTTCTCGTTATGCTAATTACAAGATGCGATTAAATACACCTCTTCATTAAATGTTAATATATCTTGATAAGAGACTTGTAAATAAGTTGTAAACTTGACCGGTTTTTTAAATTGAGGTAGGTATTTTAATTAAAAAGAAACTTAGAAGGTTTTAAGCGAGATTTTTCATTTTTTCTGTGTTTATTTAAATTAGTAGCTGTTCAAAAATCGAAGCATTTATAAGAATAACAATTGCTATTATGTACTTAATTGTACTAGTGCCCGCCCCAATTTAGTATGGGATATATTATGCATGTTTTATACATATAAAACATTCCTCTTGAATCACTCTATCTATTAAAAAAACACATCAAAATCCGTTGCGTAGTTTTAAAGATTTAAGCATACAAAAGGAAATAGCGACAGAAAAAGCGAATTTGTTTTATACTATGTAATGATTGCATGTGGTACAATTTCATTTTTGAAAAAATCAAACTAAATAAATATTAAAAATAAGGTTTTGACAGAAAAAATGGCGGGCTTACGTAGCACCACAGATAATAAAAAAAAACATGGCGGCGATATTACAACTGCACAGATTATAACCATCGCCGAAACATGCACGCGTCATGAAGAAACTCTCAACATATGATTGTGAAACGAGTGTGGGCGGTACTTGTATGTATGTACAGTGAAACTATTAATCATAGCGAGCTTAATTGAAGACGATACGATTCTACAACGCTAATATACGAGGGAAATAATTGCATATGTCGGCCATTAACGAGCGGTTACATTTTGAAACGTAACGCTTACTAACTACTGTTCTTTGTGGTATTAGTTTCATGAATACTGTTGTAGAACTTTGTTTCAGAATTTTGAAGAATGTTTTGTTTTTGTAAGTTCTTTTACTTAGCTTCACTGACCGACAGACTGGCGGAGGTTTCATAATTGCCCAATAAAGGATTAATGGAAATAAATGCTTTGGCTTTGTCTTTCGTTTTATTTAAATAACCTATAAATTGCAGATTCATGAAAAAGTAAGTTTTGAACAACTGTCGAGCGTGAAGATTAAGGCAAACCTTTCGTAGAGAAGGTTATCTTCCAGCTAGACAAGTCATTAGATGATTTTCTCCCTTTAAAATCTATGGTCCAGTAACTCTTAATACGAGTTTGCTTTATACATATTTAAAGTAATAAACGAGATTTTTTTATTATTATAAGCTGAACTAAATATTAAGCTTATTATTTGTATAGGTTTTTGTATTTTCAGCAAACCCAAAGCATGGACATGCCATTTTCATAACCTTCATAACTGAAATCATTCCATAAACCCTTTAAAACACCAACAACAACGCCTCGGTACTACAAAGTACGCTTCAACTACACACAAGTGCGAACCAAATAATTACTCGTAGGTATCATCAAAAGGCAGTGTGAGATGAAAATCCACGAAAAGATTTCCCCTCGACCGAGCACGTAGCGATGCGTAGAGACGTGAGCTCAGAGCGGAGAGTCGAACGGATCTTGCCACAGCCTCATTAAAGATTCTAGGTCGTTCTGCAATCGTTAATTAGCAAGATAAGTACTGTATTAATTGTGTACGCCATTGGAGCGACTATCGCGCCATCTTGTGGTGAGCGGCGTTAGGTTGAGTTCAGATGTGAGACTTTTTTGTTTTGGGTTTAGGTGTATGTTTGTTTCTGTTTGTAGGTACATATGTATTTTTTTTACGATATGTGACGTGGAAATAGGTTGTTGATATAAGAAATCGCAATGAATATCCAACAAATTAACGGAAACTAAACAATAAGCATATAACTACAAAAAATTTACGCGATATTTTGTTCATCTTAATTATAAATACGAAAATTTTACAGTTTATGTATTTGTTCCTTAATCACGTAAAAACGGCTAAAAATATCGGTATGAAATTTGGAACAGTGGCAGATTAATTATGGTCTGGGCAAACGCGGGCAAATCCGCAGGCAGAAACTAGTAAATAATAAGTGGTTTATCTTACTGACCTGTAACCACAATAGTACAATATAAGAGGTGTTAAGTATATTTTACGTCAAAAACAATAAGTACGATTTCCTGCCCAAACGCAAACATTCACCATTATCAGTCGTGTGGTCTGAACACGCCGTTAGCAGGATAAAATTTCGTGTTTTGTTTAAATCTTACATTTTATTCAGTGTTTAGTACGAGGTCACACATTTACATTCAAGCTTTTGAAATGTACTCCTTTTAATAGATATTCATGATACCATTAAGATTTTAGATGTTAGGTAACTATCTTACTATATACATATACCTATTACCTGACGTAATTGACCTCATCATTAAACTAAGATAAATTAAACTTCAGCACCTTTTTTTGTGTGGGGTGGAATCATCTAATAACTTCTCTCGTTCTGAGTGAGGCGAGAGGAAGTGTCAGACTCGTACTGACTAAAAACCACCCGTTCCTTCTCCTGCTTTTCGAGCTGCTGCCCCGGTAAACCCGCTAGATAGTCCACAGCTCCGGAAAATTTAGCACCTAGCACCTTACGTTTTTTTTTTCAAAAGTATTACCGAATTATAGACCAATAATAGTTTTTAATATGTAGTAAGTTGTCGGAAACTTAAGCACCTACAAGTATTATATTTTTTCAAGAATATTAACCGATTATGGACCAATAATAGTGTTTAATAGTAAGTGATTACTGCATGGTTAGGTACCTACAAGAGCTTATCGTACAACAAAAAATACTGAACTGTTTTGTTTCATTGACACGAACCTCGGAAAATTTCAAGTTTCATTCAACATCCGTTGTACAAGATTTGTTTTTATTTGTTGTTTATTTGCGAGATATTTTTACTCGTAATTTAAATAAGTTTTACCGGCGTACTCAGAGTCATTTAATGGTTACTTAATCCAGTCCTTAGCAATTGTTTTCGGAACGAAATTACGACTATGGAATAGTTTGTCTGCAAAGTTGACTTGATGGCTGGGCAACTGGCGTCTCTGCAGCTTGGTAGCAGGTTCAATTCCCGCACGGAGCAACTCTTTGTGTCATTCACAAATTGTTGCTCCGGGTATCATGTGTATGTGAAATTGTATGTTTTTAAAACACAGGAAAAAATGCTAGTGCGGGGCAACGTATAAAAATAAAATTTAAGTAATCATTAATTTAAGTAATCATGTCTCTGAGTACGGTAGTAAGGTTAATTTATTGTAATACCAAGTACATAATTTAACCAACTTTTGTATTTTTATTTGATTAACAGCCACAATTAAAATGCTAATCTTATTATTGTAATAAACAAAAAATATATTACAACTGTCTTACTTGACGATGATATAATGCAAACGTCAGCTTAAGTACCTGAAAAAAAAATAAAGTTTATGTTAAAATTATGTAAATTAAATAAAAATTAATTAATTCTCATTAACAATGATACGACAACAACCCCTATTACTACGAAATAATGGCGATAATTACATAAAGACGATTTATTTTTCTTTTTATTACAGAATTATTATTTAATTGTTCTAAGAAAATGTAACTTAACATTAAATAACGTATTTTATGAGATAAATAAATAAAATAAAGTGGATTTTTTAATTATTTTCCTGATTCCATAACGGTAATCGTATAGATCAGTAATTATTGTAATACTGACGCGTGAATACTGAAATTCTACTTAATTTTAAGACGTACTTAAATATCGTGCTATCTCTGTCATTTATAAATGATTTATAGAGACAGAACTATTCTTGAGAGTATTTTAAAATTAAGTTTGAGTATTTGACCATGAGACCCTAGATCACCCTAAGAATCACAAAATTATGTATATTAGTGATCTTAATTGGCTCAGTATAGGGGCGATTTTTCAATGTTCCTGACGATTTTTTTTTTATAACAATATCGAACTCGATACATGTCTTAATGAAATGTACCTAAATAGGAATTTCATTTTTTAAGTCTTTGACTGTCAATCTTGAAGGCAAATCCTCCGCTAACGTCAGTCATCGGTGACCACCACGGCGTTCAATGTGTTAAATACATTGTTTTTTCACCGATTTCATTTTTTTTATTGTATTAATACTGATTGCAGAAAGCAGTTCTCCCGGACAGCTAGATTGAAATAATAGCTTTGACTTTGAAATAAAATAGCGCAGTAAGTAAAGGTGAGATCGTGGTAAAATTGGAAGATAATATTCTTAAAGATTTACCTTTAATTACAGTCAATTATATAATTAAGAGGATCATAAATCAGGTATTTACTAAGACAATATAAACGTTGAACATTTTGATTGCAATTATGATGTTTACCGTCTACCATTTTTTGTGAAATCAATTTTACTTACCTATCGTTTGTTAAACGGGGTGCATAAATACTGAGGTGAATGGAAATTAATTTCATTAATCTTTATTAAGATTAAAACGGTTATAATCAATTAAAATTCATTGATAGTTGTACTTATCGTGCAGCTCCTGACTACAAAGTTTCGGTATGGATTCCTAGGTAATGACCTAGGAATCCATACCGAAACTTTACTGAATGAGTATTGCTGGACTATTAAGATGCTGGGGTATTTCGCTTAAAATAAGCGACATTATGAAAAGCATAAGTTTTGTTTTTATAATAACTATCGTAAGACATACTAAATTAACTAACTATTAACTAAAAATTACTAAATTAACTAACTATTAACTAAAAATTACTAAATTAACAAAAAAAATGTTAATAAAGCATAAGGTCTGTTTTAATAGGATTAATAAGAAACATAAGCTTGTACAATTAATCTTTGTCTAATTCTCACTGAATAAATATGTATGTATGTTTTGTTTACCTATTGTCATCTATGGTAAGAACTTGCAAAATATTACCTAACAGTAATTGAAATAAACGCGTAAAAAGGTTTCACTTTTATATTTGCTATTGCAATGGTACAAAGTTTAACAAGTCAATCATTTGCTGTAAATTAAGCTCGCTATCCGCTACACTAAGCCTCGCAGCGATGATTTGTTACAAGATTTTCCGCAACTTTACAACCCCAGGAGCAATTATATTGATGCTCACGTTTTTCTGCGATTCCCATGTAATTATAGAAAATTTATTGTCGGCCAGCATACTTAGCAAAAAATAGAGAAAACACAAAGAGGTCAGGTTGATCGGGTGATTAATTTCCAAACCGTATATCCTACTCGAATAGCGTTCGGAAACGCACCAACGCTTTACCATTTCGGATGTGTAGTGTTGCGAAATTAGAACGGATATTGCTCGTTCCTCTCGGCGGCTATTCTGATAGAAATTTGAATTTGCCCGGTTAACTGCCGCCGGCCGACCTCGTTACACCTCTTTGTTATTTGGACATGTATCCCAACGAGGTGACGAAGCGTTAAGACGCCATTTTTGTTTCGACAGATTAAGACATTTAACGCAAAATGTCTAATTAAGTGATGACGTAAGTGTTTATACTTGAACGTTTTTCCCTTCAGGAGTTAATTACTGATTGAGTTTCATAGAATGAACTGGATACAGATCGTTATGTAAGCTGAAATTGCACAATTATTTCAACTAAGTACCTGTGTTTTGTTCGCGACATTGAGATGAACTGTTTTTAATTTTTTAATCCAAGAACATTATTTTTATTCTTCTAATTCTATTTATAACTTGAGAGAAAAGGGTAACTAAATCTATTAGCCCTTTTGAAATAAATTTTCGCGTTATTATACGTAACGGTACAAGACTGCCTTAACAAGCTATGAATAAAATGAGCTTTTTAGACGTTATGATTATCAGCTCTGTATTAAACTTTGATTATTCTCTAGAAATACTATTTATGAAGACTTAAAATGAAAAGAAAATATAAGTCTCATAACAAGATAAAAAAAGCTAGCTACTAAAGTAGTAATAAAACTACTATTCTTGCGTAGTAACATTGAACTTTTAAACTTCAAAAACATTCCCCAATCTACCGAGAACCCTCTACAACAGTTTGAACAATCTTCAAAACGAAACAAAACTGATGTCCCTCCCGTGAATATTTAATGCAACAAGTGAGCCGTGCTTGACGGAAATTAAATGTGCATTAACCGCGCCTTGGAGCGTAGCACCAAGTTTTACGAAGCTCAACCATGTTGCATCCTGAATGGGGACTGTTTAAAGGACTATGAAGAGTTAAAACGATGTGTGGACAGCAGAGTAGAATACCTTTGTCGCCACATTTTCTCGTGGTGCTATACTTACATAGAGTTTTTTTCTTAAGGGTGAAAACCATCTAATGACTTCTCCCGCCTTGGGCGAGGGGGAGTGTCAAACTCTTATTGACTAAAACCCATCCCATTCCTACTTCTGCTTTTCGAGCCGGAACCCCGGTAAACCCGCTGACTTACTTACAGCTACGGCCGAAGTTATTAACCGATCGCTTTGGATAAAATTTTCTAAATCCACAAAATCTTTGGATGCTTTATGGAGTTTCTGTCAAAAGAATACTAAGTTGATTTTGGATAAATATCGGTTACCTACACATACATACATATTTGATAGAGACCATCTAACAGCGTTCTCTGAAACACCAGAGGTTTTTAAACTGCGATCTTCACGCCAGATCACCTATGAACTAATTGTGGCAAATCCTCCGATGTATGCGGCCTATTAGTCCTGCAGTGGACTGTCACAGGCAGATATCATTCCAACTTTCGCAATATCACCCTATAAAATTTCTATCATGCAATTTGTAAATAAATCATGTGAGATCTACATAAAAAAACGGTACCCTCTGATAGTGATACGTAGGTTATCACACGGCTGGGGCGCTCCTGTGGATAACTGTAGCCACGGGTCGCTGCGCACACAATTAGCGGGCTCGCCCACCCGTGACGCCACTTCGGACAAGCTCGGGCCACCTCGGGTTACTTCGGTTTTGGATTTTAGTTTCTTAGTGTAAAATTAACACTCATAACTAAGTTGCGAGTGTCTTTAACATCAATATCAATAGTCCGTGACAGTGCTTTGTTAAAGTATGGGCCTTAAACCAAGATGGGAAAGGTTCATGTTTATCAGAGAGCGTTTATCATTCATCATTAGAGTTCATGTTTATCATTGCTGCTAGGTTGCCCCAACAACCCTTAAATTCCTAACCCTTAAAAGGCCGGCAAAGCACTTGTAACGCCCCTGGTGTTTCAAGTGTCTATGGGTGGCGGCAATTGCTTACCATTAGGTGATCCGTCTACTCGTTTACCGGCTTATTCCACAAAGAAAGTCTTTGTCAACGTGTTCTGCCCTAGTCAGCATATACTAAACCCTTGGGAAGTACAGTATGCAGCTCCTAAAACCGAACTTTTAGATCCGATACTACCTAGAAGGAAAATATAAGAAACTACGTCCTTATCTTCTTATTTCACCCAAGAACATTTGATCAGCAAGTTCTACACAAGCAGTTCCTTTCCATGTTTAAGTACCCATATGCTTGGGTCTGTCATCTGATGCTGACGTGTTGTTTGGTGCAGACGAACATTCGAAGGTCACACACGACATGGGTCACCGCGACCGCGCCCGGCTGTGTCACACATTTCTACAGGATGATATTATAGTATTTTAAAGATATTTAAAGATTAATGACTGTTGATGAAGCCAAAGAGGTATATAAGATTTGTAGACAGGCGGGAAGTTATGTATGTAAAGATATTTAGGTACTGATAGGTATTTGGGAGAATTAAAAGAAGCAACTATAAAAAAAATTGCTATTTTCACTATCCTTAAGAAAACCTACAATTATACTACTATATATCCCCTTAAACCACTACTTTCTATGAAATCTATAGCTTTACTTGTACTAAGTGGAACTCGTACCTACTAAAGCTTGAAGCAAAGAATACACAAAACAAGTTTGAGTCCATTCCGAAATGCCTGAAAATCTTTAGAACTACGCTCTAACAAATTCTCTATATTAAATACACCAGATTCTACCAGCGGGTTCACGTTTCCGTAGGATGAAAAGTATCCTAACACTCAAGTCAACTCGTACCGTCTGTATACCAAATTTCATCAAAATTCGTTCAGTAGTTTCAGCGTTATCAAAGAACAAACTTTCACAATGTGACAAAAGAAAATTCAAAAACCTAAAAACTATCCACATGTCATCTATCATACAACAATGTTGTATTACTTAGAACAATCAATTAAACAGCTATGTAAGCATGCTTTTACATGTACCTAGTAAGGTAATTAAATAGTTTTTATAATGTGATTGTAATTGAAACTTCCTGTAGCTTGCCATGGTCGGTACCCCATGTAATGTGAAATCAACCGCGAACGGTGAAGGACAAGCCGCCATTATTATATTAGTTTATAGGTAAAACATGCGTCTTTCTCACTAACTTACATGTTTTAAAGGCTCAGTCTATTACGTAGGACAAAGCAAGCATAGTATCATTCATGATAAGCTTTTATTGCCAAAAGAGATAGAAAGAAATGCTCCTATTATTGTCGCAATCACTTTTCTCCAGTAATGTTACGAGTCCTATGTTATATCAGACACAATTCTTGACTTTGTGCTATCTTTGAAGGAAAGTTTTGGAAAACCGAAAATCTTCAATACTTAGTCCCAGTATGAAGTGTGATCTTACAGATCAGCATTACGTAATAATTTAAATACTGAAGACAATGTATACCTTTTTGCTACAAGACTAAAAATAAAATCAGTACAGCACACCTCATTACAATTATTATTAATCAAAACACTAACACAAATACTAAAAAAAAAAACGTGTTGACTAAACGCAAAACATTAATCAAAACCAACACACACACAGTTGATTATTAATAACACCCAAAAATAATAATACACACGTCACCAAAAATAATAATAGTACGTACTTATAAAAGATTTAATAATACCTAACACTATTTCAATAGCAATCTGTATCTAGCAACGAATGGTGAATGAACTTAGCATTTGACTTTTTAAAACTAGTCGGTGTGGTTGGCACGGGTTCTGAGATACTGACACGACATCATTTATCATTGGTATCGACGCGTGATCGACTGGTTCCGATTATAACAATATTATATTTACACTTACACTGTAATAGTGATGGGATGTGGGTATTATTATTTTTTAGTTTGTGTATTATTATTTTGGTTGAATGTTTGTTTTGGACGTTATATTTTGGGTTGAATTAGTTTATGCTCTATCTTTTGTACCATAGTTTACTTCCAATTTTTCTAGGGAGGCAAATGTTTTCGCGTGTTTACTTATTCCCTATAGTTAGAAACAGTTCAGTAGATTTTGTAGTTCTACTAACAAATCGATTGATTGCTAAATTAACAGATTAGTTTCATTACAAAAACATTGTTTCAATTTCGTCTTTTCATTCAAAATCACAGTATAAAAATTAATAATTTTCTCTTAAAAAATCTAGCCCTGCCTAACAAAGTCGATATTAACTGATAATTGGAAATTATAAGTCCAGGTTTCCTCACGGTGTTTTCCTTCACCGTTTGTCGGTGGTATCTATATAATCTTAAAAAGTACGTATAATTTGGACTTGCTGTTAGTAGGTTTCAAACCCACGCCACCATGCATGAAAAGCGGACGGGCCACCACGACTTTTAAACTTTTAATATCATATAATTAGAAGATGGACTATTTAACACATTTTCTGACACAAAGGTACATTTTGCCTCATCCCGATTAGAGATATTCCCTTATATGTAATCTAACGGCACCGGCGATAAGAAAATAAATCATAGGTACCTATAATATGTAACGGCAAAACTAACTTGGTACTAAAAAGTACCGGTTCATTTCATTCACATTGTCTCCGTGTTTGCTCACTGTTAATTTGATTGATTGAATCGTATTCTGACCTTTAAGGCTTATGTAACAGAGGTCATATCTGTCTGGGTGGATGGTGCAACATGTGATTCATTCAGCTGTTACGATAGTTCTAAGTTATCAATTGATTGTGCTGTGACTAATTCTTGTGGTTTCACGATCTCTTCATTTTGTTGGGATTGTGTTCAATTGAATTGCTGAATACCAGATACTTGAGTTTTATATTGTCTTTCATGTCAAGTTTTATATTGTATCTCACGTTGAGAGTAGTATTTGTCATATTTTGCACTCTTCAGCCACTTCCAACGATTGAAAGATTTCGAATTCTCTTTTGCTCAGGCCTTTCAATTTTACTATAGGTGACTTTTGTAGTATTATATTTAAGTTAAACTTGATTGTCCAAAATGTTCCTCGTGTAAGAATGAGAAACATTTGCTCTTTCCTGTCACTTCTATCGCAGATGGCACTAGTATCGCTCAATTCTGCGAAGCTACAAAATGTTACGTAAAGGCAATAATTGCGCGCGTAGCCCCAATTTTCTACAACTATCGATTATGAGACGAGGAGAAACCACGAATCATCTCCGGCTGTGGGCGGCTACACGCGTACCTTGGCTGTACAGTACCGTCGCCAACAATTACTTTAAAAACGTAGCTTTTATACAAGTTGTGTGTTCTTCAAGTGAAAATATTGTAGGACTTATTACTTGTGTAACTTTTATAAAGATGTAGATAAAAAGAGGTTATGACTTACGTATAATTTTTTTGAGTTAATTAAATTCATGATTGGGTTTATTTACTAAAATCGCCGTTTTCATCAATCAATCTATTGAGGATTAAAGAATTCGTTAATATTCTTTGAGATTTCATTTTTTTACGGTGGCAAATCATCCAATGTCTTCTCAGTGAAGAAGTGTCAGACTCGTACTGACTAAAAACACCCTGGTAAACCCGCTAGGTAGTCTGCAGCTCCGGGAAATAATTGAAATACTGTCTTCTTTAGCAAAACTTAAAATTTATTTTGTCCCTAAAAAACTGTAAAGTCCTACTTATCTTAAGCTCTCTTAGGTAACCTTTCATCTAACAGAAATATTTTAATCTAACAAGCAAACCACCTCTGTAGTCATCAGTACAGTTACAACAAAAAATATTTTAACATATTCAATTTACGGAGAGGCGCGGCGTCCGCCCCGACTGTCATGCGCACGCGCACCATACAAAAATGTATGACATTGACAGTTTCAATACTAATACTACTTGATTTTTTTACTAATAAAATGCTGTTAAATAATTTGTGCTTTGATATATTATTGGATATGATTTTTCAAATCGTCAGATTTTTTTAAGAAATGGATAAAAGAAATTGTGGCGACACATGACAGCAGATGACAGAAGTCGCTCATAGACTATCGACGAGCAAATCAACGGATGACGTCACGAAAATCCTACATCGCACATATGAAGTTTACACGCGAAAAAATATGGATAGAAAATCCCAACGAACAACAGTTGGGCAGAAAGCCCGCCAGTCATGATCACCTCACCTGGTCGAAGGATCCTTTATTTCTTTAAAACCAAGTCCATTTAAGTTTAAACTTGTATTTCATATTTGTTGAGTCTTGGATGTATTTTTCTTTAAATTTATCGATTGTAGAGTAGACAGAGTCGAACACAAACTGAAGATTATTAAAGTTTAGTTTTTCTTACTCTAATACTTCTTCGAACTGGGGCTTAAATCTAATCCTTAAGTAAAAGATTGCTAGTCCAACAAATCCGTCAAGTCACCAATACAAACATTCAAAGTACCAGTCGATATAAGCCAAGATTAGCAAGAAAACCCACAAGGAAAATACGACCTTATACAATTTTACACATAAACGTCAATTTCCATACACACTTCTCACGCCCAACCAATTATGATGGCAAAAGTTATGTGACTATAGCCAGTAAACTTAATAGTTCTCAAGCGAAAATCAAAATTGAGTATTTCTTTGAAAATTTGATCTCAGTCACAAGTACATATGAACGTTTGGTCATATTAAGTACATAGTAAATCACATAAAGGCTTTTATGCGACTTCAGTCGACTTTATTGCTTCGGTACCGACAGCAGGCGAAGCCTAAACAATATACGTATTCCTGTAGTTATTGTGTTCTCGTCAAACAAGATTTTACGTGTTGAGAAAAAGTATGAGACTAGATAAATACTTTGGAATTTTATAAAAATAGGAGAGTGAGATTTTTATCAAAATATATTTATGTACGTATATACCATACCTATACCATGTCATAATAGAAATTTTCATAGTAGGCTAATTAGGTTGCAATTGACAGAACATTTTGAACTAAACATTTAGTCTACTGAAGATATTGATTACACTTTAGGTGAGAAATAGTACTTACAGGTATGTATTTAAGGAACAATATACTATAATATCAAGTGTATAATTCAATATTATTTTATAAAATATGCGTAATATTATAAGCTTGTTCTGCTATCGTGACGTGGTCGCGTTGGCCTGCGGTTACGTGCGAGGCTAACGATTTTTCCACCACCATAGCACCCGGCCAGCATTATGAGGTACATACGAACACATATTTGTATGAACTTAATAATATTTAACTCTGTAATACTTTGAATCATGGCCTTACTGAATCACACCCACTTATCACCATTTGTGTTATAAGTTCCATGTAATAGGGGGTGTACCTATTGGCATATCATCATCATTATCACCTGGAAGACGTCCACTTTTGCACGTCCACTTTTAAACAATTCCAGACTCCGTGCTACTTTCGAAAAAAAAATAACCCAGTAATGCTTTGCCCGGAATCGAACCCGAGACTAAAGTTGTTCTATGTTCATTCAATCACGAAATGACATCCTGTTAAAAATATCTTCCTTTCAAAATACAAATACAGATTTCATTTATAAGATAATACGAGTATGAGTATAACACTACTTAAATATAACACCAAAACAAAACCAGAACTTCACTATAACTAAGCATGAAGTAATTTAAAACCCCAAAAAGGTCCCTATATTAAAAGCTAAGCGGTCAAAACAAAATAATGATGACGTAACACGATCGCATTTCGTACCCGATTGTACCTCGCAAGTGAAATGCAAGTAAAACATTTCTGTAACTCGAGAGCGGTTCGATCTTAATGCCACCACTCGATATTGTATTTTTTGTACATATTTCATGTATGTATGTGTGTATGTACTTATATGTTTATGTACATGGGTCACTCAAAACGTTACACGTACTTACACTTGATTTCAGAACTATGGGCTATTACCTAGGTTGGGTATTGACTTTAGTTAATTTTGATTGAGTAGTGTTTAAGCCAAAGTCAGAATTATTTAGTTCAAATAGACCGTGAAGGCACTTTTGAAAGAGTAAGTTTTGGTAATGAGACAAGCCCGCCACAACCTTCCATATCACTGCAACTCCTGTAAGCTTGTACAGGGATCTACAGAAGATACAACCATGAAAATACATACGTTTGGGTAAAACACAGGAGTGAAGATGTTTTCGTACATAGGTATGGGTGTATGTAAGGATATATTGGGTAGAAACATTGCCCGTACCTACCTAAAAGAGTGAAGAGTAGAGGTAAAGAGAATAAGAATTATATGAGGTAATAAAATGTACGAAAAATCATTACTTACTTTTTTACTTTTTTGGTAAAAGCTATTTTACCAAAAAAGTTTGACATAAATAATATTATTCATTGGTAGCACCATTGAAAAAGTTTTTATCTAGAGATGAATTGTGATCCTTTAGGTAGAATTTTAGTCCTTAAATAAACTACGGCGCACTAGTATCTAGTTGTATTTGTTAAATAAATTATAGAGTTTACCATAGACTTTTACAGCTAAACTAAATCAAGTTTATCAAGGTTTTGGTACAAAAATACAATGTACAAACATTTATATAACTTAAGAGACGATTATTATATATTTAGCAAAGTAAACTAAGTACATTAGTATTAAAAGTAACGTTTTATTTCGCGGTTACCGACAAGACGCGTCATTTAGCGGTTTTCCTTAATTTGTGCTGTAAAAATAATAATATGTATATTGTATATAGAACGCAATATTTGCCCTTTTATTCAATTCATTCAATGAGGTAATAATAAAAGACAATCGTAAATGATTTATTTATAATAATAATAATGTTAAATATGACATTTAACAATAATAATATATTTATTGTTATTTTATTATGTATCGCATTTTTAGTTTAATAACTTATTGTCTTAAACATAAGTTTTAAGAAAATTTAGACGAAATGTTTTATTTATTTAGAATAAAGTATTTTTTTATTTGGTACTCTTCTTTCAACAAAAGGATTTGGCGTTCAGTCAATAAAGATTTGAGACGAGCAACAACTTCAGCTTGGTTACCATGACAACGCACAAACACGAAGTTTCAAAACAACTGACAACACATTAGATATTCCGATCTTCTTAGAAGACACGAGTTTCTTTTTATTATTTTATATTTCATTAACATTTTCACTGTATTATTAACATAACAAAACGATTATAGAAAAAAGTTTAATTCTTATTATCGATATGTCATGAAACATGCCTTGTAATGTTGGTTTGATGTGATGGACTATGTCGGTAAACATTGGGTCAATGTTAGACCCATAGATAAATGGAGGTAAATATTACTCACTCGTTATATAAATATGTGCAAAAAAGAAAAACATACATACATAACCTCACGCCTGTGTCCCATGGGGGAAGGCAGAGACAATGCAACACCAATTGCTACGAATCTTACACACCTCTTTCGTTTCATCAACAGTCATCAGTCATTTCATACATGCTCGTCGGTTAAGGGTAAAAAAGAAAAATAAAACAATATTTTGAAAATGGAACACCGAAATCATTTGACAGTGACATTTAGAATGTTGGTAGTAAACTTTTCTGCTACACGATGGTCTAGTCTATGGTATACTTTGTTCATAATCTTCGCCCAACGGGTTATCGTCCCGGGGGTCGGCAGATATCACGAGTCATGCTCAGGTGTTCTAGTATAATGGATTTATTGGCGGGATACTGTCAGTCTCGCATCGTTTATTTAGATTTTGTCTTGATATTGATATGGCTTCGTTGATCTGTTTAAAATGAGAACCTTTTTTGTTGCTCCAAAAAGGTTGGGTATAAAGTGATTAAGTTGGCCGCTTTTGTGTGGTTTTAATACTTTATTGTGGTTTTTAAATTGTTTAAATGAAATGTATTTTGTGTTTTTGTATGTAGATAGGAGTATCGTCACGCCTTTTATCTCCGACGAGGAACGACAGAGACATTACCTACGGCACTTAATGCCACTGTACAATGTACACCCACTTTTCACCATGTGTTGAAAAGTCAAAAGTCCCATGTAATAGGCTCCGTGCTTTTTCGAAAAACAATAAAATGCTCCAAAGATTTAAATAGAATCTATATTACTACTGCTTATTAAGATAACTTTAGTAAACAAGACTCAGCGTCAAATGGAATGGTATGTAAACTACTACTTAAGTAGATAGGTAAGTACAATCTAGTCAATTAAAACCTAACATAGACTCATAGGAAAACTGTTCTAAACAGCGCTTGACGTATTTTCTCGAGCTATCATTGGTCAATTTTCACGCAGCGTAATAAGGGGCGCGTGAGCTGTATCGTGATTGGTCGGTTAGTGACTGCGGCTGATTCACGCGACACTGACATCAAGTGACAATGAAAACATAGGGTGTGTACTTGACGTCAGTGATAACTCGGGACTTGGGACATTTTCTTTAATTCTGTATTTAAAGGAAGGAAATAAGTGCATTATTTCCTTAGAATTGGTTATTCGATTCAAATAAATTGTGGTTAGGAAAAACGATTTAAAATAAACTACTATTTATACATATATTTTCCACATAATTTAAAGGTTTTATTTCATAATTATAATTAAATCAGACAGTAACAAGCACGACGTTAAAATCTAACTATTATTAATAATAACAAAAACTGTCAAACATCAATTACAAATAATTAATTAAGCCTTCCATTAAAACCACAGATGATAATCTAATTTTTTACCACCGAAAACTAACGATGGCGCGCAAATCAATACAAGTAGTACCAACCTCTCAACGCAAAAATGGCACTGGCAACATGGTAATCGATTACAATATATACTCGACTAACAAATCACATTCCTCTATTACAAATGATCGAACGGCACAGTTAATAAGGTAGCGCGTTTATCTTATTAAACGTCTCTTGCGAGGCTGTATGCCTGTGATGGATACGCGGGAGGCGAGCGATACCGTCGACAAATAACGACTGGTGGTGGCGTTAGTCGATTGTTTTTTGTGTATCGATACTTCTTCTTGGAGTAGACGGGTTTTAGTAGGAGCTGTGTTTTAAACTAGGCTAATGAAAGAGTTGATCTGGATGTTTTTGAGGGAGACTTATGTTCAGTAGTGGATGTGGATATTTTTATATCGTTTTTAATTTTGTAATTTGGATTAGATTCTTATTATATTTAGTACGGAACCTGCTTGAAATATTATGATCTTTATTATTAATAGATACATCAAGTATAAACTAGTGTGTAAAATTCTAATATCGATACATGGCACATCACTAGTATTCAAACAAGCACACATACCGACACAATTAGTCGATATCGGTACATCGGTGGCCGGGCGCGCTAACTCTACGTTTACTACATTTGTCATAGCCTGCTCACAACCATAGAGTGGCCTGTATCGATCATTTTTTATAATGGCAATACCACTGGGTCTAAAGAGGTACATTCATTAAAAATAAAATATATTTTATATGTTTAAATAAACTTCCTACTAACAGTAATTGTATGGCGGTCTAACCATTAAAATTAATTAAAATTGCGCACAAACCATTAAAATAAATATGCGGTTAAGTTTTGATTTATTTGATACACAAACCATTAATTTGTTTTGTTTCAATTGAACAGAATAAATATGTATTTAATTGTAAAAATACGTACCTGGGTGTGTTGGTGAAGGAAGGAAACCTTGAAAGGGAAAACCGAACTATAAACGCGAATATGAATGTTTAAAGCTTCACTTGGCAACATACTGTATGATAAGAAACTAGCATAAGTATTGAAGCACGTTTAAAGTTCAATAATTCCAATGTCATATTATTTATAATACCTAATGTTAAACCACTCTACTGGCTAGAAAGCCATTACTGAGAAGTGTTATCTGAACGAGCCGCTCCATCTCTCATTTTTGGACCGCACGGGACGAAGCTACGAGGCGATAAGAGCGGATTAACTACAACTATTTATCATTTCATTCCACTTTTTTGTTCACTACCGTTCTAGGATGGATGAGGTTCGACCTCCTTGGATCGCGAGTAGGCTGTATGTCTGAGTGCCACTGACAGGTTCATTTTTATTTTCGGCCAGTTTTTATTTAAAGTTATGGTCGTGTTCGGTTTTCAAAATTGGCGCGTTTTTGTTTTGTTAGGTTGGGAGCATGGATGAAACATTAATCGAAACTATTTTGTATTACAACAGAACTTTAGTAAAGACCAAAGGAGTAATTGAGTAATTTGCATAACCTAATTCCGTGGAAGGAAGTGAGGCAATCAATGCGTGGTATCTTCGTAACAAAGCTGTAACATCTAACGTCTTGTTAGAAGTGAATGTATAGATTTCAATAATAATATTGCACGGCTGTTGAGTAAGCTTATCTACGGATCTTACAACGGACCTTGACACTGAGACCCACAACAATACGACACGAGTTCAGCCAATAATCTACAAATACAAACGTCAAATGAACGACAGTTGAACTAAAAACATCCATTACATCAGAGGCTAGAAACAATAAGATTTAACTTGTCGACGTCACAGCTGACGATAATAATACAATACGTAGTACTAAGTTCATTGTTACCATCTTTCACCTATCAACAGAGATATTATCTCGTGAAAACAGCTGATCGAAACAATGACGAAAACCAAATGAACCTATTTAAATGAAAGCTACATAATGTGAATGAACTGCCTTGAGGAACTCCTGATGTTGCCGCAAATATAAAAGAACAATGCCCTATTGTTGTCGGGCGACGTCATAGGTCGGAATATAGGTCAGTAGAGGTCCAAATGTGGCGATCAGCTGATCCCACGATCGGACGCTTTGATACTTTCAATGGAGTACAGCTCCCGTGCTATTAATTTTTTAGTGGCAACACCTAACTTTTTGTTTCTTGCATTTTTTGTGGTGGTAACATTCAAACGGTGTTTCTGTATGATATGGGAACGTTGGAACAATGCGTTTAATCAGACGAACAGGTTGTAAATTGTCTGTAGAAAATATGAGTGGATTACTTTGTCGCTAGAAATGGTCTAAATCCTTCTTTGTCGCGAACTCTCTCTTTCGTAACACTTCTTCTGTTGATCTTCAAGATATAGGATTAATTGTCAAAGAGATTATATTCATTCATGATTGTTCAAATAGCATTGCTCTTGAAAATTACCTTAGTTCCTTTTATATGACTTAAGAACTTAAACTACTAAAGGTCACCTAAGGACCATGCTACATGTATTGACTACGTTCTAGCAATATCCATTCAAGTTAAAGAAGTTCCTTTTAATGAATGAATTACATAAATGTTTTATAAATACTATCAATTAAACTCTTGACAACCGAGTACTTGTTTAAAATATTCTATATATTTATACATAACATTTGAAATGTTCCCAAAGATGGGACAAATGCCGTCACACGCTTCTCTTGGACGACCTTCAAATTATTCCCGTAGGACAAGATCGATGCACACGGAGCTGCGGACTACCTAGCGGGTTACCGGGGCTCCGGCTCGAAAAGCAGGAGCAGGAACGGGGTGGCTTTTAGTCAGTAAGAGTCTAACACTCCCTCTCGCCTCACCCAAGGCGGGAGAAGTCATTGGATGATTTCCCTTTCAAAAAAAGGCTAAATTAGATCAGCTAGGCCATTCTGTAACTTTTAATTCAAAATATTGAAGTGATCGCGATCTGTCACGTCATTGGTGGTGAGAATAATCTCAACCAAAGAAGGGTGAGAATGCGATGTGAGCTCCCTTCGAAAGGCCGTTTGGGGAAAATGCAGAAATAGACAGGATGACTTTCCCCCCTTCTAAAAAAATACGGGTTGAAAAAGTAACCGCAGCCAATTATCATTTCTCCTATGAGGGCGCAATGTGAACGGCCCGTAGGAATCCGTACCGCGACAAAAGACAATGGTACATTGTTTGTTTTCGCCGGTCGAAGCAATTATGTCGACCACGTGCGCGACTTTGTTTACCATTTGTTATCTGCCATCTAGTCCGTCCTTGAGATTTCATTGTTCTTACATCTGGTGACAAGTTTCCGACGCGATTTTCATGTTGGACTTTCGATTAGTGTGTATTGATGTTGTTGACAAGACGCTGTTTAGGCAATTGTATTTTTTTTCCTTAAGCTTTTAATTTTAGTAAAATTTTTTCCTTGCCATCATTTTTTTATTAATTGTCTTGATTAATCGTTGTCTCTAATATGGCAAAAATATAGTAAACTTCAAAGACATAGTTTTAGAAAGTAAACTCTAAAGAGAGCTTTCGTTACAGAAAATTGTAAGAAAAAAATGAACCATTGATTTCAGTAAGGATATCCTCAAATACCATGCCCGTCAGTCGGTTCATCAGTTAAGTGCGATAGTAATGAGTATAACTCTACTGAGAGTCACAGTATTGTTTACTAAACATGACTCGGGTACGACTTTGTGAATCTGTTGTCGGTCAGTTGTCTGCTTGAAATTTTCCTAAAAAGAGAATGCACTAACTATGAGGTCTGAAAGTCGATTTTGGGTCATAGTAATTTTGAGTTGTCATATAACGTTTCAAGCTCGTATGCATGAACCTACTAAATCGCTTGTATTTAAAAGACACGTAATTTAAAAAGGAGTTAAAAGTTGGTTGAAGACCATCTAAAGTAATTCTTAAACGAGCGAATATACTTGGTTTTAAGTTTGTTAAGAAACTTAAAAATTCTGTCTCTCTTATGTACAAACTTTTTCGAATTTGGCCTTTTATAAGGTATAATCAAACTGCACTTCTAATTTCCAACCACTTTGAATAAGGACAGTCGTGAAGGCATGTTTTGATTTAGAATAGTCTATTTTGCATAATAAGTCTTCCCTGGCCGTCAGTTCAGATAGTTTATTATTGTAATTAGTACTTTAGTAGGAAGGTAATTAAGTCGCTATTTCCTATGCATTGACGGCTAACTCTTACACGTGCCGCTTCACGGGATAAGTCGTTAAGTATTCTATTTTATTAGTTTTCTAGTTTTAATTACTATTTCTAATTGCTGGTTAATATAAATGTGTAATAAATATAATTGTTGGACTATGATTCGAGTTGTATTTGACGATGGAACTATCTAGAATCTTCTTTAATTAAAATTCATCATCTGCAAACGAAACTATCATGAGTTTCGTTGTTCAAAATATTCAGGCTTACAAGAAAGCACTACTGCTGATATGTATCACATGTGTATTGCCTTAAATGTGGTCACAAAACCTAAGCATGAGAAAGCTACTAAATTACTCGCTATTTGCTCCTAAAATATGCACTGTGAACTAGTCAGCACTTACGACTGAGGCCTGGGACGCTGCGTCATATGACGAACGCATGCATTCGTCAATGACAATGGTCGGCCTATAAAATTAAATGACAAATGCATAGAAACAATGAAAACTGCGTACGAAGTGGCTACGTTAAATCCACCTATTGTTTGACGCTAGGTGTAGATACTACACTTTGGAACGAGCACCTAGCTTCACTGACAGACAGACTGACGGACAATTCAATTTGACGTTTCAAAAGTGCCTAATCAATGATTAATTAAAATAAATGCTTTGACTTTGACTTTGAAAGTTTAGGGGTACAAATAAAATTATAGTATTTTTTAACCAAGTCATTATACAGCTATTTAGTAGGTACCTAAGTAGAAATATACAAAAAGGATAGACGTACAAAAACACCCAGTAGGCAATATGATAAGGGCGAGTTATCGCGGCCACTTATTAATTGTTTTACTTTTTTATTGGAACGGGAGTTTCCCCGTGACGTCATTCAGATTAAACGCAGTGTTGTATTAATCAATGAGTTTATGTCTAAGGAATGGGTACCTAATGTACTTCGGCTGAGTAGACTGTAAGTTATTGGTGTGATTCATTTAACAAGAGTGTCTTTGACGCCGTGTATCGTAATTCTTTATGTAGGTAAATAAAAATTACTGTATATTGTGTTGCTAAGCGCAAACTTCTTGAACGGCTGAACCGATTTATTGTGAAAAAGAAATAATAATTAGCGTGAAAATTGATAATGAGTTAGAAAAAAGGGTAACGTTTATTTTATGAATCTTATGTTATAAATTATACTGAGGTTATATTGGGGCTCCGGCTCGAAAAGCAGGAACGGGGTGGCTTTGAGTCAGTAAGAGTCTAACACTCCCTCTCGCCTCACCAAATCTGATCGATATATTACCGTGTATACTAACGAGCAACCATAAAAAAATATGACTCTTGATGAATCGAAAGAGGTGTGTAAGAGCAATTGACGTTACATAGTCTCTACTTACGTATATGTATGTTAATTGTTTTTATATATTTAACTCTATTTTTAGATGCATATGATCTATTTTTAGCATTGTACTTTGATCCAAAGATATAATATACAAAACAAAGAGAATATTATTTTTTAGTTAAATTGCCAATACAGTAAAATTAAAATGACTAAAAATATTTGCAATTTACATTTAGTTTATTGAATAAATTCTATTTTATTTCCGTCATAGGTTATATCTTGACGTCACCAATTGACGTTGCAAAATTTCAAATACCTATATTGGTGAGTAAATTCTGATTTACTCCTCAGAGGATTCATTTTTACGATCTTGGAATTGACGTAAAGCAACCAAGTCATATACAGGGCGTAAAAAAATGTAGTTGTAGTGTACTTTTAAGAAAATCAACATGATGTATAGAGTTTAGTTCGGCGAAAGGTGAGTTTTACGACAGGTGAAAAAAAAAACGTGAGTTTTGTGTGAATGTGAGTGTTGTGAGTAACTGTGAGTTTGACGTGAAGTGTTATAGATGGTGTGTAACAAGGGAGTTAATATATTTTTACAAAATTTCTAAAGTCGAATGTGTTGGTTTACGGTTTAGTTAGAGGTATTTTCGGTTTGGCATTGTAATTGGTAGTAAATCTGGGTTTAACTGGAGAAGAAACACGATTGAACGAACTTTTCTACGGATAATAGGAAAGTCTTTTTTTTTTCAAGGGGAAAATCATCTAATGACTTCTCCCGCCTTAGGCGAGGCGAGAGGGAGTGTCAGACTTACAGATTAAGCCACTTCGTTCCTACTCCCGCTTTTCATGCCTGAGCCCCGGTAATCGCGCTAGGTAGTCCGCAGCTCCGGAACTGGTTACACTACAAGACAACAGTTTGCCTAACTACTACTAATACCACCTCCCAAGTAAACATTAAAAAAAAAACCACCAAAATCCGAAAATTCCCTTCAAAAACTTTCAACAACAAAAATCCCTAGCAAACGAACAAACGTCGAAATCATTCGGGGAAGCGATCGAATTATCTGTCGGCCGATTTTATGTGTCTCATCCGATTTTACGAGTTACAACACTGTTGCACACCTACATGCGTTTCAGAAGTGATTTATTAAGAGAGGCGCACGAGTTACGCGGAGTAAAACTGCAACTCATTTAGTTGCCCGTTGCACACTTTGTTGCTTTATGATTGATGTGATGTGCAGCTCTATGGTTTTAATGTCCATCTAATGTGTGAAAAGGGTTGTTTTTGTGACGTTTTTGTCTTTGAATTTGGAATGTATGTTGCTTCTGTTTTTTGTTTTGAGAGTGTCATAGTTGATGGAGTGATTGTGTTGATATACGACAATGTACGGCCAATTCTGTAAAAATCATGGTTTACTCACGTAAATAATTGGAGAAAAAGGCTAGTTTCGAGTCAAAAAGGGACTCTCCATCATGAGCAGCGTGCGCAGACGCATTAATTTGTGTATGTCTCACGATAGTTATAATAAAAATACAATTTCTTTAATTTATCTGATGTTTTGACATGACTCCCAATAAAATGTATCTTTCTATCTTTATTGTAAATTCTCTTCTCTTTTTCTTTCTTTAGTAACCACAAACTTTGACATAAACATAAAGTCACAAATAGTGGACTAACAACCTAAAATGCCAGTGTTTACTGACACAATCTAGCACCAACTTAGTTAAGAGGCATGATTAAAAAAAAATGACGGAGGTAATTTACCCCACAAGTCCTAAAGCGCATATTTCTGTAAAGCAGAGCTCGGGTCCAAAGTAATTTCTTCAGCTAAGGGGTCCATACCTAATCGAGTACCAGTGAAAGGTGAGTATTCTGCAACTTTCGGGATATACGGTCGAGAATGCTGCCCAACATGTTCGCAAAAATTTTTTTTTATGAAACATGCCGATAATCGAGCAGACGTATTACCTGATGGTAAGCAAATCGCCACCGCCCATGGACACTTAAAACACCAGAGGCGATACAAGTGCGTTCCCAGCTTTTTGGGAGTTAGGAATTTAAGGGTTGTTGTTCGGGAATCGGGGATTGTCGGAATTGGGCCTCCGGTAACCTCACTCACACAACGAAACACAACGCAAGCGTTGTTTCACGTCGGTTTTCTGTGAGGCCGTGGTATCACTCCGGTCGAGCCGGCCCATTCGTGCCGAAGCATGGCTCTCCCACATTTCATTTGTGTAGATTATGTGGATTATAGACTGATTTTTATGAGAATACCTAAAATTTTGTTGCAAGCCTTCATAGGCCACGGTAACCACTTACTAAGGTGGGCCATGTGCTTACTTGCACCGTCGTGGTATAAAAAAATCTTCTTAAAATTAAAATTGCGAAAGATTGTGAGTTTTGTGTGAATGTTTGTTACTCAACCACGTTAAAACAGCTCAAGGGATACGGATGAAATTTGGTACTGGGATAGGTCATGGTATGGAATAATACATAGGCTAACTCTTTATCTGAGCATGCATGAAAGAACTGATGACTGTTAATGAAGTGAAAGAGGTACCTATGTAAGATTAGTAGCAATTGGCGTTCCATTGTATGTATATTAATTTTGGTTTTGAGTTTATAACAAGAGTAGGCATGTTCTTATTTATTCCAAATGATTCTTTACGGAAAACTAGACGAGATATTTGTGTTATGTAACAAGTATATCTTACTTCGTACAAATACATCGATGACGTTCGTTTTTTTTTCATTCTGTTTACTAATCGCTGCAGTATTCTATATAGTTTGTTTTTTTTCCTTGACACAATGAAAATAATGATGTTTACATTGCATTTTTCCTCCCTATTATCATTAAAAATGTTGGAAAATATTCGTGCTATCGTTAAAACGAAACAATCGTTGTATTTTTATATTTATACAAATGATCTGTCAACATTAATGTTATGCAATTTATTTATAGCAAATATTTATTTATTATTTTATTTATTTATTTTATAATACATATTTGTCGTGGATTGTTTTTATCTATTGTATTAAGTGAGGAGACTATAAATATTTTGAATTTTACCCCAGTTTTTTTTGTAAACTATTTTTATATTGTTTACAATAAAATTACTTTATTGGATTATTACTAAAATAGATTATGTAAGCATAATAATGATTTAAGTTTTACACTAATAAACATGGTAAATATCCTGTCTCAAGTTCTAATGACATAATAGTGATCTCACTACATTTAATATATCACAACAAATATCTACCAACTTCCCGTGAGAGGCGATAATTTTCCTTTTGAAACCATTTTACTTATCTAAATTCTAGCATAGATTAAGATTATACCACACATTTTGTTCTGAATTTAGAATATTAACAAATTATGTAGAACAAGATGTCATTATCATTGAGAAAAGGTCAAATGAAATAGCACTTTGTACTTCAAATATAAACTAACCACCATCCACGTCAATGTATTAGAGCAAACGTATTAAAAATCTACAGGTATCATATTTCTCCATCAGCATAGAGGCTCGATGGAACGCGTGCCCGTATGTGGTCGTCGTAAAGAGCGTGAAACACGACGCCTGCCGCTGTTTTTGAGCAAAATATTGCACGTTAATTTAACACTGGCCAGTCATTTGCGGCCGGTTGGCCTCATTCCGAATGTTTTTACTTATTGCGTCTTGCTTGCAACGATTCGTCTCGATTTGACGATGAAATCCCCCTTTATTTTTCAAGAATTCGCTCTGGACTCAACAGAAATGCTGTTAACTTTAGGTTTAAGTTTTAAGGTCTCCCTCCCGACTCGAATGATCTTTATGCTTTTTGGAACGCAGTAAAGTTATGATTTTGACGAAATACGTTGTGGATTCTTTGGATTTTTTTTGTTTGGTTTGAGAATGTGTGGTAGATTTTGTTAAATGATGGAGTTGAATTTTTTTAGTGTGAGTGTTTAAATTCGGAATAGAAGGCAAACGAGCTCTCTTGATAGTAAGCGATCAACGTAAATTCGTACTTAGTGCCTTATATTTTAACTAGCATACTGTAGCGACACTTATGTGTGCGTAGCTGCGTCCCTTTAGCGTTAGCACGTCTGTCGTGCTACAGCGCAAATCTTTCGCAGTCTTTTTCTAATTATTTCCAGTATATATTAAATATGTATTTTGTTCCTTTATCTATCCTAACCAACCCCATGGAAAAAGTAGGGATAGCACAAAATGTACTTGCCATCAATGTACGGCATAAACCCATACCTAACATATTTATAATCCCTTTTAACCTAATACCTCAGTAATTTCTTTTTATATTTATCGGCGATCAGTCGCAAGACTATAAGCTGATATGTTGGGTTATTATTTCGGATGGACAAAGGAACCAGTGTTCCCTCTGCCTTTTCAAAACCCTTTTTTCCTATCATCCCTTTCACTGTGAGGGTCAGTTTTCCAAGTTCACAATTCCACTGTAATGGAACACATTCCACTGAACATTTTCGGTGCCAACACAAACTGAAAACATAATTAATTTATTTGCGTTCTACTTCGATCTTTAACCTATTGACCGCCGCATATTAAGCGTGGTCGGTACATGTTGCCAACGTTAACACATTACCATATGTACTCAAAACTCTCGTCATACGTCATTCGTGAAAAATACTGATACTGATACTTGCACCAAGAAGTAGAGCAACATTCCGCGATATTCGACACGACAATACTCTGCTGTCATGAATGAGCCTCTAGCATGACTTGAAACTAGAAGAGTTCCACGTTAATTTAATATGTCTCACGAAAGTTATTATAAAAAAGAAGTAACTATTTTTCTGATTTTGAAGACTACAACTAATGTACTGGCTTGACTGCACGGTTGGTGCGGTGGCTAGACAACTGGCTATCACGAAGCAATTCCTTGTGTGAGCCACAAATTGTTGTTTCGGGCCTAGGTGACATGTGTATGTGAGATCATTATACAGGAGAAAATAACACGGTGGGGCAACATTTTTTTTAAGTTAAAATATAATGTTACTGATTGTTTTGTGAGATTCACTAGAGGACAGACCTACGAACAGATATTTTTAAAATTATTATATTTACTTAGACCTTCAAAAGTGCAGGTTCAGTAAATAATTTAGACTTTTGATTTTGACTTTGAACTTTTATATCGCAATGAATTCGCTATGAAAACTAATACAGTTTTAAAGTATCAATAAACATTGTTATACTGACTGTTACGTTTTAAATCACCGTTAACTTACTAAGGAAAACATTTAAATTGCGTTTTACGTATCTAGATCTAGACCGACAAATAAAATTAAAGTATCTGTTTGTAATATTGAAATAACCGCTTTTTACTACATGCGTTCATAAAAATGTACGTACGATACATATAACGAAATATATTTCTTTACAATTTTTGTCTGTCTCTCTGTTTGTTCCAGATAATCTCTGAAATTGCTGGACTGATTTCTACAGGATTTTATTGGCAGGTAGCTGATGTACCCCAGCCGTCGCGAGGGACAGTCCGGGCGTCGGGGATCGCGAGACGATCTCCGGCCACCGTAAGTGCGGGCCTGCGGACGGCGAGCAAGGGTAACTCACCGCCCGAACAGAACCAGACCCGTGCGTGCGGCGCGTCGCGTTCCGCGCGCGCCTCAAAGAGCCATCAGACCACCACAGATGGGGCCCAGCAGGGCTGATGCCTGATCCGGAGCTGCGGACTACCTAGCGGGTTTACCGGGGCTCCGGCTCGAAAAGCAGGAGAAGGAACGGGGTGGTTTTTAGTCAGTAAGAGTCTGACACTCCCTCTCGCCTCGCCCAAGGCGAGAAAAGTCATTGGATGATTTTCCCCCCTCAAAAAAAAAAAAAAAAAAAAAAGGTAGCTGATGTACTAAGAAATAACTTGGTTACTTTTATGTTAGAAATTAATAATTTTCGACCAGTAACTACGTAAAAAAAGAAAATTCGAACACACAGCAAAATTACAAAAATCGAATGTCCATAAACCGATCGCTCCGTTAGTTGAATCAGCGGTTTAATTTATATACCATGTCACTTCCTTAGCATAATAAAACATGGTCTGAAAGTTGTTTAAACGCGACCAATCAGCGCATGGCACTGGACTTCTCACGGTCATATTTTAATATCAAAGGATTTGTTTATAACTCCGTAGTATAACAAGAACGGTAGAACCTGAGCCTTGTTTAGACTGATCTTCGGTGAATGAATGTAATATGATCGATTATTGTATTCGATTTTCGTTCGGCCATATCGATTGAATGGGTTCGCGTGTGGAGGTTCTGTTTCTATGCTGATTCCATCCAGGAATTGAGTTTGTGAATGGGGAGAAATGACCTTTATTAGGTGCTTTTAGAAGTTATTTTTGCACAAAGAGACAGAGAGAGAAATACACATTTAACAGAGACCGGGAAGTAACTCCTTGATAAACTCAGTTCTTTTAAAATGCGATCTCCAAACTATCTGCGTTGATATTATGGCAAACCTCTGTTATAGAAAGAAGGACTATCATCTAGCAGTGGACTGTCACGGGCGGTTGATGTGTGATGAGGTAGAAACAGCCCTAGTACATGTGGGTGTGGGTAGTACACGTGGCCCTGGATGTAGTAGAGACAGCCCTGGCTACAAAACCATAATCTCCTCGACAAACTAAGGTCATCATGAAGATCATGACATGACCTGCATGTAGTACATATTAGGGTTATCAATTTATCCAGAGCTTCGGACTACCTAGCGGGTTACGGGGGCTCTGGCTAGAAAAGCAGGAGTAGGAACAGGGTGGTTTTTAGTCAGTAAGAATCTGACACGCCCTCACACCTTCCCAAGGCGGGAGGAGTCATGGACCCTTAACAAAAGGGGTTACCAATTTCTGTAGACATTGTCCCATTTTTTAGTCTTTGTATAAAACGAAAAATGTAATATCAAATACGAAAAATTAAAGCATTTACTGAAAGGTAGCTGTCATAAGGCAATAATATATAATCCGCTAAGTATCCACGTTAATTATACAGCGCATTAAGATAATACATCGGGCGATACGAGCAATCGATTGGTCGTGGCCGCGGATTGCGCGTGCGCCGTGTAATGTACCGTTTTCTTATATACTAGCTGTAAATGCTGACTTTACATTCATAATTTGTTATAAAAATGTGCCAAAAAAGGTGAATAAATTGACTCAATATGATCTATGAAATATTCCCACTATTACATGGTTTTTTGAATTTTGCGTCCAAAAATCCTTCATTTGTGTTTTCAGTAGTTTTCTTAGTAGCGAACATGTCTATGTATACTGTCTACCCTGTACATCTTTCTATTCTATGTCTCTATGTAATAGTATTATTAACATCAATTGAAGTAAAAAACTACGCCATATAACAAGACTATTAAAAGAGTTCAATAACACTTTTACTGACCTGAAATCTTTTACTTGGCAAAGAAGTCTTGATAAACGAGGCAATTTTGTTTCTACGTAAGTAGGTAAGTATTATACTTTTCAGTAAACAGAAAGCATTTCAATTTATTCATAAACGTGTGCATTACGTATAATATGTATGTATTATTAAAAATAAAATATTTCTAATAAATTGTATAACATAATATTTCACTCGTTTACATAAATTATATTAAATGTAATATTTTATTTCAATTTATTTTCCCTTGTATCCATATCGGAAACATCGAATCATTAGGGGGCCTTCTGTGATTGTCGATTTGTCGAAATTTTAATTTCCATGTACCTAACATTACATGGATTGGGAAAAAATCACATAAAACCTAATTGGTAGAAATATGTTGGAGAAAAATGTATAATTTGTAATACAAGTAATTGATTTTGTTGTATTTTCGCCTGTGTGGGTTTTATATAAATATTTTAGTATTTTATTGAAATAAAAATTTTGTTACGTATTAAAATTTAAGGCAAAACGTCGACTTTTTAACAACGATTTATAAGTGTTTATTATTCTCAAATAATGGGTGAAAATATATCTACAACTCTGCAAATCTTATCATTGAGGGCTGAAATTTCAATTTAAAAATTCTAAAAACGCTTTTAGACATCGAAGCAATATTGGTTAGCGACAGTCACATTACATACAGACAAATTCTATTTCTTTACAATATTACACTTTTTATCGTTATAACAACCGTTCTGTTGCTAATCATGCGTATGCGCAATTACTTAAATTATTTTGTATAATTATAAAATTCAAATTTGATCCGTTATGTTATACCGTATCAACCAGGTTATTGATATAAATAGTATATTTTATTTAAATTTGTATAAATTTTAGTAGAAATATATATATATATATAAGATATATATCATGGTTAGGTTGTAACCTACCCATGTGACAGTCAACTGTAAGTCTTAAGATTCCTTTATATAGAGGATACCTTATATACATAATATATAACCTACACGTTTAGCATGTGGGTTGAAAATCTCAGTTAAAGAGGTTCAGGGCTATCAAAGAAAATTCCAGCATTTTTTTGTAAAATAATGTAGCGTGGTTTAAAATAATGTTTCATTCTCATTTTGTAGGGCTTGACTGCCATCTGCTCTCCACAATAATAAGGTACATATTCCACCTCCTTTTTAGTATTCAGTTTTCAGATTTCCGAAGCTTCTGACTAACTGTAAAGAGTTTCATAGAAGTTCGTATGATAACCGGGAATGAAGGCTTAACGTGCTCAACGATACACAAAAGAATGTAATCGACAAAAATAATCGATAAGAATAATTCATAAATCGAATACATGGAATCGTTTACAATTTTATAACAAACATTAACACTATATCTACGTCTTTATAGTACGTTAAAGTGCATTAATGAGGTGCATCAAAGTGACCGTATTGGTTCGAATAATCGAGGCGGCACGGTACTCGATGCTCGAGTGATTTGTATTCGATTCACACTTAACGTATGTGCATCGTCCCAACACAAAACGTCTTAAGCACCAAATTATTATAAACAATTAGTGCTTATACACACGTGTTATTCGTTTTAAATTGAATGATGTGTGAAAGATCGATACTGTTTTTTAATTAGTCGATTAATCGGATATCAATCGGTATTTGCATGTGAATGGAATGTCGTAGGAAAACTTTGAATGAGTTCAGAGCTGAAATGTTTTGTGACTTGAGTAGTTTGGACTGTTTTAATTCAACTTGGTGTAACCTGCACTATCAAGTATAGTTTTCTTGAAGTGGTAGCCAGAGTAGAAGTTAAAGAAGCAATATTCAATAGTAGACCCACGTTTATGTAACTAGTAAACTGAAACCTAGAGGAAAACTTTCATAATGGACCAACAGCAACTAATTTAGGTTGTGTTTGCTACAACTAGACCAACAAACATACCCGGTCAGAAGTACATATACATTGTATTTTACCCTTTTTTATACCTTCGAAAAACCTACAACCTTCAACTTTTCATTGCTACACTCGTCGCACGTCAAAAAGTCGTGTTGTACGTCAAAGTGACGTGTGGACAGTCGCGTCTCTTTGTCTGCCTAGTATAGTGACAGGGCTTTTGTATCGAGTATGACTTGTGTGTTAATTGTGCCGATCGAATCGGTCTGACATTCTTATAATCGATAGTAATCGACTAAAATTGTTTATCGATTCGGGTGTGGCTCTATTGTGATGTAAAGTGCTTTGAGGCATAGCCACCGATGCCGATGGTGTTAATGAATGGTGGCAGAATTTCTTGGTACTTACTTTTTACAGTGGAATTGATATTTGAAACAATGGACTAGAAGTTCTGATAGGTACCTAAGTATAAAAATTGTACCATTAGGATGCTTTTCCACCAGAGATCTGCTATGTAGCTATGCTACGAAGATGTAATAGCTAAGCTTTCAAACTATGTGACCATTTCCACTGATACTAAGCTATGCAGCTGTGCGAGGAAGATGCGCAGCTCGAGTATGAGATGTATCGATAGTAAGGAAGTCATCCTTAGCACATATCCAGAACACGCATCTTTCCATATAAAAATAAAGCTTAATTGAGTCCGTGTCCTTCTGTGCTAAGCTATGTGTACCAATGAATATGATTGGTGGAAGCCAAACACATACACAGCAACATAGCCTAGCACATTTCTGGTAAAAAGTCAATTTGTTACATACAAGTAATTGGTCATTTTTGTTGAACGTTTCAAAAGAAGGTTTGGCTGTCAATTCACAATAAATATTTACCTACATTTAACAGTTGGAAAACAGTATAAATAAATTTAAATAATAATCAGTATGTTAAATTAGCCGTATATGTATGTATATGTAATAAATATATTGTATTATATAAATTCAAAATAATACTATAACTGAATGACTTTCGGAATATTTAATGCTGGTTTTGCAGTACATGTTAAAAGTTGAAATTTTCGCGTACAAAGTCACTCAGTTCGTTGACCCCGGAGCTCGGTTTAATATTTAAATGTTGGTAACGCGCGTACTAAAATGGAATAGTGCTACCTAAAATTGTATGTACGGTCCTTAAACAGCATAGTAAAATTATATATTGTATGTATATCTAATGTAATTAGTTAACGAATACTTTGTTAACGCAACTGTATTTTTCCACTGACATCTAAGTAAGTTTATTTGTCAAAGTTGAATGACATCTTGCAAAAAAAAACTGACAGATATCGTCGACGCCATCTTGTTTTTTGTAATTCGAAATTTAAAAATATTTGTTTTGTTTTGTATTTTATTTTTAACGATAGATTTATTAGTTTTTAATTTTAGTTCATTCTCAGAATCAATGTCTTATTATGATTGTCAAAGTTTGTTATCACAATTAATAGACCTTTGTATGAAACGAATATTTGACAGCTACTAGTTTGACCGACCTACATAATCAATTGTAAGTAAAACCAATAATTAGTAGTCTAGACTAGTTATCGCAATCGAAACAAATATTTTGGAATCGACATTTGACCAACAAGTGCACTATCGCTATGCTGAAGGAAAGAGTGGGTATGTCCTAAACACAAGAGTATGAAATTTTACAATTTTAATGTCGATCGATTGGATTTGGATTCAAGTCCCTTGTACGGAGTATCTTTCTTTTTTTGGTTGTCTTAGACAATCCTATTGATCAAAGGCGTTCAAACTTTCTAGAAAATTTTGCTTTACCGCTGTCTGTCAGTTAATTAGCCATAGTTCTGAATCTAGAATCAGAAGTTCAGTGACTTAAACTATAAAGTTTTTGATATACAATGAAAAATCTACAATAAAGTTTAGAAAAACATAGTTAGAGCGACGTCTACATTATCTGTGGAGGAATCTTAAAATGGCGTCGCTATGACGTCAGACCCTGTCATTGCAACGTCGTTTAATATCCGTAATTTATTAGCAAAACGGTTTAACCTTGCTACTACTTACATTTTAGACCCTAACGCGCAACTAATTAAGTTTAAATTACTAGGACTTACACTAATCATATTTTAGTATAAATGGGTTTTTCGTGTGCTTTTTGTTTTTGATTACCATTCTGCATTCAAATGAGATGTGTTTGCATTTTTTTCAGGTACAGTATTTAAAATTAAATGGCGTATAATTTTAATTACAAGTTGTGTATATCTAATTTATAACTCATAGGTATTAAAGTTAAGCGTTCAAAACACGCCCACATAAAATATTAAATAAAAATAATTCTGGCCAACATAGTTTTACACTTGTATTTATAGATATTATGTAGATATTTTTAACAATCTAAACATAAACATACCGACAATATAATTTTCAGCAACTTACCTGTAATCAAAAGAAAACATAATTAGTGGACGTGGATCAAAATATGACAGAAATAATAAATTAAAAACGATTTGATAAATAACATCGGACTGAGACCTCTGCTAATGAAAAACATTACATAACTTCAGTTTTCTCTTAAAAAATTTAAAATACTTCAATGTATAAAAACAAATTAAAGTATAATTTTGTAATGTACTAGCTTAAACCAGTGGCTTAGCCTTGAATAAAAGTACCACATGTGTTATTCCAGACTATAATCTACATACCTCCTGTACCTTTCATCCTAATCTGCCTAGCATATTTTGCCTGAAAAAGTAGCAAACTTACATACATACATGCATCTAGACATCTTAATAAACTTTCGCATTTATAATATTAGCAGGTTTTTTAAAGGTGGAAAAATCATCCAATGACGGCAATCCACAAGGCGAAGCGAGAAGGAGTGTCAGACTCTTACTGACTAAAAACCACCCCGTTCCTACTCCTGCTTTTCGAGCTGGAGCCCCGGTAGACCCGACCGGAATATTAGTAAGATAGGTATCAGATATACATTTAAAACACGTAACTACGATCGATCCAAAAATAACCTATCATCCGTAACCTTTAAAGCGAGCAAAAATTAATAACACTACAATAGATCACATACAAAAAAGTCGATCAATGCCCATATAGCAACCACACAGATACAGCCTCTATCCCTTAGGCAATAAAGTCGAAATTAGCAGTTGAAAAGTGTAAGATAGTGTTCATTCATGCCTCCCACTTGGTAACGGTGAAGTTTTTCATCGTCACACACACCAACACACGGCACATGTCAAGTTTAATGCCACCAAGTTATTCGGAGGGCTTACGGATCCCGTTTAGTTTTTGAAAGTTCATACATGGATGTTTTGTGTAGGTATAGTACAATCTGTATACTACAGAAAGTACCCAAGTTAAATCAATGAGTTGTCAGCAAATACGATAAAAAATTCTATTATCTACCTAATATAGGCTGATTACATTGTATAACATGAAAACAGAATCCTCCTTTTTTGACTGGGGGAAATCATCTAATGACTTCTCTCGCCTTGGGCGAGGCGACTAAAACCACCCCGTTCCTACTCTTGCTTTTCGAGCCGGAGCCCCGGTAACTTGCTAGGCAGTCCGCAATTCGGAAAAAGTGCATCCTTGCCATTGCATTCGGGCTGAAGTTTTTCATTTTGAAATCAAAATGAAAAAGCTTAAAAACCTTCATTGGCACAGCGGCTCTGATGGTCGAGTCTAGAATATCGACATTTTCTAACAATAAGATAGATGTCGAATAACTTGTAGGTACTACCAGTCTTAAATTAGTCAATCAGTTGTAAAACCATAAACTTTACCTAACCAATCCCAAACTTATCATAAACTGCGTCCTCTAGATACAAACTTGCGCCAACTGGATCAACAACAACAATTTATTAACCACAACATCAATTAAAAAATAATTCTCGCTTACAGACCTCATTTGTATAACCTTTTCTTAAAGTCTACTTTTTTTAAACCTCTTATTATTTGCAGACCATTAATTAACATGGAGTCTTCATTAATAGTGATCTTACTAGTTAATCTAGTAACCTTTTTATGCGTCTGCGCACCAGAACAGCTTTTTTATACATCTGTCGCAAAGACGATGCAATTATGATCTTATGGTTACATCACCATGTATAAAGGTCTTTAATTGCTTTTTTAACATCCTGTATAGTGAGTAGTTTGGCTTAGTGAGTTAAGGAAGGTTTCTTTCTGGATTCTTTGGAGACGTGACTTTACAACTTTGTGTTAGGACTTACTTCGGTTGTAGGAAAAGTATCGTAAGTACTCATTCGCTTTTTATAGATACGGCAACTTAGTTTAATTGTGATTGGATAGCAAAATAAAAAGCCTAGGATTTATACACTATCAGTCTACTTTTTTGTGAGGGGGGAAAAGCATCCAATGCCCTCTCCTACCTAGGGTGAGGCGTGTCACTCTTACTAACTTAAAACTACCCCGTTCTTAATCCTTCGAGCCTGAGCCCCGGTAAACCTGCCTGTAGATACACTATCTATTTCGAACTACAGTAACGCTTTGTTTGTTGGTATACTTATATTTCTAGCGTTAAACTTCTAAAAGT
This sequence comes from Spodoptera frugiperda, assembly GCF_023101765.2. Taxonomy (NCBI): domain Eukaryota; kingdom Metazoa; phylum Arthropoda; class Insecta; order Lepidoptera; family Noctuidae; genus Spodoptera; species Spodoptera frugiperda. The sequence goes on along the minus strand of NC_064221.1, from coordinate 6,246,780 downwards.
TAAGACGATTTTCAAAGACATATTCTCAATCATGTAAACAACCAATAATACAGGACAAAGCTAACCACACAGGCTGGAAACATTTCAAGAAACAACGGTAAGAAAAAAAAAAAGTACCTAATTATAAATCTACCAATCTCACTCGAGTGGTACAAGTTCGTACGCCCACACTGCGTTCCGTGTTAAATTCGAACGCATTTGCAATTCAAAACGAAACGATGACGTAGCAGGAACTCTGTCTCTAAATATTACCATCTACGGCAGAATATATTAAATTGTGGGCTGGTTACACTGGAGCTGTACATATTATTACACTGTGGCAAGGATGGAATTAGAAATGTGTATAACTGGCGAGTTTGAATAAATGGAGAGTAGAATTTATTTTGTTGATTGGCAAATTTAAATACGGAAGACTACAACATTATTGAAACTAAGTAGGTATCATTAACAATTAATTTTATTATGATAAGAAGCTGTTTTGAAGCTTCCAAATGATGTTGGATTTGTGAAAATAAATAACGCCATACCCAGATACGTACCTAAAAATTACTACAATATTTATGGTTAAGACAATATTAAGTCTTTGACTGCCAATAGAAAACCGTTGAAGGCAAATCCTCCGCTAACGTCAGTCACCGGTGACCACCTCGGCGTTCAATGTGTTAAGAAAATATTAAGAAAAACTGCAATTATTAGACGTTGATTAAACTTTACAACAACTAAACAAATTCATTCTATTAAAATAACTCCTGCAACCTAATCCACACACAAACCAAATAACAGCATCGAAAATTCAAAATCACATTCCATTTCCAAACTATTTAAGAAAAAAGAAATAAAATTAAAACAATAAACAATCGCGGATCACCGTACAAAAGCACCTGATTTGCATGATTCAGGTGGCACTTTTTCGTTTTAGGCTGTCGATAGGACACAATTAGTGTCGGCCGAGTCGATACCCTGTGATGTCGATAAGCTAAGACATGCTGAGACAAAACGCGATCGTATCTTGAAACGTTTATACGTTTAGGGCTGCTTTTTAGGACTGTTAATGCAAACAGAGGTCGATATTTTGATTGAAACGGATTTTTGTAGTGAGAAATTGATATTGTTGATTTTCTTTTTGATGTTGTGTTAAGAAAAGATATTTATAATGTTATTTGGTCTAAGTAAAGTTTAGAAAGACTGTTAAATGTTTTATAGAGCTATTTTACAGATATTTTTTTAGGTTTTTCTTTGCGTAAGTAGTTCCTAGAGTAAACTGCGACTAATTGTTACTTTATTAGCTAGTACTATATTTAAATTGGTCTTTGGTTTTTCACTAGATGTAAAACAAAATGGTTTTTGTGTAATTTACCTGTATAGGCACAGGTTTTATTCTTGCATCATCTATTGTGTTAATTTTTTATTTTCAAACGTACACTAGTAAGTATGACAAATTATCGACATAACCACTAACTATGCGGTTTCCGTCAACGTGACCATATTCCCGGAAAACTCAGACATAGTACCTATGTCACCGTTAAAAAAACCGGGGTTTCCATCATAGCAAAATTTTTGTTTCAATTTAAATAATCCGCGATATTTTCCTTCCGGATTTGTAAATAATAATTAATTATTAAAATAAATAAACTACATGTTTTATAATGCGGACATCCCATTACCGACACCACGCCCATTTAATGGTGTGGTCAACGTAATTAGCTAATTAACATATTTATAACAAAATGTACATTTAACCGCAAAAGTAAAGGCATTAACACGTGTAAGTAAAAAACAAAAAACGAGTCAATAACGAAAGATCACAAAACAGTATCTTACACCTCTCAACCCTATCAATAAACAGTTTAAATGGTTTAATTCTTGCGCGCACGCAACTCGGCCATTGGTCGGCGGGGCGCGTCGCGATTGGTCGCGCGGCTGGCGGCGACTACAAAGCGCGGGAGAGGCGGGCTGTCCATGGTACAGCGGCTGTTCTGTCGGTTGTCCGAGACACTATGAATATGGATCGAGCGTATTTATGTGGCCGATAGCCGCCTCGGAAAATCGTACGTACGCAGGGCTGCAAATGAATTGCTTTGATTCGATAATCGCGTGCAATGTGAGCCTCGTAATGTTGAATATATCTGGCTGTGTTACGCTAGTTTCTTGGTTATTCAGTCGACGTGTAGGTAAATTTTGCTATAAGAAAACAATTTGTAAAATAGGACTGGAATAGTAATTGAATAATTACAAAATCAAATGGTCAATATTTTAGCTTCTCGGTAAGAGTGGCTGAAATTATATGCATGATTGTAGCTTCAGCTAAAATCGGAATAACAAGACTATAATTAATTAGGTAGATACAGAGAGTTTTAATCGTACACTCATAAGAAAGAAGCGATTTATGGTATGGATCTTATGTATGCGAAGAAAGCAGCGGTAAGTCCCCTCTTTGAGGAGTGGCTAGAGAGGCGTCACGGCGTCCTCACCTACCGCCTGACGCAGGTGCTTACCGGACACGGAAGTTTCGGTAGGTACCTGTTTCGGATTCGGCGGGAGGAAACGCCCGGGTGTCGGCATTGCGTGGATCACCCGGAGGACACGGTGGAGCATACAGTAGCGGTGTGCCCTGCATGGGCTGAGCACCGCCGTGTCCTCAGGGATGTGATCAGCGACGGTGACCTCTCGCGTCCGGCTTTGGTTCAGGCCATGGTGCGGAGCGAGGGGGAATGGGACGCCGTCTCCTCCTTCTGCGAAGCAGTCATGCTAGCTAAGGAGGAGGCGGAGCGCGTGAGGGAACGATCCTCCTCACGCCCCAGCCGCCGCAGAAGACACTCCGGGCGTCGGGGATCGCGTGACGATCTCCGGCCACCGTAAGTGCGGGTCTGCGGACGGCGAGTAAGGGTAGCTCGCCGTCCGACCACAACCAGACCCGTGCGTACGGCGCGTCGCGTTCCGCGCGCGCCTCAAAGAGCCAGACCACCACAGATGGGGCCCAGTTGGGCTGATGCCTGATCCGGAGCTGCGGACAACGTAAAAGGTTACCGGGGCTCCGGCTCAAAGCAGGAGAAGGAACGGGGTGGTTTTTAGTCAGTAAGAGTCTGACACTCCCTCCCGCCTCACCCAAGGCGGGAGAAGTCATTGGATGATTTTCCCCCCTCAAAAAAAAAAAAAAAAAAATGTATGCGAAGAAACGGGAGAACAAATTAATATTTTTGTTACACAAGATTTGGTTAGGGAACTCTGCTATTTGTGTATTAAGATCACTTTACTGACAATGCGATATTCAAAATGTTAACTCCTCATTTCAGTTAGCCTCTAGATTCCTAACGCAACTCTTAAATAGGACGATCTTTAATTTCCTAGTTTCTAGTCAATTAGCAATTAATTCTATAAGCCTAGATAAGAGTGATCTACTAACATGATCTAGTGGAGTGCATTTTGCTGTAGTCTGTAATTACAGAGGTAGGATTAATTACTGATTGATCAATGAATTAAACATGTTTGTTTAATAGGCGTTAGTAATAAACACGCCTGTTTTTCTTTGAAGATGTAGGCAGTGCCTGTGCCCTGTATGTGTATTTTGTAATAATTGTCGTGAGACATACTAAATTAGTTAAAAAATCACGGTTTACTCACGTAGATATATATGGAAAAGCGGCAACATCGGTGCTCATGTTGAAGAGACCCTTTGTGACTCGAAAGTAGTTGATCTTTTCTCCATATATCTGTGAGTGTTTACTCTGTTCTTGGTTGTTATTAGTACAAATTAAAACCAAAGAAACAGAAATAGAGTTTCAATTAAGTATCGCAACCATATAATTACAGCTGTGTTGCTTAAATATCGACTGTTTGGTAGGTAAAGAGGTTAATTTTCACAAGATGGAGTCCATTTAAAAATGAAATCGCTAAAGTAGTCCTTCAATTAATACTTACAGTATATTTTAATCAATTTATGAACTAAAAGAATAACATTCAGAATCGATTACAAAAAAAAACAGTTTTCTTTGTTTTAAACGCCTTAATTATAATATAAAAACAAATTTTATTACAGATTCTGTTTTCCTAAGATTATCGAATAAATATTTTTTTCTTTAAATAACAATCAAATGCAGGGTGGTACCAGGAAATCATAAAATCGAGAAGGAAAATCCTGTCACATCGCCATAGCATCAGCAGCAGGACGTGACTCACGCACATTGCTGTAGGTAGAAGGTACAACTGCCAGTATTCATAATTTTAATTATACAACTGACCGACGACGTATAAAAACCTCTACAGTATTTTTTTCTTTTAAAATTCTACGTCAAACTGTTTTTTTCCGACACTAGAGGCGCCAGTGTCGTTAACAGTCTTGACCAATAGATATAATTTGCTGTCAATCTAGCCGATTGGTCAACTTTTTATCGACAAAGTGATTGGATAATGAAGACGTTACGCGTCACTGGCGACACCTACAGACGGAAAACCGTCGTTCCAACTTTTATTCAAGAACGGTTTTTAGGTAAATTCTTAACAAATACAAACAAGGAAATGGTTTCTTTCAGGAAAAGTGTTTTATGGAGAAGAGAAAAATACGTAATAGTGGTGTTTACTTTTTTTCTGCTGAAACTACGTTGTAATGGAAATACACTTGATTGTATTGCTTATAAAACTGAAACAACAATTAAATTATTAATGTCTTAAGAGACAAGCACGATCATATTCTTACAATTTTCTTTCTCGAAAGATACCGTTTCGTTTTAACTATCCTGGAAGTAATTGAGGGATGTTTATGTCTAGCAGTGAATTTCTTGTGGCTGATAATAAATGATGACAATAAAACCTTTTATTCAAATTTCGTACAGAATAAGCAAAGCTAAGTTAGAGTACCTCACGTCAACAGCTTATAAGGGACTACTACTGACCAAAAGCATCGTCTCGCACGAAGTTTGAGCATCAATCACCACGCTTGCTCAATGCGGGTTGGCAGTTAGATTACCTCATTTAAAGTAGCTACCAGTTAATAAATACATTATTTCTCTACGTACTAAACATCGCACAATTTATTCATCCATCCACTCAAGTAGAGCCAAATACGACAAAATATTACTACGGCGCTCAAGCGTAAAGCAACTGTAGCTGCGAGATGACTAAACATTTATATTAGGAAATGATGGAACGTGGAACACCCATCATGGCTGCTCGTGCCAAACTGCCTGCCAAGTGTGCCAAACTAACCGCCATCTTAGATTTATAGAGGTTATCGTCACATTAATAGGCAAGAATAGTACTCTTGTAGTAGTAATTATATGAGGGTGGTCTTCAGAGGGGTCTGCTGCTCTGCCGCACTCAGAGACATTTAATGTTCACTTAAACTATTTCTTAGTAATTATTTTGTTCCGAAAACAATTGCTAAGGACTGGGTTAAGTAATTATTCAAAATAATCTCAGTACAGAGGTAAGATTGTCCTCCATGAGAATCTACACTTTGAAACAAACCACTTAGCTTCACTGACGGACATATTAACAGCAAATTCAATTATTATGAAAGATGTTTCAAAAGAGAGATCATTATTTAACAATTAATTGGTATATTAAAAGAAATAATAAAGTTCGCATTGATCAACATTATTGGTTAAACACCCTATCCTACACTTGCCAACACGAACAGTAGTTACTATTCAACAGTTCCATCGACAACTGATTGATTTCTTAAGTTATTACCATGTCAAAGTAACTGCTAGAATAACTGATACATGAATAAAGGTTATCAGACCAGTATCGATGTCGCCTAGACCTATTCAACGTCTTAATGTCGCGCAGAAAGTTGCAACTAATTTATGAATAGCAACTTTGTCACCTGTAATTTAGTGTCTCTTTTAGATTGCAGTTAGACAGGGTCGGAAAATTGCATATGAGTTTATTGATTGTGGAACCATATACCTACTTAGATTTCAGTTAGAGAAGTATATTAATTAAAACTGCCCAACCATGTTTATTTATTTGGGAAAATTTACCTAATGAGACTTTACCTACGTTAAGTTTTTGTGTGTACCGTATTATTATTTAGAAGATTTGGGCTAACATATATACATAACATCATGGGGTTAGACCGAGACCATGGAACGCCAATTGCCACGAACCTTTTATACGTCTTTCGCTTCATTAATAGTCATCAAACTTTATGTGTATTCTCGTCAGTAGGCTAACAAATACCAAAAAAGGTCTCATCACGAAGCATTAGATGTCATCTATTACCTCATTAGTTTAAAACAAAGGTCAAACCATATTCTGTCAGTTTAATATAACTTGCGTTAGCCACCTGTGTCATAATGCGGAAAGCGGAAAAATATTTTTCTACGTTGACATAAGCGATTCTAAGGAAGAAGAGTGACTTCATTTGTATAAGTTTTCCTTTAAAGTATAAAGGGAATAATCAATCATTTAGTCGCGTGCCCGGACTATTGTGCTTTATGTATCTAGGGTCAGGTTATTTATAGCCATTCAAGAAAGTAGCCAGGTCGTGACTTCTACCTGTAATTATTTATGAATGGCTCAGAATCGTGATTATAGTATTTAGTTTAGAATATAAAACATCCCTCCGATCAATAAATAAACTACGTTTTAAAAATATATGACGCATCGCAACCAAAGTTTACACTAGGCTTTATAAATAAGCGATGAGCGAATGACACAACACAACCAAAACACATTAAAAACGACCATAAACCTACCCTTATAAGGCGCTACATTTCGGCATTCTTTTAAAACAATTTCCCTATGAATTTAATTAACTTGCTATCTTCTCAGAAATCTATGACAACGCCATTACATACGTCAATTGTCGCCATAAACTGCCGATGGGAGCCGAAGACGGCCGAATATAGACGAACCGAATCAAACATGGCCGCACGCATTCCGATTGCATCTAATAACCTCAAAATCAAATGCAAAATGGCGTATTGAATAAATGACGCCGCTCCGTTTAGCATTCCGACATGCCATATGTGAGTACGCATTTTCATTTGGGGCCATTGTCTTGGCAGATATTAGTATTGATTTCAATAAATAAATTAATCGTATGGCTTCGCGAATAGCATTCGTTTGGCACGCGACGCAGGACAAACGATGAATCGATAAGTTCTCGATTGTGTGGCTATGGCCCGTCTGGTTATTGCTTGGTTTATATCGTTTGACTCATGTATCGTACGTGAGTCCGGCCGTTAACATCTATGTAATTTTCATTGTTAACAAACTAAGCAAATAGCTTGCAATTGTCTACAGGTCAACATGCGTGCGGACCACACGCAGTCTCTCAAGCAAAAATGTCATTTTCTTGCAACGTCTAATGTTTGTCGTGAGTATGTATGTATATGTCTAATGTCTCCGAGTCCCGACAATGAAACTTCAGAATGGTCTGTGCTAACTCTAAAGGCACAATTTATGAGGCTTTAATAATAAAGCGTAAATAAAATGAAAGTGTAAACAAACAAACACTCTAATATCGCCTTTTTCTAATACCCCATATACCCTTTACCTTTGATAAATACGCATGCGCCAATACGACACCAATATTAAGGCGATCTCAGAAATTGAAGCCAAAATCTACTTTGCAGAAAAAACATTATTTGTATATAAATAGAATAAACATTATAAAGAGAAAGAAGATGGCTCCAGGTGACCGAAAAGCTGGCTACTACATTGGTCAAAGGTTTTGCAAAGCATTGTCATTCGACATGGCAATGCTGCCAGTCTTTTGGGCTACTGAGACTCCGATGAAGATTATTTTTTCGACCCCTTCAATTACATTTTATTTCTTTTTAAGTATTTTTAAGTTGTAAATATTTCAGTCATTGTAATAATCTTTTAAACCACAATCACTCTCAAGCAATCTTTACCTCTACTATCTGCCCAAACAAACAATTCTTCTACAATCTCCAATGAAGTACACAAATAATTGATAGTAGTTACAACGAGTACACGGTGAGCACAACCTAGATAGTGCCACTTGTGCACTGGGTCAAGTACAGCTGATCTGCTCGGTTTATCTAGTAGCTAGGTACGAGTAGTGGCAGGATCCTTAACTAACACCCACGAAGTGTCAACACTTTAGATTTACTTAGATGTCGTGATTTATTGAAGTTTTCTCGTAAAATATACTATTATGATCCTTTACGGGTTTAAACGATCATAAAATGAGATTTTTCTTTTTCTTTGTCCGGGAATCGAACCCGAGACCCCTTGCCTGGTAAGTAACACTTGCGTATACTTGGTCAATGAGGCAATCACTCAGCCAATGAGGCAGTTTAAACGAAAACTATGGAAATATTCTAAACTCTATTGATGAATATTTCGAAATTGGCAAAGTGAACTGAAAATCAAACTCAATAATCAATGCATATCTGCTTACTGAATCTACTCGTATCCTAACCTCTTTTGACTCACTTTGACTGAAACCTACAGGAAAATTTTCAACAACCACTAAATCACCTTTTTTACAAGTATTTTATAATAATTAAAATACAGCAACTAATTTACAATCAACAATGATGCCATCCGAATTTGTCAAGAACAACATCTCTAAAAGACCACACAAAGATAACTTTTTAAAAACCATCGACAAAAACGTCAAGCAGCCGTTTCGTATTCAGCCAGCAATGACAGCTGTCAATTGCAATTTTTGAACATGGAATATTGGCGGGAATGCGGAAACTCGCGTTCGGATTTATGAAGTTTCGAAAATACGACTTATAAATAAATAAATTGTGAGATCGAAATACGGTAACTGTCACCTTTAGAGGAAAAAACATTATTCGACAGTAAAATAACAAAAAATATGACAGAGAAAACAAATAGTATTGATTTTCCGGCAAGATACTGTTTTCTTCGTGAAAAATGGTAGTTTGTGAGACATAACTCGGAAAGTTTTCTAATCGATAACCCCGTGACAGTAACTGTCAAGAAATTAAAAGTAATTGTGTTCTGAAAATAAAATACGAAGCGTATAGTTAATGGTCGTAGTCGTATCATTGCTTTTCAAAACTAAACATTCGTGCTAGGAACTGTAATCTTATCTTTGTCCCTTAATTGACCAGTTAAACAAAAATTTTATTGAATCTTTTGTGAGACATACTCACGACGAATCGATTGTCGCACTGCTACTATGCTCATGAATATGAGCCTCTAGCATGGCTTGAAAATAGTCGAGTTCCTTGTCAAGTTACGTGAGAAAGCTGATAATATAATAATTAATTTAGTTAAACAATAGTCACTAGTATACAAGTGTCACAGATTTCAAATCCCTGCTTATTGCTTCTTTCTGTCAAGCCCTAACGATATTTCCCCGGTAAAATTTATGCAAAAGAAAATAAAGCAATTTTTCGTTTACACTGTGGCAGAATATTGACAAGTGACAAGTGACAGATGACAGAAGTCGCACATAGACTATCGACGAGCAAATCAACGGATGACGTCACAAATATCCTGCATCGCACATACGAAGTTTACATGCGAATTAAGACGGATAGAAAATCCCAACGAACAACAGTTGGGCAGAAAGCCCGCCAGGCACGATCACCTCGCCTGGTCGGAGGATCCTCCTTTTTTTAGGGAACTTTACTCTCTGTTCCCTAAAACACTAAATCAAGCAACTATTATTGTCAGTACATTTAGTTAAAGTACGGTAGTAGCAATTTGCAATGCGTGCTTACATTTTTTATGCAATACGAAGTGCTCTACAAAAACTAATGCTTGCTCCCGTGCTCCGTAACCCATCGACTAATGATTTACTATTGTTATTTTCATATGCCCGAATACAATACAAATAAATAAGAACAGTACCTAACCGATTAGCTTACTGTCGTACTCAGAGTCATTTAATGATTACTTAACCCAGTTCTTAGCAATTGTTTTCAATAGTTAAAGTAATCATTAAATGTCTCTGAGTGCGGCAGTTAGTCACAATTCTATTGCTCCTACAGTAAAACATCGAAATTGTTTCACATTATGTACTGCCATGTAATACCAGAAGAACTAGGTACATAAATTGTTCTCATTCAAATTGTAACATTTAACGACGTAAATCGATTAAACTCTCGAGTAAACTCATCAGTATTCCGATTAAAACAAGTAGGTAGGTGTTACTATAATCGATTACAAGATTATCTGATACTAAGGCCCTATTACTTGATACTGTCGCGAAATTTACATACAACTAAGCACATACCTAACTGCCATAAATCACTGAACTAAATTAATATCAACCGATTACTCGATTACTCGATTCGATCTCTCGATTATAAGGAATCGATTAATTCGTAATAACAATTTGTCGTCGCGAGTCATATCTACGGGCGCTCGCCTACTTACAATAAAATAATGTATTCGTCTCTCGATCCTACGTAGCGGCGCTGCGTAGGCGCACGCCGTGATTGACACGTCTTGATACTTGAACTGTCAAATTTAACATGTGTTTAAATTGACAGTGATGGCTACACGGTTCGGTTATGGTAAAAAGTGGCTTTGTTGATTACAGTGTCGGTATTTTATTTGCACGTGCGACCATTTAATGCGATTACTATTACTTAAGATCATTTTGATAGCCTTTATGTGGTCGTGGTAAGAGTGGTTTTTGTTGAATTAGGATTTTGTCGATGATTCCCGAAAGTATTACCTAATATATTATTGTGTCCAGTACAAAGCTCTTATTTTTTAGAAACACGTACGTACAACAATTGTTTATTGATTTACTTAATATCCTAAGTGCACAAAAGCGGCTATTAAGTGGAAACTATTGGGTTCAATTCCGTAGCATTCGACCTGAAGTTAATTGTAATATACAGCAATAGGTTACAGCTATTGTTTTATCCGATAGGAAATGTCGGCTTCGTCTAGTTATTTTAGAGATTGACGTGTGTTATCTTAATAACTCTAACATAAACATAGTATTTTTGTTATTATGAGTGTACTGAGTCTAATATCAAATATTAATAAGACTAATCATACATTGAAGTAGCTGTAGAAGACAAAAGACGATCAAATCGAACATTAAAACAAAACCTACGACCAAAACGTTTAAATCGACAAAATAACAAAACGAAACACAATCAAAACTCGGTAAGCGGCATTTATATAGTTTCATACAAACTACATACACACTAAGTATAGTCAACTATAGTAGGACCGAGTGTCGTGACCCTATTGCGTGTGTGACTCATGTTGGCGGCGCGTGCGCAAGACTTTGAGGTTTTAAATTTCGAATATTCGAATTTGCATTAAGTTGAAACGATAAGGCACGCAGTGATTGTATTAGATTATAAATGAACATGGAACCTACCATATAGGCGACGTGAATCAGAAGCTATGGGCTACACGTGTTTGTTCAAAGTAAACGGTTTTATATGAAGCTGTTTTTTAATTTTTAGTCTTTTACAACAGAGGAATCATTAGTTAAGTTTGTTTGTCTAAGTAGGTTGTAGGTAGGAAAGTCAGCCCATTACAATGACTTACTATACTAATGACTTGCAATTGACCCTCACCTTTTTGATGGTGGAAAATCATCCAATGACTTTTCTCGCCTTGGGTGAGGCGAGAGGGAGTGTCAGACTCTTACTGACTAAAAACCACCCCGTTCCTTCTCCTGCTTTTCGAGCCGGAGCCCCGGTAAACCCGCTAGGTAGTCCGCAGCTCCGGAATTGACCCTCACCTGACTTACCACTTACCATTTGTTCAGTAGTGGACATATTCTCACTAATGACGATTATGATGGTTCACATTCTCTGATCTGTACCAATTCTCAAATATGTGATCATAAAAAGTATCAGGGTGCTTTTCTACCAGAGATGTGCTATATAGCTTCGGAGATGTAATAGCTACGCTGTGAAACTATGTGACCGTTTCCACTGATACTAAGCTATGTTACATTACGAGTAAATTGTGCTATAAAGATGCGCAGCTCAAGTATGCGATGTATCGATGGTAGGGAAGCCTTTCATAGCACGCATCCATATCACGCATCATTCTATATAAAACATAGCTTAGCTGAGTCCATTTCCACCAGTGCTAAGCCATGTGTACCAATGGTTGATTGATGTATGGAATAATTGGTGTAAGCCAACGCATCCACAGCAACGTAGCATAGCACGCATCTCTGGTGGACGCCATTATTTGGACAAACGTAATCATAATTATTAGCAATTTTGCCAGAAACCAAGGATCACACATATTCACCAGTTACATAATCATCAATAAAGTCTTCTTCACAAGATTAATTTATGAGGTACAATAAAATCCCTCGGCTTATAATACGGAGGTGGTTCAGAGTAACGAGTCAATTATGCGCGGCGTGGGCTCTATAAGTGTTTGTAGCTAGTTTTAGTAATTACATGGCACTAATTGAAGCCTAGTTACAACAGTTGTTGTATATATTTGAATAATTCCATTATTTTACTTATTTATATGTTTTTGAGTGTGTTTAAGGATGATTTTGTTATGAATGTGACGTTTGTTAGGTTTGAGATAGAGCAGTTCGGTTGCTTCAGCTTGCCGATATGGAACTTGATAGGGGAGGCTTATGTTCATTTGAAGATTCAGGTTTATCTAAGCACGCTACTCTAGTCAAATTTATAGTCCCTTTAGGTCGCTTAAATTAATAATCGATCCTTGTCATCTTATCTATCGATCTTTTTCGATAGAAACTGCTTACTACAAGATTCGGTCAAAAAAATTCAAACATGTTGGGATTATTATATCTAGTCGTTAAACGACTCTTATTATATCCACGGAATGAGACCTAAAGATACTGTTTAACTCTGTCGTCTCCCTCCACACTCCTGAATAACCGTGTATTATTCACATTGAACATGCGCAAAAAAAACATATTACTCATAAATCCAAAACATTTCTTTAAAAACATTTAACTAGACGACACTTAACAAACGATACACGCGTTCGCAAATTCTAATTACCTCAATCCAACACTCAGGGTCACCACTCCATTTTTGACCGCGGCAAGCGTTGCTTAACCTCAGTAAATCACTCTTAAAATAGCAACAATCATAAATACACTTTGAGGAGTCAAAATTGACTATCTTAACAGCTGTTGGTTTTAATTATTTTTAACGTGTAGTTAGATATTAATGTGGGCGTAACTGATGGACTGATTAGTGATTATATTATTGTGTAATCGTTTAGTATCCTAATGTCTTTCTTCATCGCCTGCTTCGTTGTTGCGAAATTTGAGGTTGTGTGTAAACAAAGACTCTAGGTTTATCACAGCTGCGGATTACCTAGTGGGTTTACCAGGGCTAGGGCTCGAAAAGCAGGAGTAGGAACAGGGTGATACTTTAGTCAGTAAAGTGTACCTTTCGTCGCGTCTATACCCACTTTTCACCATTTGTGTTATAAGTCCCATGAAATAGGTGGTGAGTCTATTGCCATACACTAGGCAAAATTTCAGACTTCGGGCTACTACTGAGTTTATTTATTGAAAAACCTAAAAAAGCCCGCAATACTTTGCCCGGCCCGGGAATTAAACCCAAGACCCCTTGTTCGGCAGTCGCACTTGCGATCACTCGACCAACAAGGTAGTCTAAATAAACTGTGTGTACTGCAGAAATTTACAAATATAGAGACAGACAAATAAAGGTATAGTACGAGAACAAGAAATATTTTCGCATCCTTTACAACTTCATGTTACCACTCAACCATTACGTGGAAGAAAAACAACAACAAAACATGTTCCTAACTAAGGAAATCACTTGCAATCAAACAATTTCCCAATGGCCTACCTCCCATAACGCTGGGACCCTTTTAAGATTTTCTTTATAGCCACATCAACCGCCACACAAACACACAAAACTCAACCTTACCACCCAGCAATAAAGATCATACCAACCGCAAATGTAACTTAGTAAGTTGGTTATCAGATGTGACAAACTGAATTAATTGTATTATTATAGTTGATGTGTGTAGAATGCTAATTATTTTGGTCGGTTCGCTTTTTGTTCGTATTTCCTGGAATAGTTTCGTGATATTCCGTCAGTGTTCGGCTTCGTTCGGGGAATTTGGCACGGCATGCATGTGTCTAGGTTTTGAGTTAACACGCATAGCTATCCATCTATTTTGTTACTGGTTTTTGGGGAACTAGCTTTTGGTAGTCACGTTTTCATTGAAGCGGCCGCTGGTTAAAACTTCACGAATTGTACTTAAGGTTTAAATTGTTTAAAGGCTTTATTTGGTAGCAGTGTAGGTTTCTTTTTGGTTAGCATGTTTTGGAATGGGTGTACGTGAATAGATGCTTGTAAAAATTCAACTGATTTACGAATACAAGTAACTTAAGGACGTGCAGCATACCTATATCTTCACCATTTTAATAACCAATCGCTAATTTGGTAATGCACCCAGCTTTCAATAGATACTACAGTATTTCCTTACTTTTCTCAAGAGAAGAAAGAATTCATTAAATAAAAATATGGCGGATAAAACATATAGAAATTATGACCATCGTTAACATGACGCAAGAACAGAAGCCCCACCCTTTTAATTCATATTTAACGGCGTCCACAAAAATACTTTTATAACATCAAGATTAATATTACCATTAGTGAGACCTGACCTTATTTAGACGAGTGTAAAAACTTGTCTCTGGCCGAAAATGGCGGGTGGACGAGATAACACCAAAAACAGTTGCATTAGTTGGAAATATCCAAGATATGCCATTTTAGGGAGCTCTTCAAGTGTTTTAATTATAAAGATTATGTTTATTTAGAGCTTGGCTTAGGAGAGAAAGGTGTAGGGAGTCCAAATGTGACTTATTTATGTTAGATTTTCCTTAAACGTTGGGTAAGTGCGGATGCAGATACAAAATAGTGCTTATGGAAGCTTCGCGGGAAAATATGGCGTCGAAGGTTTGTTGTTTCTTGAACAAATTATCATGGAACAGTTCGATTCTCGTATTGAAGAAAGTATTGTATTATTTACAGTTGCTAATGGTAACTTTGGAGCAGAAAGTTTAAAAGGTACCATTCCCTCCATATATTATTTATTTACTAACTGACCCGGCAAAGTTTTTACCGCCTTAAACACGTTTTTCTCACTTTTTAGACCACTTTTAAAATAATTCAAGGCCAAAATTCGCCAAATCAGTCCACCCGTTCTTGAGTTTTAGCGAGACTAACGAACAGCAATAGATTTTTTATATATAGAGAATAAAATATAAAACACTAACTCGAAAGATGACTATGACTACACTCAAAGAAAATATCCGAAGAACACATTCATGTATCCAGAATATCCAGATATAAGTCAGTCACGAGCCAGTCCACGGGGCTTGCTCTTAATACCGCGTACAGAGACAAATTCCGAACCATACCGATTTATTTTCTCCATAAATAGTAAAAGTCCTTTGCAAGGAGTATAGAAGTATGGAGTACTGTATTGTGTTCATACACAGTACATTACTGCACTAATTCATATAAGTGCCCTCTAAGCTATCTTGCATAGATGGCGCTACGGTAGAAAAAGGGAAAATAAATAAAAACTTGCAGTATTTTGCCAGCTATCATTAGTGATCATTATATCGGCTACAAGATTTGAACATAGGCATTCCTCAGTGACTTCCTGAAAGGCCGGTTGGAAGTAACTTTAATCTAGCAGTTCCCTAAATTATTATCATTATTGTGAAAGTTCATGGGGAGATTTAAGAAGAAAGGTGCTTCGTTCTCCCGCCTTTTCCGATGTGAGAGCTCCCTGTCAGACTTTAACTGATTAAAAATCACCCTGTTTCTATTCCTGCTTTCTAAGCCAGAGCACCTGTAACACGCTACACTGTCCGCAGCTCCTGGTACTGCTGTACACATAAATTACGTAGTTGTACGATCTCTTTTGAAGTATTCCCCTTAAACGGTTGCACTCCTTAACATCATACTCTATGGCCCAAGTGACCATACCGGTAGCCTTGGAGAACGGGTAACCAATCACTCGGTGACTCTATGTACATATATTTTAGGTCAATTTATAGGTTATTGGGTTCGAATCGATTTGAAAGACAAACTAGAGCCTAACGAGAATGTTGAAGTTATCGATTCTGGTTCTATGTATTGTTTCAACAGGGTGTTTACTAAGGCCTTGAATCTTGTTAATAATTTTATTATGCTTTTCATTTGTAATAAGCAACTAATTTTATGTACAGTTTTTTTGCAACCCAAAAGTTTTATTTTTATTACAAACAACAACATAGTCCTTTACCCTGTTTTCATATACATTAATTAAGTATTAGTGAGTTTTAATAGCCATAGAATAATTTGGGGGCCGTTCATTCACAAAAATCAGACTACTCTAGACATTCACATATTTTTATCATAAAGACATCTTTCTTTACCACACAAATTAAATATTAATTTATAAATTATAAAATAAAGTGTTACGCAATTATAATTCCATATTATTTAATGAAACTACAAGAGATTCACTAAGATTACTCAAGTTGCAATAAAAAGCAAATACAATTAGTTGCACGAACGTAATTATAGCACATTAATAGAGACGCAATCTTTATAAGGATTTCCATAATTCATGCTGTGTATAGTCTGAAGGAAGTATGTTCTACGATAAATTATGAAACATAAATAAAATAAGAGCATTTGTGCTATGTTGAGAATGTAATTGATTGTGTAAAGAATTATTTACTTAGGTATTTTGATTGTTGATCTTCTGCCTTGAATGTTTCGGAAATGTGGTGGATGGAAATGTTCATCATAGTCATCATAACAGATATTAGACGTTCACTGCTGAATATAATCATCTCCCAATGACCAATCCACAATGCATGGAAATGTTATAGAAATAAAGAGTACATTTGTAATTCTCTTACATTTTAAAGGGTTGAAGTACGCAAAGATATTTCTAGCTCCCTTATAATAGAGGATTTATGACGAATAAACTACTGAGATTTTCACAAAACTATAAACCACTACACGCCTACGGCATTAAACCTACCTTGTGTACACATTTATGTGACTGAAGAACTAAACAAATACACAATTAATTCGTTTTTAAAAATATAGATACATATTATCACAAAAAACTCAAAGACAAATGTATGTTCATTAATGTAAAACTTTAAAGAAACATTTTCATCGCCATTCAATTTTCTATAGACTTTAGGACCAAAACCTTGAAAATCTATCCCTTCTCATTAAGCCAACCAAAAAACACGGGCCAAGGAACTCAAACAAAAAACCGCGCCGACCTTACAATAGGCTCACCAAAACAAGATAACAGACCCTTAACACTTCAGTATCAATAAAAAAACAATTTCAATATCATAAAACTTCCTGTACATTCAAATGATATGAACATTATTCACAAATGTTATGGGGCTGCCTGACTCAAGTTGTCCACTAAAGGTCTTCATATAATTAAGTCCACTAAGTATGTATGACATCGCCCAATGATACAAGGATGTCATTATCGCAGTGTGGAGCCACCTTAAAAGGTGTGCAATTTAGCCAATTAACGATGCCAGGCTCAAGGTCGAACTGGTTATTGAGAAAACGTGGTGTAACACAACCTTTACTGGTGATCGTGTTAGGAGACTTGCTCTAGTACTAATTTGAGGGACGTTTGATGTGGTATTGTGAGATTTGGATGGAGGATCTGGCAATTGGAACTACAGGAAAAAGTTTGAAGGTAGGTAGAGCTACTCATTCTTAGGTAAAAGATTTAATTCAGTGAAGAAAATATAAAGGTAATATCGTTTTTGTCAATACGAAGCATTTATTGAAGAAATTTGCCATCATTATTCAAACAGTTTTTAGTGACTTATATCGTATAGTTTTCAACACAAATAATTAAAAAAAAACTTTAGTTACCTATGCATTTCTTCACTTTTTATTTTAGCAAACATAAAAAGTCTTAAACATAGTTTAGAAAACGTTCAAACGAAAGCGACCATATATGGTGTGGTATCGTTTTTAGTGCGCGTCTGTGCATGCAATACAAAATACCGATGCTCAGAATTAATATAAATAAGGATTAATTTGTTAAAATTCTTAACAATAACAGAGTTTGATATTGTATTTAGTTTTTGCTTTTAGCAATATTACAGTATTATATGTTACATTTTTAAAGGGCGAAAATCGTCGTATCGCTTCTACCGCCTTGAGCGAGACAAGAGGGACTGCCAGGCTCTTACTGACTAAGAACCACCCCGTTCCAACTCCTGCTTCTCGAGCCGGAGACCCGGGCCCTTAGTCTGCTATTACAATTGTGTCACAATGGTCGATCATTGATCAGTGCAAGAGGGACGGAACTATGTAGGTTGTATAGCTCCGTCCCTCTTGCACTGCTCAGTGATCGACCATTCTGACACAATTGTAATAGCAGACTAAGGCCCCCGGTAACCCGCTACACAGTTCGCAGATAAAGAGGTACCTAACATGTATTCTCCACTTGCGCACTTGCTTACGGATAAACTAAAATTATTTCCATAATTAATTTTGTTGTCAACAACATGTTTGAGTCTCATAATATAAACAAATTAATTAATGAACAAAATATGTTTTCTACAAATTATTTCTTTATACTTTAGATTGGTAGACAATCAATAATGTGCTATAAGACAAGGGTATAAGAAATACTTTGGTTTGTTGCTCCCTGAAGGTACAAGTGTGAACTATAACCTGCTATGTTAGGTTTAGTCGATAATGGCCGGGGAAACCCGGATTTTGTTTACGCACTCGATGTTAATTAACAAACCGACGAGTGGTCCTTATGTACCTACGTCACCATCTATCGTACACTTGGTAAAGATACACAAGAATCGTGTATTTTGTTTGAAGTCAATCCTATATTTAATTATTTATTTCTATAACTTCTTTTGGTAGTAAAACTACCTATCAAATGTTATTTAATTTGCTTAAAGTTTTAGTTTTTTAATAGAGTTCCAATGTGAGGTGGGAAGGAAGAGGAATAAACCCACACTACTTCCCGATTTAAGGTTTATTACGAAATTAATTAACGATCTCAATCCATAGTCTGAGAATTAGCAACGCTTTTTGAGAGAAACTCCATACAACTAATGTCAAAAATCGATCTATGTATTTCGTATTATTATTGTTTGGGCGAAGTTACGTCCTATTTAAATCTGGAGATTTCTATAGAGAAGAGGGTGTCATAAACTCCCTATAGATCGTAAATTATTTTTAATCACTCTGTACTGAACAATTAATGAAATTTAAAATCATGAAGTATTGTGAACCTGATTGAAAAAGAGTAACCTATGGAGTTTCTTGTTCGTCTTTGGCCATAGGAATCTACACTTTGGCACGGCCTAATAGCTTTACTAGATGACTGACCGAAAGACAGATATTTTTAATAGTATTATATTTGCTATAACGTTCAAAAGTACCTTCCTGGTATATTTTAAATAAACAATTTTGGCTTTAACTTTGAAAAAATGCAGCGAGATAAAGTTACTAAAAATAATTATCATCTAGCCATTGCACTTAACAACAAAGGCATTCAAAATAGTAATAAATTATTTATAATATACAGGTATAGTAGTTATTTTCGCGACGTCGACGCGGTAATTGGACGAAACTACGTCACAAATGGACTTCCAGAGAATATTGCAGTCTCCCAAGTAGTACCTACACGTTGTATAGCGTCATAATGAATGAATTTACCTAATTCATTAGACATTATTTGCCTCATTCATATTTGGTCAGGTTCGGAAAAGCTAAATTAAGAAGCAGCAGCGCGACAATAGCCGCGTCGTGTGATGCGGAATGCTGCGTATGAAAATGAGCTTCTAGTATGGTTTGAGTAAGCCGAAAAAAAAAAACAAAATTGAGAATTTAAGTAAGTAAAAATCCCTGTTTACTAGTGTACATTAATGGAGAAAAGCTCTACTAGTTTCGAGACACAGAGGGACTCTTCAAGATTTCACGATAGTTATAAAAGAATTCAATTTATTCCTACAGAAATCACTAGGCATGTGAGGTATCAAGGTTGCAGGCGCAAAGGAGGAGACAGGCGAAGACAGGATAAGGGACAGGTTATAGACTTAATACCAAAGGAAACTTTAGACCATTATTTAGACCACAACCGCAAGCCGTTCAGCCCGTTGCTAGGTCAGCACTAGTGCTAAATAAATTAAAACAATTATAAATCAATAATAAAACATTTTCCTATAATAATAGAACCGCAAATCGATTGAGGGCAACCCGTTAAAACAATGTTAATCTGTTTCCTCAAACCAAATTCGGTAAAGATGCATTCCATGCATTTATTTATTGTAATGTTACGTAGAAAAACCGTAATATTACATTCCTGCACCTTGTTATAACAATTTTCCTTAGCAATAACACTATAGTGACATTTTAAGGGAAGGAAGTAAGATGAGAGTATTCTATCGGTATTTTACATATTAAAAATCTGGATAGTGGCATAGTGCGAGTCTGTTTTACGTTTAACGTTACCGCGTTCGGAGCGTTGATAGGCCTGCTCCAATGAACTAACCAAGTAACCAACCAGTACCTTTAGTTTGAGTAAATTTACGTTTAAAATAAACCAAACGACAGCGCGTTCGGCGCTCTGATTGGCGGGCTCAAATAAACCAACTAACCAGGGTTGGTTTTTAAGGGCTAAATGCGGTAACGTTTCGATTTGTCTAAAGTCAGGTTAAAAAGAAATTTTACGTTTAGCTGTGTGCATAGTCTCTTTGATATCAGTATACCGTCATATCGAACGATAAGAATGTTTTTATATTACAACGGATAATTTTATACTATTAATAATGCAATGTATTAAGAATTTCCTTAAAGACTAACTAGTTACTAACTTACATACACTAAAATTGAGAAAAACGAAACGACCTGAACATCTTCTATGGAAGTATTTTAAGTTATCGTAGAAAACACCTTTTTATAAACATGTGACAAAAGGATTTCATGTCTATATTAATAGAACTCTTAATTTTGTCTGAATCATTCATTTATTAATAGGATAAATGCGTACAATATAAATCTTGAGTAATTGTAATGATGTCAATGTAAACGTCTGTGTTTAGTTCCTTCCTCAGTAACAAACCGAGGATTCCCTACTACCGTACATACCAATTATTAGCTAAAAACGTGGTTATTTTTATCGCATGCCACCGTGGGTATTTCTGTCACAGGTAATCCCATATTTGACCGATAAAAATATATACCATTACTCATCAAACCAGTGAATAATAGCTTTAAGAAAAACCAACTTATGTACGCGTTTGGAAAACATAACGTCAAAGGAAAGTGGACTTTGTTCTTTAGTGTTTACGATAGCTAATTTGTTTTTTTCGTTCGTGCTATATAGTTGTGAGTGTGCTTACTATTAGAAGTACATGGTGGCTAGCATTATTTTTTTATTCGGGCTTTATTTCATTAAGAACGATAGCATCAAGCCACCCACGCTCAGTTATAATGACTTGCCATATCAAACTTGCTTGGTACAGCCGGTACAGTCGCGAGCATAACACGTACCGTTAATTTTGACCCATTTTATAGTATTAGTCACTTAGTACAGAGAACGGAAGTTATTATAATGTTTCTGTTAATTGTTTAAGTTAAAAATATATAACAATGTCATCAGAGTTTATTAAACTAGACACAGTTATGTATATATGTTCATAGTTTGTTTAATATAGTGTGCTTGTCATCTAGTCTAGTTATGTTATTGTAAGTAAAATGTTTTTTCCGATCAATACTAATATTCATAGCTTTTTATTCAACATTGCTGTTCAGGGGTTGGGTAATCGGTTGCTATATAAAGTAGTGCGGTTTCAATAGGGATGATGACGGGGTATGAAAATAAAAAATCTATTTAGCCCGTCAGATACTTAGGTAACGAAAAAATATTAGACACTTATTTTTTTTATTATGTCATATAAGATAACAATACTTAGATAAAACGAATCGAAGTTTAAGTTTGGTAGCAAATATGTAATCGTCACGAGATTGTATTTCAAATCGATACATCTTCCAAAGTATTTGTTTTCGTAAGAAAATTAATTCTATAAAATAATCTACAAGACCGGCATTGAAATAAAAATCAGTCAACTTAGGGCAAATTACTAATGTTTTTTTTTATATTTTGTTACAATTTCTTAGATAGATTAGATATAAGTATGAGGCAAATTTCCAAAAGAAAATTATTTATTTGTAATTAAAAAGGAGGTCAATAAAAAAATAAATAGGTACTATTCCCATTTTGTTTATGGTAAGTCAATAAACTTAATGAATTTATCAGTTAGCGTCTATCTTCTGATAAGGGTAGAGTACATAATAACAAGGATATATAATGTGCTGTATTTTCCTGTTAGTAGCTCCGAGGTACTGGTGTGTGTTGATAGTGTATTCAATATTAATTTAATGTTAATGTTAAATTCAATATAAAATAGTATTAATAATTATAGTCAGCGATAGTTTTAATTACATTTTTAATGCAGTCTTATTGGTTTAGTTTCTTTTTGTTTATTTAGTAAAATTATTTACGCTCTGATAAAATATAGATTTTTCGGAGTAGTTCTCAAGGTGTCTTTTAAAAATTGTTAAATTATTAATTGTCATAGCGTAAAAACCAATACAAATTTTAGTAGAAATTTTAAAAGTGAGTAGCAGTTTCTTTAATTGATAAATTATAGGATATTTATTCAATCATGAATTATAAATTACGTAGTAATTATTACCCAAATAAAAAAATAATTAACACCACACCACTTCTGCTACCGAGTGTACGCAGTACAGTGCGCATGCGTCGTGGCGACCAAAGTTCACGTCTTCGCCTCCCGTGTTTTATCTAACAGAGAAAGTTACGAGGTCGCCATAATTATTATAAGTCAGTTGTAACATTGACAATGTTTAATGTTACATTTGGTAGCCGGCTGTCATGTTACATGTTACACTCGTCCCCTGTTACAAGGTTACTGTTACTGGCGAATACTTGATAAATGGTATTCATGTGATTGGACTTTAATTCATTTAAGACATATAAAAATTGTTCTATATGTTTTAATTATTATAAGTCAGTTGTAACATTGACAATGTTTAATGTTACATTTGGTAGCCGGCTGTCATGTCACATGTTACACTCGCCCCCTATTACAAGGTTACTGGAGAAAAAGTTGATAAATGGTATTCATGTGATTTGAATTCAATTCTTTTATGGACATATAAAAATTGTTCTATATTTTTTAAGCATCGATATCCTCATGTATTAATTCTACATATTTTGATAAGCAATTGATACGAAATGATAATATAGGTACATTGAAGAACTTCAATCTTACACTAAAGTTCCACAAAGATTTCATTTTTAATTGCTTATACTTATTAACATGATACTATAAATTCAAATTAATTTATCAAAACACAATTTTGTTTTTTTTAATGAAATACTTATAATTACGCACATTACTGTACACAACTCAAAACCTAAAAAAACACTCCTATTTTCAACGCCATAAGGTTTAATTTACCGATCCTTCTCTTGATTATAGGTAGGTACTCAAAACACACTTACAAGCAAAAACCACTTCTATACCTTCACAATAAGATTCAATATCCCGAGTCCTTCGTTGATTATACTTAAGTTAGCACTAAGTAATCATCGTGATAGCTTAATTAAGTTGTTTAAGTTAAGAAGTATC
This sequence comes from Spodoptera frugiperda, assembly GCF_023101765.2. Classification (NCBI taxonomy): domain Eukaryota; kingdom Metazoa; phylum Arthropoda; class Insecta; order Lepidoptera; family Noctuidae; genus Spodoptera; species Spodoptera frugiperda. Next base: position 6,223,130 of record NC_064221.1, on the reverse strand, counting down.
TCCTTTACAAGTAGGAATGTTACTGCATTGCTAATAAGGGACAATATTGTAAGTTGTGAGCGACATTTTTTTTGCGTTAAACCTTCATTTATGTCAAACTCGTTTTTAGAGTTCCGTTTTAACGTTTAAAGAAACCCTTCTTTGGTTATGTATTGGTTTGTATTGCCTATTTATTGGTAGATCTTTTTAACTGTATACAATGTGATAGGTGTGGGACTTCTAACCCGTTAAGGCTGAGTACTACATCTAATTTTATCGACAAAAATAATAATATGGGGGTTGAACCCCTAATTGAAAATATTGAAAAATAGTGATTTTTTCGGTAAAAATAATTCACAAATGATTTTTTTCTCACCAAAACATTATCAAACATATGAAAAAAGTAATGAATTAGTTAGCCAAGGTTATTAGCTACCGTTTGTTGTTTTTTTTTTGTTTCTACGACGCATACAACCTTTGATATCAAAAAAAGTAAAAAATATTATTAAAATAGTCATAACTTTTAGGGGGAGGGGATTCGACCCCTTCGACCCCCGACTTTTGTCGGATAAAATTAGGTGTAGAACTCAGCCTTAAGGACGCGTTCTCATAATTGACAGGTATCGAATCGCATCACTACATTGACACGACTCTCGACAATACACACATACGCACGGATAGCTGCGGAAATTATGACAAAATGAACTTGATACTTTGAAAATTTGAATATTTTCTTACTTTCTTTTTTAATATTTTTATTTTGTTTAGTGCGTGCGTAGACTCAAATGTTTTGTGTTATCTGTTGTTCAATTCCGTTCAGTGCCGAATTTGGGCTCGGATTATTCGATTGGTGTCATTTTCATAGTTTTCGGAAAGTAAGCGTTCGAAATCAAAAATCAAATGGTGCCAACGCAAAACTAACTTTTTACATGCTTTTATTTAGTTTCATATGTAAAGGATGTATGTATGTGTGTTTGTTTGTATGTTTCTATATAACCGACCTCTTCCAACTCGATTTTTACCCATTTTAAACGGACCGATTTCGTTCAAACTTTGTAGACTTATCAAGGACCGGTGGCAAATTAATACCTCGTAGAAATTAATCAAGGGTCAGGAATCCCTGACGTGGACACTTAACAGCCCAGATGAACCTGAAGTGATATGAATATACTATCTTAAGAAAAGTTGTTCAGCGTGATGAGCACATTTTAGCGCCATACGAAAATCGAGGATGTAGAATCCCTGACATGGACTCCAGCCCAGCCGAACCTGAAGAGATTTGAATATACTTTCAACAAAAGATATTTAGCGTGATGAGCATTTTATATGAATATACTATCTTAAGAAAAGTTGTTCAGCGTGATGAGCACATTTTAGCGCCATACGAAAATCGAGGATGTAGAATCCCTGACATGGACTCCAGCCCAGCCGAACCTGAAGAGATTTGAATATACTTTCAAGAAAAGATATTTAGCGTGATGAGCACTTTTTCGCCATATCTTTTATACTAATTATTATTCTCATAACAATACTAAATTTTCCGCCTACTGTTAGTATTAATATTAAAATTATTTTGTTCGGTTCATCACAAAAACATGTTTTTAAGTTTTTTTAATCTACAATGTGATAGGGGTGGGACTTCTAACCCGTTAAGGCTGAGTACTACATCTAATTTTATCGACAAAAAAAATAATTTGAACCCCTAATTGAAAATATTGAAAAATTGTGATTTTTTCGGTAAAAATAATTCACAAATGATTTTTTTCTCACCAAAACATTATCAAACATTTGAAAAAAGTAATGAATTAGTTAGCCAAGGTTATTAGCTACCGTTTGTCGTTTTTTTTTTGTTTCTACAACGCATACAACCTTTGATATCAAAAAAAGTAAAAAAAATATTAAAATTGCCATAATTTTAAGGGGGAGGGGATTCGACCCCTTCGACCCCCGACTTTTGTCGATAAAATTAGATGTAGAACTCAGCCTTAACGGGTTAGAAGTCTCACCCCTATCACATTGTATATTTTATTATGGTTTTATATCAATGGTTTTCGGGGTCGCCAAGATAAAAAAAAAAACAATTATGGTAACGAACGTGACAAGACCTGGGTGGAACAAACAAAGAAAATACATAAAATAAATTAAACATCAATTCTTTATTTTCACGATATTTGTTTGAATATGCGAGGAATGAGCCCGTAAATTCATATTTCTTGCCTGTCTTGGGTCAATTAATTCCGGAAGAAGACAATTTTTATAAAATCGAATGATTCACTCCGTATTCGATATTAGCGACCCCAAAAACCACAACAATGACACTCATGTCGAAAAATGACAATGCCAGAATCTCTATAGAGCTTTGTCCCACCAAAAAAATATAGTGTACAGACATGCCAAATGTAGCATTCTATTGCTGCTCTATTAGTGATAACTAAAAACATGATTAAAAGCCTTTAGATCTTGCGGTTTCTATATGAATCTAAGTACAAAATATTACATTTAGGTTAGGTTAATTGCAGTTATAATGGTAGAAATAATTAAATTACAATGCTATCATAGGGTGTTTAGCTATGAAAGGAAGGAATGTCATCACTCATCACCAATATCACCTTTAGTAATCCTACTTTAATTCATAATGATAACGAAACAACAATGTAAACAGAACAGACAGAGCGAATGTCAAATAATGACTTTTTGGACATAATGACACACGCACGCCAATGAGGTTTCGTTACATCTAATCACTAACGTTCAAACACGAAATCATAATTATAATATGCATTCATTATAATATATATTATAAAAAAAAATAACTAGCAGTATGTATTAAAACCAAATTCATATTAAAATTCGTACACATTACATTAATAAATCTTTTTTTTTATTGAATTACTCGTTTTGTTCCTTGTGCAAGCGTACTAAGAAACGCAGAGGGTCGCGATAAATACAGGAAATAGGCCTTGGGTTTTTAAAATTCTTTTTATTTCCTAATTTTTATCCGCAAGTTTATCAGAATAATAATTAAGTAACCAAGGGTCTTATTTTCATTGCATAATTTTGATTAATTTACATTTTTTGTACATTGATGAAATTAAGTGGGGCATGATCTGGCATGGTCATTTATATATTTATGTCGGCGCCATCTTGAACTTAGATTTTCACTTTATATTCGTTATAAGCGACCCCAAAAACCATGAAAATGACACCCATGATGGAAAGTTGGCAAATCAAGTCGGCGCCATCTTGGATTTTGATTTTGACTCCATATTCGCTATAAGCGACCCCAAAAACCATGAAAATGACACCCATGTTGGAAAGTTGGCAAATCTTGTCGGCGCCATCTTGGATTTTGATTTTGACTCCATATTCGCTATAAGCGACCCCAAAAACCATGAAAATGACACCCATGATGGAAAGTTGGCAAATCTAGTCGGCGCCATCTTGGATTTTGATTTTGACTTCATATTCGTTATAAGCGACCCCAAAAACCATGAAAATGACACCCATGATGGAAAGTTGGCAAATCGAGTCGGCGCCATCTTGGATTTTGATTTTGACTCCATATTCGCTATAAGCGACCCCAAAAACCATGAAAATGACACCCATGTTGGAAAGTTGGCAAATCTTGTCGGCGCCATCTTGGATTTTGATTTTGACTCCATATTCGCTATAAGCGACCCCAAAAACCATGAAAATGACACCCATGATGGAAAGTTGGCAAATCTAGTCGGCGCCATCTTGGATTTTGATTTTGACTCCATATTCGTTATAAGCGACCCCAAAAACCATGAAAATGACACCCATGATGGAAAGTTGGCAAATCGAGTCGGCGCCATCTTGGATTTTGATTTTGACTCCATATTCGCTATAAGCGACCCCAAAAACCATGAAAATGACACCCATGTTGGAAAGTTGGCAAATCTTGTCGGCGCCATCTTGGATTTTGATTTTGACTCCATATTCGCTATAAGCGACCCCAAAAACCATGAAAATGACACCTATGATGGAAAGTTGACACCCATGTTGGAAAGTTGGCAAATCTAGTCGGCGCCATCTTGGATTTTGATTTTGACTCCATATTCGCTATAAGCGACCCCAAAAACCATGAAAATGACACCTATGATGGAAAGTTGGCAAATCTAGTCGGCGCCATCTTGGATTTTGATTTTGACTCCATATTCGCTATAAGCGACCCCAAAAACCATGAAAATGACACCCATGTTGGAAAGTTGGCAAATCTTGTCGGCGCCATCTTGGATTTTGATTTTGACTCCATATTCGCTATAAGCGACCCCAAAAACCATGAAAATGACACCCATGGTGGAAAGTTGGCAAATCTTGTCGGCGCCATCTTGGATTTTGATTTTGACTCCATATTCGCTATAAGCGACCCCAAAAACCATGAAAATGACACCCATGTTGGAAAGTTGGCAAATCTTGTCGGCGCCATCTTGGATTTTGATTTTGACTCCATATTCGCTATAAGCGACCCCAAAAACCATGAAAATGACACCCATGGTGGAAAGTTGGCAAATCTTGTCGGCGCCATCTTGGATTTTGATTTTGACTCCATATTCGCTATAAGCGACCCCAAAAACCATGAAAATGACACCCATGATGGAAAGTTGGCAAATCTTGTCGGCGCCATCTTGGATTTAACCTCATGTTCAAAATAATATAACGAAACATTCTATATTCAGTAAAGTGTTGCTCGTACAGAATGTGTAAAAAAAAACATACAAACAGCCGAACATAGCACCTCCTCCTTTTTGTGAAGTCGGTAAAAATATCAAGATTGGTTTGTGAAGTATAATATCAAATATTTTGTACTCGTACAGCGATCTTTTTCAAGGCCATTTTTTGTAACAGGCGACGCAGCGTCCACCCACGACAGCGCTCGAGCGCAGACTGAAATTTCATTTGACATTTTCTATCCAATAAATCTAAATAGTAAACAAATAAAATAACCCTTATTGCTACGCTTTAAAGTTGATGTCTGACAGCAAAATAAGAGAAAAAATTAAACGGGAACTTTTATTTATTTCCGAGACAATTTGAAATATTTTCGTAATTTTTTCCCATAGTATAATTTTTGATTATGTCTGCTTCCCCGGGATATTTTTTTGAGATTCAGAATTATGCGTGTAGTAGCAGTAAAATGTTCCTAAACTCAACCCTTTTTTGTCAATTTTGTGTGAAGAGGTAAAGAAAAATCGTGTTTGCAATAATAAAATATAACTTTTTTCACATTACAAATCAATATTTTGGAGATAAAGAAGTGATCTATCTATTGTAATTGTTAGTTATGTTCAGTTAAGTTTCTTTTGGTCGTAATATGTACTGAAAAATAGCTTATTTACGTCAGATTTGAGAACGCGTCCTTAACGGGTTAGAAGTTTCGCCCCTATCACATTGTATATGTACTTAGGTAGGTATTAATAATATTTAAGCATTACTAACGTATATTAACCTGGTTCAAAATGGTTTATTTAAAAAAGACTTTATTTACTATGTGCCAAAGAAATATATTAACACTATCTTAATTGAATAAAATATAGTTTATTTTTGAGATTTTACTTTTATTTCTTGTGGATCCTGGAGATCCGAGATTCGACTTTATGGCCGTGATAAACTCAGGAGTACCCTTTCAAACAAAAAAAGGAGTTTATAAATATTCTCATACGAACGAATATTCCCAGCAAACATTTTTGTCATATAATCAAACATTTATATAACTTTGAGTCGTATTAAAGTTATTTTACAGTAGTTTTTATAACTCTTCGTCGTGTACTGGTACCTTATCTGACCGAATAGTCATATACATTTTTGGTCGTATTATAATGTCATATAGACGTTATTATGACTTTTTTATACAATCATCGTATAATAGTGTCTACGACGACATCTTTATAACTTACATACACAACTGTTTCGTCGTGTAAACGTTTTCGTAGTATAAACGTCGTAATACTGACAATTTTGTCATATAATTACCTTTTACACGACTGCTATACGGACAATTGTTGTTTAAAGGTAGTATTAGTAACCATCACATATAAGTCGAATATTAGTCTTAAGAACGACCTCTATACGTCCCAAAGTATCACAAACATGATAATACGACTGCTATATAATTAATAGTCATGTTAAAGGTTTATAATCACCTTGTATACCACTTCCACCATTTTTAAATCAAATTTATAATATTTATTTACAATGAACTCGCAGCTTATTGGTCGGGAAGTTATATAGTTGTCATATAACGCAGTCACATAGTAAATTATTCATAAAAATATGTGATAACATTAAAAATTTAAAGGCGCATTAAAAATTTGTTAAAAATTAACTTCACATTAATCAGTAAACTTGATTGCCCAATGGTTTACAACTGATGGAATGGTTTTATCACCTCAAATAACAAGAAAAAAAAAACAAAATAAATACCGCTGTCAAAAACACTACTCCATTAAAATAATATTTTATAATATTCGTTTTTAATATAATCTTTAAACGACCATTACATACCGATTACATCATATAAAAAACATATTTGTGACATTAAGTCGAATACACGTCGCACCAGCTACCACTACACGACATGTAGTCAAATCGCCGACGCGTATATGACTACTATGCGACTAATTAGGTGTTTTATATGACTGTTATACGAAACTCTTAGCGCCTTAAGTTATATAAAATGGGCCCAAATGCCGTCGAGTAAACGTCCTTATGACGTTTATACGACTAGACTAAATAACATTAAGTTGTTACCAAAACGTCTACTCGACGTCTTAAATGTTTGTTGGGTTTTATAACAGCGCCTGAACAATTTTCATAGCAGATTTTTCATATGAAAAACACCCAAACATTTGCATTCATAATATACTTTACTTAGTATAAATACACACAAAATAAAATATACAATGTATTTCAAAAACTACTATCGCAACTATCACATCTAAATAAGAGTTGTACCAACAGAACCCTCCATATTGCAATCCAGTTCACGTCGAACCGCTTTTTATTTGTTTTACAAATTAATCTTTGTGTATATTAATTAAATTCTTACTATGTGTTGGCAAAGACATTATATTAATATGGCTAAGTGACTGGTCCGTAGTAACTTACTAATGAAGTTATTATAGAGGAATTACTCAAGACTCCGACTACAACCTCTTTGGTATTTCATAAACAAGAAAACTGTTTTACTCTGTGGAATTCGATTTATTTTTTTATAGATTGCATTATGTATTATAGATTATATTTTACCTGTATTTATGTAAGAATTATTTATTTATTTGAAATTTACAGAATGTTGGGCAAAGAGTTTATGACTTTTTTAATTTTTATCGTAAACTAACTTAAATAATTACCCCACGTAAGGATTTCGAGTTCTGGGCTAAAAAACAAAAAATATGAGTGTTGATTTTTTCAACAGCATAGTTTAAAAGTTTAACATTACATTAATTTTTTTCATAATAAAATTAAATTAAAATTCATAAAAAATAACGTCAAAGTCAAAAATGGGTTTGACAGAGTCATGACGTCAAAGTGTCTAATTAATAATTTATTAGGTACGACGGAATAATGCTGGCCTCTAATAATAATATTTAAATTTCGAACGGTGTAGAAGATTGGACAGTTTACGCTGACTCATTTTAGTTGCCATGTTTTGAAGTTGTCTGTGTATAAAAAATGAGCTTAGTATTTGGTGTTGCCTTTTTAAATAATAATTGTTAATGTTAAATATCACTTATATACTACAATCATAAAGAACTATTCGGAATACCATGAACAGGGTACAAAATGAACATTTTAACAAAAATATCAGAATATTTACTTCTGCTTGCAATACTTATTTAGTCCACGCCGTAGCTCGATTCTTCCATCAATCACAAAACGATTAATATTGACAGCTATAACGTCAAATAAATAATAAATGTCAAAAGTACTTAAAAACATAAAACAGGATACGCTTTAGCTTTCATTATGCTTTGAAATTGTAAAAAAGAAAAACATTTTAACAAATTCCATTTATGACTTCGTCTCTGTAAATTGTTCCAATTTCGTTCGTTCGTTCTAATTTCAAATAAATACAAATGGCCACTTACCTAGCATTTTACTCAAATCAGCATTATGAAGATCAGGATTCTCATCAGCCAGTTTCTTCCTCTCCACCTTCGCCCACACCATGAACGCGTTCATGGGCCTCCTTATTCTCGCCTCTTTTAATGCTTTGGCCTGTCCCATTTTTGTCGTGAAGGGAGCTCTAGCATATTGCTGTGTAGAGTAGTCTCTGCCGGTATCGTAGGGGCTTCTGTAGTCATATTGAGCTCTATAGTCTATTCCATAAGGTAGAGTTGACCATACCACTAGTTCGGGACTGGTTTGTTCTTGGACTGAGTCGGTGCTGTTCTCAACGGCTCCTTGCACATATTGTTCGTAGGTACGATGGTAGGTGGGGGGTGATTCCGCTATGCCTGCTCCTCCGGAATCCATCATACTGGAAAGAAAGAAGACGATTATTAATTAAGAAATAAAAAATAGGATTGAAGTCCAAATTGACATTTTGGTCGGTTTCAGAATTTTATGGAGAATTGATTGTTCCCTACTCGTAACTAAACAATTTCTTAGGAAGTAAGTATACACAATGTCAAACCTACAAAATATAAGAGAGTATTTCATTTAGAAACATCTATGGGCGGTATGAAGCTCTAGTCAATCTTCTAATGTCATTCGCAACAAATTTGGATCATAGCAACAAACCGTCATAGTAATATAATTAACAATCTTGAACATGACGTAGACATGTCAATTATAGACGCATCAAAATAAAATTATCCGCATATCCAACAAAATGGCTACCCCCCACATCGCAGTTAGGTTTCAGGTAAAATGTCAAACTATACTATGGAATTTGAAAAATCCGTCCGTTATAGAGGTGTCATTTGCTTCGATATCGCGTACCGTTTGCATATCGCTGTTGCAGGAAACTCTGTAAGAAGACCCGGCAAGTGATAGCGATCACGCTAATCAATCGACACCCGTAATCTGAATCGTCTCGTCTAGCGGCTACCTGTTGCTAACTCTATGGTTTGAGGGGCAGGTCTAGTTCATTCTGATATCTACGTCTATCTGCATTTCTTACATAACTTTGAATGTGATTAAAAAATCTTATCAATAAATCTTTAAGGATTGAACCTGAAGCTGAAAGCTTAAGTGGATCTCCAATCCTTTTGCTAGATATTATGGAGATTATGGTAAACCCATAGTCTAATAGTGGACTATTATCATCAATGATGGCGATGAAAGATATTACTACACAAAAACGTATAACATTTAAATATTTAAACAATGAGCGTGATGACAGAATAAATAAGGACCACTGATGGATTTAAAAGCTCTTTAACGAAGAGACCAATTTAAAGATACTGGATGATGTTATTACCATCAGTGACGTTGCGTGTCTGATTAGCCGCAAATTAGTTTTATCATCGACTATCAATCAAGGTTTAGAGCCCTTAATCATAGTACTGCGCGAATTTAATCGATTTATAATAGGCTAGGCAGTACTAGAGACTGTAAAAGAATGAATGAATGGGGAGTAGGTACTTTTGGTGGTAGAAAGATAAAATGTTAGACGTTTTATAAAGATGAGTAATAATAAAAAGCTACAAACGGTTGGAAACATACTTATACATATACTGCTTTATAGAGAAAAATATTAGGGTTACCTCAAGGCATCAATTTTACAAACACTGACAAAAACAGATAACTTTTAAGAGATTAATATTATAATATAAAGAAATATCGCTACTATATTAGTTTGAAGAACTTACGTTTAGTAAGAGGATCAACTAGATTTTGACAAAAGTTGGCACATGTATAGAACTCAGATAGAAGATGAGACTAATGTTCTTATTACGGCAAAGCTACAGGTTTAACACTTTATACTAAAAGCTAGCATATAAAGTAATAAAACAATAAAAAAAGCACTAAAGACACACGAAACTGAACGCACGGCACGCAGTACACACTGGCAACTTGGATAAAAACAATATTTGTCAACACGACGGTAAGGCGACACAAATAATGAGTAATTCCAAATTTAAAGGAAAGCGCGGGCGCCGATAACTCGACACCGGAGTTTCTTGGAACGGCCGTAGAGGCGCCACTGTGTGGGAACCGAGCAGCATTGTTCCTCTGATTTCACTTGATTCTCATCCGACATATGTCTATGTACTGTAGTAGTTCATTAAGAGTGTGGCAAATTGTCACGATCAAGTATATGGTGGATGTTCTAGAAATGTCAAGAACAACTTAGTATGGGTTTCGCTGAGCTCTTTACTTGGGTTAATGTTAGGATTTCAGTCCATTTGTTTTTATTTTTATTTAGGTACTAATTACTTTGTTAGTAATATTTACCTAAAAGCTTAAAAATTGTACTATGCAAAAATGAATCAATATTTAAAGTAACTACATAATCCTATGCTTTAAAAAATAATCACATAGAATATTTAAGCATTAAGCCCACCCATGTGCATGAAGAGTAAATAAATAATAAATAAATATTTGATTTCACCTATCCCATTGGTAACACTTTTCATTACGATTTACTATAAGTATCTACTAGAAAATTCATCAATATATTTTCCATCTCGAATACCTCAATAAAAGTTTGGTATTCGTCTCTTCTAGTAAACTATATCCTTAATACGAATTTGCTTTACGTTTAAAGTAATCGAAACGAGAGCGCGTTCGGCGCTGTGATTGGTTGGTTCATTCGAACTGGCCAATCAGAGTGCCGAACGCGCTTTCAATTTCGTCGTAAAGCAAACTCGTACTGAGTGTACTAGTACTCATCTTCATCAGCTTTTTGTGGTCCACAATAATTAGTAACACGAGCCAATCAACAAAATCATTGAAGGTGTTACAACAATAAAGTTGCGTGTCACGTTGCACGCTGCGCATTAACCCACCATCACCGCCACCAATACCAAGGTCCCCAAGGTTCCAATAATTGGACATAATCATCATTACACTGCGTTTATCCAGCCGTTTCAGGGTTATATTAGCTGAAGCTAATCGAGTGAAGTGATTACCTTCGTTTATTGATTGATTTGCTTTTATTATTTATTTATAAGCAATTTTCTGGTGTTTGCTGTGATCATAAGTTGTGTTTAGTTTGACCTAGATCTTCTATAGAGATCAGACTATTAGATGCCGTGAGAAATTTTCATATTGGGTTTTGATTTTCAAAGTGTACTATTTTCTTTGTGGTTCACACAAAGAGTTGCTACGTCTCATGGCAGTCGCTTGCCAAACCACCGTGCCAATATTAGATGGGTCTTCTTTGAAATTGACTTACAACAAATAAAAAATATCTTTAAACTCTCAACATAGATAGAAAAGATAAATGTATGTTTATGACTTCTGTATATCTAAATCTCCACGATTGGCAGGTCCCCTGTGGAGGTTTATAGTCCAGCAAGAGACTGTTCCAAGCTGTTGATATGAAGTACATCACTATCTTTCTTGTTAATTATTATCTAACACTTAATTCAAATAAGAATCTACATAAAAGTACTCCTATCAAATGCCACTCGGTGTTTTGCATACACTCTTCAAGAAACTCTTTATAAAGTGGTTATTGACTAGAGTGTACTAGGTATCTTCCATAACTGAATCACAACAACTAAAGTCAAAACCAAAATCTCGTAATTCGAATTCAAAAAGTGGCGCCATCATCGCAAAAAGGCAATTCTAATACCCCTTCAATATTAGATTAAAACCTCAAAACAGACGACGATGTTCCCTTACTTCTTGTTGAAAACAACGTCTCATTAGTATTTATTCCACTCTTATTTCCCTTAAGGAGTAAACGCGAAACAATTAAAAAGTCCCCCCTATATGGTCATGTCCCCAAACCTGAACAATTTCGTTGACTTTACATGAGTTTAAAGAAGCCTCCAAACTTTTACTCGTGAAATTCTTTGAAGTCTTAGTGTACGAGGATTATTTTGTTTGGGATTCAATTAACGTAATTTTGAGTATTTTCTTGAAGGATAGGTTTAGGTGTATCTGTACTATTTGAGATAGATAATATGTTATTTGTTCCATTTGAAACAAGCCTATTATCACAAGCTAGTCGTTTTTCAAAAGTTATCCTGTTAGACTTATTTGTATTTCAGATCGACTACACACACTCGAAGAAAATATTGTTGGTTTATAGATACAGCAAATGTCAGTTCCATTATCCAACACATTCTCGTAGAGTAAGTCACATACGTTACCATTTGCTCATATTATACAGTAAACTATCCACTCTCATGTCAACCAATGATTCAGAAAACGAGAAAATACACACATTTCCTAACGCATAAACTGCATACATAGATACCGTTGCTTCACTAAAAAGTAATAAGGTAGTCTATGCCCTTGATAAGTCGGGTTCCAACGGTACACTCAATATTTAGCATTCCCACAACTATGCCAGCACCTCACACCGTTACGACGTAAAGGAAATAATTTATAGAGAATATTCAGTCGAGCCGTTCGTGTACCGACGCCATAAGATAAATATTTAATTGTCAACGCGAAATCAAAACGTCAAATATTTCCCGCGTATTATTTGACAGCTGTCAGAATAAAATGTCATGGTGGATGTATGTTAGTGTTTCATGATGTTACTTGCGTTCATGGAACTAGGTGGTCGATTTAAAATGTGTATAGGGAAAGGAGAATTTTGTAAAGTTTTTTAGACCCTATTTAAAAACTGAATGATCACATCTGTTAACCTACCACTTACCGTAATAGTAGGTAGTGGTGTAATTCTGTAGCACATTCCTACCACCAAAAATACACTTTATTCACTGCACTAAGTTTGGTTACGACGCGTATTGTACACACAGTTTGAGTATCAACATCAGTTTCACAATAATATATCGCTTTAATAATAAGAAAAGTATCAAAACAATAATATTTAGCTACAACATTTTTAGATTTACATAAAAACGATGACAGTATACAAAACCTAGCCGCGATGATATCACAATACATTTATGTTTACGAACAAAATAGAAAAACACTTTTCAATTACCTACATAAGTATGTTTTACAAACTGAATCCTTACCGATCATTGGCTGTATTATTTCCAATGAAAACGTAAATATAGCTGTACGCATTTCTATTGTTTTTCTCAGTTTATTGTGTAAATATAAATAAAAACTGATTGACACAATCACTCGCGTCTCCGTTAGAAATCTCGCATTCCGTACGATCTAAACAAATGGTTAAGAATGAGAAATAACATTTAATGTTTTTACTATTACCATTGTCATGTGGATTCTTGATTCGTAATGCGTTTAGGAATCTAAAACTGGGGTCAGGATTGACTTTGATTCATTATGTACACATATCTTAGAAAGATATTTGTTAAAAATTGCATTCATTGATAAATACTTTAAATGCTCTCTAAAATTGTCAAAATTCATCATCATCACATCACGTCCACTGCTGAACTACCTCAATAACTTTTCAGATTGGTCGTTTAGAAGTGACCTGTATTCGACTCTAGGCTTCTGTGACCATTATTAAGACATCTGACCACTTTGTGGGCACAATGGTTAGTTTTAATAGTAATATGATTTTCATTCCTCCTCATAACTATTTGTGATTAAACAAATTTGCATTTTAAACATAAGTAATTAAGGTTCGTTATAAATAAAGCAACTTTTATTGTAGTTATTATGATTATAGAACCTCAACCAGTTTTATTTTATCTTATAATTAGGCGATTAGCTCATGAATAAAGATGTTGATCAAATTATTTTATTGAAAATTTGACGTCAGTTTCTTGAAATTTTGACAAGATATGACATGTATCTGTTAAATTGTTAGATTTTTTACTGTTTTGGGTAAATTCTTGACGTACATACGTTATTAAATTATTCGTGATTATTTTTAGGTAATCTCTTGTATATATATTTTACACAGTAAATAAGTAATCGGTGGTAATTTTGCTTGTGATGCGTTTATATGGTATTTTTAGCACTTTTACGCTTTTATGAATCTAAAATATTGCGTTTCAAATAGAATATATTACGTATTTTTTGCTAAAAGAAGCTATTTTTGCCGTAACATGCCGCAAATATTTTAGATCTACTTATAACAATCACAAACATGAAAAGACACATAGGTATCTATAATATCTATCTATAATGCAATAAATCATTTGTGTTTGCGTTTGAGTTTGGCATGGATGGCGATATATAAATTCTGAGCCTAAGCAATCAACCAATTGCTAATCATACTTTGTATTGTTTCATTAACTAACATATTTCACATAACTTATTAGTTTTATTAGAACTCATCAAAATAAAAGAAAGATCAACCAAACCTCAGAAAGGTCTCCAAATATATTACTTTGATTGAATAGAACAAAATACCTAGTACCATGTTTTAAACGGCGACGTGCCAATACGCATGAATATTTTGGTTTTCCCAAATACTCAAACACTAATGATACAGAGAGGATAAATCAAAATAAGTTTTAACGAAACTAAAAATAAACAAAACAGACAGCCTCTATATATCTGTATGTACGTTAAAATTAGACAACAATAAATAATGTAAATCTATTTATTTATCCTTTATTTATATTAAAGTTAGCATTGTTAATGTTTTTAAATCTTGATTGTCTATTTCTGCATTTTCCCCAAAAGGCGTTTCGAAGGGAGCTCATATCGCATTCTCGCCCATTAGTCGAGATTATTCTCATAACCAATGACATGGCGGGCCGCGATCGAGTTCACTTTAATCTTTCGAATTGAAAGCTATAGAATCGCCTAGCTGAACTAATTTAGCCTTTTTTAAAGGACTTTTATCTAATGACTTCTCTCACCTTGGGTGAGGCGAGAGGGAGTGTCAGACTCTTACTGACTAAAAATCACCCCGTTCCTACTCCTGCTTTCCGAGCCGGAGCCCCGATAAACCCGCTAGGTACTCGATAATTTAACCTAGAATTTAGTTTCGATCTGACTAAGGTAAAGCATTAATTAGCAATAATAGGTATAATACCTACATACATACGTAACTTCACCATGTACCAATCGTTTTCCTGTCCTAGTATGTTCCAGAAAAAAGAATTCTGGATCATACTAAAGCAAAATACTAGCGTACAAAAATATTCCAAATGGCAATACAGCTATGTTTATTGAGTTTTTTCAACATTTTTTTTTATAATATATTGCCTACGTATGAATAGCTGGGTTAGTTTGCTAAAAACCTTAGCAGGCAATGGTCTTAGGTAGGAAAACTACTTTCATAGAACAAAGGTGTGATATGATGTCTACATAAACTCGTAGCACGAAGTTTTAATTCATGCTCAATTTGTAGTATACATTTGACCTCTACACAGGTCACAAATACTACCAAACAAAATGTTACAAACCAGCATTTTATAGAAAGCATTCTCCCTCTCTTTTCGTAGACCAAAAGAACGATGACATTACATTTTCAATTTGTACAAAACGTGTCACAAGAGGCTAATTAACTCCGACGCGTTCGATCTTGAAAATTTCCTACACTTAGGAAGGGTGATGTCCATATATTATTTTCAAACATCGTCTGAGACAATAGCGATTGTTGACAAAACGATCCGTCAGCGTTCACGGGACCCGCACTGAGATATCGATGAAAACTGCACACGGTAGCACATCGATTCTTCTCTCGATTCAATCGATTCTGATGAGGTTCACATTTTTTAGTTATATCGTGTCAGATAAAACGACTTTTCCAAATTTCGTGTTTTAAGAATTGTGATTGAGAAAATGTGTTTAGTAGGTGGAAGAGTAACTCATCATGCGTGGTTCAAAGTTCATACACTGACGTTGATGTAGGTGACATTTTCCTTGTTAATCAAGATGCTAGAAATTAGATAAAGCATATTCGTCTATGATACTTTTATATACAAAGACGAACTTATTAAACACCAAGTTACAAACTCTCAACTATGCACTAAGAATATTGAAATTAAAGAATTCAATAATACTATATTCAGGAGTTAGGGTTGCAGGGAGCCGCTGGATGCAGGTCGCTTCCAACCGGTCTATCTGGAAGTCATTGGCAGAGGCCTGTGTAAAGCAGTCAACTTCTTGTTTCTGATATGATTATATTCAGAAGTTGCAGTTACAACCACTACGAGTAGAGACAGTGGCGAGAACGAAACAACATTCACCCCTTAAAAAGCCAGACTCATTTTAAAAAGCAATCAAAACCATCCACAGCAATGACTAATACAAATCAAATTGTAATTCCCATACTTCAATTACCAGATGCAAAGCAGAATGCCTTAAGTATATAGCTGAAATCGAATCAAACTTACACAGAAATTGGGCAAAAGCTTCAAGAAGTACATGAGTCAGTCGGCATTGTTCGATAACCTGACATGTCATTGCTAAAGGATGATTCATTGCAAGTACTTGGGACTCCTGGTTTGTTGGTTGTCAACTCCGGTATCGAAAAAACCCGAAGCTATCATTTCGAAATCACGCGCAGTCATGTAGCTAGTGGATGTACATGATCTTTTCATGTTTACGTTATTAAAAGTGGACTGGTTTGTTATTGACTTGTTTATTTCAAAATTAATTATAATTATTATAATTATGCATGTTTCTTTAGATTCTGTGCGGATGTTTTTGTTATCAACCAACCCGTGGCAGTCTCCTGATAGATTATGAGTGTCCTCTACATAAGAGGGTTTGCAATAATCTGCATGATTAGCAGGCAGCCATGCCATATCCAATATATTAAATAAAATGTCCAAAAAACCTAAGTTTTAATCATCATTTTAACAATCCACATTCAAAGATTAATGTGATTTAAAGTTTACTACGAATGTATTAGGAAAATAAAGTATAGTATTTAACTCTAAGTAAATAAACGTCTATCATTAGGAAACTTTATGAACGTTAACAATCGAGTTTCGCAATATTTTAGTTAATGTTATTGATGTATTTATATTTGTTAGTGTGAGTAATTGTAGTTTCCAATTTATATAAACGATGTTAATAAAATAGAGTAAGGAATGCGTCCATGTACGTTACCCAATGCCTCATGCAGAAACAACAGATCTCCAACTGGTACAACCTTTACATACTACTTTAGCTTCCATCAATGATTATCCTGACATATACGTGAACGCCGGTTACCTTCTATACACCGAGATCTTTTTCGGATCTATTATTTTTTATAGGATCTAAGATATCTCTAATGTAAATATGAAGCGGATCTCCTAAGGTGGTTAAAATTACCAATAATATTCCTCTTATGAACCCTTATTTCAGACCTTTCTCAATTCCATTTTCGTCCAATATCTTATGTCGTTCAAGTCATCATACACTCTTTCCAATATTTTCATTCCATCATCTCCTTATTGTTTCATTAGAACCCATTGGTTCTGGGCGGTCTTAATGGCCAAAAACATCTTCAAAATCAACCATAAGGCAAAGGCAAAGCAAAATAAGCATTATTTTATAACACTTAGGGTATATTTTTCAAAAAAAACCTATCCAACATGACCTTGACAATCCGATCCACGTGCAAATATTTAATAACGAGGAGATTTTTGATTAGTAGCTCCTGTAATATCATATAAATGCAAGTTGCTGGCTGAAACAATTTGATTGTGGAGTCGTCGCGGTCTGTTGCATGTCAGATAACAGAGATCGCATATCACTGATACGTTATCAGTAATGCACTGCACTGCCTCTGATATACGCACATGTGAGCAAACGTTATGAGATGCAAGCGTTGGAAAAACTTGAGATGTTTTGATAACGTATCTTAATGTGATTTCCTATTACTTTTTAAGTGTCAATTAATTGATTTAGATTAGGATATTGCCATGGTGAGAAGTTGGCCATTATAAAAAGACTGTATTGACTTATAGTAAAAAATATACACAGCACAAATATGCTATACTATCTGACAAAGTCTATTGCTATACTGGTCCTAATTGAATTGAACAATAAATCAGGATTTATTCGATTAATAAAACTTTTGGTATCACCTCTAGACAAATGAGTTTTATACAAAGGTGAACTCCAATCATAACATAAGTAAGTTCCATAGCCGATCAGTACCTACTCTTTTGACCAGACTCAATACTCTATTAATACTATATTTTTTTTATGGAGTATATATCAAAATAAAGTAGCCACATTAACCAACACATAAGACATTGAGGCTAAACATTAAACATAATAATTTATTACCTTTTTAAACAGACATGGTCACTAACACTATCATTAGAACTTAAGACAGGATATTTACCATGTTTATTTTCCAAAGTATCGGAAACTTATAGACTGAACTAGTGATATGAGATAACTAAATAGCTTCACTAGAGGACTGACCGACAGACAGACGTTATATGTCTGTGCCTTCCTGGTCTAATTGAAATAAATAATTTTGACTTTTGACTTTGACTTCGACTTTGAACTGAAGAGATGACCATATACTGAATATGAACTGAGTTCATCCGTGATCATGTCCCTTGCAACAGTGCCGAAATATCGGAAACTCTCCGACATAAATAAACATACTAAATATCCTATCTTAAGTTGTAAAGATAATTTATTAGCAGCCAGTCAAAGTGCACGTCATAAGAAATTCTCGCGGTTCCAAATGAAAAATACCGTTTTAGTTTACAGTATTGGCGGTGAAGGAGCAACATAGAGCATTGTGATCGTCCACATAACACAACATACTGGGTAAACATACAGTACTTGGAGGCGTGATTATAACAAACAGTTCGGCGAAAGCCGGCGGACGGGGCTAGTGCTAGCGAGGTGAGGTCAGGGCATGTGCGAATGGCATGTGTTTTGGGAAAAATTATTACTGTGATTGGACATTCTATTTTATCGTAGGTGACGTCACACTCTATAATCCTCAAATAATAAAAAATACGATACAAAAACACTCACTCTTCACCATTTGTGTCTCCCTAGTAGTTTATAGGGGCCTACTATTACGATATTTCTATGAGTTATACATTAATTCGGACTGAATATAAATTGGTGCGGTGGCTGGGCAACTGGCTGCCGCGCAACGGGTAGCGGGTTCGATTCCCGCACGGAGCAACTCTTTGTGTGATCCACAAATTGTTGTTTCGGGTCTGGGTGTGATGTGCATGTGAACTTGTATGTTTGTAAACGCACCCACGACACAGGAGAAAAATCCTAGTGTGGGGCAAAGTTTAAAAAAAAAATTGAGATTCCCAAGTACATAATATCATCAAATAAGTTATTATTTTGACCGCTATTGTTTCTAAACACAACAGGATAAAAAACACATTTAACGAGAAGAATCGGGAAATTATGTTATGGTAAATAAATATGGCGGAAAAAGAAAAGAAAAACTAAGGCGTTACAGTATATTCCCAAACATTAATTATCATCGACGTCACTTGTTTACTTGAACCCATACAACATTACTTTAGAGTGTACCTATAGGCAACGTCACGCCTTTTATCCCCGAAGGGGTAGGCAGAGGTGCACTTTACGGCACGTAATTACACCCACTTTTCACCATTTGTGTTATAAGTCAAATGTAATAGGGGGTGAGCCTATTGCCATATACCAGACACAATTCCATGCTCCGTGCTAATACTGAGAAATTTTCCAAAAACCGAAAAAAACCCAGCAGTACTTTACTCGACCAGGGAATCGAACCCGAGACCCCTAGCAGTAGCACTTGCGACCACTCGGACAACGAGGCAGTCTTTAGAGTGTACCTCTTAAAGAGGAAACACAATTGAGAAGTTACGAAACTCTTCAAACACCTATCAACGATATTGTATTTAATCACACATGGAAACATCAGAATCAACCAGAACAAAACAAATACAACGTCATCAGGACAATAAAATACTAGAAATTGATAACAGTGATAACAGGCACGTGCTGACTTAGTGCTCATCAAGAGGGGATAGTACTAGACTTCCACACTCTAGGTTCTTAGAGCCAAATCTATCAATCTTAAAGATATGATAGATAGTCTGGCCCTAAGGTTTAAAGGATTTCAACTTATAGACGCCAGACGCCTTAAGCCTTCTAATATTATGAAATGAAACCTTTAGCAAAAAAATTCAATTCTCTCTTTCTTTTCTTTTCTTTTTTAAAACGTTGCCCCACACTAGGATCTTCTCCTGTGTCGTGGGTGCGTTTACCAACATACAAGTTCACATACACATAACACCCAGATCCGAAACAACAATTTATGGAACACACAAAGAGTTGCTTGGTGCAGGGTTACCCAACCACCGCGCCAACCGTGCAGTCATCAATTATTTGTAGATAGCACCAAATAAAAATTTATGTAAATACCTAGTAACTATCACAATTACACACCAGATACATACACAGCCAGGCACACAAATACACAGCAAGAAATCTATTCTAAATCAAAGAGGTTTTATTATGTTTTCTAAAATAGCAACAGGTTACTAATGTTTCTGTATGCATCAAAAGCCTGGCCAATGTGCTGTGCCTGCCCGAGGCGACAACGAGCACGCGTTAACTATAGTTAATTAATAACTACTGTTTAACTTTCTATGACAGAGTGGATCACGAAGTAAACCGGTTTCGAATGTAATGCCCGAATCGGCGAATAAGCCATATTAGATGATACTAAGTATTGGTTCCGTAGGTGTGTAGAAATAAATAAAATAGTAACAAAAAAAAAAATACGTAAACAATCTTACTATCATTAACATTAGTATGACTTTGTACGGTTAGCGCAGTGGCAGGGCAACCGACTGCCGCGTAACGGATTCGATTCCCGCACTGAGCAACTCGTTGTGTGATGCACAAACTGTTGTTTCAAGTCTGGATGTCATGTGTATGTGAACTTGTACATTTGTAAACACACCTACGATACAGGAAAAAATCCTAGTCTGGTGCAACATTTTTTTACAAAGCTAAGTCAAGAAACAAAGTATACAAGTAATATAATAGAATTTAGCCAGATACATAATTGTGTATACCATAATATAATTTATAAATACAATCAGCCAGATACCTCCAGACACCACCCAGTCAATTTAAAAAATATAACAAAAGTGCATGCGCTTTTAATCTAACAGGACAATTCAGTAAAAAGGTATAATACAAAATTAAATTCAGATAAATTTACCCACACTTACTTGTACATACGGGGAAATAATTAAAATTGCAATATTTGGACTTAACCCAAATTATAATTAAATATGGTTATTGCACAACACGTTGAAACTGGGGCACTGTCGTAAATGATATTTCTGTACGGAATATTATTAATATATTTATTTATTTATTGTGACAGATTACCCCAAGCTATTGTGTGAGGCTGGGGTTTTTTGAGCCCGACTATCCTATTGAAAAACCCAAAAAGATTTCATAAATTTATATGTTTACATAAACACGTAAAATAAATGTGAAATCAATATTAAATATTGTGAAATCTAGTAACTTTTAAACTATATGAACCTGTTTCTAAAACGTGGGTAAGTCCATCTATAAATTAAGATTAAATGCGTAAAAGGCTTCGAAAGAACAAACTAAATACTATGTTAATTTCTCTTTTAGAGAAATACAGGAGTGAGTCCCATTTCTTATGAGGACATTAATCTAACTGCTGAACTCAGAGACATTTAATGATTACTTAAACTATTCCTTAGTACTGATTTTGTATCAAACACATTTGCTAAGGATTGGGTTAAATAACCATTAAATGACTGATTAATGATGTATGATGGTGGTAAGTGAAAATTATTTATTTGATCTTTTTAGAAAAAAACCAGTTAAATCCACATTTAAGTCCAAATTTTTCGAGAAAACTCTTTTAAAAAGATTTCCTTACAAGGAAGACCAAATTGCACTTATCTGAAATTAAACGCAGTTTCCCCGTAAAATTATCATAAAATAAACCATTTAATTTTGTCATATAGGTCCTCAGGATATTCCGAACAGGAAACTACATAAAATCAGCTATCTACCTGATGATTATATTATTATAGTCAACTGAAAACGCATAAATTTAACTTCAAATGTGTCATTACTAAAAAACTGTGACAGTTATTAATTTAGAATGTCAAGTTTAAAGGGTTTTCATTAAAGCACGCGGTACCCTAAAAAGTGTATCGTTCGCAAATGAGGCCGAAGTCAGGCTGGCACTGACAAATCATTATTGATGAGTCGTGATCTACTCTGACATTATGCCACCAATTTATATTATTCCAACTGGCAACACTAACAGTGTAACCAATTACCGAATTATATGTTTTTTTTTTGTTGGCAAGTCGAATCCATATACGGATATAAAATTAAATGGCATTTATTTGAACATTTCTAGCGAGGTGGGTGGGTATGATTGCTAGTGCGAATTTCGGCTGCGGACTACCTAGCTGGTTACCGGGACTCCGACTCGAAAAGCAGAAGTAGGAACAGGGTGGTTTTTGGTCAGTAAAATTCTGACATTCACGCTGGCCTCACTCAAGGGGGGAGAAGTCACTAGATTATTTTAAAAAAGTGCAAAAACTCCACTGTACTTTCAAAGGTGACGATTTTTTGTCCATCCAGAGACTTTGTACTAGCAGGAAGTCTGGAATTATATACAGAATATAACAATCGTATTACCAATTTAGTCAGACTTACCAACATCTTCTGCCTACTCCTTGGGAAATTAAAAGACGAATCATTACGTCATTTAATATTCTCATAAAATTATAGCCTGTATTAGAAACTATAAGTATTCGAGTTTAAGCCATATCAATTAATTAATTAATGAACTTACTTTTTTATGAACACAGACCTTGTTTCACAACTAACACAAGCCCTATAATCGGATTACGATGCCCCGACATCATATTATTAATCAAATTAAAATTGAAGCTATCAAAACATTGATACGATCGCATCAAGCTTACCCGTGAAAAGGAGGTTGATGATGTATTAACTGATTTGAATGCTGTTTGTAAGGGGATAAGGTTAAGATTTGCTAAATAGGTCGTATGGGGGAAACTGTAAGAAACTATTTGGGGTTTATGTTTAGTTAATTTTTAGTTTAGTTAATTTTTCCATTTTTATTTAAGGAGATATCCACAACATGGGTTCACCCCTTATTAGATGAAACTTATAAACACAAATGGTGAAAAGTACATTATACATTGGCATTACGTACCGTAATGTGCACCTCTGTCTACCCCTTCGGAGACAAAAGGCGTGTCGTTACGGGGTATCCAGAAATGGCTTTCAATGTTCTTTACCATTAAGTATTGTCAATCAAAATAGTTATTTTTATAAGCTTCTAAAATAACGTAAGATGGACTGTGGATAATGTTCTAATATGAATACAGAATTGTAAATATCTCTGGTGTGGTAATTATGAATGGACGTCCAATGTTTCGTCGACTTAGTGCACAGAAACTTAACGGAACATATTAGAAATATTGCTTTGACATAAGCGTAAAGATAATTTGAACCACACATTGAGACAAAACGCTGTTACGACATGATCATAGTAACATCACATTCAGTAAAATTTGTAAATACTATTTACTATTACACGCTGTAATAGTAGTGGTCATTAAGTGTACTCATTTCTTAATAACTTTAAAGTGAGTCCCATTAACGTAAGGGTGACAATAACACATGTTATGTAATGATACACGTATTTAATTGTAATATACGTCATGATCTTGCTTCTCGTATGTAACATTGTTTATCTATATACTATATAGGTAGGTATGTGAGGGACAGGTACATGTATGTATCTATAGGACCTTGACAACTGGCTGTTGATTCGCAAATTATGAAGGGACCATACTTCCTCTGTTTCAATTAATAAAAGTACAAAATGATGTGCAATTCAGTACCTCAGTGGCAGGTGGTCTACAAGGCTAGCACGAAATAAACTCAACTAATATACCGCGACTCCGCCGCGACCATAACTCGACATTGCGACAAAACAAAAACACAAATTTGCAAACGTATAAAGAAATTGAAAGGTACCGGCGTGCGCGATGCTATCGCGAAATTATTCCAAATTTCACCGTTTTGCCTCTCTGGTCGTTTCATTCCTTTTTATACTTTTTTCATACGATGGCAGTCGCGGGCCAACTCCCATAAATTATAGTTCGGTAGCTCTGTTAAAGGGGTTTTTGAGTATTTTTTTATTTTTGTTTAGCCCTTTGAAGAATTTATGTCCCCGTCTTACTTAGTAGCGGCGGTCAGCCAAGTTGCCGAGTTGACCGGCTCCGAGAAATGTTTGGGCCTTTCGATACGCGACGCTATAAGTATTTTGTACTTGCAGTTTTGTTTGTGAACTTGTGATACGACTTTTGGATTATTTTCTTTTACTTCAACTTAAGTTACTTTGAAATAGGGACTTGTACCGGCTTAGCAATTATCAAAAACGAATCAATGAAAACCGAAACCTTTCAAAAACTTCATCAAAAATTATTCAATTATACACCTTAAATACCCAACCCATCTTCATAATCTAACTCATAATCCACAAAGCTAATAAGGTCCCTTTTCCTAAGTCGTACTCTGAACTGCGTGTGCGTCTATCAAGCAGATCAAAGTGCTCCATCGCAGAGTTACGTAAGGTGTGATGACGTAGATTGAACAATGGCCATCGGAAGCCAGCACGTGTCTCCTAGTCGTGACAGACCAGGGAGATCACTTGCAATTGTTAAAGCTCTCATGTTGCTTAGATTGTGTGGTGTAGATGCTGTTTATTAACTTTCAACTTTATTTGTTATAGTTGGTAAGGTATGATTTGGGTTGTGTTGGGATTTTTTGAGATTTGGAAAAAAATAAAGGAAAATTGTTGGTATTTTTTGTATTTGGGACATTATATTTGATAAAGATGTTTAATAAGTATTGACAAAGTTATTTTTATGTCGTCTTACAGGTACCAACTTTGAACTTAAATCCAGAGCAAAACAAATATTCTAATTTTAATTACAATTTTATGGAAAGTCTTACATGAACTAATTTTCAACTTGAATCCAAAGCAAAACACAAATTATAATTTTAGTTTCAATAACCGTTTCATTTCTAATATATCTTCAAAATTGCACAGCTTCTATGCAACGCAATAGTCTACGTTTTGATTTGTCCTCAAGAACATAATGTGAATACATTAAAATCAAGACATAGGACTGAGGAAGTCACTAATGAAACTCTGTAAGATGCAAATGATATAAAGGTCACACAGACAAAGGGCAACTAGGAAACCGAAAACCTTACAAGACCCATCAAAATAATACGAAACAATAATGCATTAAAGTAATTGGGAAGTGTGTTCCAACGAAATGAATAATTCTTTATAATCTGGATCCATTAGAGCCCTATACCTCTACTATAAGTTGACATACAAAAAAAATACATATTTACATACATACATATCGTCACGCCTTTAATCTTCGAAGAGGTAGACAGAGGTGCACATTACGGCACGTAAAGCCACTGTGTACACCCACTTTTCACAATTTATGTTGTAAGTCCCATGTAAAAGGTGGTGAGCCTATTGCCATATACTGGGCACAATTCCAGAGTTCGTGCTACCACTGAGAAAAAAGCTCAGTAATACTTCGCCCGACCCGGAAATCGAACCCGAGACCCCTTGCCCGGCAGTCGCACTTGCAACCACTCGGAAAACGAGTCAGTCAAACCACACAAAAATTTTACGTCGTCAAACGCATGGTAGAGGTACTGGAGTATCGAAAGAAACTCGGATCAATGTCAAATATCCGGATCACATGCGTAAGAAGTGAAAAGGGACATTATGACGGACAAAAAGCAAATATTACAAATATTCCCTAACCGAAATAACCTTAAAACGCGATAGCAGACAAAATGGATTCCAAATACTGGCAATTGGAATAGTTTTCAGTTTTTTTTTTCTCTCCGTTTTAAGTTTCGATGGCATCCTAACGGTATTCGGGAGACATAGCATCGGGACGGACGCGACAACGCTTTTTATGTTATTTTTCTACTGACCTTAGTCGTTTGCGATCGATTTCGTATCTTTTTAATCGGTCCTCCGTAAAAATAAATATGAAAGTTCCATTTCTTTTTTATCTCCCAACTCAACTTGATATGACTAAAATTCCGATCAGAATTTGAACGCAGTCGCAATTTAAATCGCGAATTCTGTGTACTCACTTCCTTATGGTTAGTTGAATCAAAACCGTCATACGGTTCAGAGGAATGGCAATAAATCATACCACTGATACCGGCCGTAGACGTCAATAAAATTTTAATTAGAATCATAGAATTCAGATAGCTGATTGTCTTATTAATTATTTTACGTAGTATTTAAAACTAACATTATCGCCGCGCGGTGATTACCACAAAAAGCTGTATTGCCAGCTCTAATTGCGTTCAACGCCGGCCAAAATTAAAAAGAAAAGTCGCACAGCAAGAATCCCGCCTATTTTTAAAAATGGAACCCGACGATGATTCGCCTAATTAATAAACCAATCACGTACAGTCGAGACGCGGCGTCGAGGCGCGGCGGACGTGCGGGCGCGGGGGATGAACGCTCGGAAATTCGAATACTATATTTTTTCTGCACTCAAAGCATCGCAATGTTACTTGTAATTGGCTTGACGGCCAATGATAACGAATTTAGAATGTAATCAATTATTTATGAGTTATTACTTTGGCTAACAAGATATTAGTACTTTATGTGAAACACGTAAAACTAGACAATATTAATCATTAAGAAATATTTGCGAGCGCCAGATGCTATCTGGCCGGAGTATTCACCACTAGTCAGAATGTGACGATACAAAAAACTGTGGCTCAGTTAATCTTGTCAAATCAATATGAGAAGTATAAAATTAAAACTTCTGATCGGATTCTCAGAACATTGTTATGAGAACGTATCGGATTATATGACACAGCATTATGTTTTCTCTTTTGATTGAATGGACATGAATGGAGCGCACATTATTAACAAAAGAACATGTCCTCCAATATCGACACCGAAAAATTAGTTTAAAAAATTTCCAGTTTAGGGTTTTAGGAAAAAAACATCATTTATCAAATAAATGCATTCTCTGTTATGTCTTTGCGCAGCGTGACTGTAAAAACTAGTTGAATAATAAATGCGTTGGTTGGCAACACTGGGCCCGAGGAAGCCCGAAGCTCGGCGAAAAAGGGCGAAGATTAGCGAGCGCGCGCTTTTTGTTTGCATCAATCGATGCGCTCGCGCATTCGCACGATGAATAATTCAAAAATTGACATGAAATGGCGTATGGTTCTTTTTTTAAATGAAAGGTGCCCGATTGAGGACTGTAACCGCCTGACGAATTCATTGGTCAACGGCTTTTTGCGTTCGGTAATTGCTGTATTTACTTTATAGGTTATGAAATGAAATTAATGCACGTGAATGATCTCGTCCCGTTGTTCCGATGCTAATGACGCTGTTTTTACTACACTTAGATTATGGATCCATTTTGTGAACGGCAACAGTTTATACAACTGACAATAAATATGAATTTATAGCTAAACCGCAAATAAAGCTTCGCCTTGGCGTTCGTAAAAACTGAAATGTCATAGAGTACTAACAAAGTGTTACACAACCGGAGTGCAAGAAATTTAAAATGTTTACGCGTCTGCCTGTTCGTATATCTAGAAATTGGTCGCCATGCAGGCAAGAAATGTATAATTAATTCGAGTAATGCTGTTAATGATGCATCGAAAACTTGTGTCGATTTCCAAGTATAAGTAATCTTGTCATCTGAATTCTGGCTGCGATTGGTCGAGAGATCCCCGGTGCAGTTTTTGGATAAATGGCTTCATCCCGCACCACGGGATGCTGTCAAGACTCCTTCATGTTATGGTTATGACGGCTTTTTACGTGTTTCATGAAGATAATTTCATTATGTCGTTACAAAAAGTACCTATGCGGTAATTTGCCTGTCTCGAGTGTACGGAGCTAACGCTGTTTGTGGAGCTGGATCGATGTCATTGTGCATTGTGGGAGAAAACACTGTTACTACATCTTTTTGTGCGAATTACTTAGCTGTGTAACGGTCGACAGATACGTACGTTACATCGACCATTTTAAAAATAAAATACAATGTCAGTTAGAACGTTTTGCTTGATAGGCATCGTGTGTCAAGAGTCAATCAGTAATTTCAGTTTCTTTAGCAATTTGTCGGCTGTGACTTGACAGTGACTTCTGTCGCCAACATTGTTTGGTTTCGTGATGTTAGTTATTAAAAAGTTATTGGTTATTGGCCTTGGAGTCGCGTAGGTCATTCGTAATGACATTGTGTTTATCCGTCGCGGAGTATCTACAACATGGCCCAATAAACGAGACCACTTAGTCTAGAATACATTTCGTACTCACTTGTAAGAAGAAAACGCCATATTGTTGTCTACACAGGGTTGTTCGTCCACTGCGCCGCCGGTTGTGAGCATCAGGGTGTTCATTCGGGATTGATTCTCACAACGCAATCGATTACAGTATCGATTGAAATCTATTGGTACACACACTTCACTATTGGTTCTTCAAAGTCCGCGCATGCGTCACTGTGACGCGCTCGCACATTATGTACCTACGTCATCACGCTAGTGTTTGTGGCATATCTGGAAATAAAGAATAGATTTGTTAACTCAAAAGAGGCTAAAACTTACATAAACAATGTTTATTGTTAACAAGACTGAATAAAATAACAATGAATATAACCTAGCTACATGTGTAATTAAATAATGAATTTAGTAAGTAGATATTAATTTACGTTTATCTAAGTATGAGTTTGACATTAGCATTACTCCACCTATAAAATTTTAAGACTGGCTATTTCCCAACTAGTTAACATGGCTTACCTAATTAACGTTTTGCCGTTCGTAAATTACACATAAACAGTTTGCAATAGGTTTTGGTTTGTCGTGATAGTTTAATGGACTTCGTTAGATTTATCATCTAATATCAGCGAGTAGCGGCAGAAAGTGTAGAAACTTGTGTTAATGAAAAACAATTACCATTCAGTGACATTTCAACTGCGCAACTGATCTGATTAAGGAGGTCATCCAATAGTTTGTTGTATAAAAACATTTTCTAATCTCATGAGAGCCCTGCGTCAGATTTGACGGAGATAGCGACCCGTGGTTGTACGAACGGAACCGGCCCGCCGCCATCTTGGCCCTGATTGACAGCTGTCAATGTTGGCGGCACTGCGACGCGTCGCCGCGCCTGCGCACTACGGTACACCGCGCGTCACTAATTCGTTTTGAAAATAATGTTCGTTTTTTTGTTTTTACAATTGTTGTTAGATTTATTGATAGGATCTATTTATATTTTGTTGTTTATTTGTTCAATATTTATCCATTATTTATTCATAATTTTTTTATTAGAATATGAAATATAATTTCAATGCATTTTTTGAGAGAAGTCACGGTTTTATACCTTGTATTACACATATTACATGTAGGTATATACTTGATTTGTTTTTAGTCTAAACAGTAACATTCTGTTTACTTAGACAGTGTTTTTATTAGAAGTAATAATAGGTGGTTCCCCCCAAATGACGTTTACAAGTACGCAATCAAGTTACAAACATGAACACTTGTCAATATATTTTCGTTATACACGGGAAATACTTCGATGACGTTTAGTTATAAGTTCGACTACCGAGTACCTACTAGGTGCTAAACACAATTTTACTTTACTTAGTAAATAATTAAGACTTAACATTACATTGCCCAACACGGAAATTTATCCTGATATTTCACAGCAATAGCATTTATGACCACCAGACTAAAAACGCAGTATTAAGAAAACTTGTACATTCATTTTAATTTTAAGTCAAAATCTCATACTTATAACAAAATAAGATTTTCACGTCACATCATAATTATCTTTGTAATCAGTATAACTTTACACGATGATAATTTAACAAACTAATATTCTAACGGACGTCGAGTAAACCGCGAGATAAATCATTAACATTGCATCGTTCAATAAATCCTGCTTTATAGTGCTGTGACGTCACCTGTCATAAACATTTGACATTATGACTAGAGGGCGCTAAATTGTGGTAACTTTGCAAAGGAATTTAGATTTAGTTATGTTGTAGTTTTAGGGTATATTTCACAATGTCTTATTACCAGACTGTGCCTGTTTAATTATTTTCTGTAGTAATTTTTTTTTTCTTAATTTGACGTGTTTTCTGTAGGATATAATATCAAATTATGTCACAGGATAAGTAGGTAAGTGTTTCGATTTATTTATACGTATTAACACTTTAAACGCCACGGGGGTCAACGGTGACCGACGTTAGCGGAGGATATGCCTTCAAAAGTTTTCAATTGGCAGTCAAAGACTTAAATTGAATTATTTATATATACATACAACTTTAATAATTCATTGTTTAGGTAGTGTAAGTAGCAGTATATTTTGTGATAATCTGAATAATAAATTCAGGAATTCCGAATGTTATGTTTAATTTACACTTTTGTTATTGTAATAAAATCAATTAAATAACATATTAAGAATGAGAATTGTAATTAAATTACAAAATTACACTTTATTAAAATTATATTTTGTAAATTTATCTAAAAATAGATCCAATATATGCACAAATTAAATATTCCATTATTGAAACAAAAGAACTGATGAATTTAATGTAACGTCCTTTAATTAATTTACGTTCTAAATTCAAACAAATATTCGATTTTCAAATTTAAACGTTACATTTTTTTCTTTCGTCATTAAATTTCTGTTTACCGATACTTCAACCGTTCTTTTTTCAAAACGTAAAGAAAAATGTCTAGTGTTGCCAGAACAAAGACAGTTCTTTTATAGGGTCCATCATTTATAGGGTCCAACGATTTATTTCCGCCGCTGTTGTCCGTGACGTAGCGGAAAAGATACAGGAATGCTGTCTGGCTCACTCGGAAAGCGGATCCTATTAAAAACGTGCACGGCCAACTAAATGAAAACTGATATTTCCAAATTATGTTTTATTTATGATACCTTTTTAGATTTGTTGTTGAAATCGTGTTAGAATTACGTATAGAGAAAATATATTAAATATATGAAGTTTATTTTCGTTAATATCCATGATTATCTATTTTTTTTTAAATACTTTTAGTAATCTGTTCTTATGTAAATCAGGTTTAGTAACTAGTTTAGGATAAGATTTATAATTGAGTAATGTTATCTAGATCTCAGAATATAAAGTTCAATTCTTGCTTAATTTATGAATTTCAAAACAGACATGAAACTATAAAAGGCAACGTCTGATATAAATGATGAAACATCGCAGAAACGATGAACCTTTAAAACTATAGAAAAAAAACACAATCACGCATCGACACTTTCTAATTTCAAATCTGCGCGCCAAAACCCGAAAAAATTGTTTTGACATTTACCAAGACAGTGTCGCTCCACTTTCGATCAATGTATCGATAAAAATCTCGCTACCGAACTTATCGATAATCACCGAGTGTCACCGCTCTAGACGTAGATGGTAATCTAAGTGGACGGCTTGACACAACACTGTGTAACTCGAAAAAAAAAATAGCGAACTACACGTTGAAAATAATAGCTAGAAAAAGGTTAAAAAAAGTATCCGGCCTCCTTGATACCTTCCTATAAAAAAGGTTTTGTGTCTAGTATAAAAAAATGGAAGACTGTTGAATAATTAGTTTTTATTTTGCTCAGCAGATGTTAGGATAGCTAGTTTAATATTATAAATTGGTCATTAAAAGTGTATATTTTAGTCGGACAGGAGTTTAGATCGAGTATGATATAAATCATTAGTGTAACTAAAGGTGACATGACACTTAGAAGCTGTTAGGAATGTCCTACCACCTAGTTACGTGTCGACAGTTTATATTAACAACAATTAAATACTATTAGAGCCTACACGGTAAAGGAATTAATTTGTTTTAGTTTCACTCAAAGATAGAAAAGGTCTTTTCTAGTTCTATTACAAAGACACACGTTTCATTTATGTAATGATGAACTTAAATTAGTTAAATTAATGTCTGGAACTTTTGACAATTTGTTTTGTGGACAACGTGAAAGGTTACCGGGACCCCGGTTCAAAGAAGGAGAAGGAACAGTACCTACAAGAACGGGGTGGTTTTTAGTCAGAAAGAGTCTCACACTCCCTCTCGCCTGACCCAGGTGGGAGAAGACATTGGATGATTTTCCGCCTTCAAAAAAGAGGCATTATTTAGAATTTCAACAACGAAATATGTATTAACCTGTTCTTATGACCCTAATGAGTATATCCTTCTTTTTGAGAAGTCGGTTAAAAAGATAATCCCTAAATATTTTTCACAAACATTTTCTTCCATTCTAACTTAATCCTACCAAGAAAGTACCACCGCGTACATGACATAAGTCTAGAATGGTAGCGCTAGCAAAACAGTTGACAAGTAAAACATGGGCATGTTTTGGTTAAGTACAGTCCGCATAAAAAATAACATCCGGCGAGTGAGATACCAATACGTGAAGCGATTGTGCCGGACTATAGGTCGTTATGCGGATATGTGTGAATATATCTTGGTCTGTACCTCATATTATACTGAATAAGTATTGCTAATACTACTTTCCTGCTTTTTATTCCTCATTGGGTGAATAAAGGATAATTGTTACGCAGGTAAACCTCCAGGAACGGGAAATATGCAGGAAAAGCCACGAAAATGTATATGTGTATTGTGTGGTCATGATTTCTATTCTAAATTTAATGTGTAATAATCCTCTGGGAATTTGAACTATACATATAGGAAACACCCCGAAAATTTTTATTTCTTCGACCACAAAAATGCTTTGGGTGAAAATTTTATTCCAAATTGAATATCTAATGAAAAATTTTAAAAATATTGTATTCTTGAATCTCAACATTATTGCTTAAGTTGATTGTAAAAAAATGTTTTGATATTAACTTTGCAGTACTAATGAAAAGTCGATGTCAAACTTCGCTAATATTGGACAAAAAAGTTCAGAAATGTAACTATTCTGTTAAATTGGATTGTTACTCTATTTCGTATATATGTATAATTAAATGAGCGCTGACAGTTATGTGCGGTTTTCGTTACTGAAAATTGCATTTATTTCTAACAAGAACAATGGTTGTGAGTAAACTGCTGAAGAATAATTAAGTTTAAATAATTTGTCCTTATTTTTTTACTTTATAACGGAAATTTAAATTAAAATTGTATTTTTAAAGAACACAGTAATCTGATATGAAAAAGAGGTTAATTTTTATTTAAAATTTTGTATTAAAACTCACTATGCGATATCCTTTGACAAATAAAAGATAATATTCGTCATTCATTCAAAAAAATGATCTTCATTAACCTAGCAACAAAATGGGTGTTCTTGCCAATGACCCATCATGTTAATGATTAAACATTTTTTAACTTTAAAAAATGTCTCGAGACAAAAGTTCGACTTTTAATTACGGACTTAAAATGTCACCAATGTAGTGCTAAGTAAGGTGTGTAGAAAACTATTAAAGAAATACTTGACCACAGATAATAGAGCAAGATATTTTTATAGACATTCCATAAGGCTGAATGGTCAGTTACCGTTGACAACTCATTCAGTCACAGAAAAAAAAAATATCGAGCAAAAAGTAATTTACGGTACCGCGAAAAATTTATGGGAAATTGTATGGGACGTTGTAAATTACTGGGAACTGTTTTACTTGTAACAGCAACTAGTTTGATACTTAATTACACAAATATAGCAATATCTTGTTACAGTAGTAGTTAAATATAGAAATCAGACTTTGCTTTGTAAGAAGATTAGTTTAAACTATCTTCTGCCAGCGACGCTATCTGTATAGCAAATTTCATCAAAATCCGTTTAGTTGTTTCAGCGTGTTTGACGGACAAACGTCCAAACAAACAAACAAACTTTCATATTTATAATATTAGTGTATTAAACTGACGGTGCCAATCTAGAAAAAATGCTAGCTGCAAGCTGAAATAGCTGTGCAAGGAAGATGCGCCTGTGCCATGTGTCGATAGTAAAGAAGCGATCCATAGCACGCATCTTTCCATACAAAAACATAGCTTAGCTGAGTCCGTTTCCACCAGTGCTAAGCTATGTCTACCAATTAATACGATTGCTGGAAGCCAAACGCAACCACAGCAACGTAGCATAGCACATCTCTGGTAGAAAAGCACTCTAATAACACCATTTATTCCGCACTACACACCTTACCGCCGTACTCAGAGTAATTTAATGCTTACTTAACCCAGTCCTTAGCAATTGCTTTCGATACAAAATCGTTACTAAGGAATAGTTTAAGTAATGATTAAATGTATCTGAGTGTGGCAGTAAATATCAAATTATAACATTAATAAACGCTCCTACGGTACCTTTAAAACCGATATATCTTTACATCAGAATACTAGGCTACTAATTGCACCTCAGTACCTACGCGTTAACATAAATCACTATTATCTCCGTACTCATGTATTGATGTCGGCTCACTTTATTATTTAAAACAGATCCTGTTGAGCTACTGATTTGAATTAATGTTATTATTATATCTTAGCGGTTATTATTTAGCAAGATTTTAGGAATTAAGATTTTCATTAGATATTCATGTTGCAGATCAAATGTCGGTACTTTATTGTGTAAAGTAATAATATTTCGTATAAAAAGTATCTATATTTTTAGTGCACTTACTCCAATCTTCCAGTTACTACAAGATTTTTAGTTTTAGTATACCGAGCGCTCAAAAGTTTTGATAGGGCGCTGCGATGCGGTCTTCAAAGAGAAATCAAAATGAAAATTATTATAAAATTGTGTTATAAAACTAAGACCGCTTTTTTCGTTGAATGTCCTTTTTTATACATTTTATATACAGAAATACTGTATACTGAAAAGCGATGAAAAGTAGACCATTCCATCATCATTTTTCTTTAAAAATACTTTTTCAACATTAGGAAATAACGTATGGATGTAAGTGAAATGTCGTCATACGCGCTATACACATTATAACTTGCAACCGTATGAACGTTAGCGAAATATCGTTCAAACGCTATATTTTAGCCAACTCCCAATTGGGATATTATCACACCAACATTATCAATATTATAACCTGATTATTTTTCATAATTTGTTATTTATTTTAATAAACTATTGAACTATTGAAACAATTAATAATATTGTCTGAAGATAAAATAGAATTCTAATTTCAAAACAAAATATGCATCTGTGTTAAGAAGACGTTTATGACTACCCAACCAACAAAAGTTAGTTTTATAGAAGGCCATAGAACGTTTTGTAAAAACTAAACGGTGGTCAAATAAAAGGCCAAAGAAGGTGCATCTACAAAGAAAGTGGCGCAATTATATCTCCATTCAGTGTTAAAGTAGAACTATAAGGGTATCAGGCATGACAATTTTGTGATATATAAGCCACCGCAGCACTACTAAAGTGTTTTTGGGTACTGTCAAAGAGTTCATGGTTCAATTACATCACTAAAATTCATCATTCATTCATTTTACATTCGTTCACGTCGCTGCAGTGTCTCAGTGTTTTAGAAGAGAAATAAATAATAAGAAAAGTGACAGGGTATCGTGGTGACTAAGATATTATTTTGTACTTAATCGAATTATTCGTCTCTTACGAGGAAAATGTTGTGCGACTGTAATTTTACTGATAAACTATGTATGGATTTACGACATATTTGAATGCCCCCTTCGAATTAATGAGCTTTTACTAAAATAATTTCTTATTTTAAGTTATAAACATAGTTCCAGCTTCCTTAACTCTACTATAGTACTCATTATGATAGATTACATCCACCATTACATGAAATTAGGGTTCCTTTTGAGCTTGTTTGTTATTTTTGTTTTATTTTTTGTCCTTATTCCATAAATATGATGAATACTTTTGTTAATGAATAAATGTTATGGTTTATAAATCTGTGTAGGTACTACGTATGACGTCAGAGAAGTATAACTACATACATACATATCGTCACACCTTTAATCCCCGAAGGGGTAGGCAGAGGTGCACATTATGGCACGTAATGCCACTGTGTACACCCACATTTCACAATTATTTATATTGTAAGTCCCATGTAATAGGTGGAAAGCCTATTGCCATATACCGGGCACATTTCCAGACTCCGTGCTACTACTGAGAAATTTTCGAAAAACCGAAAAAGGCTCAGCAATACTTCGCCCGACCCGGGAATCGAACCAGAGACCCCTTGCCCGGCAGTCGCACTTGCAACCACTCGACCAACGAGGCAGACTTTTTATTGCTTCGTGTGAAATATTATAATTAATAGCCCAATGCTTCAAACCATCTCGTAGTTGCTGGTTTTTTTTTCAGTTGAATCAATCAAACAATCTGAAAAACTGTCACACCTGGAATCGCTGTCCACAAATGAATTATTCTCCATTTCATCACTGACGTGAACTGTATTTTGTACGGAACCATTTTTTATAATTGGGTCTTCAAAAAGAATTATTCAAATCGGACCAGTAGTTCCGAAGATTAGCGCGTTCAAACAAACAAACAAACAAACTCTTCAGCTTTATAATATTAGTATAGATAAAAATATTGTCGCATTAATTACACTGAATCAAAATGTCAATATTGTTGTAGAAGAGCGATAGAAGTGCTTTTACAAAACGGAATTATCATTTAAAAGCATTGCTAGCCTACCTTTATACACAATAATAATGTTTTAAAACACATAAGATCTCCGTTATAGTACTGTTGTGTAATAGAGGAACTATAATAGTTATAAAAAACAATCTGCTTCTAAAAAGTGTATTTGTGATATAAGTTTATCACTACAGCTATAATGGGCATTAACAACCCTTTATAAGACAATTAAGCTATATAAATATAATTTGAAACTCAGCTGTATCACCAAATCACTCCGATGTAGACTTTTTGTGCCCACTATATTACTGTGTACTGTAACGATGATCTTAAAACCCTCAATATCGTAATATCGTCCTATTCCTGAGTTGTCATCTCTACTTTAACAAACGACACATAGGAGTTCGTTTCGAACCTTTATTGCGCAAATTAGGCGCATTAGGGTGACAGTCAAAACTGTTATGAAGTTCAATTGTTGTATACTAGTAACAATGGAGGTTGCTATAACGCCTGACTATAACAGCTATATAAAGTCGTGAAGTAAACCTTTACATCAACTATTAATAGGTCGTTTTTGCTATATAAACTTATAGAGCCAAACTGTGTTGTCAAACGCTTTTACACAACAATCAGTCACCACTAAAACCTTTATACATCATTTACCCAGCTTTTTTAAGATATAAGGTTTGGTTATAGGGCAAAATTGTTAGTTGGGTAGCTAGTACTATTGTCAAAGTCAAAGACTGCATGACTACAAGTCTGTTTCACTAACTAACCGGGGTCAATGATCGCTCAATTGTTATTTTTTTTTATGACATATTATTTTATTTTGACATTTTGTTAGCTTATTTTGTAGTTAGTTTGTTCTGTCCGTAAGATGTTTAACATTAAATTTGCCGATATTGTATTCTTTAATTTTGTTTTCAATTAACAAATAATAATGTCATGCGTATTTTATTTTATCGGTAATTTGTAGTAGTTACAGTTTTAACTTAATTTGGTCTTAAATAAGTACCGTATGAAAACTCACAATATTTTTAAATCTAATAAAACCTCTTTCCTCTTGTTATTAGTATATTTATCTTATTTTCAAACTAATGTTTGTACTTTACAATAAGGTAATGATAGTTTAATGATTCCTTTGCATTGCAGTTTCAGTTAGACCTAGGTAACTGAAAAATTACTAATGATATTTGGTACACACTCTTAATATTGATGACCATACAATTTAAGCCAATTAAACATTAAAAAAATATTCTTATGTATTACTTGCGTAAAAGTATTTTTTATATAAATATTTTGAGGAAACGCCACAGGCGGACTAACTAATTGTACGATTGTACATATATAATGAATTACTTTATAGTATATAGTGAAATTAAAAATAAAGTTAGCTTTAAATACTTTTTTTTGTTCTTATATAGGAGAAATATATTTGAACTTTTTTATACATATGTATTAGATACAACGAATTGTCTTTTAAAAATAATTTTGTTAATTCTCCCGTCTATATGTATTGTGTTTATATTTTTTATGAAAGTAACTATAATACTCGTATATAAATAAGTTACAATGACAATTTAATTAATGAAAAATACATTTTACAATATGCAGTTAACATTGTAATTTAAAATATAAAGTATATATAGTATGTTAAAAACGAAGTGGGTAGATAAATATTAGAAAAATCATTCTTAAGAAAACTCTTATCAACTTTACTCACTAAAAATTTACAACGTTTGCCCTCTACCTTCTGTCATAATTAAAACTGATTTCTTATTAATTAACTATATATATCCAGACTTATATACTTCAAACTCATTTCAACAAACATTCACGCAAATATATTATATATACATATACTACATATATTTAAATTAAGTAAGAACGGGTCGTATAAATTAAAAACCCTTATCCTTACCTATTTATGTTAATTTTCAAACCAAAAATAACCTTGTCATGATTTAATTATTTAGTACAGCTATTGTATATTATATTAGTATTAAAATCATAGTATATAAATATATTATATGCAATAAAGTAAATGAGTTATTATGGAGTCTATATTCCACGCCAGGTTTTCGCAAATTTCTCTGCAATTTCAAATAGGGATGATGACTTAATGACAATTAAAATGTACCTAGAAGTGACATCTCACAATATTTCAAATCGATATAATATCTTCGAAAGTATTTGTGTCCGTAAGAAAATAAAAGATACGTGTCTAATGTATTAAAATAATCTACAAGGCAGACATTTAATTAAAAATAAGTCATCTACCCTATGGAAACTGTGGCCGTATAATTTGTGTATACTTATATATATGTGCATTGTGCAATATGTCATATCAAAGAAAACATAACACACAGCAAACCTAGATAACTGACTCCGGTACTTCCATCAAATATTTATCTAGACTTTAGTAAATAGTAATAAATACGCACCGTTAGCAATCTCATACAGCAAACGTTTACTAAATAACGTCAGTATATAAAGTTTTTAATGTACATACATCACTCAGAAAATAACAATTTCAAAAAAGCACTATTACTGATTGAATCTTGAAAAATTCAGTACATCCAAAGATTCGAACTTGGCACTATAGCTAAACACATTCGCAATAAAAAAATCAACAAAAAAAACTATGCACTTTGACACTTTCACGGTATATTTTTTTTAATTAGATTGTCTGCAAAGGCGGTCGGGAGAGCGGTGTGTAAAAAGTTCGTATTAGTTGTTGGTTGACGCGGCGAGGCACTGCGCTGACGGCTGTGCTCGATCGACTGGCGGCGCAGGCGCACCTCTACACGGGCCGCCGCTGAATACAGGGGTAACCAACATTTTGTTAGATACTAAGAGACTCAAATGTGTGTTTGTTGTAGAAATGTAAGCTTGTAAAAATGTATAATTTTTATGGTATAAAATTATACATGGTAGAATAAACTTATTACACTCCTGTAATATTACAATATTCCATTATAAGGACCTTATTCAATTATGTATACTGAAAAATGAAACTATGAAAATATTTTGTTTTGGGTCTGATTTGCTTAACTACATTATTTTATTTAGTTCATATATCATTTCTCAAATCTTGGTTGGAATAACCTAAAGTTAAACTAAGTAAGAAATATATTTAACACCTTATAATATGGTTCCAAATCTATATAAATCTGTAAAATTATGTTTAAAAGAAATATCATAAATTTTTTTCCTTAGTTTTTCTAACATAAATTGTCTGCAATATTACAAAAAGTTTGTTAAACATAAATTAAAAAGTCAACAAAATGTTGCCAACTCCTTGAAAACC
Source organism: Spodoptera frugiperda (assembly GCF_023101765.2). Taxonomy (NCBI): domain Eukaryota; kingdom Metazoa; phylum Arthropoda; class Insecta; order Lepidoptera; family Noctuidae; genus Spodoptera; species Spodoptera frugiperda. Next base: position 6,183,186 of record NC_064221.1, on the reverse strand, counting down.
TGTTAAGTTAGCGATTGAGAACGTAAAGAGCCTTTACACGTCAATGAGAAGTACATCTGTCTCTTTTACTCACAGAACATACTCGCTTACAATAGAAAGGGACGTCGCTATAGCACTACGTAATCTGGCATAGACCTAGCTTAATTGTTATCGCTTCAATAAGTTGTAAGTAAACTTGCAACAAATCATTTAAGTTGGAGCTTTGTGCTCATAAAAATAAGACATATTTTCGAAAGCATTTATCTCGGATTTCACAATTTTGGAAAACAACGAGCTTAAAATATGTTAATTTCAGCAACTTAATGTACTTAACGGTTCATATTAAAGCAAAGAAAACATTTTAAATAATTAAATGATTAAAAAAATGATAAAACTTGCCAACTTGAGGTTTAAATGATAATTTCGGCGTGGGATGCGTACGCGCCGCTGGACAGTGGACACGTTTGATTAGTTGCGAGAATACATCTTTTCGTGATGTCTCTTTCGCTCGGTGAGTTGTCGAATATGTTAGAGGGGGACAACGTGATGTTTACATCTTTATGGACCGAAGAGACGGGGCTTTAATAGGATCTTCCCAGATGTTACTGATCGGTTAATTTTAGTAGGTAGGAGGAAATTATCAGTTACGGACAGTTTTACATAGCAGCCAGTTTTTTTATGTTATTTATTAAGCGCTAAAGACGAGTGCATTTTAATAGTCATCATGTTACATGTGGAGTATATTAATTTATATTCTTTATTTATTTTTGTCCTTTTTGTGACGTGTTCTGTAATTGAATTTTGTGGCTGACTGTATTTTTGGCGCCATTTTATTTTGTTTTAATATATTTTTTTTTGTTGTGTGTTTGTTTCTTTTTTGTCTTTTATATTTGAGTGCTAAATATTTTACTGTTATACCTACGCAATTTGGTTGTTAGTTCGGGTTTTTTATTATAATATAAATAAATACATACGTTCATCCACTTACATATATGTATATGTATATATTTTATTATGTAACTATTTTAGTGACTCCGTGTTGGTAGATTCGTATCCATTTCTGTTTATTATTGCTTTGTTAAAGTTTACATTAGTTTAATCAAAAAAAAAAATAATAAAGAAAGATGTTAATTCACCTAAAGTATCTTAAATACACAAACGAACAAAATAATGTTTGCGATTGCTGTATCATGAACATAGTAATTAAGCTGAATAACAGACTACACATTGTAACGCGAGAGTTTCGATGCACTCAAAACGGTCACATAGTTTCACAGTTTAGCTATTACCCTCGTAGCATGGCTACATAGCACATTTCTAGTGAAAAAACACCGTAAGCTATCCCACCCCAAAGGCAATCTCTATTTGGAGCTGCAGACTATCTAGCGGGTTAGCGGGCTCCGGCTCGAAAAGCAGGAGTAGAACAGCGTGGTTTTTATAGTCAGTAAGAGCAGTCTTTTTGTCAGAATACTTACTTTATCCAAGGCGGGACATTAGCTAATTTTCCCCCTTAAAAAAAATAAATTAGAGAAGCCATTCTATGAAACGTCACGCTTTTTATCCCCGAAGGAGTAGGCAGTGATGCACATTACGGCATGTAATGCCGCTATACAATGTACATCCACTTTTCAACATTTGTGTTATAAGTCCCATGTAATAGGGAGTGAGCCTATTGCCATATACTGGGAAAAAGGCCATTCTCTATCGAAATATCTGACTACGATATAAGTTTTTAAACTGACATGGTCACTAACACTAGTATTAGGACTCGAAACGGGATATTTACTATATTTTATATTTCTATGAGTTTCCGATATTTCGTAGATATACAGTTCATCCGTGATCATGGCGCTTGCAACAATGCAAACAACGTGTCGAAATATCGGAAACTCATAGAAATAGAAAAACATGGTAAATATCCCGTTTCGAGTTCTAATACTAGCGGCGTGTTTCATATTTGTTTATGAAACACGCCGGTAATCGAGCAGACGTATTACCTGATGGTAAGCAATCGCCGCTGCCCATGGAGACTTAAAACACCAGATGCGTTACAAGTGCGTATTGCCGGCTTTTTAGGAGTTAGGAATTTAAGGGTTGTTGATCGGGAATCGGGGTTTGGGAAGGGGGGAATTGAGCCTCCGGTAACCTCACTCACACAACGAAACAAAACGCAAACGTTGTTTCACGTCGGTTTTCTGTGAGGCCGTGGTGTCACTCCGGTCGAGCCGGCCCATTCGTGCCGAAGCATGGCTCTCCCACACTTTACTTTATCCTTTACTCCATTAATCCACACTTTATATTTCCTACAATGTATAACTATCTGCCAGATGGTTACGATGTCGCAGACGGTGTAATGGTAGATAGTCACCGCGAGTGACGACGAGTGTGAAACCTGTCGACTCGAGGTGTACGCCCCAGATAACATCTTGATTATGTCAACTGCCTCGTTGGGTACAGGCAGATGGTATACTCGGCACTTGTATTGTAGTTGTGGTTTATGATAGCCAATGTGTGATATACCTTACCTATAATATATTTGAATGGCCAGGTTATATGTAGTTGCTAAGGTGTCAGTGAGTGACACACAAAACTATTTATGGTAATGGAAACAAAGTTTCAAAAGGTGCCTACCGCTTGAGGAAAGAGGCGTCATAGTAAATGTGTGCTAGTACTAATACTTAAGTGAAGAAACATAATATTCTGATCAATAAGTCCTTACTTATTAGGAATTACTTACCCTTGTAAGTAATTCCTTACCCTTGTAAGGAATTACTTACCCTTGTAAGTAATTCCTTACCCTTGTAAGGAATTACTTACCCTTGTAAGTAATTCCTAAAATAAAACTTAACCTAGTTACCTCTTTTCTATCGTATAAGTCCTTAACTAGCTGCGTACCCTTTTTAATTATTTATTTCTTATTATAATTACATCTATCATTACAGGTTAAACCTAATGCGATAGCAAACTGCACACTCACACGCCTAAACATAAAAAAATACTGAATAGAAAGCTATTATATTTCAAGGGATGCTACCTATCACCACATTGTCGTGTGCGTGTACACAAAAATGCGCGCGCATGTTTCGGAGATCATGAAAGTGGAAAATCACCCATAATGGTTGAGCAGTTTACGGTGAACGTCCACACATACATACACACATAGAACATAGATGCACAAGAAAACAAAAACAACATATTAAGATACATAGTTTATCCGGAGCTGCGGACAACATAAAAGGTTACCGTGCCCGAGGTCCGGCTCAAAGAAAAAGAAGGTACGGGGTGACTTTTAGTCAGTAAGAGTCTGATACTCCCTCTCACCTCGCCCAAGGCGGGAGAAGAGAACGTCACGCCTTTTATCCCGGAAGGGGTAGGCAGAGGTGCACATTACGGCATGTAGTGCCGCTGTACAATGTACACCCACTTTTCATCATTTGTGTTATAAGTTCCATGTAATAGGGGGTGAGCCTTTTGCCAAACTGGGCACAAATACAGACTCCGTGCTACTACTGAGAAATATTGAAAAAACCGAAAACAACCCAGCAATGCTATGCCCGACCCGGGAATCGAACCCGGGACCTCATGTCCGGCAGTCTGCGACTACTCGACCAACGAGGCAGTCATTAGATGATTTTCCCCCCTAAAAAAAGGTGCATAGTTTTCCCCCTCGCAGGATAAATGTATGTTTTAAGGTAGGAAGGTAATACTAGTAAAACAATAGTGTTAGATTGTTGGGAATTTCGATTTTACAATTCACTGTTAAGTTATAGGATAACGTTGAGAAAAATAATGCATGTATACCTACTATGATATCCATGGCATACATATAACTACATTAGCGGTAGACTTGAAAATATCTACACAGGGCAAGGAAAAAATGTGACTTATATTTCAATTTGATGAGGAAAATTCTTGTGTTTCGAGGATTTTCCAATAAGAATATTTTTTGTAACAATATTGTCACCTAGTTATCTACAGTTGATACTAAAATTACCTTGGTATTTTATTCGATATTTTAGTAATTGATGAAGATATTGCTTTATAAGATGTTGCACGTTTGGCGTAGTGTTTGGGTGACCAGCTGCTGTGCAACGTGTCGCGGATTAGAGTACCACGCCGACCACGTGTCAGGTCACTTGTATCAGCCCAGAGTCAGAAAGTTCAGAGGTGTTTCAACGCCTCTCCTATGTCGGTCTGTCTGCTGTCACATCGAGTTTAGAGAGTGAGGGAACAGAGAGTGAACCTGTGTTTACTTACACACATACTTATCCACTATAATATCTCCTGCGTCTTGGCTAGTTTAGTTAGACACACTGGCCAGACCATGATCGGAATCGATCGGGAGATTGTTATATTTATTATGTGTTTTGTTAACACCTTTTTGTATAAAAGGCAAAGCCAATATATCAATTCAATTTTATTTATAAACACAAAGCCAAAAATACATTTGAATTTTACAAGTATCTCAGGGAAAACCTGACGAAAAATGGTAAACAAATCAATATGATTTTCCCGATTCTGGAATAGACAGGAAGGTAATATAGCCTTCCTTAACAACTCTTTTTATTATAAAGGGGATAGGCAGTAAAGTACATCGAAAAGATAACACCCACTTTGCACTAGTTATATGATAAATTCCCATAAATAATTATAGAGGAGGAAGAGGAGTCAATTATACTTATATTATAAATTCGAGAGTTTATAGGTATGTTTGTTTGTTTGTTTGTAACTCCTTCAAGTCAAAACGGCTGAAGGGATTGAAATTAAATTACAGCCTAGATTAACACATAGGCCTTTTTATCAACCTTTACCCTACGGGAACGCGAGCGAAGCCGTTTACAACTACGATATAAAGTAAATAGCATGTTATCTAATTTAATTAAAAATAAGCAAATAGACTAACAACAACAATATACAAACAGTTATTTTTAACCACCACGACACGTAAGTAAATAATATAATTAAATTGCTATTCAACTTATTGGGAGCAATCTACCAAAGGAGTTTTGATAGCTATGTCAAGTAACACAGCTGGTAGAACAAATACTAGATACTTACATAGTCATATACAAACTATGGATGTAGGTATATAGAATGGCTATTTAGCCAGCTCTATGTATTAAACTAGTTCCCGCCTCTATTGGCCAGCTGCCAAGCGTATCTACGGCTAGGAATTACAGTTTAAAAGCTGTAGGTATAAGTATTTCATGGTTTTCATTTTACAGAAATGACGGTGGTGGTGGTGGTTAGGACGTGTATCTCTGTCTCCCCTATCATATATTTAATTCATTTATCATCAGAGTTTCATAATATCTAGTCTTTATTTGTGTTATGATTAGAAATTTGAATGAAGAAAACAAGCCTATGACTCCTTATAATTGTTTTGCGATGCAGGCTACGAGTGCATTAATCAAAATTAAATATTTTTATAGTTATTAAATGTTTGAGAATGACTACGAAGAGAACATGAGAGGAACTCTATAACCAACCTGAAAAAAAAAACACGTCAGGAAATACCTATCTGCCTCCATCCACAAGACTAATCGTAGAATTCGTAGATCTCGTAGCAAATCTCGTAGCAAAATTTCGTAGCACTTTTTTTTACTCTAGAAACATTTAGCAACGTATATATACAGACATGGGTTTAGTTCAGGGACCTCCATAATGATGATTTGTCGTAATTAAAGCGAAAGGAAGGACGGTCTTATGCCGTATCGTGCCATCGAGAAAGTAAGAGTGTGACAATTTCACGCTCGCGACTCACGCGCACTGAACTTGACGTTTAATGCGAGATTGTGTAGCGACAGCAGATTGTGCCTTTCCGTACAAAAATATACGTTAAATATTTTTATTTATTGGTGTGAGTGTGTGAATTTTTCGAGGATGTGCGACTAGTTTCGGGCTACTACGGGGCTTATAAACATGAGCTACGTATGTAGTAAAGTTCATAAGTATCTGATTTCCGAAAAATGCTTGAGTTTATAATGGATATCAACTAATCGCAAATACAGTTTTGCAAGTAGACTTTGCATGACACGGGGCTTTACAATTTATGAAAATAACGCAGCAACGTTATGTTGTCAAAATACCCCTGCCCGAAATATAGGGAAAATCAAGAATCATATTTAAATAACAACTTTTGACAATCAGATTCAACATTACATATGCGCATGATTTAACGATTGAACGATTTGAAAAGTGTATTGATAATTTGGCGCAGGCGCACACAGGTCAAAAGAGTCGCACGTGGTCAAAGGCATACAAGTATAACCACGAATATCGAACTACCCTAATCTTTAACTGCAATACAATTTCAACTTTACCACATGGTAATAGAGATGAAAATCTATATTTGGTTAAAGTTTGTTACCTATAACATTTGCACGTATTATTCTAAGAAAAATTTTGAGTAATAGAGTCATTTGTAAACATTTTACAATAAATAATATTGGTATTCAATTGTTTTACTGCAAGTGCAACACTCTATCGTCGCTTGGTGTATGAATTTTAACTTGGCCGACGTCAACGCTTTGCGCACGAGTATGTCAAATTGTGCATATTTTTAAGTGTTAATGGTTCTTGGAATATGTGTGGCATATTTTTTTATTATAACTATCGTAAGACATACTAAATCAACTAAAATGTCACAGTTTACACACGTGTATTAATGGAGACAAGTTCTACTAGTTTCGAGTCACAGAGGGACTTTTCATCATGAGTAGCGTGCGCAGACGCGGTGACGTCGCGCAGCCTACTTTACGGTACAGCCAGTAGGAAATGTCCCTCTATGACTCTGTGAGTAAACCATGATTTTTTAGTGTGGCGTATTCCTTAGTTTAGTTTTTTTTAAATTGATATGACTAATAGAAATTTTTATTATGGTAGTCAGAGTAGCAACTTTGTCGTTAGTAGATAGTAGATGTGGCAAAGTGCGCAAATATTTTATTGCTTTGTTTGTCAACGGTTGACCTATTCGTTTGTTTGGGTCAAATTTAGTCATTGGCATTTCTTTCCCTTCCTGACAACAGGTTCTATCAGATTTGTACACACTGTTGTTCTTGATGACTAAACTCATTAAAACCACGACTGTCATAGCAGCGCGACCGTTGCCGCGTCGTGGGTGCGGAATGCTTCTTATGAATATGAGCCCCTAGCATGCCTTGAAACTAGTTGAGTTCCTCGTCAAATAGTTACGTGAGTAAGCCGAAAAACGTAATAATTAGTTTAGTACCAGACTTTATTCTAGGCTAAAACATAGGTATTATTAAAATTTCAATGGAAAAACCTAAAACTGGAATTGAAATCTTTCCTCATTTGAAACCAAATAATTTGTTCTATAAAAATAATTTAGTTAATTTTAATTCCAATTATGTATAAACCACAATTTTATTGTTTATAGGTGTTGTTTCCTATTTATTTACATAGGTGTTTAATTTATGAGGAAAAGGCACCTATTTTTACCGTATTGACAAGTAAACCCACTATTACAAAATTATAACCGTAGTTAAGTCTAATTCTAGAAATTACGACTATATTAAATTAGTAGACCCCGCAAACTGTGTTTCGTCTTTGGATTTTTTCTGCGCATATTCTTTAATTTGTTCTTACATAACATTCTTCTTCTATTAGTAACAAACTCATCCGGAGCTCCGGACTGCCTAGTGGGTTACCGCGGCTCCGACTTGAAAAGTACAAGTAGGAACGGGATAGTTTTTAGTCAGTAAGAGTCTGACACTCCGTCTCGCCTCACCCAAGACGGGAGAAGCCATTAGATGATTTTCCTCCTTAAAAAAATCAGTAACAAACCCAATAAAAATCAGTGCAGCTGTTCTCGAGATATACGCTTAGCAACATATTTTTATATTTATAGATTGGGTAGGCATATACATACTTCTATTTCTAAGATTTTTCTGCAGCCACTACCCGACGCGAGTCGATGCTTGCTTGCACAGATCTCGCCGAAATTGTCTCTGCGCAATTTCCCGCCACTTTCCATATTGTCTATGATTGTGTAACGCACACATGTTTGGTAATTCGATTACCTAACCACAAAACTGCAATACAAGCTTGTTACATTTATTACACTAGCTTATTAATCTGGCTTCATCCATGTGGTTGATTTAAAGCACATTTTTAAGGCGGCCATGATTCGGCACGAATGGGCCAGGGCCAGCTCGACCGGAGTGATACGACGACCTCACAGACAATCTACATGATACAACGCTTGTGTTATGTTTCATTGCGTGAGTAAGGTTACCGAAGTCACAATTAGCCCCCTACCTAATCTTCCCAATTCCCGATTTCCCAACAACCCTTAAATTCCTACCGGCAATGCACTGGTAACGACTCTGGTGTTTCGGCTGTCTTTAGGTGGCGGCGATTGCATCAGGTGATCAGCCCCTCGTTTACCGGCTTATTCCATAAAAAACCTACTTATGGCATTAGAGTAAGCAAGAGTTACTTAAATAGGTAACAACGCAACTTTTCATCAGTGATATTAACTATGAACTATTTTGTTTAATAGGGGCAAGTATTTTGTCGTACACCAAGTTATCTACGTAAGACTTCAGAACATACCGCACCGAACCAATACCAACTATTATTTTACCCAACACCATACAATGTACTGACCTAAGTCACGCTTGAATTAAAACCAAAGATTACTAATAAAAGCCCACCACCCTTCAGCCACAAACCCTGCTCTCTTTCATCCCAAATAGCGTCCACTAACAAACAAACCGAATTACTTTCTCACATATAATAAATATAAGGTAGCTATCTACACAAGAGTACCTATTTCTCAACATGGCGTCACGTTACAAATGAGACGCTGACAGGAGAGTGTCAATCTGTTTGTCGTAACCCAAGACATTTGATGGACGGTGTCGACACCTGCGACATTCTATGGATTGCCGGAAAACTGACATTTTGTGTCCATATCGATGTGACGAGCGTAGTCCATAGTCCATGGTGCAAAGTGCAGGATTTTGTTGGATAAGTATTGTTTCTGAGAAATGTGGAGTAAATAGACACCGGGTAATACCCTTAACACATTAAACGCCATGAGAGTGTCCGGTGACTGAGATTATCGGAGGATCTGGCTTCAACAGTTTTGGATTGGTAGCCAAAGGCTTAAATGCTTGGGTTTCGTCAGTATCATCAAAGTCATACGATGTGTTTAACGGTAGCAATATTAGCTCAATTGTATCCAGTGAACAAATCCGTGATTTCTTGCTCCGATCATGGATTGTTGCTTAGTAGCTTAGCTTTAAATATGAAGCTAAGCAAGCTAAGCTTCATCAACATCGAAAATATTTAAGTTTACTTATCAAAGTAGTCACGCTTCACAGGCAGCTTGGAGATCGCAATAAGTTAGCGACTGCTTTTGCATCCCTCGGTGGGTGGCAATTATTTTGGGACATATTTACATTAAGTTATAAGTATATCAATTGTGCTGTTATAGAAAATTTTCACATTGAAATTCTAACTACGTATATCTAATGCGTTAGCGTGTCCACCGGTGGCGATTGAAACCAATCTTATGCTTTGCAGATGCACTTGCGATATCACGAGCAACAGTCGTGGCAGATGCACTTGCCACGATTTGACCACTCTTCCCAATGAGAAACATAAGTTACAGTAACATAAAATAATTATTACATGAATGTTGAAGATGGAACAATAATTCTTAGAAAACCCAACACCCCATTCGTAACCAGATCTCTATACTTACTAATGGCGATACACATACGATTTTACATGACGAGTTTGCCCTTACATGTGAAACTGTGTATCATGTTCTAGCGTGTATGGAAGAAAACTGTTCAGTTCTCTGTACAATATAAGTCTTTTATGCCTGTACAGTTTTGCATGTAAACCTAACGTGTCTGGCTACCATAACAAACTGCGCTCATAACCACTATATGACTAGACCACCGCTACAGATTACTCACTCACTTTCCTTCCCAAAAGCCAACCTACTTGTGTATTCTATCGCATCATACGACTTACAACATAACGACAAGTTGGCAACTTGAAAAAAACCGTCGCCGGTAGCCCCGGGTCGCCGCGGAAGGCAATATCCTGTTTCCTGTTAACCCCTTTTTTATTTTAATTCACAATTATAAAGTTATTCGCTTCATTTCGTCAGGTCCGCGTTGTTGCATATAAATCGACTTATAAGCGATAAACGGGGGTGGTCTCGTACTTATTTGTTTTATGTTATCATTCCGTTTTTATTATAAGTATTTATTTATTGGTTTGGGATGTGATGATGGTTCAATATAGTTGAGAGTTCAAAAGCAAAACGCGAGATAGTGTAGTCGATGTAGGGTTTGAAACTTTTTTGACGTTTACCACACAGGCCTGTTTCGTACGCATTCTATAGGACGACATCAGTACAGTACACATCGCATGTAGGATTTGCTGATCATGCGGTGCGTACGATGCGGATCAGTGGACGCAGTTGTATGAGTTTCTATACAAGACAAACTAAAATCCGTTGCGTGCGATGCGTATGATGCGGGCCTGTGGACGCGTACCTTTAATATCAAACGAACACTTTCTTTGGATAAAATATTGTCACACATTCCCGACCCCTACATAAAAACGTTGAAAATTCTCGTCAAATGTCAGCCTCTTTTTCAATCAATTATCGGAAATATTGTTCAATTTTATTGCGCAAAATACTTTAAATATCATATCATATTATCAAGTGAAAACTTAAAAGAATGCTATAACAAAATACTAAAGAGATTCTTAACCCTTGAGGCCGAATGTCGAATTCATTCATTAACTTTTTAATGTTTTATTATCTGTATAGGTATTTGTATTGTGACGTTTCTTACTTTTTTTTTTAATTTCATGGAATAAGGCACACCTGTCAATTCGAAATATAGGAAGGACACATTATTTTGTTAATTGCTGAAAAAAATGTTTTTTGTAGATACTAAAGTGAAAGTGCTAATGGGACTTGTCTATTTGTTTATTATATAAAATAAAATGTACATAATAATATGTAATGACTGCCTCGTTAGTCGAGTGGTCGCTGGTCGCAAGTGCGACTGCCGGGCAAAGGGTCTCGGGTTAGATTCCCGGGTCGGGTAAAGTATTGCTGGACTTATTTCGGTTTTTTGAAAATTTCTCAGTAGTAGCACGGCATCTAGCATTGTGCCCAGGCAATAGGCTCACCTCCTATTACATGGGACGTATAACATAAATGGTGAAAAGTGGGTGTACATTGCACAGTATGGCGCAATAGATGTAATTCAAAATAAAGACACAAGAAATTATTCAATAAATACTTTAATTTTAAAACAATTCGGGTTTCATCTTACATTATACATTTTTGAATGTATTTTTTATAGTTATAAACATTTTTACACTTTTTTAAGCATTTTTAAGTCATAAGAATAATAATCTTAATATATTTTTTAAATATGAGGCACCTATGTATCGTATGTATATTAAAATACGATTTTAAGTAATAACATTTAACATTTAGTATTTTTTGTGTGTGTAACATTGTCTGATGAACAAAAAAAAACAAAATTATAGTTTAACTAATTTAACTGTTCACATAAAAAAACCGAATCAAACTCTTTTTCTTATATGGCAACCAAATTATTATTGCAACGTTGTTGATCATACTGCTAACGCCATCTAGTGAAGGTCTATTGAAGTTATAATAAAGATTTTTTTAACATGCTTGTTTATAGGTCTTTAGGAATTATAATGTTTACGTTTCAGCATATTTTCATGTCACACCTGAGGGCCTAGTACGAGTTACCGCGTTTAGCCTACTGAATGGTTGCTTCATTGGAGAAGGCCAATCAGAGCGCTAAATGCGGTAACGTTTCGATCTCGTACAATGTAAAACAAACTCGTACTAAGCGCTATGTAAACAGGTTTGTAAGTAAATTTTGATCTATTCATTTGACTTACAAATAAAATCCGAAATCGATTGTTCAATGAGATCGATATAATATTCAAATATTTGATTAAGATAATAGTTTCTATATATTTGAACAGATAGATTAGTAAAGCTATAATTTTGAGTTCATCATAATAATTTGTGTTAGAAGACTACTTGGGACATCGCGCACGCGTATAAAGGAATGTCGATAAATCAAAATTTATTAAACACTATTAATTGCTTTTATAATGTACTTTCTGGCAGTATTTCAGTAATTTCTTGTACCAAGATAAAATTTTTTTTTAATTATGACATAATTATGTCAAATAAATTTGAAATTAAGTAACCAAAGCGTAAATAAATGAGATTACAAATCCAAAGTACACACTCAGCTAAATAATTCGTTGAATACACAAAAATCTGTGGAAAATGAATTAAGTATCATTTAAAAATAATGGTTAACTGCATCGAAATACTATCATTCTAGAACTATAATTTAATAAGCAAGCAAATAAGCGCCTGAGCAAAACTTGGCTGCTACAAAATGCACTCTCACTTCTAATCAACGTTGCTCAGCAAATAAAGACAGGCGCTTAACAAAACCTTCCTTAAAATAATGTAATAAAAACTTATCACAAATTCGCTATTACCAAACTATTGTAATAAACAATAATTTTATTAGGTAACTATTTCATTTATAGATGTCAACTTGCCAATTGCAAACATTCAAAGAGCCATACTTGTTCATTTCATTATAAATATATTCCCGTTTTTTCATTTCACTTTCGTAAACCAAACTCATTTCCTAATCAAGATACTTTATACAAGTCGACATCTATAATAAGTAATCGATAACTAAATTAATCGTATATTTCAAACACCATAAACCTATCTTGTACAGTTGTACACCAAGTATAAGAAAAATTCTGACACTGAATTAATCCAATTTTTATTTAAATCGAATCGAATAAACTCGATTCTTAAAACCATGTAATCGATATTGCATATCGATAAACCTGACATCACTATTAACCGATTCTGTATTTCGAATTTAATTTTCTATTTAAATTTGATCATAATAACATACTAATCAGTGTCATATGCCCGTTTTATCCGACCTCTCCTAAGTTTTAAGGAACTCCTAAACTAAGATAGGTGACACCTACAAGTAAGAGGCTAGTTTAGGTGTTTAGACACGCTAAACAACTTTTACTTAAGAAATGGTTGGATAAAAAGGGTCATTTTAGATCCCTATTTCATTAGGACACCATAGTAGTACGATCAGGGCACGCAACCAATATAATATGAAATGTATATGAAAGGTATATCATCTAGTATATGTTCCTAGCACGAACCAACCATGGCCAAAATTATTATTGTAGAGGAAAATTGGCGCATTGTGTATTTTCACATTACCTTAAAGCTATAATTTGAGGTCATAATTTAGTTTTAATAATGTAATAATAAGGTGTAAGTCAACGTAAGAATAAAATAAAAGGTATTTGTATTGAGAGTTAATGTGAAAATACACAACACGCAAACTTCCCCTCACCATAAAAAATCTAGCCATGGTACATGCCAGATATATTTATATACATAGGGCATTAGTCCGAAGTCCGATAAGACATTAGTCCTATATGTTTATGTGGTGTACAATACCATTAATAAATATAGGTATAAGTAATATTATAAACTTGGTTGCGCAACTATCTGGTTGTCGGCAACCATATAAACCCTAGTATTTGTCCTTCCATCTCTCTGTAGACACTATAGTTGGGTTAACTAATCGTGCGACCATGGTGTGATAATGAAAACAGAGCTTTTATGAAGTTAAGTAACAATTATAAGTACATAGAATAAGTGTTTACATGTTAAGTATATGGTACTATATCACAATTTACGCTATACATGTCTTAAATGCACTGGTTAACTTGTGTTTCTAAAATAATAAGCAACTTAAGGCTTGAAACTAACTCGTGAATAATATTATAATTTCGCTACCTCTTACCACTTGCCTTTGAAACAAGTTATTTCGATATAACACGTGGCATGAAACGCAGATCTACGCGAGACATCATGTGTTTTCTATTATGTCTTATATACCGACAGACAAGGGGTTAAACGACGTTGTCTAAGTATAATGAAAATCTAAACAAGATTAACTATTTGGGTAGTTATGATTCACTTATGTATCCGATGTGTGGAGCTGCAATCGTTTTACGCAATATTCTGATTGAAAAATATAATTATAATCACAAGTTACTTATTATTTTAGAAACACATTATAAAAATTACCTCGCATTTAATAGTGTCAATACTGACTAAATTAAATAATTAATCGAAATTTTTGACAAAAGCTTGCACTAAAGTACAGAACGCTTCAAATAGCACTGCAGTTCTAAAATACATTCATATTGTTGTCTCTTTCACTCGTCATTGCACTTTCCTATTTGCATTTCGCTCATTTAATTTGAAAGAACATCAGTGTTATTTGATGCTTACTGAACAAAATAAATTCAGCTAAAAAGAAGTTGTTTTTTTAATCCAAGTTCAGTGTTAATATAGACTTGCGCTATTGTTAAAAATTTTGCGCTATTGTTGAATTTGTGGGTTTCAAAAGAAAATGTTCAACTGTTATATCAACTTGAATAATAATGCTAATTTTAAAATACCATTTTAAACTAACACTTAGCTGAATCTAACTATAAACGGTACACTTTGCGCAAACCCGTTGCGCAAAGTTAGCGCAAACCCGTTGCGCAAAGTTAGCGCAACTTAAGCGCAACTTTTGTCAAGAATAAAATGCTTAAATACCTTACTATAAACGCGATAATCCCGCGATAGATATTATATCTTCTGTAGTTTTTCTAGTTTATCTGACTTGTTGTCGAGCGTGGCCTTACAGACGTATCCCTTTAGGGCGAGGACTCCCCTGCACTTGATGTGAACTTGGTAGCGAGCGCACCAATCCAAGTTGTCGCAGCCGACGCCCGCGTCCGAAAGGGTCTTTACTGCGGCGATTGAGAGTAGGTCTAGAATGAAAGGGAGACAGTTAGTGTTGTTTTGTAGGTCGTTGTGAATTTGTTGGTATAGGAAAAGTAACGTTTACTTTTAAATTATTAATTAACTTTATAAAAGTCTAAGCTCACTTTCGTTTGCCCAACCTGTATCAAACAAACCCCTTGATAAATAATAAATCATATCGTTTTTACAAATTGGTTATAAGATAACATTTTTTACATGTCAGCCTTTTAAATAACTAGACGAGGCCGGCATTTCCTATCGGACTAATCTGAGAAGAAATGCCGAAACAAACTCAGAGGTCTCTTTTAAAAGTCCAGACAAATTAATTAAATGATGTGAGAGAACCGTGCAATGTATTTTTGATTTACAGCAAACTTGTCTCTTAGTAAGTTGATGTAAGTTACACACCGTTTACACTCCTTTATAATAATCACTAACTCTGAAATTGCGTCCGGTATACGGCAACAATTCCACCCCCTACTACTACGCAACTCAAAACACCCTTAATGCGCTCAAATATTACAAAACGCAATTTGGGGGAGGGGGTACAACAAAACGTTACAATGCGTCAGAAAGGGGAAGGGAGGGGGATAAAAATCTTCAAAAATTGCATTCCGTAATACTTAAACGCCCCTATACCTAGTAGAAGGTGAAAGCGACAATATATAACGCCTACATTCAGTGCCGGCGTAAGGGCCACTGACACCCCGGGCGAAAATATTGTGGCGCCCACTTGAGGGAAGCAATATCAAGTGTTAGTAGTAGTTTTTCATTTTATTGGCACCCCCCAGACTTTGTCGCCCTGGGCCATCGGCTCATGTCGCCCCCCCTAACGCCGGCACTGCCTACATTAAAGAAATTAGAATGAAAATAACAATTAACCTGGAGGATCAGCGTGTGTAAGCAGCTGCACGTCGTTGGCGCGACAGAAGGCGTGCAGCGAGGGCGGCACGACGCAGCACGACGCGAGGTTGATCTGCGCGATGGACGGACGGACGCGCGCCCACGCGTGCAGCTTGCGCAGGCATCCACCGCCCACGTCCGCTACTCCTAGCTGTTGGACGCGACCTGGGAACATATTACAGGTATGTTGTAGGGTATTTTTATGGGTAAACATTATTTATTATTTATTTATTTATTACAAAAAACATGCATAATTTTACAGCTTAAGCCAATACATTATACAGTTAAAGATATAATAAAAAAGTACAATAATTTTAATTACTTAAAACTAATTCATCAGCCATCCATCTTCTCACAAAACCTTAAACATTCGCGACATACATCCTTCCATCTCGCTGCGAACAAATCATACTCTGGTGCGGACGTCAAGAAAGCATTGATCATCGTCAATGCACGAACGAGTGGAGAATTTGCATGCGCGACTGTTTGTTCGGGCTGCCGGGACAGCCAATAATGGGTGCTTGCACATGCAGACAGATCACCAATCAGATTAGATCAAAGTAGAGTACTAGCTCCTTTAGAGAGAAATATGATAAACACTACAGAAGGCTTTTAATTAATCAACCTGTAACTGTCCTACTCATTTCATAGTGCATTTCTATGCACCAAGCTTTGATCGCAGTTACCTTGAGTAACGACATGAAAAACTAGAGGTAAAAATGTACGACAATCTATGATTGACCAAAGCGAAAACCCACAATACCAAACGCAGTATTGTTTAGTTAGAAAATTATCCGCTTTCTGTATCCTTAGTATGAGTTTGTTTTATATCGAAAAGAGAGCGCATTCAGCCCTCTGATTGGTTGCTTTGTTCTAGCCGGCCAATCAGAGCGCCGATCGCGCTCTCGTTTCGATAACTTTAAACGTATAGCAAACTCGTACTAGTAGTAAATACTGCTCACAAATAAAATATTAAGAGAATTCCTTACCTTCTTTGACGAAATCTTCGAGCACAGCCCAGAGGATCTTGATACCAGGCAGGATGGCCTCGCACTTGCGCGCGTCCGCCTCATTGTCCGCCTCTACCTCCGTGCTGGACATGCGCACTGGAAGAGAAACCACGGTGCCTACTTGAAATATATTTCAGAACATTTCGAACTACAGTTTATTTGGCAATAGATGAGCCTATATATACTGCGGCCTATTTACACCTAAGCCACCTCTTAACTATGAGTTACTTAAAATGAGGCAGAAATCAAAATAACTCCTTATTTTTTAGTACTATTTCACTTTTACATTAGAGAAAATAAAGTTATCGTTGTCACCTATCTTAGCTCAAAATATAAAGAGAGGTTAGTAATAGACGATTAGAGGATTAAAATATTGTGTTATCATCTTATACTTCATTATATTCATCGAGGTTGTCCATCTATCGGTAAGGTTATAAGCTATAAAATATCAGGTTTTTTTAAGGGGGGAAAATCATCCAATGACTTCTCCCGCCTTGGGTAAACCGGATCAGGCTCCAGCCTTACTGAAAACATCACGCTACGATCAACAGGAGTCAAGTAGAGAGGGTGAAACCGCCCAGAAATAACTAGTTTTCAATAAATAACTTAGGTAAAAGAACTCACCATTACTGCCCATGGAAATAGGGGATGCTTTGGTGGTGTACGTGCTCTTCAAAGTGTTGTCGTCGGTGGCCTCCTCTCGGTGCAACAAGTCGGGGTTGTATGCCAGGATCACGTTGTCTATGTAAGCTGTGTGCAACGCGGTGAACACTGGAAATGTAGAGGAGATAATATTAAAAAGAATTCGGTTAAAATGTTGCAGGGTTGTCAATGATTTTGTTTGGTTTTATATTCATTGGAAAAATATGTCAGTAGATTGTTAATGTTATTCTATAATTTTTAATTATCATTATTAGCCTTTAAACGCCCTCTTCTGAGCAAACGCTGCTGCTGAAGATATGAAAATTAATGACCACTTATAGAAAGTAGAAATAAGTTTTATTATTTCCATAAATCTTTTGCGCAATATGAAATGAAATGAATTTAGTTTGCAAGTAGACTACAAAAGAGCAGTTTTACAGTCATGTCAAAGATATTAATAACAACCACAGTAAAATTATTTTTAAACCTGACTTAAATAAGGTAAAACTAGTAAAAAAACAAGAAAATTAATCATTCCACATTACTGGTCTTTCCAACGAACAGGAAAGTGAGAATGCTAATTTAAAACCCATCTTAAGTACAACAGACAAATAAGAATTATGACACACCATATATTTATTTTCTTATACACATTGAAATACTATTAAATCACCATTTGTGTAAACATATTCTATGGCGACGCTCTGATCTTATTATATGGTAGGAAAATTCTTATTAAAAAAATCTTATTATATGGTAAAAAAAAGATAATAAAAAAATATTTAGACGCTTATTTTTTAAGCTTAAAACTGAAAGAAACATAAGTTTAAAACTGGAAGGTCGTTACGTCACGTTACCCTATAAAAAGTAGTAAATCATGACGTCACACGATATTTCATATCAATGTATCGTCGAAGGTACATATTTAACTTCATAAGAAAAGAAAAAAAAACGTGTCTAATGTTTTAAAACAATCTACAAGACGGACATTAAAAATAGGATTCTATTTCCCTATTCTAATCAACGAGAGTCGTGATTCATATTTTTCTATTCTACATTATAGTTTATCCGCAAAATAAATTATGCAATTGGAAAAGCCACAAGACAATAGGAAAATAGTAATAAATTAATAATAGTAAGAAGTAGACAACTGACTATATACAATTTGTCAACGTTGTATAGCTATGACAACGTTGACAAATTGTATATAGTCTTACGTTACGTCTTACGTATTGTATTATTAAGTCAATAAGAGTCATTTCTACAGATGGGGCCCAGTAGGGCTGATACCTGATACGGAGCTGCGGACTACCTAGCGGGTTTACCTGGGCTCCTGCTTGTAAAGCAGAAGTGAGAACATGGTGATTTTAGTCAGTAACAGTTTGACACCTATCGCCTCATCCCAGGCGAGAGAAGACATTAGATTACATTATTTTCCCCCTTAAGGAAAGCGAAATGTCAGTATATAAAGCTGAATAGTTTGGTTGTTGGACCGCGTCCATTTATCGAGGAAAGCTATAAGCTAAAAAACAAAGGTACCGAGTAGAGCTGGTGTAACCGCGCGGGACTCACTGTATATTTAGGTACATTAAATAAGTCATTCAACTTAAAAATTCATATCGGACAACCCTAACAAATGTCATAGGGTCATAGGTCACACTAATACATTACAAACTGAGTAATTATGGCAATATTCACATAAAGGGAATCATGTTTACTATTCGTGCCAGCCTCCTCGATACGCATAATTTACGTTTCACATCAATATAAGATAAATAATATAATATAATATAAATAATACAAGATAGTAATATCTAAAGTATTACGTCACAGCTCAATTATACATATGTCAACCTTATCTTAACAGTTGTTAGGTACAGTTTTGTGTAACACACCTACTTCTGTAAGATTAAGATTGGTATAAGGAAAAAATGACATATAAGGTTTTGTCTTTTTGCATTGGGTATATTAATCTGTTCAATGTTTTTAAAGGGTCGTCTACGAAATTACCATAAAGCCTTTGGCACAGATTAACTTCCAGTTATTCTAATCCACGAATTATCTGATGCATTTTCTATATAAAATGAACGTGTAAACTAAGCTAAACGGAATCCTCGGAATCATAGACTATTCCTATATCCACCTATGTTCGCACTAATCAAAGAACGTTGTAAAGCGTACAGGCAATAAAACGCATTCATTAAGATAACTAGATAACGTATCTCCTCATCTAACGTTTTCGCCTACTTTGATAACAGGCAGCTTCATTATATCTTCTCTAAACCGTTTTAGATGTCAATTTCTTACTATTCAGACAGAAGGTACAAGGAATTTATACTCCTAACCATAAAGAACTTGATTTAAAATATGTTGCCCCCTCCCCCACACTAAGATTTTCTCCTGAGTCGTGGTTGCGTTTACAAACATACAAGTTCACATACACATGACACCCAGACCCGGAACAATAATTTCTGGATCATTCAAGGAATTGCACGGCAGCCAGTTGCTCAGCCACCGCGTCAAATGTACAGGCGTCTATTATACAATACTGTACTATACTCTTTAACAAAAACAAAACAATTCGATCATATTTGAAGTTTGTTGATGACTGGCGAAAGTCTTGATGCATCATCGTCTGTTTAAGAATAGCTTCGCCCCCGTTTACGTAACGTTAGGCTTAACTATAACTATATAGTCAAGGTTAGGGTGGAGTCAAACCTGACACAGCTTTTCGTATTTCCATCGTTTGTAAGAAAAATGAATAACTTTTCCGAAAAAACATGCTAAGAAGTTGCGATAAAAATCTGAACAATCTTACGTAAATGTCAAAACAAAATGATATCATAGTTGGAAAATATAGATACAATTGTTTCATAAACGTATATTATCAGATTTATTATAGAACTCAGTTACTAAGACAAGAAATATATTGTGTTGACAGTGAGACAATTGAATGTTACACGGAGTAACACCCACTTTACAGTAGTTAGTTATACTATGAGTCCCAAGTAATAGGGAGCCAGCCTACTGACTACAAACATGTCCTATGCCAACCTTGTGCCTTTCCACCAGAGATGAGCTATGTAACTATGCTACAAAGATATAATAGCTAAGCTGTGAAACTATGTCACCGTATCCACTTACATTTAGCGCATCTTCCTCGTATAACTACATGAGCTGTTGAAGATGCGCAGCTCGAGTATGCGATGTATCGATAGTAAGGAAGCCATCCATTGCACACATCCATAACACGCATTCATAGCACGCATCTTTCCATAAAACAAAACATAGCTTAGCTGAGACCGTTTCCACCAGAGCTAAGCTATGTGTACCAATGAATATGATAGGTGGAAGCCAAACGTATCTACAGCAACGCAGCGTAGCACACATCTGGTAGAAAAGCACCGTTATACTTGTAGTGTGTACTATTGTGTACAATTTAATGTATTAAAGAATTACAATAGTAAACGAGTCGGCCGCTTAGCCAAGCAATTAGTTAATAGAGCATTAATTTCCAGATGTGAAGACAATGTCAGTCTGTTAGTCAAGGAGAGACAAGGACAATGGACTCGTCTGTTTAGAAACTTGTCCATTTAACGTGCATATTTTTTGTTGCAAACTGAAACCTTTGGAATTAAAAATAATTATTATTCTTTATGTCTGCATACATACAAAATTATTAAGTTATTAACTATAATACTTCTTTGAATTTTTCTTCATGTTCATCAAATCAAAAAGCATCACTTAGTGTGTGTAGGTGGCCCAATTTCTTTAGCACACAATACGTATATTGCGGTTAAAATACTTCCGATTATTTGTAGAGACTTTAAGCATCACCAACGCCATCTACGAAGCGCAAAAACTGTCCCAACTGTACACAATTCTAACAACCTATATTTATTCAACGATAAGTATCGTCAATTTCCGATACTGATAGGTACAGGTACAAACAAATCACAGCGTGTATAATCAGCAGTCGGTAATCTACATAAGTGATCTAAACATGCATTGATAACGAGGTTTATTTCGTGTTTTCTTATCAGAGACTTTATGGCAGTCATCAATCCAGTAATCAAATGTCACAATCAGTTCGGCTCCAAAAATAAATTTATGCAAGTAATAATAAACAAAAAGTATCCAATGAACACGCCAGTCCAACAAAAATGATTAGAATTGTATAAAAGGAGCACACAAAGGATTGCTCCGAGAGGGAACCGTACCCGTTACCTGTTCCACGGCAGCCAGTTGTCCAGCCACCGCGTCAACTGTGAAGTCGTTTATACTCTTTAACAAAAACAAAGCCTATTCTACACCCAACATCATTTTTCTATAGTAATAGGTAGATATGAGAAGCAATTTAATCCTGATTTAATAGAAAGAAGAAGGAGAGCCTAATCTAAAACCTTGACTGCTAAGTAAATAGAAATAAATACATATAATATACTTAGCGCCATCCTCAAACATCGCAATTCTTTCCGCACTCGGATAAATATTTAAACAATGCGTTATCGATACTTAAATAGTTCCGTTAAAAGTTTATATGCAGATCTAATTATCATAGCTGTATAAATCAGAAAATATTCTGCGTCTCTTTTGATCTCGTATATTATTATTTTGGATATTAGTCAGTCCACCGGTTGTAATACTTGTAGAGAATACAATCCCGGGATCCCGAATCTCGGGATCCCGGGATCCCGGCCGTTTTCTTGTCCCGAAAATCCCGGGACTGTACTTGGCTAATCTCGGGATTTTTAGGATTGACATTAAAGGAAAAGTTACAGCTGGAAATTGATAAGAGTATGAATTCCCCAGATCCTAAAGTACAAATACAAAATGAATCAGGGTTGGCAAATAGTATTAGACGTGAAATGAGCCTGTTCGAAAATGGAGGAACTCGTGGATATCACTTAGAAATAGCAAATAAATATCTAATGTCTATTCCTCCAACCAGCGTAGAACCTGAGCGAGCGTTTTCAGCTGCTGCTTATATTGGCAATAAACTACGAAGCAGGCTTGGAAGTGAAACGTTGGATGCTTTGATATTCCTGCGATTGTATTTTCGAAATTCTAATTAGTTTTGTTGTGTTGTCTTTTAAATTTCTTGCAAAAGTATTTTGATTGTTTTGTCAATTTTCGTTTCGTACTGTATTGTGTTGTGATGTGATTTATATTGTGCAACGATATTAAAATCATTTTTTTTAAATAACTCAAGTTCTGTTTTCATTTGAGCCCAATTAGAAACCACAAAGTCTAATCCCGGGATAGCCCCGGGATCCCGGGATTACACATTTAAAATCCCGTAATCCCGGGATTGAAAAACATGCTCGGGATTGTATTCTCTAAATACTTGTAATAACTAATAGCAGTTATCTTAAGGATCGTGTCGGTTTCGGATCACTACCACTAAAATACAAACTTAGATCAAACCAAAAAAATCTGAATGCCATGGCAATACTGTTCACATCAACGTTTACTAAGTTTCGCATGAAAATTTTATAACTAGAGATCCAATAACACGTCCATCACTATCGCAGCCAATATTATTCATTAGCCAACCAAACTCTTAAATAACAGATAGGCACACAAACATCAGAACAGCTAAAACTAAATAAAATCTAGTAAAACACTCACCATTCTCCAAGCATTCAGTCAAGGCCGTCGTACTGTCCTCATTGATAAAAATCTTGACTCCAATCTTCAAATTCTTGCGTTCTTCCTCCGCCATTTTGATTTGTACGTCATCGTGAGGTCTCGTGATGTTGATCACCGCTTCAGAGCCGGCTGCGGCGGATGCCGTCATCACTTTGTAGTCGGAGTGGCGCTGTGAGGTCTGTGGATTACCTCC
Organism: Spodoptera frugiperda; assembly: GCF_023101765.2. NCBI lineage: Eukaryota > Metazoa > Arthropoda > Insecta > Lepidoptera > Noctuidae > Spodoptera > Spodoptera frugiperda. The sequence goes on along the minus strand of NC_064221.1, from coordinate 6,159,869 downwards.
TGGAGGCGGACCGACGCCGTTTTGAACGGGGACGCCATTTTGTGTACCCCATTCCGATAGAGTCAGTTTGATGCTCTCTGAAAGCTGGAGAAAGAGATTGGTTATATAGTGGATTCTTGCTCTTACCTACATTTATGTGTATCAAGTGTGTAGTTTCTCATGTATCTGTAGGCATTTACTATAATAAGAAACAGGTAATGTATCGAACATACGAACGTCTTTTTTTGTATTTAAGAAATTCAATTGGTAGTTATCTTTGTTTTATCGAAATAAGCTAACTATTCGATGAAAACAACTTGAAGAAATGAAGGGATGAGTTGGCTTCAAACCAGAAGACATGTGACTAGCCGGAAAATATCATATAATTACCGTCCCCTGACGTAATTCCTATTTATTATAACTGCGTACAAGTAATAGTTAATCACATGAATAATTAATTTGTAAGGAAAGAAAGCCAATTCCAGTTCTTATACCAACCATACCTGTTATTTTGGAAAACCCTCTTAGCATTACTGGGAAAATTACAAAAATTAGAATAACAGATGAAAGGACTTTCCTTCTCAATAGTCATTGTAGGAAGGAAGGAAGGTATGACAGATGGACTATGACGTCAATATACAGCAACAACACACATTGTCTTACATTTGATGTTTACACACGCATTGAAGGCACACGGCGTTTTATCTTTCAGCATTGAATTACCATGAAACTTTTGTTCGTGTGTGTAACGAAGTAATTATGCTTCGTGTTTAATTTGAATGGGTATTAATTCAATAGGACTGTGGGTGATAGGCATGTTTTACTGTAATAGTTAGTCATTAGTATAGGTACATTTTAGTGCCACGGTATTAGCGAAACTAGGTAGCAAAAACTAAACATCTGTCTTTTTTTATACTAGGTCAGCGTATGGCCAGTAACTCGCTTGGTGGCTAATCAATTATGTAGCTGATGACGGGACATACCCTTACCTTGAAGTAATCTGAATAGGCTGAACACAAGATTTCTATCTTTCTAAAAAACAGAAATCTGGTGTTCAGCCTATTCAGATAAAATAACAGGTATGGTTAGTATAAGAACTGGAATTGGCTTTCTTTCCTTACAAAGGACAAAGTTATGAACTTTTATCCATTATTATGGATAATTAAAATTCTTGTATCTACAGGCTTCGGGAATAAGGAGAAGCGATTGATCAGTTACCATTGCAAGTTGCAAAGTTTAGAAAACAACTGAATGTATGTGTGGTGTATGCTGTATGGCGATGCGATGGCCATGAGCTACGATTGATGCATGTTTATCATGACTAGCAAAAACTTGCTTTGATTACGAACATTAGTACGAACAGTAAGTACCAATCAGGTATAAATAAACCCGTCTACTAGTTATAAGAAGTAGATATGATACAACATTGTGTAATACAGCGAAATTTTATGTAAAAAGATAACAAAAACTTCACGTAAGTACTACGGAAGCCGCGATAAATAATCGTTTACTTATTTACCTAAATGAATTATGTTACCTATACTTCGATAATGTGGGATTCCTAAACACGAAAGATGACGTAGTACTTTTCAAATCTGCTGAGTTCTCTAAACTAGTTGTGATGATATTCAATAAATAAGACCACTCGTAAACGATTAGATATTAAATAAGATACGATAATGTTTACCACCTCGGGAGCGCATTCGAGATAGTGCTATCAATTATCACAAGTGACATCATTGTACAAATATCATCATTATATGAAAAAATTACGGTTAAAAAGTCTTCTGATCCGTCATTACAAACAAACAAGTAAGCACTATGCATTTGCAATTGATTAAAGGTTCCGGTTTTTATGGGGGAAAATAATCTAATGTCTTTTCACGGCTTGATCGTGGCGAGAGGGAGTGTCAGACTCTTACTGACTAAAAAAAAAAACACCCCGATCGTACTCCTGCTTTTTGAGCCGGTAACTCGCTAGTGGAACGGCAAACAAGTGCACGGGTCACAAGCCGCGGATGGATTAACCGGCAAGGCACTTGTAACGTCTCTGTTATTTCAGGTATCCATGGGCGGCGCCAATGGCTCACAATCAGGTGATTCGAGAGCTCTTTCACCACGCTATCCCATAAAAAAAAATAGAAAGAATAATCTACACACCAAAACATCGCCGATGCCGTTTGAAATGACATTTAAAATTCAAATCGATACGGACATGAGTAACAATGTTTATAAAACAACGTAACTTCTAGTTGAAACATATAGAAGCACCATGACGTTGCGTATTATAACCAAGTCATTAGTGTTGAACTCGCGATCAATATAAATAGTAGTCATAGCAGTGACGTCATACACATAATATCTATAAGTGTACCGATAATATTTTATAAATACTTATAACTAAGTAACTAGTTACTACGTTTTTTTTAATAAAGACTTTGATTCATTGACGCAAAAAGAAAGGTGTTATAAGTTTGACCACTGTTTGCGTTTCTCTATCTATGGCATCATAACTTTTACTCCATGACGCAAAAAGTAGAGTTTGTTATAAGCTTGACCACTGCGTCTCTCTGTCTGTGGCGCCATATAGCTACTAAACCAGTAGACCGATTTGGATGCGGTTTTTAGTTTTGCGGTTTAGGTTTGTATGTTTTATACTGTTTTAGTAGGTATGTGATCTGGCTAATATTTAATAAAACATTATGAATTTGAATGGAATTTAACATAACTACGAACAGATCATTCATCATGTACTAGAAAGTGTCAACTCATTTATGAAAAAGTGGAACAAGGTTTGTAAGCAGATAATTTTATAAACAGACCAAACTAGTTATTGAATAATTATATTATTGATAATTTAGCGATAACTTGTTTAAAAAATATAATATAATTTCTAGTTATTTGTTAAACTTTTGGAAAAAAAAAAAACAAGCGAAAGCAAACGTAATTTATTTTGAGCACCTAAACCATTTTTTACTATCGTAGAACAGACGACCTGATTAAGGTCGCGGGGAGCCGCTGGATGCAGGTCGCTTCCAACGGGCCTATCTGGAAGTCATTGGGGGAGGCCTATGTCCAGCAGTAGAAGTCTTATACTTAGGGAGGCCTATGCCTAAGTCTAGCAGTGGAAATCTTATCTTATAGTTGATATGATTATGATGAAACCATTTTTAATAAAATTGCAATGGGACAATTTTTTATGTCCAACCATTAATGAAGCAGCCAAATCCTTTAAAGTCTCTAATGACCTATGCTCCTAGAAATGCCTGCCAAGTATAAGAATTATTGCCTGGAAGGTTTTTATTCCTTTAACTGGGCCAATTCAGGCTAATGATGTTAAGAATATTATTGAATGGATTTTCTAACAAATTGCAACAAGAACAATCTGACCTTGATCTAAGTTACCATGTGCACAGTATTGTGTACAAGGTAAGGACAATAAATAAATACATAATTTATTACAAACACCTATTGTTTTACATTCATTTACAACTCATTAACTATTACTTTATGAGTCAGTCCTGTTAAGGAAAAATTTATGTTTTACTATTTATTTTTGTGTTTTGATCCCTTGCCATGCCATCCCGGTCTACCCATTATTAACATTGTTACTATCAAATATTTTTTTGGTAATTTAAGGTGATAGGCTGAATATGATAACTATCTAGAGTCAATTAAAAAGTTTCAGTAAACCATCACCACAGATCACATTTTAATTGTCATTCATAATAATGTATGAATGTAATCTTTTTTAAACTCATTAACTAACTATCTAAAAACTAAAAGAGAAGAAATAAACATCCGATATCGATTACTATACTGGCTACTTGGAAGAAACAGTAAATTGTCTACTGATAACAAGCTGCTGATATATAAATCTGTCCTCAAGCCCATCTGGCTATATGGCATACAGCTATGGGGTACAGCAAGTAATTCGAACATCTCCATAATACAAAGATTTCAAAACATCATCCTAAGAACAATTACAAACGCCCATTGGTTTATCAGAAACAATGAAATTCACGAACACCTACAAATGAATACAGTCAAGGAAGAAATAAGAATCGCAGCTGAGAAATACCAAAATCGATTGACATACCACCCCAATGAATTGGCAGCCAAACTAATATCTCGGAGTTATACCAATCGCCTGAAGAGACACGACATACTGAAGCTACAGTCTAGATTGTAGCAATACTGCATATGAGAGTAGCTGTCTCACTGGAGACGGCACTCCACATAACAACATCCAGACAACTCATCTGATTATAGTTAATAACGACTGATTGCAGATTGAACCACAAAAACAAAAAAAAAAAATTAACTAACTACTATGATTATCTGTGGTGTTGTAACCAGTTTGTATACTATAGTATATTAAGATATATTGCATACTATATGATAAGGAAAATGTTTAATAACTAGTTGCCATGACTGGCAATTATTTGACTAATTTTTTAGTATACTACTAAAATAATCTAGATATCTGGGGATTCATTTTTCTGAAGATGTAAATTTTAATGTGAATTTGCCTAGCCACTGATTATAGAATACCCTGAGTCTCATTAATACAAAAAACATTTCAGTGAAATTTCATTGTGTTTAGATAATATTTAAAAGTTGCATGGTGTAGTTATGTACAAATTACTAGAACTCTTCATGTGGCTTTACCTGAATTTAAATCCTGTTTTTCAAGTAACTGTCTACAAATAGTAATTTCTACAGGATTTTAAGATATTAAGTTGTAAAATCAACAAAACAAAAATTTTCAATAGAGTCAGATTTTATAAATTGGTCTATTCAATATAAATTTTCATTTCTATTTAAAAAAAAACTAACAAACAAACAATCAATGCTTCTTCTTTAGAATAGAACTTTATAAGTAACTGTAGTATGTTTATATAGAATATATTATGTATCACACATATTGTATGTTATCTCAACAACTGATGTAGGAAGTCATTGATTAATTATAATTAAGTATTATTTGATATATCTATGTACTATAGATAGATAGATAGACAAATATGTTAGACTAGCTTCCACCAGTGCCCATGTTCTTGTGGGATAAAAAGTATCCTACGTGTTAGTCGAGACGATAATCTACCCCAGTTCCAAGTTTCACCACAATCCCTTCAGTTGTTTTGATGTGATTAAGTAACAAATATACACATAAACATAACTATAAACTTTTGCGTTTATAATATTACCTAGTAAGAATAAAACTGGTGTTAAATTAACAAAATTAGTTTTGTTTTAATTTCATCTAACATTTTGTAAGATTTACAATTTATATTATTTAATTCTTATATTGAATTAACTGTTGAATTTTAATATGTATGTAAATCACACTACATTTGTCAAAAATACTATTTTGGATTTGTTTTGCCTTGAATTCTAGCTAATTAGTTATATACTTTATTTAGTTATCATCATATAAAAATAAGTTAAAAATTTTAATAGTTAGAAGCATTTTGAAAATGACAGATTTTAATTACAGATTTTGGAAGATGCCAAGGTGATTTCCAGATTAAAAGGTTACTATTTACTTTTTGTTTCAATGTTAAAATAATAATATTCTTTACATTATTTAAAGGATATAATAAAACTAATAACAAAACTATCAATAACTTCATAAAATTAAGCAAAAGCCATGATAATCTTGAACATAGAATATGATAAAATTAAGAGCACTTATTTAGTAACTACTCATAATTAACATCTTGAGAGAATAAAGATAATTGGATAATTAACCATAGTACTTCAAATGAACTGACTAAAAGCAAGTGAATACAGAAATGCAAAAATGCTGTGTATGCATTTAGGAAGCATAGCTGATGTAATTTAAGTCAGAATTTACAGTTGTATGTTTGAGTAATTATGTATTACTGTGGCATCCTTGAAATTATAATTATAATAAAAATAAATCTAACCTCCTCGGTCACATTCTGGCCAGCCTTCTTCTTGATGTCGATCAAGTTCAGCACGTTGCCGGTATTTATTGTCACTTTAGACGCACTCTTCAACATCGTGACCAACTAGATTAACTTTTTTATTTGTATTAGGTAGGTACTCGCGGCCTCGCACACAGCCAAGGTTACCGGCCAATATCACACACACAAAAAATACTCTAAGTTCAATATTTTTGTAATCCGAATGCGCAGTCGACCGCTATCGGCGACTGTGAACGACTGAATACTGGCCTTGCACACGGAAACTCATAATTTTATACACAATCAGCTGTGGAAGTTGTATCTGTGACGTATTGCAAAGTATGACGAAATAGTCTATCTTGCACGGTTAGGGCAACATTTTGTGAGGTTATTTTGTAGGTTGCCGAAGATATGGCATTCGAATAATGAGTCGGCAAAACTGTAATTTTAAGAAATTTTCATATTTCTGATTAAATATTCTTTCACGACCGAACTGTCAAAATTGGATTTGAGAAATCAAAACAGTATGACAAGTGACAGCTAAAGGAAAGGATACACTATAGAGAAAAAAGAACTACATAATCTTGCTAGGAACGCTGGATGATCAGCAGGTCAGCAGCACAACAAAGAAAATTTAACAAATTATTAAAAATCAACATATGTAAAATACTAACATCGGATTATGAATTCGGTCTTTGGACAATACAGTTGGATTTGTAAAGGAACACAGGACGAGATGGTGGCCAAACGCCATCCTATTAAGTATAAAAAAATAGCTGTATGAGTTGTGAAGGGCACTTTATTTTTGTAAATATCTGGATATCATAAAAAATTTAAGTCTACTACCGCTACATTTTTTCATCCGTTTCCTCCAAGTCAAATACTTTTTAGTAATATTCTGCGCTATTCACAACGCTGGATGACAACGTCAAATTGGAGTGATTAAATATGACGTGAAGTGAGTGATGACAGGAACGAAACTTCAACTCAGCTGATAGAAGAAGCACGTATTGTTGTTTGAAATTTTAAAATTAAATAATTAGCTTGGAAAGTAAAAAAATATTTTGAGAAAATATCTTACAATTATAATAACAAAATGGGTGTCGATATTTTGAGCTTCGCTTACGCTGCTACTGTTGCTGCTGGAGGCATCATGGGGTATGCCAAAGCAGGTTAGTTATTTTTTTTTTCTAAATAATTTCCTTTGCATATTTTAAAAACTAAAGTACCGAACATAGCGACTAAAGCTAATATTCTAGAAGTAGGTATGCAAATTATATATTTTATGGTTATGATAAAGTTATTTTATTTTATTCTTTTATGTAATCACTTGAAAATAAATTCGATAAGTGCTATTATCTTTTTGTGCACCTATCGTAAATTTATCCAATGGGCGGAAACTGATTATGTTCAATCATCAACACAAGACCTAGTAGAAAATATCTTGCTATGAATTTTGATAACAGATCTGTGTCATATATTCTTATTTTTACAATTAATAACATTGAATCACACTTACTTTTTCGCAAGCCAGACTGATTAGCTCTATTGACTATTGTAATTTTTATTATGTATTTATTGAAAGGATTCCTAATATTCATTTCTATACATTGATAAAATAATTAATTGTGTAGCATTATAAGTATCACTATCTGGCTAAAAACATCATAATTATTGTGTTCAAGTCAAGTTTAAAAACTTGTAGCAAGCTTTTTAACTGTTTATTTGTACTGCCCAATGCCGAAAAGACAAGGGTCTTGGGTTTCAATTTCTGAGTTGGGCAAAATACTGATGAGTGCTTTCGGTTTTTAAAATTTTCTCAGTAGTAGCACAGAGTCTGGAATTGTGCCAGATATATGGCAATTGGCTTACCCCCTATTACATGGGATCAAATGGTGAAAAGTGTGTGTACATTGTACAGTGGCCGTAATTTGCACCTCTGCCAACCATTTCGGGGATAAAAGGTGTGACGATACAGAAAGAAAAGGCACATAAGTACTATACCAGACTCATTCATAATTGAGTACAGTTTTAGAGCTAGTTTATAAAAAAATGTAGGCATTCTTCTAACCTAATTAACCATTGTTTGATTTTTAATAGAAACTCTTTACACAAGAATCAAGTACAGGTATTATTAATAACACAACTTGTTATCAATAACATTCTATTATTATGCTAATTATGATAAAATGGAATGATAATTATGTGTGATGTAAATATTTTCTAAACTGTCTTGATTATTGGACATTCTTTAATATTCATTTCATATATGTTTGGGTATGGTATTCATGTGTGTGTACTTCGATCTCAAATTGTTTATATCTTTTGATACATGTATTGACCATGAAGCAAATACAAAGAGGAGATGTCATAACTGAATTTCCTTTTAACATAATGTGTGCCACTTTATGGAGAGTATGGGATATTACATACCACATCTCTTTTTATTTTTCATCTAGCGGTCCCATACTACAAAGATGTTGCTAATTGTCCACATTTTAGTATGCCACATTCTAAGTGCTTATACATATCTACGCCGTTTTACTCATATTATCATAGGACAGGGAATTTTGAAAATAACTTTTGTCTATGATAATTCATGATATTGTCTCTGTTAGTTATTTGTGAATTGCAGCAAGACAAATTAAATAGATTATGTTCATATTTTCATAATAACTATTGTGGGATATACTAAATTTACTAAAGATAATGTAAGTAAACCATTGTTTTTAGTTTAGTTGTTTTATATTTATCATATACACCAACAATGCCACTCTGTTTTATTTTGTCAAAATAAGTCTGGAATTGTGCCCAGTATATGGCAAAAGGCTCACACCTTATTACCTACATGGGTCTACCTATTATACAAATTTTGAAAAGTGGATGTACATTGTATAGCGGCATTAGCTACCGTAACGTGTACCTCTGCCAACCCCTTTGGGGATAAAAGGCGTGATGTTGCAGTATACTTAACTTTTCCACTCACATCTCACAAAAATATCAACAGCCAACAGAATGAATAATTATATTACTACCAGCTGTGGCAAAAAAAAAAGTCAAAACTTGAAATTGTTGTAATGAAACAGGGTCTTTAAAGTCAAGGTCATAAGATTGTAATTCGTAATTTTAAAGATAAGTTATAGGCTACTACTACAATACTACAACCAATGTGTAGACTTAACTTTGAAAACACTATTGTATTAAAATTCAATAGGTTTGTTTAATTTACTATTAACATGCACATGCCCATGTAGTTTACAATTACTTGTGCAAGTATTGTTTGATTATAATTACCATTATTTATTATGTGCGCTAATTTATACTGCTCATGTAATGTTTTACGTCGGTGTTGACAAATTTTAACACTCTTTTTTTATGTTGAGTAGGTACTCTACCTGAGATGTGAATGCTTTGTTTTGATAAAATATGATGTTTAGAAGATAGAAGGCTTAGTTCGAGTTTGTTTTACGTATAACCAGACTGAAACATTACCGCGTGTAGCCTTCTGATTGGTTGGTTTATTGGAGCAGGCCAATCAGAGCGCCGAACGCGGTCAATTTCGATATCTATTTTGTGAAGTTTAATCGATTACTTTTTATTCTTATTTCAGGATCTGTACCTTCATTGGGCGCTGGACTCATTTTCGGATCGATCCTAGGTAAGACACACATCTTTACAGTTTCATATTTAGAGTAGTAAACCATAGAAAGGCACAGTCTAGCTTATGACAAGCCTTAATGAACCTTGTTTATATCACCCAATATAAAAGAAAAAATATACTTATTTTTGAAATCAAACTTTCTAGGTGTTGGCGCGTACCAGCTGAGCCAGGATCCCTCAAACTACACTCTCATGTTGGGCACCACATCCACTCTCGGAGGTCTTATGGGATACAGGTACTTGATTTTCTAATCCTCTAATATTAGTCCCACTTAATTTTTTAATCTTTTTTATATTATTACGGGGGGAACCTTCAAAAAGCGCCCACCTTTTTTGTGATAAAAGTAGTCTTTTATCAAACTTCCTTGTGGAAGTGTGGGATTTTTACCTCACTAAAGGCACCTGTAAGGGGCACCGGGTCGTTTAAATAGACCCCTGGAGCCCCCAATTTTTAACGTATAGGTACACTAGTCAAGATATTGCAGTAACAATTTATTGTGTACCCTTGAAGGTAAATCAAAACGGTTTTCTTATTACCTATCTCCATTTTATTATAACATACTTTCAACTGATCAATAAAAATAATATCCCACTAATAATTACCAAAAGGAAATATAAAGAAGTTGAAATTTAATTGCAGGTATTACAACAGCAGGAAGTTCATGCCAGCCGGTCTCGTGTTCTGTATGTCAGTCGGTATGCTCGCTAAAATAGTATTCAAACATGTCAGCGCTCCGTCCGCTATAGCTTCGAAAGGCTAACAAAACCCTGTGAGTGAACCTTTTTAGTCCCTATTACTCAAAAGTTTAAAGGTAAGCGTCCCCAAGCCCGCATCGTACGCAACGGATTTTAGTTAGTCTTGTATAGAAACTCCTACAACTGCGTCCACTGATCCGCATCGTACGCACCGCATCATCGGCAATGCCGAAATGCGATGCGTACCGATGACGTCAAACAGATGCGTGCGATGTGTACGATGTGGGTCTGTGAACGCTTACCTTTATACAAGTGTTGTCCAACATCTTGAGTGAAAAAAGGTTCTTATTTTTAAGAGAAACCATGTAATAAGTTCTATTTATTACAGTGCGAGGTGATAAATATTGCATGTCGACTTTTGGAAAGAGACATTATTCCAAGTAGTCGCGTATACTACCTACTAATGCTTATGAGCCGCTAAAACTAGTCTAGTTTCTGTTAGCATCACAAAAAGATTGGTCCAAATAAATGATCCTAATATCTCTTTCCACAAGTCAATGTGCAATATTTATCGCCAGCTACTGTACGTGTTTTTGGTTCAAAGAATGTTGTATTTTTTTTTTCATTTGATAATTGATGTGTACCTAATGACTGATTTTCATAATGTGCATTGAAGTCCATGTATGACACTTATTTTTGTATATTTTGTAGTCTAATGCATTACGCACAACCTTTAGTGCAATAGTATGTGTTCACTTGTTTTGCATTTAGCATATTAATTTATAACAGTTTTTTTAATGCTTATTTCTTAAGCAGGTTTTTATAAATGGTGGCTAAATAAATAGGTGTTGGGAATTATTTGTTTGTTTCATTATAACACCTTAGCATTATAAATAATATGGAAGCATCTCTAAAGAAAAAAGGCCAAAATTATCTTAACATTGATATAAAAAGTTAGTAATTTTATCGGAAACCACTAAGCCATTTTGGATGCGATTAAGTGCTAGAAAATTAAGATTTGCCTGTGAATCCTTTGGATATGGATGACTCTGATCGCTTACCATCAGATGATAATCTCCTCATTTGCCTCCTATCCCATAAAAAAAGATTAAGGTAAAGGGACTACAAATAAAACAAGCATAATTTCGTATTCGTTATTGTCTATATTTTTTCCTTAAAATTTAGACAGTTTTGGAGGATTATAAGGCTTTTATACATAAATAGTTTGAATACAATAAATAGGTATATCAACGGCAAGTGATGTCAAGTTACAATACAATTGATCTCCTAAAGGCATGTTCCATACAACCGAAATACATTGTAGATTTTTACACTATTGGTAACTTTATTAAAGATTTAATATCTCATCATAAATAATTTTAGACATTAAAAACAGCTTAAATTATAACAAATTGAATTTTTCATAAGAACAAAAAAACCAATTGATGTTTTGTATAATGTAATAAAATTTACTTAAAATAAAGAATAAACCTAATTTCAAAAGACCGCGAACCAGTCGCTCTTGAAGTCAGTTTTAAAACAAAAAATAAAAAAATAAATCTTATTTTAACATTTCTTAATAATTACTGTATGAAAGGCACTTCGTGGCAGTTTCTTTTATTTATGTAACATTGATGATTTACAACCTTTAAACTCAAAGCTAAGAGTATTTCTTGTTGTCCAAGTATTGGTACCGGCGTACCGACGTACCGACCGCGGGCCACTTGGACGCAGCTCCTAACGTTTAATATTCTAGTGTACTTATTAGTTCATTAATAACACAATCACATTGTAATATCACTCACGGAACTGTGCCCGACACTTTCATAAAGCATTGTCTTCGGACACAATTTATTTCACACACAAGACGCACACTCCCGCGTATCAAAGAGTTTTCGGAATAAAAACAAGCAAATACCATGGTCTGCTTGCTTTTATTACAGCTACTTACTACCAAAAATTACCTATTAAGTTCGAGTATTACACTGATATTAAAATTATACGAATTGTAGAGGTGATGTCGTTGTTCGTGACGTGGGTGTGTGCGGTTCACAATCTGTAATGTGTTTGGGACTGGACGAGGACTGCCCTGTGCCCCTGTAGGCGCCGCTACCGGGTCCTTGGGGGAGTCGCGTCGATCCAGCGAGACAGTCTTCAAGGCTCGGCCCGCTCCTATCGTTAGTGGCGGCTGCTAGAAGAAATAACTCATTAAATATCTATTACCATCACATTTTAACCTTTTGAACGCAACTGTCAGCTTTAGGCGACAAACAAAAACTGAACTATCACTGTCGGACAAGAAAAGTATTTTTCTATGTAGGTATTTGTTGTTTGTCGTCTATACCCGACCTGTAGCGTTCAAAAAGTTATTGCAAGAAGAAAAATGATATCGGAAACTGTATACAATAGAGCTACATAATTACAATAAAAAATATTATATTAAAGAACTGAAACACACATGCTAAAGATTATAATATAAAGAAGAACGAACATGTTTATATTATAAAATTATAATACACATTTATATAACAGTTTTTTTTATATAGAGTATGCACAAAATCTTAGAAATATAGAGTACTATATGTAATATAGAATATTATGTACAATGTAGATGTGATGTCTCCATGTTTGAAGTTGTGGAAGATAGTCAATGTTATGTGGAAGTATTTAATTTTGTACATAAGTAGGTAGGTAATGATGACTTCAGTAGGTAGGTATATGTTTCAAGGTTTTCACTTTCGGTATTTTTTTTTATTAGAGATATGTTAAAAGCCCATGTATGGATGGTATATATAAAAACAAATGTCCCAGAATAACTAAGTTGGTAGAAAATAACAAGAACTATAACTATAAACAAGAACTTCTATCAATTTAAAACCCAGAGCTACTCTATTTTAACCGACTTCCCAAAAAGGAGGTGGTCCTCAATTCAGCCGGTATGTTTTTTTCTTTACTGTATTAAAATTTGTTTGTTGATGGTTCGAAATAGCCCTTAGTATATTGAATAGCTCAGATATAGTTATGACACATTAGAAAACTATTTGTTATAAAAAGTTAAGAATTTTAACACAGTCTAACTACAGATCTAATTAATTATAAAGGGCAAATCTAGAAGGACATATATAGGAAATCAGATCACACTAAAACCGAATAGTGAAAATGAATACCGAAATCCATGACAATATTCACAGGACGGGCATGGCATGAAGTAAGTACGATAACGATGCGAGAGAGAATGATCATCCATCGTCCATTCTTAGATTCTTAC